>NC_141829.1:9069431-10269431 GCF_982586985.1 Callionymus lyra
TCTCCTACAGAGAGTTCAGGATTCAAAGTCAAAAGGAGCCCGAGGTCTTCTTGATTCAATCTTCAGAAGACGTTATTTTCAAAGTGATGTTTTATTGACATCTGTAAGGTTTAGTGATCTGTCAATCACAGGTTATCGGGATTTATCTGAAGAAGAATTTCCGTGGATGGTGGTGTTGCCGTCAGAAGAGTCGTTCTCAGGTGAGTCTGAAGAGTCGTTCTCAGGTGAGTCAGAAGAGTCGTTCTCAGGTGAGTTTGAAGAGTCGTTCTCAGGTGAGTCTGATGAGTCGTTCTCAGGTGAGTCTGAAGAGTCGTTCTCATCAGTGTGTGTTTGTACAAAACTCTCTTTACATTGAAATATTGACATTAGAAAATTATCTTAAGCCCCGCCCGCTGAAAACACTTTCAAGAATGGAGGTTTGTCACCGCGTGTCATCAATCCTGGAAGTCTCCACCTCCAGGGAACTCGTTGTATAAACAAAGCGGGGCGTGATTACAGCTGGCTGGAGGAGGAGTGAAGACATTATTACGTCATAATGGACTCTCGTAACCGTAAAGTAATAAGTTGAAAACATGGTCACGATGAGGGACTTACTGCATCTTGGCGAGGAAGACTTTAACATTTGAAACATGAGAGTCAGGAGAGTTTGACAATAGTTGATCTTTAATCACTTGGAATAATATCTGAGAACGTCTTAAAAGACACAAAGAATCTATAAAATAACTTGTTTGTTTACAGAAATCGAAGTGACGTTAAGTGAGGCCGTGTCGGGATCTTCAGAGGAACCAGAGAAGAACTTTCAGCCGTCTTCACCGCGGGAGGAAGATGGACCTTCAGCTGCTCATATCCAGGAGGAAGATGGACCTTCAGCGGCTCATATCCAGGAGGAAGATGGACCTTCAGCTGCTCATATCCAGGAGGAAGATGGACCTTCAGCTGCTTATATCCAGGAGGAAGATGGACCTTCAGCTGCTCATATCCAGGAGGAAGATGGACCGTCAGCTGCTCATATCCAGGAGGAAGATGGACCTTCAGCTGCTCATATCCAGGAGGAAGATGGACCTTCAGCTGCTCATATCCAGGAGGAAGATGGACCGTCAGCTGCTCATATCCAGGAGGAAGATGGACCTTCAGCTGCTCATATCCAGGAGGAAGATGGACTTTCAGCTGCTCATATCCAGGAGGAAGATGGACCCTCAGCTGCTCATATCCAGGAGGAAGATGGACCTTCAGCTGCTCATATCCAGGAGGAAGATGGACCGTCAGCTGCTCATATCCAGGAGGAAGATGGACCTTCAGCTGCTCATATCCAGGAGGAAGATGGACCTTCAGCTGCTCATATCCAGGTGGAAGATGGACCTTCAGCTGCTCATATCCAGGAGGAAGGAGGACGACAAACACACCAACACGATGAACAGGAGTCACAGCAGACACGGTCGGTTTATTCTCGTCAGTTTCTACTATGGTTTGATACTCGTTTTTGAATCTTCACAGGTCGGAGGAGACGTCGGTGAAAGACAATGTAGATGAACCAGATGAGAGCCCGGGTGGAGCCGTGGAGAAGAGGAGGAGGAGGACAGAAACAGCAGAAGGATGGAAGACGAGGAGCAGAGATGAAGAACAGGAACCAAGAAGGTTCATCAAAGCAGCGTAAAACACGTGCAGAAAACTGAAGTTGTTGTTAATTCAGGACAGAAGTCGATCAGAAGATGAGAAACGGGATCAGAGGAACGAAGAAGACGACTGGAGGAGGAACTCGACCTCTGAGGAACCAGACGCCTGACACGACGGTTGAGAAGGAAACTTTTGTGAGTTAATACTTTCATCCTTGAGAGAAAAACACTCCAGGGTTCTTTGTGTTTCAGAAGGAGAAGGTGAGAGAAGAAGCAGAAGGAGACAGAAGCTTGGAAGAAGACGAGCAGGAAGAAAGAAGAATGGAAGAAGACGAGCAGGAAGACAGAAGAATGGAAGAAGACGAGCAGGAAGACAGAAGAATGGAAGAAGACGAGCAAGAGGACAGAAGAATAGAAGACGAGCAGGAAGACAGAAGAATAGAAGAAGACGAGCAGGAAGACAGAAGAATAGAAGAAGACGAGCAGGAAGACAGAAGGATAGAAGAAGACGAGCAGGAAGACAGAAGGATAGAAGACGAGCAGGAAGACAGAAGAATAGAAGAAGACGAGCAGGAAGACAGAAGAACAGAAGAAGACAAGCATGAAGACAGAAGAATAGAAGAAGACGAGCAGGAAGACAGAAGAATAAAAGAAGACGAGCAGGAAGACAGAAGGATAGAAGAAGACAAGCATGAAGACAGAAGAATAGAAAAAGACAAGCAGGAAGACAGAAGAATAGAAGAGAAAACAAAGGAGAAGATCCAAGGTTGAAGATGAGTCAAAGATTTTACATAATTTCGCCAATCATTTGATAAATTATTGTTAAATTAACTTGATTTTTTTAAGACAGTATATATATATATATATGTATATATATATACTTTTGTGTTTTTTGGAATATTTTCTCACACACTTCAATGCAAAATTGGGAAATAAATTTTGACTTAACAAAAATGTAAAGTAAATAAGTAATAGTTATATGTTAAGATATTTCTAGACCAGGGTCACAAAACGCTTTAACAATCAAAAGAATACACAATAAATGATGTGCTCAAAAGATCAAGACACATAAAACAAACACAAACAGAAAATCAGGGAAAAGCACAAATAAAAACGTCTTAAGATGTTTCTTGAAGGAGTCAGTAGATCATCAAACACAGAGATGGTTCCAAAGCTTAGGAGCAACAGTCTGGAAGGATTTCTCTCCTGTGTTCAGGAACCATCAGTAGATTCTGATCAACAGACCTCAGAGCCCGAGCTGGGGTGTAAGTCTGGATCAGATCACTGATGGAAGGTCTGACCATGAATAGATCTGAAAGTAAGAACCAGAATTTTAAAATTGATCCTGAAATAAACTGGCAGCCAGTGAAGATTTAAGGATCAGAGAAATGTGAGTTCTTCTACTAGAGCGGCTCAGAATTCTGGCTGCAGAGTTTTGTATGAACTGCTGTTACAATAGTCTAAACGAGAAGACACACTTTCTGCAGCTCTTTCAGTCTTTAAAAGAAGATGACGAACAAAAAATACTGTGTTAAGACGTTCCAAATACTTAAACTAGACGAGTCCGAGAAAATTGTTATTCAGACGTTTAATTATTTATGTTCCAGTACACAAAAATGAATTTTCTTTGTGACTCAACCTGGAGACACAATTTTTCAGTGAAAAATTCAAGGTTATTTCCACTAGAATTTTCAAAATGATTGGCCTGCGATATTAAATCCAATATTTTTAGATCACTTTAATATACTTTAACTATAAAACTAGATGTTACAGATGATGTTTGTTTTTCTATCTTCTAGGAAAGAAAGTGAAGAAGTCAGATGTGGAAACAAAGCAGGAAGTAAAGCATAAGAAGCTTCTTAAACCATCGACTGATCAGAGTCAAGTTTGTGACTCTGGTGGAAAAACAGATTCTTGTACCGGACGTGAACTGGTCCCATCAGAAGGTCCGGTCCAGTCAGAAGCAACGCTCAGAACCAGCAGGACTCCAGACGCCACAGAAGCCTCTTTGTCTCGTGGTTTCCTCTCCTCGTCCTGCTCGACTGTTACGAAGGAAGAGATGCTGACCCTGAACCCGGTGAGTGACGAGGTCCGGTTCTGGTCCTCGAGTCAGTCCAGGAAGAGTCTGCAGGAGGACCTGGACGAGAGGAACACGACTGGGACGGCGAGGGACGAGAAGGACGAGAGGAAAGAGCAGGAGGACGAGCAGAAGAAGCTGAGGGAGGAGAGGCTGAAGGCGATGCTGGAGGAAGAGAGAAGAAAACGAACGGAGGCCAGAAGGTGCCAGGCCCGGGCTTCGACTACAGATCCCATGATGCACTGCAGCTTCATATTAAACTTCAGATTGTCCCTCAGGCTGAAGAAGCAGGAGGAGGAGGAGGACGCGAGGAGGCGCGAGGAGACGGAGCAGGAGCGAACCAGACGTAAACGTGCAGAGAGGGAGCGAGAGAGGAGGAGGAGAGAAGAGAAGAAGCAGCAGATGGAGAAGATCCTGAGGACGAGAGAGGAGGAGGAGAGGAGGAGGAGAGGTGACCTTGTTTGACCTTCAGAACGTGGGTCAAGGATGAATGATTGTCAACTTCTTCAGCCGACTTGGAGCGTTCGTTCCTGGAGGAGGAGAGGATAGAAGCGACGGAAGAGAGGAGGAGAAAGAAGAGGAGGGAGGAGGAGGTGGAGGAGACCAGAAGGCAGGAGGAGCTGATCACCAGGTGTTTGTCAGAACAAGTTAAGAATCACATTTAGCGAAGGATTCAAATGATTTACTTTTTGACCTCCCTGCAGAGAGGGGGCGCTGTTACAGCAGCAGTTGGGTTTGAAACGTGGTCTCCGGATGGAGGTTGAAGGTCTGGACAGAACTCGGGAGATCTCCAGACCCTGGATCTACTCGTACTTCCATCAAGATCCTGACCATGAGCCCGGACTCAGGAAATCAACTGACAAGGAAATACTCGCATAAATAAATATCTACGAATATTTCACTTAAACATTTATGTCCTAAAAACACATGTTATTTAATTTATCTTAGTAATACTAGTACTTCTGTCAATGATATACTTACAGATGTGAAGAGAAGATTGGAGTAAACAATAAACAATAAACTATTTTAAAGGTTGTTTTTTTAAATACAATATGTTTGAGTTTTTATTGATGTCAATTTTTGTTTCATTTTTTTCTGAGATTTATGATTTGCTCAGTAACTATAAATACATTTATTAAGAACTCAACAAAAGATCTAAAAAAAACCAATGAAAAGTAGCAAAAGAAAAATCTATTTTATTTGAAATTCTCATTAGATTTTGTAAAACTGGTCAAATAATAAAGCAAATAATTACTAACCAAAGTACATTAACATAAATAAGTAATTAATTTTTATTTGTAAACTTTCGCAGTCGAGGGTCTAATTTATAAACACATACAAATATATTAATCCCTATCCTACCCCCCATCTTGGTATTTAATATTCACTCTTAAAGTTATACTGTTTTAAAGAGATGATTTTTTTTATACTCGTTTGTACTTCAAAATTAAAAAAAAATAATAATAATAATATTTGTCATTGGCCTTGTTAGTTATTGAGCGAAAACTATGTAATAGACACATGTAATAAATCATCTTAAACATTCTAAGAAGATTTAAGTTTCTTTTTAAATCATATTTATATGGCATATAGTGGAAATATTTATCTTATTTTATTTTAATTGAGTGTACTTTATGATTTTAAAAATATATATATATTTCATTGTAATTATTTCAAATTCAGGAGTTGTGTTTACGACACTGACCGTAAAAGTTTTTAAATTCTGAATTCATTCATATTTATCGAGTACGTAATTCGTGTCCTCCGCGCCGAAAGGTGGCAGCAGTGACCCCGCTCAGCTGTGAACGGCAACACGTGATTTAAAAACATCAAACGAAGAAGAACGGAACCAGACAGAAGAAGCTGGTGTTTGTCAATAAAGGAAAGAAAAACGAATCGTTTCTTTATCGACCAGCGTTTTGTCTTCCATTCCATCTTCTCCACGCTTTGGTTTCATCAGGACGTCACAGTATCGCAGGTAATAAACACTCGTAATAACAGAGGAACGACATCGAGGCGCCATGTTTACTGTTGTTACTCTGTTGTTATTCTGTATTTACCTTTGTTTTTACTCCTCAAATCCTGTTTGGAAATATAATATATATGTCTTCAGAACAATATCGTGTGTTTGTATGTGTTTGTGAAGCCTCGTGTATGTTTAAAAGATCCGTTTATTTATTTTAGTTTACTTCTATTTATATTCATTTACATCAGTTTTATCAACACTTGTAAATAACAGTAAATCACAATGAGCGACAGTGTGAAGGAATACTGGTTAATACCAATGATATACAATATGTAAAGTATCTTCCTTTGACGAATATTAATACAGTTATTGTAAAAATGAACTACTTTCTGATAAACTTCTGTAAGACTGTCATAACTTGCTTAATATGTGTTTAAAAAAGGTTGTTACCATCGGACTGCTTGCTTAACAAAGAAACAGAAAAAATAGGTTTAATTATGTTATAATGATTTTGAATCAATTTATTAACGTTAAATTTCAATATTTCTCTTTCAAAGTATGCATAGAAAAAGCTAATAAATTCCCCTGATTGAACCAACACGCGACAAGTTGTTTAAATATACAGTAATGAAAACATTAATTGCAGTTTCTGTGTATTTTTAATTGATTAAATACATGTAGTTATTGTTGGAAGTGATTGAAAATGTCACTAAACATGGCCGGCTGGACTCGACCAGGTCATTGACGGGTCCCAAAAAAATCAATCAATCAATTTAAAATAATTTTGCAGATTTTATAAACTTTTTTAGACACGGTATGTAAAATAATACACATTTTGTAAATTGAAAAATAAAAAAAATGTTGCTCTTATTTGTAAATTCTCATATAATTTAACTTTTTTCTCTTTTTACATTTGTCTCCCGCTCTCCCTCTAGGGTAGGTTGGCCACACCAGTCTGGTTTTGCTCAAGGTTTCTGCCTGTTAGAAGTTTTTCTTTAACACTGTCGCTCATTGTGATTTGCTGTAACCATTTTTTTCCTCTTCTCTCATAAAGGGTTATTTAAATGTTGTCCAGTAAACTTAATGACACTTTAAATAAATTGTAATTGAATAAAAATGAAATACTTCAAACTTTATCAATTTACGTTCGTGACATTTTACCTTAAATTATGTTTTCAGGTCAACTTTCGAATCGGCTGCTTCGGGGTCAGTAGCCATGGACGTCAGCATTGCCGTGTCGCTGATCCGGGGTCAGATGGGGACGGTGGTGGAGCGGGCGGTCAACGGCGCCGTGGAGACCGTGCTGGCGGAGATGCTGAAGGTCGTGGGGGTCAAGTTCGAGGAGCTGAAGTCCCAGGTGGCTCTGATGAAGAGGGACGTGGTCACGCTGCAGCGAGAGAAGGCCCTGAAGGAGAAGGAGACGGAGAACGTCCGAGCCAAGCTGCGCTACACGGAGCTGAAGCTCAAGTACTACAGACAGGGGGTGGAGGAGGAGCTGCAGCAGAGGGCCTCGTCCGCCAGCCTGGTCCGGGTCCAGCAGCCTCTGTTCCCTCTGGTGCACATGGACGGAGCCATGATGTCGTCGACTGATGCGTCGCCTTCGTGTTCCACTCAGAGCACGACTGCTGAGGAACTCGCATCGAGAAACAACCAAGGTAACAACATCGTTAGGTCAACTTAGATCTGCTCTTTTGAACAGCTTTGACTCGTTTTTGTTTTCCCAGGATGCATCTCTCCGGTGATCAGACATGCAGTCCAAGACTCAGCTGACCTTCAGACAGGTACTGCAGTTTTCATATGTAAGACACACAGTTCTGCTGTGTGACTGACGGCCTGAATCCTCAAGGGTTTACACTAAAATACCTTGTAATCTAGCAGAGTAGTACCACAAAGCCTCACAGATTATTACTAATAAAAGGCTTGGAGAATATTACTAGGATGCTCCGCGGTTTAGCCGAGTAATACTATCGCTCTACGTATAATTACTACAAAGCCTCGAGGTGCATCAGAGTAATACTACGAAGCCTCGCAGAATATTAATACGATTACTTGCTATACAGCAGAGTAATACTACAATGCCTCATGGGTTATTGCTACAAAGCCTCGAGGTGCAGCGGAGTAATACTACGAATATATGCAGATTATTACTATTAAGGCTAACAGGTTGTTACTACAAAGCCCTGCGGATTATTACTAAATTGCCTCAGTGATTATTACTACAAGGCCTGGTATTGTGGAGGAGTAGTACTATGAATCCATGCAGATTTTACTACTAAGCCTCACAGATTATTACTACGATGCCTCGCTGAGCAGCAGAGTAATACTACGAAGCCTTGCGGATTATTACTATTAGGGCTAACGGGTTATTACTGAAAAGCCCTGCAGATTTTTACTACAATGCCTCGTGGTGCAGCAGAGTAGTACTAAGAATCCATGCAGATTATTACTACAAAGCCTCCAGGTGAGGTGGAGTAATACTAAGAATCCATGCAGATTATTACTACTAAGCCTCACAGAACGCGAGAAGAAGAAAAATAGGAGAATAAAGCACATTTACTTACACAAACGTATCTACATACATAAGAACCTTCAACAAGATAATATATATAAAAAAACATACTTGGTTTTGTTGCCTTTTTGTGTCGTCAGTGAAAGTTCTCGATGAGGCTGAACTTCCCGTGTGTCTGCAGATCTCTTGTGCTCCACAAAACCCGTGGTACTGAGCAGAGACGTGGAGCAGGAGGTCGACTGTCAGTGGACCCTCACGGAGCAGCCGCACCCAGACCACATGGTGGACAAGCCTCCTCCCTCGGCCCAGAACCTGCAGCCCTCGTCTGATGATCCGTCTCTGGCTGAGAGCTCTCAGACCTTCTCGCAGGTGAGCGCCATCTGCTGGTGGTCGTGCTGCTCGGCGTGGACGAACCGTGTGTGTTGATGCGTGTTGATGTGTGTTGATGTGTGTTGAAGTGTGGTGATGTGTGGTGATGCGTGTTGATGCGTGTTGATGCGTGTTGATGTGTGTTGATCTGTGTAGATGTGTGTTGATCTGTGTTGATGTGTGTTGATGTGTGTTGATCTGTGTAGATGTGTGTTGATGTGTGTTGATGTGTGTTGATGTGTGTTGATCTGTGTCGATGTGTGTCGATGTGTGTCGATGTGTGTCGATGTGTGTTGATGATGTGTGTTGATGTGTGTTGATGAGTGTTTATGATGTGTGTTGATGTGCGTTGATGTGTGTTGATGTGTGTTGATGTGTGTTGATGTGTGTTGATCTGTGTAGATGTGTGTTGATGTGTGTTGATGTGTGTTGATGATGTGTGTTGATGTGTGTTGATGAGTGTTTATGATGTGTGTTGATGTGTGTTGATGTGTTTTGACGTGTGTTGATGATGTGTGTTGATGTGTGTTGATGAGTGTTTATGATGTGTGTTGATGTGTGTTGATGTGTGTTGATGAGTGTTTATGATGTGTGTTGATGTGTGTTGATGATGTGTGTTGATGTGTGTTGATGTGTGTTGATGAGTGTTTATGATGTGTGTTGATGTGTGTTGATGAGTGTTTATGATGTGTGTTGATGTGTGTAGATGTGTGTTGATGTGTGTTGATGTGTGTTGATCTGTGTAGATGTGTGTTGATGTGTGTTGATGTGTGTTGATGATGTGTGTTGATGTGTGTTGATGATGTGTGTTGATGTGTGTTGATGTGTGTTGATGTGTGATGATGTGTGTTGATGTGTGTTGATGAGTGTTGATGATGTGTGATGATGTGTGTTGATGTGTGTTGATGTGTGTTGATGTGTGTTGATGTGTGTTGATGAGTGTTGATGATGTGTGTTGATGTGTGTTGATGTGTGTTGATGATGTGTGTTGATGATGTGTGTTGATGTGTGTTGATGCGTGTTGATGCGTGTTGATGCGTGTTGACGTGTGTTGACGTGTGTTGACGTGTGTTGATGTGTGTTGATGTGTGTTGATGATGTGTGTTGATGTGTGTTGATGTGTGTTGATGTGTGTTGATGTTCAGGTGAAGCAGGAGGAGGAGGACCACGTCATCTGCATCAAGGAGGAGCCCGGGGAGGAGCAGGAGGTCATGACCTCGGTGCTCCTGGACTGTCAGCTCAGACAGGGTCACATGACCGACCCCGAGGTCAGTTGCGACGCACAGTCGAGTCAATGGTCGTGTGATTGACAGCCGAAGAATTATCTTTTAATTTTTTAATTTCCCCCCAGAATCAAATGTCGGTCACTGGCTGGTCCGGCCTTCAAGGAGGTCAAAGGAATCGAACCTTCAACATAGCAGGTCAGAGTTCAGCTGAGTGGATTAACTGGGGATGTGTATCGGCAAGAATCTGGTGATACATAATGTATCACGATACAATATGTAGCCAATATGTACCATATATTGTGATACTGTAGTAACAAGGATATATGTGTAGTATTGTTGAGTACTTGACTCTGGTGTGGATGTATTTACCGACCACATGACTCTTGACGAAGTCGTAACTGATTACAATTGTTCCTGGAGTCGTCCTGTATCCTCTGGTCCTCAGTTATCGGCCGGGATCTCGCTCGGAATTTTATTGTTCCTTTACCTGCGGGGGACGTAACGACTGCTGCCATCTAGTGGCCGAAAGTTTAAGTGCAACACAAAAATGAACAAACACTGTGAATTAATTGAGTTAAAAATTGAGTTATTTTAATTTAAACACACAAAAATATTACAATATTTATGTGAATCAATATTTTCTAACCGCCCTAGAATCAAAGCTCGAGTTTAACTTTAAATGACCCTTGTTCCTCAGACTCGTCCCCCATCTTCCCCCCCGGACCCTCGTCCTCCCGACAAATGGTGCGTTCGTGGCCCAAAGACCTGAGTCTGTACGAGGAGTACAAGATGCGCAGGAACGAGCTGCGCCGCAGGAACCTGAACCGGCGGCGCGAGCTGGAGAAGACGCTGCCGCAGCCGCTGCTGGCCGACATGGTCTGTGCGGCTGTTCGCCTCAACACGCTGCAGGAAGTGACCTCGGCTGACGTGTCTGTGTTGCAGCAGCGAGACCGCAGAGAGAAGACCCGACTCAGGGTCGCCCGCTGGAGGGCAAAGAGGAAACTGCAGGCCTGTCTCGACCAGGTCAGTTCGTTTGACTTTGTAAGGGGTTTATAAGAGTTCTTGTTAAGAGGTCACATGACCATGTGCATCCAAAAATTCCAACAAAATTGGTCGACTTTATTCATTGTTTTCTTCTATTTCTATATATTTATTTTCTACTTTTATTGCATTTCTCACACTAGTATAGAGGAACACACTAGAGAAACTGTCAGAATTAATATTCTTAGCTAAGCGTAGACTTCAGTTAGTTATTATTGATTTTAATGTAGTTGTATTAAGTTATTTTAGTCCCAGATAAATAATATCCTAAAAATCTGTCGTCAAGTGAAGTCTGTTTTATTTTCCGTTATATTCCAGCATTTTAGATTAATAATAATATATTTTTAAATGTAATATCATACTACTACCACGATGGCTTTTACCACTACAGTACTAATACTAATGTTACTAATGCAACTTATATTATTTCTCCTACTACCTTTCCTACTTCAACTTATATTACCACTAGTACAACTACTTTTCCTGTTACTATTACTTTTTTGGGGAAATAAGTACAACTTTTTCTCAATAAATAACTTTCCAAAGACTGACTGGATTTTTAACTACAACACTACTTACTTTTGTTGTACAAATAAAACTGAAGTATTCATTAGTTTTTATGTTAATTTAATTTTTAAAAATGGTATTAGTCCTAAATTAAATGGAATTAAATGGTCAAAGTTCATCTTTTCTAGAGTATTTATTTGATTTTTGTATTTCAGCATTTTACGTCAATATTTTTGACAAGTTCTATTTATTTCTTTAATTTAATCATTTTCTTCCAATTAGATCTTGTTTTACAAAGAATTTCTGTATTTTTAAAAATAATTTTAAATGCATTTTTCTTGCTTTTAAATTGTTACAATAAAATTAAAGTATTTAACAAATTGCCCCCTTAAAATACATGTATGTTTAATTTATAGGTTCACTATTGTGAAACCCATGTATATATATTTAACATAAAGCTCGTTAATTACTCGACGAGTCTGTATTTAATTCATGAGCCGAACAAACCTGGGATTGTTTACATGCTGTCGTGTAAATAATAGATCGGGACGCAGACGCTTGTCGACCTCGTTGATAAGAAGACTTGGTTAAACACAGGATCAATTACCGAACAAGATTCAATGTCTCCGTTCATCTGGTTTCAGGCTCAAGGTGGCGCTGCAGCTCTTTCTCAGACGGGCTTCAGCATCAGCGCTCAGCAGCAGATGAACGTGTCGTGTGGTGAGAACGACATTACAGCTCGATCTGGTTAATAATGAAGTTAATCATTTGATATTTTTCTGCCTCAGCGTCCACGTCCTCCGCACCCCTCGCCTTCATCAGCGCCTCGACTTCACAGCAGCGAGGCCTGAACCTGCCGCACGTCAATCAACTCATGTCGTCGTTCCAACAGAACTCTTTCCCGAACACGGACGTCTTGCAGTGACATTGTTATATTTATATATATATTTAATATTGAATTCACACGACAAAACACAAACTTTTAAATGTCTTAACAATGTTTTTGACACACAACAGTGAGGTGGATACAGGTTGTTCACAGAAGGAGACAGTGTCACAATGTGTGTGTGTGTGTGTGTGTGTATCACAAGGACTTGTCCGATAATTGTTATTAGAGTCTTCACTCAATAAAAAAGATAATTCATTGCAATTCTCTCTCGCCTGGAATCTATCCCTTGTGTTGTCTCAGGGTCAAAGGTCAATCACCTCCCTTGGCTTCCATAAATACACATGCAGTGGTGGAGGTCGTTCACCTTGACCCAGGGACGACACAAGGGATACCACAAACACATTTGTTTTCAGGCCTCCGGGTCACCTCGACCCCGAGATGACCCGACAGAACTTAAACATTGACCTTGAAGCTCAAAGATGTCGCTTTTTACTGTAAATAATGATTGAATAAAAGCTAATAAAACAATCAAATTGTTGGGTTTAATGAACAGGAAGTGCCAGTGTTGGGGAGGAAGGACTGATTTATATCTAGGGCTGCTTTAAAGTAATTAAAAAAATAAATTCTACAAAATATAATTTATCCAGTTAAATGTTACGTTCTCTAACTCCTGCGTTACATGTACAAATGTAGTGACCATTTTTAACGTGATTAAACTAACAACATTTAATTGAACTTGAAAACTCCTCAACAACCCTCTCAGTAGAACAGCTCCCAGGATGCTTTGCCGCCCAGCCGACTAATCACAGCCGTCGATCAGATTTAACAACGGCTATTGTAGCGACCATTCAGCCATCACTCAAAAGAGCGGCGTGCAGAAAGGCATCATGGGAGACAGGTCACAGTTTTGTCGGCACCTTAAGTAAGGCGGACGTTGTTACTACTTCCTCCCACTAGGTTCTTGTTTTAGTTTATCTGCGAATAAATCACATGTTTGTAAGAGTGTCAAGAAAAACAAAGTTTTCTATTCCTGGCGACGCTCCTGTTGTTATTATTACTTTAAAATGAACAAATATGTAGTCGCAGTTGAACTACGGTGGCCTCAACAGACCAATTTCTCACAATAACCACTTGATATTAAATAAACTAAAATAACTTAAATAACATTTTTTTAGCTGTAATTTTGAAATGTTTATTGGTTAAGAGCGCCACCTACTGGGCTGCGAAACTGAAGGCAGTGATTCTCTCACAATATGAGTTTAATGAAACATGTTTTGGAGTCAAAGTTCACTGTAGCTCAGAACACACACCTTCCTGACCCTGGAGGTCGTGTGTGTGTGTGTATGTGTGTGTGTGTCTGTGTGTGTGTGTGTGTGTGTGTGTCACCCACTGACCATCTTCTGCGAGATGGCGCCGGGCAGCGTGTAGAAGAGCAGCGCCAGGAAGAGGGCGGTGACGAGGAGGACGATGCCGATGATGATGTACTTCTTGTAGTTCTTCCAGATCAGGTTCAGGAAGCACTTGAAGGGGTTGGTGAACCAGGAGAAGGAGGTGTCGGGGCGACTGCAGGGGGGGTCACAGGTCAACACAAACACACACACACAGACACACACGAGTGGATCTGGACTCACTTCGGTGCAGGGAGCGGCTCTGGTTCCTTCCTTGCTCGTCCCACCGGTTGCTTCTCCGCCTCGTCGGCCGTCACCAGATGAAACTCTGCCTCCACTTTACCCTGAACACACGCTCACCGTCAGTGACCAGCGCAGACACAGGGGGCGCTCTTTTAACTAGAACACATCTAGTTTCAATTTAAAGAAAGCAAAACCAAAAAAAATCGAATTTTATTTATTTTCTTTTTCCTTCTTTTTATTCTGAACCATCATCCACATGAAACATTCCAGTGTTTACAACTATGGTAATAAACGTTTTCTTTTTCTTAACGAGTTAAACTAATATAAATTAAATAAATAATTAGTTGGAAGAAAAATAGGATAGAAAATGGAGTAAAAAGTGACATTTTATAACTTATATAACTTATATAAACAAATAAAGTAAATAAATGTATCTCTTTTGAACAATGAGTTTAAAATAAAATGTGTTTTAAGGGAAGAAAAATAAAATAAGAGACATTTAAGTGGCGTTAAAAATGTATATGATGTTTATGGATTTTGTCCTTTTTAAAACTGTATTGCTTTGTGTGTTTATATTTGTTGTGTGGATTTGTGTATGTGCTTGTGTGTGTGTGTGTAGGTGTTTTCATGTGTGTGTAGGTGTGTGCATGTGCGTGTTCATGATGTGTGTGTAGGTGTGTGCATGTGCGTGTTCATGATGTGTGTGTAGGTGTTTTCATGCGTGTATGCTTGTGTGTGTGTGTTGGTGTGTGTGTTCTTGTTTGTTTGCTTCCATGTGTGTGTATGTGTGTGCTTATGTGTGTGCTTGTGTGCATATGTGTGTGTGCTTATGTGTATATGTGTGCGTGTGTGTTCATGTGTGTACGTGTGTATATGTGTGCAGTGTGTGTAAATGTGTGTATGTGTGTGCATGTGTGTGTAAATGTGTGTATGTGTGTGTGTGTGTGTGTGTGTGTGTGTGTGTGTGCATGTGTGTATGTATGTGCATGTGTGTGCATGTGTGTGCATGTGTGTGCATGTGTGCATGTGTGTACATGTGTGAGTCTGAGTTTGTGTGTACGTGTGTGCGTGTGCGTGTGTGTGTTTGTGTGTGTGTGTATGTGTATGTGTATGTATGTGCATATGTGTGCATGTGTGCATGTGTGTACATGTGTGAGTCTGAGTGTGTGTGTACGTGTGTGCGTGCGTGTGTGTGTGTGTGTTTGTGTGTGTGTGTACGTGCATGCATGTGTGTGCATGTGTGAGTCTGAGTGTGTGTGAACGTGTGCGTGTGCGTGTGCGTGTGCGTGTGTGTGTATGTGTGTGTGATCACCGTCAGCTCTCCTGACTTGGCGAAGGGCCACCATCCTCTCGCTCTCTTCTGTTGGAAGATGGAGATTCTCTCCGTGCCGTCAGTGAACATGTCGAGGTTACAGATCTTCACCGTCTTCGCTCCTCGCGGTAAGTTGTGAAGGTCGAGCTCCAGCGTGCCTGCATGTGAACACACACACACACACACACACACACACAGTCAAACACAACTACACACTCACACACGAGGAGGCGTCACAAACCCAGGAAGTCGTCGGAGGACAGAGTGTCGTAGTCCCAGACCTGCAGCATCAGGACCGCCGGCATCTTCTGCTCCGTCTTGTCCAGACAGAAGATGCTCTCCCTCTTGGTGACCACGACCACCTGAGTGGACACACACACACACACCGTTAACAGAGACTGGACACAGTCGCGTGTCTGCATCAGTCAGAGCTGGACCTTCTCAGCAGGAAGGTAGAAGAAGGGGAAGACGAAGCGCCAGTTGAAATTGCCTTCTCCGGTCAGAGAGTTGTGGTGCACGTCCGTCTCCTGCCGGTCGCCCTCCATACCTTTTAACCACCTGTGAGGGTCAGAGGGTCAACATTATGAGGTGAGATATTCTGAAGTACATTCACGTCCAAAACTAAAAAGGTAAATCAATTATTACAAATTAGAAAGTCAAAAGAAAACACTATAAAATCAACTGCAAATTAAGTTACTGTATTTTCCGCACTATAAGGCGCACCTTAAAGCCTTAACATTTCTCAAAAAACAAGAGTGCGCCTTATATATGAACATTACCTGGTGGGTGACTTGTTTACAAACACTTTATGACTCTGCGCCAACTGAGCCGACACGCCTTGGGCGGCACTACGTCATTGCGTCATCACGGGGTGGGATTAACGACGCACTTTACATCATGGTGGACGGCTATGGAGTAAGATTACTGCCACCATTTTTTTAGTGAGTGTGTCTTGGTTGTTGTACACTCAAAATCACTCTGCTGCGCGCTCAACCAGTCATACACGTGCGTCGAACATGTCATACACATGCGCTCTAGCTGTCATACATGTGCTCAACTTCTCTGCTGCGCACTCAACACCGAAGCCTTTTAAACATCATTTGAACATCGTTACCATGGGAGTGAACGGAGTTGTCAGAACGCTTAATTAAGTTTGACTTTATCTGACTGTTTAGTTGAAGTTCCCTTTAGCACAGCTTTATCTAGTGGATGCATAACACAACCAAGTCAAACGTTTGACTGTATATTTTATTCTATGCGCCTTATAATCCGGTACAAACTATTTATGAAAACACTTCTAAAATAGGCCGTTCATCGAAGGTGCGCCTTATAATCCGGTGCGCCTAATAGTGCGGAAAATACAGTACTCCTTCTACTCAGATTCAGGTTCAGGTGGACTGACCCTTTGACGTAGATGTCGCTGTAGGGCTGGTTGGTCAGGACGCTGGTGTCCTCCAGGATCACGTCCTCCGTGTTCCAGATGATGATCCGGAGCTCGTAGCTGCACACATATGACATCATCAAGCCGCGCCTACTCCCTTGGTCCGAGGAAAACGTACCCTTTTGGTTTCCTCGGGGAGATGTCTGCCGCGGGTCCAGGATGAGGCAGGTCCATCGGAAACATCTCCACCCACATCTGGACTTGACCCTGGAGACAAACCCTGCGGTGAGAACACGTTGTAGTCTCGGTCGTTCGGGCGGCCGGTTTTCACCTGGTCCATCCCGGGACGCGACTTGTTGAAAAGGGTTCTGGTCTCGATGTGTTCCGGCACCAGTTTGCAGCCCACCACAGGGATCTCGGACCAGCGGTGGAGGACCTTCAGAGACAGCTGCTCGAAGGACTCCACGGGCTCGTCTGGACGGAGACGAGAGCTGTTACATTATGACCGTCTGGACAAAGAAGGTCCTGCTGTAAAACTAATGATATCGATATTTTAACTAATGGTGTGATACGATACCATGGTATGATGATACAGGGGCAACAATACATATATTGTGATACTGTAGTAACAAGTATATATTTGTAGTATTGTCCAGTACTTGACTCTGGTGTAGTAGTATTTACAGACCACATGACTCTTGACGAAGTCGTAACTGCTTTCATTTGTTTTCAAACCAAGAATATGTCCAAACATCAGCTTTAAAAGAAACTGAAAGTCGACTGCATCCTCTCGTCCTCAGTCGTCCCCAGGATTTCATTGTTAATTTAGCTGCCGAAGTCCTAATGACTGCTGCCATCTAGCGGCAAGAAGTTTAATTGCAACATAAAAGTGAATATGACATATTTGCATGTAAATGATTAGTAAAAAAAATATGTTTTTTAACCAAAATATGTCCAAACATAAGTTTTTAAAGCTGATGTCTGTATCCTCTCATCCTCAGTCATCGTCGGGATCTTGCGGGACTTCATTGTTGCTCTAGCTGTGCTGGACTAAATAACTGCTGCCATCTAGTGGCCAGAAGAATAATTACAACACAAAAATGAACAAATTCTGTTAATAGCTTATATCCATCCATCCATCCATCCATCCATCCATCCATCCATCCATCCATCCATCCATCCATCCGTCTTGGTCCTAAATCAAACTAACATCTCATGTTCGGCTGCACTGACTGGTCTCACCTTCATTCATGAAGAGCGTCTTCCCCGTGAAGATCTTGTCGGCCACAGTGATGCGACCCGAGCTGAACTCCGGAGGCTCCAGGTTGTTGTCCCTGCAGAGTTTGACCAGCAGCTCCGACGGCTTCAGACAGTCCCTCCAGGCGTTGTAGCCCTCGCTGAGAGCAGGAGCAGCAGACTTGAAGAAGCTACTTCTAACTTCTAACAATGGACGGAGAACTTCCAGGAGAACTCACAGGCTGTACTCTGTAGGGAGTCCACACGTGGCTCTGTGGCGGCTGTAGAAGCGATTCTCAAGGTCGATCCGAGTCTCTCCGATGAGGTCGTCGCCTCCGACCAGATCGAAGTCGTAGACCAGGAACGTCAGCAGAGACTCTTTGGGGAACGTCACTTGCATCTCGAAAGACCTGAAATATTTGTATTATTATATTAAAAATATTTTAATTATTGCATTTTTCTTTGGAATAATTTAATTAAATCATTTGTTTAATTAAATGTTAAATATGTTTATTTTTAAATAATTCAATTTAAAAAATGAAATCTTTAAAATGGATATTTTTTCATTACAATAATTCAAATATTATAATAATTCTAAATTTGAAAGCATTTAAAATTTAATATAAAAAAAAATCCTCCATGATGAAGCTTCTTCATACGTCACATGATCATCTGTGCGTCACATGATTGGCTGGAAGTACCATCAAGTAGCTCTTAATCGATTGGTATTATCTTGGTATTCAACATTTTCACATCACAAATTAAAAAATATTGAATTAAAAAAATGTATTTTCTAATTATTTGAATTATAATTAAAATGATATGTGTACAAAAAATCCATTAATCTTGAAAATATTCGATTTTTTATGTAAAAAAACAAACAAAAAAACTTTAAATTTACAAAAAATTAAATGCAAAGACATTTCAATTAAAAAGTGTTAAATTCAACACTTCCTGGTGTTACCTTCCAAAAACGGGGTTGAGCTGCTTGGGGATGTAGTTGTCTCTGTCTTTGATCTCGTTCTTGCCGACTCGGATCACGATATACGGGTCGGCTTTCCCGTCCGGGTCGGCGGGGTGAAGGTTGGTGGCCTGAGATGTTATATTTGTGATGAAACCGTGAAGAGTCGTTGAAGATATATCAGCAGCCGTCGGTGGAGCCACTCACCGAGACGATGTAGATTCTGAGCAGGACCTGCACCGGCGTGTTGTTGGGGATCCCCCTGCTGACCCTGTAGCTGCCGGCGACCCGGTCGGCCCACTTACGCTCATCGCTCAGTTTGTAGAGACAGAAGCGACCCTGAAATATCATCAAAGTGAACTTAAATATATTATCTTGTCTACGATCTATCAGGACAGACACACTGACCTTAAACTTCCCGACGAACCTCTCGGCCCCGCCCTGGTCCCGGTTGTTGGCTCGGCCCCTGAAGAGCTCGTAGGTGCTGACCCAGTCGTCGAAGGGAGAGAACTCAGACTCCAGCTCTTTGTTGTACAGCTGAGGAGACAGAAGTCATGACCAAGATGCCTTAACACGTTTTTTCTATAAGCTGAGAATAGCTTTAAATGGAATGGAGAAATAAAAAATGGTTGAAAAATCAATATTGCAATAAAAAATGTAATTTTTTTTAGTTTACGTAGAAAAATGAGCAGCGACACATCAAATAAATAAATGTATAACATTTCTGAATGACAGTAGGAGTTTTTGTTTTTTGTTAAAATATTGGATGCAAAATCGGATTGGATTATATCTTTAAAAAAAAAAAGTCAAATAAAAAGTTTCGATGCGTTTTGCCTTAAAGAAAAAAAGGACAAAATATATATTTTTAAATTAGTGTTGTATCGTCCTCCTGTACTTGTGTACTAGTTTACATTGTTTTTATTTTGCATTCGTTAATTTGTTATTTTTGTTATTGTAATTATTTAATCATAATTATGATTATTCATCATTATTTTTATTTTGTATTTCAATATAGTTGTTTTTCAGCAATTATTTTCATTAAATTATTTAATTTTCCACCATTAGTTTTATTAAAAATATCCTTTTTTTCCACCATTATTTTTATCTACAATATTTCGTTTTTTCAAGGATTATTTTTATTTACAATATTTCGTTTTTTCTGCCATTATTTGTATTTACAATATTTAGTTCTTTCACCATTATTTTTATTTACAATTACAATATTCGTTCTGTAGTCATTATTCCATTTTCAAATACAATATTGTTTTTCTTTAATCCATTTTTTTTACTCTAAATTCAAATTCTTTTTCAGGGAACCCATTTTATTTTAAATTCGAATACGATATGTTTCAGCCATTTTTGTTTAAAGCCCATATTGTTTCCCACAGTAACATTTGAATCACAATTTTAACGGTTTCTCTGATTCATTATATTTTAAACCTGCAACGTTGCCAGTTTGGGAGGAAGAGGGAAAGTAGGCGCGGGCGTTATCTTCTTGCTTTTCCTCTTATCTGCATCTGATGAGCTTCTGACTGCAGAGACACACAATGTTAAAAAAATTAAAAATGAGAACAATTGCAAAAAAAAAAAAGTTTTTGTTTGAGGCGGCTGGAATAAAATTTCGAGGAAAACTAAAAAAACTACAACATGCGTGTAATACTGTGAGTTCTTCCACACAACAGGTGCAACCAGTTCCCCACACACGAGTCTCCTGACGACAGATCATGCTTGGAACGACCTAAACCACATGAGTTCACGTCGGTGGTTCAGCAGTTCTTACCCAGAGACTTTATTCCAACGTTGAGCAAACCTTGGATCGCTGAAGCTGCAATAAACACAACAATGTGTTTGTGGGTCAGGTTGACCCGAAGTCTCCTCCCAGAGGTTTAAACATGAGAAACAACTCAAATTCTTCAGGGTTAAATTAATGCAACGATCACAGCTTAAATATCAGAGGAAACAAACACCAGGAAAATACAGTTGATTTATTTAGAATCAACTGCGCACGTTGCCAGAATAAAGACAGATTTAAGGGAACATTTGATTCGAGGTTTTGTAAAATATCAACTCACGGTAAAACCCAACTCTCTGACTCACTCACTCATATGTCGTAGATGTTGAAGCATTTTTTGAACTTATTACTTTATAAAGTTGGTTTCAAATCTCGGCGAACGAGAGGTTACGAGAGCGGAGTCCATTATGACGTAATAATGGCTTCCCTCCTCCTCCAGCCAGCTGTAATCATGCCTCGCTTTGTTTATACAACGAGTCCCTTTGGAGGTGGAGACTTCCAGGATTGATGACGGGCCGTGACGAACCTCGATGTTCCACCAATCACAGCAGAGTGGGTGTGGTTATGGTCAACAAGATAATCCATCATCCATCATGGCAGATCTCACTACTGTCCCATAAAACTTCCCTTCCTGTCGACCGTTCCGCCCTGTCTGCACTCTCTTCTTCACCTCTCTCAATCTCTTTCCGTTGTTAAAAAACGACCCATTAACTTACCACAATAAATTAACTTTCTATTTTCAAGTAAAAATAATAATAATGAAAATACATGAACTGTATTTGTATACTGTTCTTTATGCTTTTCATAATCATGTGTAACATTGTATCCAATATTTTTTTCTGCATGTATCGAGTATTGCAGTTCAACCAATCAATATAATAAGGTTTGCTGACGTGATTGACATTGTACTCACTATACATGTGGTATAGAATATATATATATATATATATATAACGTGTTTTTAACGCAAGTAAAAATGTCTATTTAAAAAACAAGGCATAAAAAGAAGTGATAAAATACTTTAAAGAAAATAAGATAAAAGAAACAAAACCCAAAATGATGATCATAAATAAAGCACACCTTTGTGGAAAAATACAGAATAAGATGAAGAGGCTAATTTATGTGTGATCTTAGTTTATAAATATGGTAAAAAAAAAAAGAAAAAAGTACCAACAGCTTCATTACCTTTGTCATCTGAGGAAGGATCGTCCGGCTGTTTGGCCTGAAGAAACCGATATAAAAGAAAACAATGTTAAAAAAAATTTGAAAGAGAAAACCTTTAATTGTAAGATATAAACGACTTAATTTTACGAACGGACTAAAATGAAGAAGTAAATCCAACCTTCTGTTTGTCCACGGACGCGTAGTATTTGGACCACCAGTCGATGACACACTCCACCGACTCGTCCACGATCGTCCGCCGCCTCCTCTTGGTGGAGCGAAAGTGTTCCTTCTTCTTGTACTTCGACTGATAAAGTACAACAGAAGTATGTCAGAAATGAACAAACTGAGATACATTCAACGCTTCACTGCGCGACCTCACAGATGAGTTGCTCAGGAGGTCGACCAGGTTTGACCAAAAGTTTCACTTCGAAAAAAAATGGATAATAATTTCACCATTTTGCTTTCAGTCGTAGATTTGTGTCGTAGAGAACGGGGCGCAGGGGGTTCAGGGGCAGGATCCACAGTGACCAGGAAATCTTGACTTGATCCTGCTTGCTCAGACGTCGCTGCAAGTCCAAAGAAAAAACTTAAAATGGATGTTTTTTCACTTTTAGCGAGTGTTTCAGTCTTGATAATATTTTGACTTTGACCCCTCAAGACAACTTTCAAAGGCAAACTAAGTAAAGGTCACTGATAAATGTCTTTCTTTGTCTACCTCCTGTGTACGGAAGTATATCAGTACCAAAAGAATATTGAGTGGTTGAATTTAACCTTCTTTTTCTTTTGTTTTTTTAAAGCATTGAACAGTTCAATGGTGTTATCGAATTTCTATAGGGAAAGGTATAATTATTTATTTTATATTTTTAATTTGGGACATATTCAAAATGAATGATTAATTATCTATTAACACATAGTTGGATATTTTAATTCAACATTTTCAAAATACATTTAATAAAAGGTTGGTATAATTAATAGTGCCAACATTTCTTAATTGAATTAAAAAAGCTACACAATAAAAAAAAATAGAATTTAGAAAAGGCATTTTTCAATTATTGAAATAAGAATATCAAGTGTGTGTAGAAAAAAAATGTTTAGACTATTTTTACAGTTTATTTTGGTGTCTAAACAAGAATGATCTGTCTCAACTGCAGGTCAAACTAAACTCTGCAGTAAATTCTGACCCGTTCTAGTAGAAGAACTCACATTTCCCCATCCCGGCTCCCTAAGTTAAGCACATTTCTTTTATTAGAACACCTTCAGTCTTGAGAGGCTCCTCCTTCAAAGGCGGCTGCGATGAACCGGCTGTTGACTTGGGCTTTATGGCCTGAGGCAGAGGAGGCGGCGGCGTGTACTTGAAGCCCTTCAGGTTGTTCAGGATGTGGTTCCCGACCAGAGTGCTGCGACCGAAGGCCCTCCAGTCCACCACCGTGATGCTGAGAGGAGGATGAAGGTGCTCGTTCTCCGGCAGCTCCTGCAGACACGCTCAAGTGTATTCAGTCCTTGTTCGGGGTCAAATCTCGACGGGTCAAGTTACCAGCTCAATGGTGTCGACCAAAGTGGGGAAGTTGGGGTTGGACTTGTACTTCTGGATGACGGAGGAACGGAGGGTTTTGCCCGCACACCCTATGAAGACCTGAGGATCGACCAGACCAGATGAACCAACCATGCTTCTTCAAATTTTATTTGTGTGTGTGTGTGTGTGTGTGTGTGTGTGTGTGTGTGTGTGTGTGTGTGTGTGTGTGTGTGTGTGTGTGTGTGTGTGAGAGAGAGAGAGAGTGTGTGTACCTGTGGTCGATCAACAGTCAGCAACTGGACCTTCTTCAACTCTCTCAGTCCCCAGAATAAAACCTTAGGAGAAATAAAACACATGGTTTTAAGCTCAGCTCGTCAGGTGGTCCTAATGTAATGGTACGAAAGTATATCAGCGCAAGCAGAGAGTTACATGGTTGAATTAAACATTTGAAATGTTAAAACTTTGTTTTTTTATTTTGATTTAAATGCTCTAGTTGCTTTTGAATAATTGTATTAAATTATATTTTTTATATTAAAAGGTTGGATTTTTAAAAGGTAATTGCAATCGTTATAATATACAAATTAAATTCATAATATTCATAATTATTGGGGGTTTTTTTCACAGAGTTATATATTATATTTCCACTTATTATACAATACATTTTCTAAATCCAATTATTTTAATTCATAGCCTTTTAAATTCAATATAGAAATTTTGAATTTAGAACATTCAATTTTGATCATATTTACACCTTTTCTTAACCTACAATATAAATATTAACTACAAATGTAAAAATATTTGATGTATAAAATGTATTACAATATGTAGAATATGAAATTCAATGTTTCTTTGATTTTGAAAATATAAAAAGTTTCTGATTATATTGTTTAACAACAAAATCAGTCTTTCAATATAGACATTATTTAATTTAGAAAAATATTTCTGATCATATTTAAACTATTTTTAATCTACAATATCACTTCAAATATATATATAAAAAGATTTAATTTAGAAAATGTAACAGAATATTTAATTCTATGTGTCTTTCATTTCGAAATAATTAAAAATATTCTGATAATACTAATTTAAGGTAAGGTAAGGTAAGGTAAAACTTTATTGATCCCTCAGAAACAAATTCAGCCTTTCAATATATAAAATATTTAATTTAGTTACTCAAAAGAATAAACAAAGATAAGATAATAAATGCCTAAAAACAAGAACAATAAAAAAAATACAAAATAAAATAGTTAGAATGTAAAATTCCACCACCATTCAATATTGACTGATATAATTTATTTTATTTCTTTATATATATATTTATATATATATATAATTTCATATAAGTTAACTAACTGGCACTAGTGGACAAACACACCTCAAGTCTGTAGGTGCTCAACACTGGCCTGATGTTCTTAGGAACTGCATAGATTCCTCCGTCTCTGGGCTCCAGTGGCGGCAGAAGCTGCTTCCCTGAGTTCGTGACCTTGAGTTCATGTGAGGAAAGGTTACAGGAGGTCAACAGGTCACTTGCTGTCGTGGATCCACCGACCTCCACCAGCTCGAAGGCCGCCAGCAGGTCTCCCCCCGACTGATCGCCACAGTGGAGCGGACTGTACTTGAGGGTGGGGGGCTTGTAACCCTCGGAGCTCAGGACCACCTCCGGGACCGTCACCGTGGACCCCAGATACTCAGACTTACCCTGGAAGAACAGAGATTGTAAATTCGAGCTACAATCCTTTTTAGAAAGTCCTTGAACCCCCCCACAAAAAAAGTACCAGAGCATCGTCGTCGTAAACTTCGATGAGGATCCGTGGAGGCTCATCCTTGATGTACTGTGGATCCCCCATGATACTGATCCGGTTCATGGACAGACACTGGTTCCATGTCGGGCTCAGTGTCTGGTTGATGATCTGAAGAAGAAAGAAAAACTCTGAGGTCAAACCAGCGTCGCATCATCATGTGCAAACAAACTCACGTTGGTGGTCAGACTCTGAGACAAGTAGGTGACCCGAGCGAACGGGTCCGACAGACCGCTGGCGTCGGCTGCGATCAGCCCGCGGGCCTGGTACATGTGGCAGCGCAGCTGGAACTGACGTCGGTCTGGAGAGAAACAACGTTGACCGAGTCCTGAGCTTCTGGTCGAGGTGATTTTTTAATGTTGCTTTTTTTTTAGTTACTGTAGTTTTTAAGTGTCGGCAAAAAGTCAACTACAGATTAGTGTTTTGATGTTTAATGAAGACGATATCTATCCATCAATCCTTGTACTAATGTATATAATATATGGAAGTATATCAGTGTCATCAGAATATTGAATGGTTGAATTTAAGATTCAAATTTTTTAAACTTTGAATTTTAAACTTTTTTAAAATTCTAATTTTTTTTTAAATAATTAAATTCAATAATTTTTATGTTGAAAGGTTGAATTTGAAATAATAATATTTTATATTTTAATACAATATAATATAGTAAAAATAATAATAATAATAATATATAATATAATAATATGTTTTATTTTTTTACACATAGAGTTTGATATTCCAATTCCAATAATTAAAATATATACAATTTTAATTAAATATTTTACATTTTATACAATATAATATAGTCAAAATAATAATAATAATAATAATAATAATAATAATATATAATATTATATAATATAATAATATGTTAAATTTTTTTACACATGGAGTTTGATATTCTAATTCCAATAATTAAAATATATACAATTTTAATTAAATATTTTTAAAATTTGAAGCCTTTGAAATGTTGGTGAAATAGTAAGTAAATAATTATTTCTAAATAGTGCCTCCAAATATTGAGTTACTTGATCAAACTTTTAGCCGATAATTGTGGCACTATATAATAAATAATACAATTTATTTTTGTAATTATTATAATTAAAATTAATTAATTAACTAATTTAAAATATTAAAAAAACACCTAAATTTGGATTTTTTTAAATTCAATTATTAAAAAATATATATAATCCGCTTTCAATATACAAATTATTGAATTAAACATTCAATAAAATACTTCAACCATAGACATTAATTAAAGTTAATTTAACCAATTCGATATAATGATTTCATTGTATACTTGCATAGAAATAGTTCTTTATTTTTCACCAGAAGTCGTTCTCACCTGCACAGACCAGGTGAGTGGGGAGACAGTTGGGGTCCCCTCCTTCCGGGGCGGGCGTGAATCCGGACGGGAGGTCGTCCAGCAGATTGACGGCGTCTTCGCACGTGCCCAACCACAGGAAGGCGTCCACCACGGCCTGCACGGCCAGACCCGAGCCTCGCTTCCCTGGAGGCTGAAACACAACCAACGATGCCTTCACTGACCCTCGTTTAAAGTCCGCTGAAGTCACTTCACTGACCCTCAGGAAGAGCGTCATGACCTTCCCGCAGTAGATCCCTCGCGCCTCCTCGTTCTCGCAGTACAGCAGGTCTCGGGCGCGGATGCGGGCGTGAGCGACGCGCTTGTTGTTGCTAAGCAACCACACGAACACGTCTGGGATGGTGTGCTGGGGCTGAAGACACACCTCGGGGTCACACACACACACAACACATCTGGGGGTGTGACGTCTGTACCTCCTCCACCAGGAAGCGAAGCTTCTGGGTGAGATTTCTGGCTTCCTGCAGCATCTTCATCATGGCGGCGGCTTTTCTCTTCCTGGTCACCATGGTGTGAGCTTCTTCGATCATCCCTTCCTGAACACATTATGTTGAAATCTGACTTCAACAATTTTTATAATTATTATTTTATGATGTTTAATGCTTTTAAAGCAGCAAAATAAGTTGTTTCTGGCTTCTTTCACTGTTGGGTAGTTAATGGAAGTGAAAACATGTTTTCTCAAGATAACATTTGTAGTATAAAGTATTTCTTGGACTATAAGGCTCACTTCAAATTCTATGATTTTCTTGACAGCTCCCGTTATGTATTAATTCTGGTTGAACTTACTGACCTCAAACCCATTTTATTCGAGTGGTATTACTCTGAAAGCTCATTGTATTACTTGTCGAGGCTCTGTAGTATCACTCCCCAAGGTTTTGAAGAACAACTCTTGAAGGCTTTGTAGTATTTATCCACAAGTTCGTAGTATTAATCCTTGAGGCTACGTAGTATTACTCCTCGAGGCTCTGTGGTATACTCCGCGAGGCTTCGTGGTATTACTCCGCAAGGCTACGCGGTATTACTCCTCGAAGCTCTGTGGTATTACTCCTCAAGGGTCTGTGGTATTACTCCTCGAGGCTCTGTGGTATTACTCTTTGAGGCTCTGTGGTATTACTCTTTGAGGCTCTGTGGTATTACTCTTTGAGGCTCTGTGGTATTACTCTTTGAGGCTCTGTGGTATTACTCTTTGAGGCTCTGTGGTATTACTCCTCAAGGGTCTGTGGTATTACTCCTCGAGGCTCTGTGGTATTACTCTTTGAGGCTCTGTGGTATTACTCTTTGAGGCTCTGTGGTATTACTCTTTGAGGCTCTGTGGTATTACTCTTTGAGGCTCTGTGGTATTACTCCGCAAGGCTTCGTAGTGTTAATCCTCAAGGCTACATAGTATTACTCCTTGGGGCTCTGTGGTATACTCCGCAAGGCTTTATGGTATTACTTCTCAAGGCTACGTAGTATTACTCCTCAAGGCTCTGTGGTATACTCCGCAAGGCTTCGTGGTATTACTCCTCGAGGCTACGTAGTATTACTCCTTGGGGCTTTGTAGTATTACTCCTCAAGGGTCTGTGGTATTGGTCCGCAAGGTTTTGTAGTATAACTCTCTGAGCTTTGTAGTATTACTCTTCAAGGCTCTATAGTATTTTTCCTGGAGGCTTTGTAGTATTACTCTTCAAGGCTCTGTAGTATTTTTCCTGGAGGCTTTGTAGTATTACTCTTCAAGGCTCTGTATTATTTTCCTCGAGGCCCTGTGGTATTACTCTGCATCTCCTGTGCACTTTATATTTAGAAAAATGTGTTATTTGTTCATTATGTACTCGTTTTTTTTCCAGGCCGCATAAAATCTACTCAGGGGCCACAAATGGCTCCTGACTTTGGACAAATATGTAGAAAATATTTATACCATGTGTTACATCTGTGTCACTCTGGGTCCTTGTCTTTTAATATTAATAATAATAATAATTCCAATAATTGATGATGATCAAGTAGATGTTGGTGTCAGGATTAAAGTTCATGTGTGTTTGTGTTTCTCACCAGTTCTTGTTTGCACATGATGATGCGCTTCTTGTCCAGCTGCGTCATATAGTTGGACTTCTGCTGAGCCTTCAGCTCTTCCTGAGCTTCTTCGATGATGAGCCTGAGGACACAGACTTATCTTCAGGACTTTCTCACGGAACTCTAGTCGGACCTTCACGCGATTACTTGGCATCGATGGTGAATTCTTTGACGGTCTTCTTGATCTTCTCCTCGGCGCCCGGTTCTCCCTTCTGGTTCAGCTCCTCCGCCTTGTCTATGCTCTCCTCCTGGACGTCATGATGGAGGTGAAATCATTGCATGAAAACCAGATGAAAAAAAGCATCAATGGTTCAAACCATCAGGAAGGCGATGTCCTCCAGCATGTTGGCCGTATGAAGCCGGTACGTTCGGTCTTCCCACTGACTCAAAACGCTGACACAGGGTTTCTGCTTCTCCAGCGGCAAATACATGTAGTACCTTGAACACACCAGCAGGATGTTCAGAACCACCCATTTAATTAATGAATCTTTATCACTTTAATACGTTTTTTAAAGGAATCTTTACATATCAGTGGCATCAGAATATTGAATTATGTAATTTAACATTTCAAATTTTGAATTTTTTATCGAAATGTTGTTTTTTAGAATGTTTTTAATTGAATGATCTACTTTAAATAGAAAGTTTGATTCAAATTTTAATAATTCAAAATTAATATTCTAAATTAATATTTATATTAACTAATATATGAATCAAAAAACATTTCCCCCCTCAATATATATATTTTAATGATATAAAAATGTTGGTATAACAGTTATTTTCCGGTGACACTTTTATAACTTTTTTAATTGAATTTAAAAGCTACAAAATAAAAATTATTGAATTGAGAAAATGTATTTACTAATTATGAGAACTAGAAATTCAAACTCTGTGTTAAAATAATTAATTTTGGAAATGTTTTTGTTTGTATAATTTGTATATTGATGGGTTGGATTTGTTAAGTGGTTTTTATTTTATTTATGTTATAATTGAAATAAAAACAACTAAACAAATCCAACCCTTTAATATACAAATGATCGAATTCAGTTCTTTTAAATAATAATTAGATGCAAAAAAACAGCATTTCCATTTAAAAATTTCGACCTAAATTATTAATTTTTAAAAAATCTACTTTTTAATATACAAATTATTTAATTCAGTTATTTAAAAAAGTAATTAAATGCAAAAAACAAAATTTCTCTTGTGAAAATGTTGACTTAAATGATTTATAAAAACATATTAACCTTTAAATCTAGAAATTATTGCATTGAATTATTAAAAAAGGTTTGATAATAATAATAAAAAAAATAAAATAAAAAATAAAACCAGTAGTTTCAACATGTTATTCAACACTTGTGACACTGATAGACTTTCATAAAAGGGTTAAAAAATAATAATATTCTGACAATTTTAAATATTTTTTCTAATTTTGTCATATTATTCTCCAATTTAAATTATGTTAGACACAGAAAAACCTCATGTGAGAAAAACCTCATGTGTCTAAATCTCTCTGACCTGTTTCCACCGACGGTCAGAGGTCTCTCGGGAGGCGTGGTGGACTTGGACGCCCAGCTGGTGTCGACGCTCTCCCGGATCTGGACCGGAGACGACGGGATCAACGGGGATCGACTGGAAGCGTCTTCGGAGTCCGGTACGTCCTGGACTTTCCTCCTGATGGCCGGACTCACCGCAGGCAAGTTGGGCTGCTGACCGGTCGGCTCGTGCACGTTACCGTAGTTACCTGAGCGAGAAAGATTGTTTATCCGAGCACAGAAAGAAGGAGAGTCGCTCACCGATGGAGAACTCAAAGCTGATGGGTTTGTCTCCGATCTTCCTGTCGATCATGGTCGCCTCGAACAAGGCTCCGAACAGCAGGTAGTTAGCGTTGTGGTCAGTGCTGGCCTGGATTAAAACATGTGTCACAACAACATTTCTGCTCAAAGATACATTTGTATTTCAGGTACTTTAAAAAATATAATATCCAATAGCCACTGAAAATACAGGAATTTTTCATAAAAAAAAAAAATCAAAATAAAACAAGGACACAACATAAAGAGAAAGAACAAGATTATACAATCTAAGTCTAAAGATAAAGATAAAGAACATAATACTTCAAATACATGAAGTAAATAAGAAAACATGTTGAATAAATGATACTATACATATTTTAATTGTGTATTATAATTTATTATGTCATTATATTATTATAATTAATACTTTTATAATGTTCTTTATAGTTTTGCACTGTATGTTTAACCTTATATGTATTTATGTTCGAAATTTAATGACTTTTATTTACTTTTTATTTATTTTCTTACTGTGGTATTAATAAAGTAATGTATTTAATCATAGAATTTATTCAAAACAATTACTTCAAATAAAACACAAAACTTTTTATTAACATCCATTAAAAAACTAGCAATACAATAGTGAAAGATGAAATAAAGTATTATTATTATAATTATTAAAAAACAATGAACATACCAAAAATACAATAAGTTTCATGTATATTGGGCATTATTTTATATACATTTAACTAAAAACTTAACAATAAAATGTTAAAAACAACAAACAAAGCCTTGTTTATTAATCTCTATTTAAATTTTTTTTATTTGTAATTCCGTCAGACAAAAGTAATCTCACCGCTGAGGGCGGCTCCACGGGCAGAACCTCGGGTGCGACGATTCCTTTCCCTTTGTCGTCGTCTGCGCTCCCGCCCGCCGCCCCTCCGGCGCCCCCTGCTGGAGCTTTACCCTCCTTCCCGCCAGGTTTCCCTGCTTTTTCCTTCACGCTGTTCACCAAACTGCTCACTTTGGACTCAGATCCGGTGCCTCCTCCGGACATGATCTCCACTGACAGCTCGATGAAGAGGCGACCCCTGGTGGAGCGTTGAACATCATCATCTTCATCTTCATCATCATCATCATCATATTCATCATCTTCATCATCATCATCATCATCAACATCGTCTAATCTTCTTCATCATCATCATCGTCAAATCTTCATTATCATCATCATCGTCTAATCTTCATCATCATCATCATCATCATCATCAACATCGTCTAATCTTCTTCATCATCATCATCATCTTCATCTTCATCATCATCATCATCTAATTTTCATCATCTTCACCGTCATCATAATCATATTCATCATCATCATCGTGTAATCTTCATCATCATCATCGTCTAATCTTCATCATCATCATCATCACCATCATCATCTAATCTTCATCATCTTCATCTTCATCTTCATCATCATCATCATCATTGTCTAATCTTCACCATCATCATCATCATCATCGTCTCATCTTCACCATCATCATCATCATTATCGTCTAATCTTCACCATCATCATCATCATCGTGTAATCTTCATCATCATCATCATCATCATCGTCTAATCTTCATCATCATCATCATCATCTTCATCTTCATCTTCATCATCATCATCATCTAATCTTCATCATCTTCACCATCATCATCATCATATTCATCATCATCATCGTGTAATCTTCATCATCATCATCATCATCATCCTCTTCATCATCATCATCATCATCATCATCCTCTTCATCATCATCATCCTCTTCATCATCATCATCATCATCATCATCATCATCCTCTTCATCATCATCATCATCATCATTATCATCATCATCATCCTCTTCATCATCATCATCATCATTATCATCATCATCATCATCCTCTTCATCATCATCATCCTCTTCATCATCATCATCATCATCATCATCTAATCTTCATCATCACGAAACATCGTCCACCTGTACGAGACGCCTTTTCGGATTCCTTCATTCAGCTCGGCCGTGTCGTCGCCCAGAGATGAGTTCCTAGAGGATCCGTAAAGGTTGACCCAGGCTGGACCGAAGGTTGGTAAGAAACCTGACGAGGCGCCAGAACATGAACTTAGAACATTCTAGAAAACTTACATTGCGTCAAATCTTTTTACCTTTGTCGCCATCTTGTTCATTCGAGATGCACTTCAGGTCGATGTAGTGGGTTCCTATGGCAACGTCGTTCATGCTTCCCTCGTCCCAGACCTGAAAGTTGTTAGAAACATACATAAGTATTTTAGAATAACAATAAGAATTAAATATGAAAACTATAATACAACTCCAATAGGGAAGCTACCAGCCTCACTTGAACTACTAGCATAATGCTAGTGATGCTAACAGTTAGCTGATAGCCTGATAGTGATGATAACAGTAAGCTACCAGCCTCACTGGATCAACTAACTTAATGCTAGTGATGCTTTACTGTTCACTACCAGTCTCACTGGAACAACTATCATAATGCTATTGGTGCTAACTGTTAGATACTAGCCACACTGAAACTTCTTCCATAATGCTACTGATGCTAACTGTTAGATACTAGCCACACTGAAACTTCTTCCATAATGCTACTGATGCTAACTGTTAGATACTAGCCACACTGAAACTTCTTCCATAATGCTACTGATGCTAACTGTTAGATACTAGCCACACTGAAACTTCTTCCATTATGCTACTGATGCTAACTGTTCGATACTAGCCACACTGAAACTTATTCCATAATGCTACTGATGCTAACTGTTAGATACTAGCCACACTGAAACTTCTTCCATAATGCTACTGATGCTAACTGTCAGATACTAGCCACACTGAAACTTCTTCCATAATGCTACTGATGCTAACTGTTAGATACTAGCCACACTGAAACTTCTTCCATAATGCTACTGATGCTAACTGCTAGCTATTAGCCTCAATGTAGCTACTATAATGCTAACAGTTAGTATCAATAGCCTTCACTGCTAATGCCACCATGTAATTTCCTCTGTGAAGAAAATGCCACAGTATTCAAAATAAAAAAAGATTTTTGACTTTACTTGTATCTTCAGCCTCCGACACAGAGGAGGAAACATCTCTGTGAAGACGATCTGTTCGTTCCACACTGGATCTGCGCTGGACTTCTGCGTGGACGTGCGACCCTGAAAAAGAGGTGATAAAAACCCCATAAATGTTATGTCAATACTAATGTACAAGTCAATAGACTCTGAGGAGTTTTATTGAGCAGTAGGTTCTCGTAAACTCACCACTTGTTTGAAGAAGCCGACCACGACGTACGGGTCGACCAGCGCCGTGTTGTCGCCGATAAACGCTTTGGTGACGTTGGCCATGAGGCCGGAGTTGTTTCGAGGGAGACTCTCGCCCTTGAACACCTTCACGGAGAAACGAGCCCAAGGTCGCTCGGCGGGAAAACCTTCTGGTATCAGCAGGTGCCTGTTCGAGTCAAGTGCTTGTGAGTGTTTCATCCATTTATGTATGTTTGTTGTCATATGTTTGTAGCTATGAGTCAAAGTAAGTACATGACACCTTCACCCAAACCTACTGGTCCATGATGCATTCGTTAACCGGCCGCAGAAATAAGATGTCATTTATTTTGTTTTGATTAATATGAAAAAGGTGTTTTACTTTGAAAGTAAGACTTTATTTCCTCCGAAGTAACATTATCAACCGCACTCTTGAATCATCAAGACACTTGTTTACGTCAAGTCAATGAAAGGGATTGAATAAAACATTAAAATCGGTGAAATTTACCGAAAAAAAACCATGTTTTATTTATTAAAATGTTGTTGTTGTTCAAGCATTGAATATTTTTTATATAAAATAAAAAGTTCAATTGAATATTTTTTATATTGAAAGGTTAAATTTGTTTTAATTTCATAATTTAATTCAATAACTTGTAAATTGAAAGGTTGACTTTTTTTCCCCCAATAATTAAATCACCCCTTGTGTTATTTTAAAAGCCCCAAAACAACAAGTGTTTGTGGTATCCCTTGTGTTGTCTCTGGGTCAAGGTGAACAACCTCGAGACAAAGCAAGGATTATAATATATTTAAATAATTTCAATATGAATATATTTTTTTATAAACAGAGTTAAATATTCTAACAATAATTGAAAAATCAATTTTCTAAATTTTATATTTTTAATTAAATGCCTTTTTAATTCAATATAAACATGTGAGTATAACAGTGCAAAAAATACCAGCACACGATCAAGTAGCTCTACATTATTTGCTACTATTTAACCAACATTTTTATGTTTAATTCAAAAGACTGCAAATTAAAAATATATTGAATTGATTTTTTTCACTATTGGAATCAAAATATCAGAAAGGCGCTATATAAATAGAGATTATTATTATTATTATTATTATTATAGTATGTGTACAAAAAATGTAAATGAGAATATTCAATAGTTTTAATTTAATTATTGAGATAATAAACTATTCAACCTTTTAATATAGAAATGATTGAATTCAACCACTTGAAAAAAAAAACTTAAAACACAACAATATTTCAGTAAAAAAGTTTCAAAGTTTCAACATTTTAAATGTTAAATTCAACTAATAATAGCTACAACGAACATGATGCTCGATTGACTTTCTTTTAAGTCAACATGGTCTTCATCAGTATTTTGTCACAAAGAGACAAAAAAAAGTTCGTACTTGTCGATCTGCTCGTCAGAGTCATGGGTCTTCGTCCCAGGCTGCACGGCGTCTCCCTTCGCCGTCACTGAGATGTCACACTTGACGTAACCTTTGACCCCGGTGCTGATGTCCGCCGGGTTGGTGAGCATAGCCCACTTGTTGATGAACTGTTGACCTGAGAGAGAGAGGGTAACACGTGGCGTCACAGAAGGATGAAGAAAATGCAGTGAGAAGGTTGAATCTTCTGTGTCTGTAAACTGAAACGCTTGAGAGTATTTAACTAGTAATCAAAGTAAAAATGTGTGGAAACAGTTGAAATTATGGTATAAAGGTGATATATGTGAAAACGTTGGTAAAAAGAATGCAGAAAAAAAGCAGAAGAATACAAAGAAGGAGGAGAAGACAGAAGAAAGTGAAGAAGAAGAAAAAAAGGAGTAGAATTTGTAGTACAAGTACAATAAGTAGTAGTAGAAGTAGTAGAAGTACAATAAGTAGTAGCAGAAGTAGTAGAAGTACAATAAGTAGAAGAAGAAGTAGTAGAAGTACAAAAAGTAGTATTAATGGGAGTAGAACAAGTAGTATATGTAGAAGTAGTAGTAGTAGAAGTAGTAGTGGGAGTAGAAGAAGTAGTAGATGTAGAAGTAGTGGTAGTAGAAGTAGTAGTGGGAGTAGAAGAAGTAGTATAATTAGTAGTAGAAGTTGAATTACAATTAGTTATAAAAGTATCAGTTGAATTAGTAGTGTAAGAATAAGTAGTAGAATTAGTAATATAAGTATAAGTAGTAGAAGCAGTAGTATAATTAGCAGTAAAAGTAGAAGTAGAAGTAGAAGGAGTAGAATAATTAGTAGAAGTAGCAGAAGAATGAGTAAAAATAGAAGTAGAATTGGTAGAAGAAGTAGAATTAGTAGTAAAAGTACAAGTATAAGTACTATAAGTAGTAATATAATTAGTAGTATTAATAGAAGCAGTAGTAGAATTATTAGTGTAAGTAAGTCAGTAAGTAAGTAAGTAATAGTTATTTGTAAAGAGCCTTTAAAGACTAGGATCAAGTAGAAGCAGTAGTAGAATTATTAGTGTAAGTAAGTCAGTAAGTAAGTAAGTAATAGTTATTTGTAAAGAGCCTTTAAAGACTTGGATCAAGTAGAAGCAGTAGTAGAATTAGTAGTAAAAGCAGTAGAAGGAGAAGTAAGTAGACAAACGTGTTTTTAAAGTTGATTGAAGTTTCTAGGTGTGTCTAGATGAAAGTACCTGAAGGTCAAAGTAGAAGGAGTTTAAACATGAGTTGAAGATTTTCCCATTCAAGTGAATGAGGAGAAAAAAAGGGTAGAAAAAGAAGAAAAGAAGGAAGAGTTGAAGAGATAAAAGATCTCAATAGTGTGACAATCACACAGTCAGAGCTTGTGAAAGTGTCAAGGTCACCAGGCTGTCTGTAGACGGTCCAGATGTCCAGCTTGAAGGACCCGATGGTGTAACTCTTCAGGATCTTGGAGTGGATCACCTGGAGAAGATCAAGGTCTTCAGCTGGACCACCATCTCCACCAACATGACGTCACTCACCGTCAGCTTGATGACTTTGTCGAAGAAAAGCTCTTTGATGGCGAAGAAGTCGAAGACGAAATACTGTGGAAGGAACGAAGAAGTCAAGAAGGTTCAGAAGAGAAGAAGAAAAGAGTTTTGTGGACCTCGTTATAAAAGGGAGCGTTGGTTCCTTCCTTGACCGACGTCTGCTTCTTCTCGTCTCCGATCTCGATGACCACGCTCGGGTCGATGTTCTCGCCCACCAGCTGCCTCGCCTCCGTGATGTTGATGGCCACCTGGAGGGAAAATAATATGTTGAACTAAACTTGTTTTTGTACATCATTTTGATTGTCAAATACCTCATAAAATACTGCTAACTGTTAGCTACTAGCCTCACTAAAACTCTTACATAATGAAATTGATGCTAACTGTTAGCTAGTGGCCTCACTGCATCTTTTTCCATACTGGTATGGATGCTAACTGTTAGCTACTAGCCTCACTGAATCATTTTCCATAATGCTATTGATGCTAACTGTTAGCTAGTAGCCTCACTGCATCTTTTTCCATAATGCTATGGAAGCTAACTGTTAGCTAGTAGCCTCACTGAATCATTTTCCATCATTTAATTGATGCTAACTGTTAGCTACTAGCCTCACTGAATCATTTTCCATAATGCTATGGAAGCTAACTTTTAGCTACTAGCCTCACTGAATCATTTTCCATCATTTAATTGATGCTAACTGTTAGCTACTAGCCTCACTGAATCATTTTCCATAATGCTATTGATGCTAACGGTTAGCTACTAGCCTCACTGAAACCTCCTCCATGATGCTACTGATGCTAACTGTTAGCTACTAGCCTCACTGAGTGGGTTTTATGTAAAAAAATAAAAAAAAATAAAAAAAAACACAAAATAATTGTTTAAAAGAACAAAAATATTATATCATGATTCTGAAATTTAAATGAACATTAAAAATGACCTAAATAAAAGAAGGTAAATCAGTTGAAAAACAGTGAAAAAGAAAACTAAATATTTAAGGAAATAAAATCATAATTAAATGAAAAAAAATAAGAAAAAAGTAAAAAGAAAAATTACATTGTTGAGAAACAAAATCTTATATATGTGTGAAAACAGATAATAAACATTTTAATTTTTTTTTTACAGTTTAGTAGTGAATAGAAAAAATAACTAATAATTTAAAAAAAAAGGGATTAATCATCATAAAGGTTTATAAATAATTGGTTAATCCGAAATCAATAATATAAGTCATGGAGATAATGAAAGAAATTAAAATAAATTAAATCTACATTTCAATAATATTCATTATAACGAGGGTACTTGGCAAATATACAATAAAAAATGTAATTAAAAAATGTTAGAATCCGAATTATAAATGAAAAATGTTTTTCTTGTATATTAATATGAAACAACGTCTTACTTGAAAACTCTGAGGCTTCGGTTCATCTTCCTGGATGCAGGTGATGAGTTTGGACCTGTGAGTCACAAAAACACTATGATACTTCAACTCTATATATTACTTTATTTATCTGTACTTTTACCTCTTAGTGTTCACGACTGGAGTCACTTCTGCTGGAATCTCTTGTTCTTCATCCACAGACTTCTCCCTCAACAGCGGAGAACCTTCACTGGAAATATCCGACCCTGGATCTGCAAACACTTGTTAGTGTGTGTTTGCTTGGTTTTAAAATGTGTGTGTGTGTGTGTGTGTGTGTGTGTGTGTGTCACCTTTAGCTCCCTTGTTCTCCAGAACAAGGTTATGTTTCGTCTTCTTCTTCCTCTTCATCTTCATGCCGAGCACAGCAAGTTTGGCCTTCCTGTGGAGATCAGGAGAAGAACGATGAAATCTTGAATTTGCTTTTAATACAAAAGAAAAGCCTTTAATGACATCATTGAGAAGCAAAGTTTATTGATGTTTTTGGAGTTTTTGTTTGTATGTTTTCCCTGTGTTGCGTGGGTTTACTCCGGGCACTCCGGTTTCATCCCACAGTCCAAAAACATATGGAAACTAAGGGGAAATTGTGCAGACATCAGCTTCAAAAGCTGAAGGAGCCAACTGTATCCTCACATCCTCAGTCGCTAAAAGCTGTAATGACTGCTGCCATCTTTTGACTGGAAGTTTAATTGTAACACCAGAAGAAACAAACGCAAGGAATTTTTAATAAATAAAATTAATAAAAAAAATTAAATGTATACAACGCTGTTGAGTATCTATAAGTATGGTTAGAAAAATATCTATATATATATTTGTGTACGGACACACCTACTGTTGGACCAGTGGCTATAGAACCAGGGGCCAAACATTACGTGAATCCCAAGACGGTTGAAATTAAATCCAATTAAATCAACATGTTTTTCTATAGAGGAGCCAGTTGTGCGACAAATACTATTGATCTCAAGCATGATGAAGAGAATTCAAACAACAGATGATGATAGAATGACCTTGAAAGAGTGAGAAGACAAAATCCAATAAAGACAGTTGGGAAAACATTAATCTATAAAAACTCCTCATGACTAGTTTCTGGTTGAATCATGATCGTGTTCATAACATGAAGTTGAGTTGAGACTCAAAATTGTCTCAGAGATACTTTCATAGTGAGATTCCTTTGTCTGTTTTTTTGCTTTTATTTTGAAGGGAATTGAATTTTATGTGCTATAAATAACTGTGATCCCAAAGTGTTCTAAGGATTTAAACCTCCTTCAACTTCTAATGTCTTTTACTACTGCTTGATTTAAGTCAAGGTGTTTTTTTTTTATCCAAAGACACACAATAGTTGATTCATTATTTATTTTTGTAACCAGCGACATCATTTCTGATTTAACTTTGTAATATTTGAGCGATTTTACACCACAGAGCAAACGTGTCAAACTCAATGTGAATCATAACATTGTTGTTTTTAGTATTTTTACACCAGAACAATCAAAAGAAATCAAACAAAACAAAAATCAAGCTTCAGAATGAAGCTCATCTTGATTTCTACACATTCAGTTAATAGAACATCTTATTTTTCTAGTTTTTTATACTGTTTTTATGATGTATATTTCATTTTTCTATTTTAAAACGTTTTAAAGTGATATTTCTTTGGCAAACATTTGCCTTTTTCCTGTTTTTCTAATTAAATTTCACTCATGACTTGTTGATCAGTAAAGTGTAAACCAGCTTCATGTTGGCAGATTAATAAACAGAAGGTTAAGTTGAAGAAGCAAATACTGAAAACTCCCCAAAGTTCATCCATTTAACTGGAAAAACAAGCAAACACTAAAATGTGTTAAGTTGCAGCCAAAGTGAATTTTAACAGTTATAATGATGTACATTTTTTTTAAAAGGGTTTAAATATAAATATGTACAATTATATGACAACTTTATGTAAATAATTGATAAATATTAAAAAAAACAAAAAACAAGTGAATTTTAACAGTAATAATGATATACATTTAAATATATAAAATTATTTGACAACTATATGTAAATAATTTATAAAAAAAACTAACAAAAAAAAACACTAAAATGTGTTTAAGTTGCAGCCAAAATGAATTTTAACTGTAATAATGATGTACATTTTTTAAAAGGGTTTAAATATATAAAATGATATGACAACTTTATGTAAATAATTTATAAATATATATATTTTTTAAATCACTAAAATGTGTTTAAGTTGCAGCCAAAATGAATTTTACATTTTTTAAAAAGGGTTTAAATACAAACAATTATATGACAACTTTATGTAAACAATTTATAAATAAAAAAAAACACTAAAATGTGTTTAAGTTGCAGCCAAAGAGAATTTTAACAGTAATAATTATGTACATTTAAATATATGACATTATTTGATAACTATATGTAAAAAATGTATAAAAAAAAAACAAAAAACAAAAACACTAAAATGTGTTTAAGTTGCAGCCAAGGTGAATTTTAACAGTTATAATGATGTAAATTTAAATATATGAAATTATTTGACAACTATATGTAAATAATTGATAAATATAAAAAAAAAACCATCACATCACGTTATAATTATTCAACATTTGATATTTTAGAAGCATGAATTAAAAGTTGACTAAACTAAACTAGATCTAAGATGAAGAAAATGTAAGAATCTCACCAAAGGTTGGATTTCTGTGCTGCAGGTTCAAATCCTGCGTGAGAAGCTCGGACTCTAGTGTCAGCTTTTTTTATTTTGTTTTATTTTCTAAACCTCTGTCTCCTCCCGCTGGAGCAGCAGGAACAGTCAACAATCATGTTCAAACATCCACGCCTCCATCTTAAGCCATTTTCAAATACATCAACTCGAGCCTTAATCCTCGCGTCACTTGGCTGCTTCCTCTGGACCCGAGGAGGAACTTCAGTATTTCTCAACAACCCGGTTCTGGAGTTTGGAGATCTTAGAGATGATAAGGATCTTACAAAAACGAGGATTTGAATCCGAAAATTTTCTTCCAATAATTAACTTTACTTTTACACTAAACAGGGGTTTACGATATCCTTGAACACACAATAAGTTGTGTTGTGATCGAGCTATTGTGTGTATCGTCTCTTGTTCTTAAGGTAGATCAGGATTTGAACCCTGAACCTGCTCGTGTGAACGAGACGCTGCCATCATTTCTCGGCCTGTTACACGACTCAGTGAATGTTGCTTCAGTGACTTAAGCCTTAAATAAACTGTCAATAAAAACACAGTTGATGACAGAGACTCAATCAAACATGTGACTCCATAAAGTCTGATAACATCAGGTCACGAAACTGAATCAAATAATAAAAAAAATTATATATTCTTTGTTAGTTCAATATTTATGCCAATTTTTTTATATTTCTATAGATAGAAAACATTATAATTATAAATGTTGCCAACGCTTACTTACATGTATTTTGTTAAAAAAATAAAATATTTATTTATCAATATTTAATAGATAATAACTCGTAATTTATCTTAATTTTGTGTTTAAAACGTTAACTATAAAAACAAGTTAATGGTTCTTATCTCTCTCTTTCAAAAATAAAAGTATAAATATATTGATTTTTGTGACATGATTATATCCAAGACTTCCTCATTAATGACGATATATTTTTTAAATGATCTCTTTATATACAGTATATATATATATATATATATATATATATATATATATATATATATATAGATGATTTGTGAACCTAAATATATTTTTCAAAATTGGATAAAAATCATAAATAGTTTTTGAAAATGTATTTTCAGATTTTTTTTCTAATTCCTTTCTTCTGGATTTATATATATATATATAAACACATTATATTTGTATTTATATATCCGCACTCCCCTGGATTCCAGTCTCCACTGTGACATATATATATATATGTATATAAAATCATCAACAATAAAACTATAAAATTAAGCTCTGAAAGGACCACATGAAGAAGAAAATAAAAAAGCAACATATTATTTTACAAATGTTTTTCAGGAATTTGATCTTTTTCAATCCTATTTAATCGTTAATTTATTTCACCTCCTACAACGTGACTTAATAATAATAAATAATAATATCAACAACGACGCTCGTCAAACGAATAGATGGAATTGTTCAGATTTCAACTTTAATCCTAACTTCACACAAGCGACTGTGGAACTGGTTCAAGTTCTGTTGATCAGCAACAACTCATGTTGACTGAGAAAACAGCGCCTCAGGTTCTTACCGGAATACTGGGTCCATGTCTGCAGACGGTGGTGCTGGTTCGGCTCCAGCGGCGTTTGCTTCACGTCTGCGTCTGCATGCGTTGACTCAGAGTCCACTGGGCCTGATGTGGATGAAGTTTGTTCAGAGAAGATGCAGGACCATCATCACATGGTCTTCAATTTTGGAAAATAAATGAATAAATGAAAAAGCAAGAGCTGTTGGAGTGAAGCATCAAAGACACACTCGTCCAAGAGTGGAATCAAAAAGTTTGAAAGTTAGGATTGTTGACTTGTGTTGACTTGTGACCAGGATGTGAGCGAGTAGCAGAGTCAAACAAATCCACCTCGAGTCAACACTGAGGAGCAGCCAAGGTCACACCCAGACAGGCTTCTGTCGATCAACAGTGATGACGCGCCGACGTCGTCATGGATGAAGGTTTCCAGGAGATCTGGAAACATGGAGACGAGAGATGAGACTAATGGAGACAAAACCAACTGTCAATCAAATCTTGTTATCAATGAGCCAAAGATTTGAACAACATCAGGAAATAAAAGCATTTAGTTGTTAAAAAAAAAAGAACTAATTATTGTTAAAAAAATTAAAGGTTAAAGAAGCTAAAGAATTGTTTAGAAATATATGTATTTTAGCATAAAAAATATATATTTTAGCATAAAAAATATACCTTAGAAACGGTGAGTCATCCTTCAAATCGTTTGTGGCTCCAGATGGTAATCCAAAATATATCTGTTTTTGAATCACTTTAGAAAAAATAAAAATGATCTACAATTTTCAATAAATTCCAAAAATAAAAAAAAAAGAACTTTAAACGTGTGATGAAAACTATCATAAAAGGGAAAATATACAAAAATATAAAAATAAATCTAAATATTTTAAATGTTATCTTATATAATAATAATTAACTTTTTAATTACAATTATTATGTTCAATTTTACTCAAATGTATTTATATTTTTTAATTAACATACAAGACCAAAATAATTTTGTAATATTAAAAAAAGGAAATACTAAAATAAAATACTACTTATTTTAAAGCGTTAACTTTCTTCTGAAAATAACAATTTTTATTAACTATTAATTAATAACAATAACTCTGAGCAAAATAATGTATAAATATATGTTTTCAAAGGTCTAAACACAATCCTTTTTAAACTAAATAAAAATAAGTGTCATTAAACTCTCCGAGGAAGACAAACGTGTTTTTAAATATCTTTATTCAAATGAAAAACAAAAACATTCAATTCAAATGTCACTTTAAGTTAAAAAAAACCCATCATTTTATCAACATAATTTAGGGGAACAAGTGCAATTAATAACAGATTCGATCGTCGTTCAATACATTTCAACGTCCATCACAAAACTTCACGCAGGTTCGTCCAGTTCCACGGCAGCTTCAATCTGTGGGCGATTCTTCTTTGACTAAACTTTTCTCACTCGACTCACCGACGTCTGGATCGACTCCGTCGTCCTCCTCGGTGAACGCGACGTTCTCGGGAATATCTGGAACGACGACACAAGGAGACTTTGAAGGGTGAGTCGGGTCGACAGAACAATTTTTGTATCAATGAACCTCAAGTATTGATTAATGAACTTGTTTTAACTTAAAAATATTGATATATTTTTAACTGTTGCATCGTTTTAAAGTGTTTTTAAGAAAAAAAAAAAAAAAAAGGTTTCTGCCTAGTTGCTCTAGCCTGAGCGCTAGCATTAATGCTAACACTCACATAGCTAAAAAAAAAAGAAAGAAGTTAAATAAATATCTATATATGATCAGAACTATAAAAAAAAAAAACAGTTTTAACATCTATAGAAGCACAGCTACGAGAAACAGATAAGTTATTACTTTAGTTATTAACCCTGTAGAAACTACTTGTTCCTACATTTATTAGCATTTAAAGCTAACCTTTATAATTGAAGTTATGCTACGTGCAAATCCCACTTTTAAGTAAGAATAATATATAAATATACATATATACATACATTATATATATATGTATATATATATATATATATATATATATACATATATATATGCGTTTGTTTGTATTTAGTAGTTTCTTATTTTTCAATTAGTAACAACCGTTTGCTTTGGTGGCTAATGCTAATGCTAATGTGTTAATGTGTAATCATTTATTTAAATACACACAGAGTGTACAAGAGACAAATATATATATATGATAAAAATAAGGGGTTAAAGATGAAAATTATGTTTATTTTTGCTTTATTTAAACATAAAAAGTGTAAACGTGACACTTTAAAAAGTCTAGAAAAGAGGAATTGGTTCCAATAATGAACAACAATAATGAACAGATGCACATTCCAAGAACAGACGACTGCAGCATTAGTTTGTAGAGAAGCTTCTCACTCGTTCTCGTGCAGACATGGACACACGTGGACACGTGGACACGTGGACACGTGGACACATGGACACGTGGACACGTGGACACGTGGACACATGGACACATGGACACATGGACACATGGACACATGGACACGTGGACACGTGGACACATGGAAACACGTGGACACGTGGACACATGGACACATGGACACACGTGGACACACGGACACACATGGACACATGGACACATGGACACATGGACACATGGACACATGGACACATGGAAACACGTGGACACGTGGACACATGGACACACGTGGACACACGGACACACATGGACACATGGACACATGGACACATGGAAACACGTGGACACGTGGACACATGGACACATGGACACATGGACACACGTGGACACACGGACACACATGGACACATGGACACATGGAAACACGTGGACACGTGGACACATGGACACATGGACACATGGACACACGTGGACACACATGGACACATGGACACATGGACACATGGACACATGGACACATGGACACGTGGACACGTGGACACATGGACACATGGACACATGGACACACGTGGACACATGGACACATGGACACATGGACACATGGACACACGTGGACACACGGACACACATGGACACATGGACACATGGAAACACGTGGACACGTGGACACATGGACACATGGACACATGGACACACGTGGACACACGGACACACATGGACACATGGACACATGGACACATGGACACATGGACACATGGACACGTGGACACGTGGACACATGGACACATGGACACATGGACACACGTGGACACATGGACACATGGACACATGGACACATGGACACATGGACACGTGGACACATGGACACGTGGAAACATGGAAACACGTAGACACACGTGGACACATGTGGACACATGGACATGTGGACACACATGGACACATGTGGACACAAGGACACATGGACACGTGGACACGTGAGACGGGAGTGGAACGGTACCATGTCTGAACTTCTGAATCACTTCATCTAAGATGATTTTTTAAGTGAGTACCAGTTCCCCCTCGTGTTAACGTCTGGACGCAGCAACAAGGAAGTGATGGATTCTGGGAACTAAAATGGAACTACAAGCTCAGACAGGCAGCCTTCACGGAGGTCCTACCTGGTCAGGTGACGGTGACTCGGATAAGATCTGAGGTCAGACTGCAGGGACGAAGACTTGGAATGTCGAGAGTTTAGGTAACAACTATCTAAGATATGCTTCCATAAAGTCTGTGTGGAGGATCCATCTTATAGTTCAAGGTTTCAAGAGTTGCTGAGGGACCTTGACGGAGTCAGACGGAGGAAGATATTCTAAAGCGGGGGTTAAGATGGACAGCAGGTGTGGGCAGGTGTGGGCAGGTGTGGGCAGGTGTCCGAAGGACTGAGAGGAAGCAGAGGATGGAGGTGGAGGAGTTAGGAGTACAATGCATCAATACCTGCAGGGGTCAGAACCAGAGCTTGAAGCAGGTCAGAGAGGGAGACTATTCCTCTGACCACATCGCTGGCGTCCACCAACACCAGACGATGCACCTTGAAGGAACAAAAGTGACTTATCAAGATCCTTTTACAACTTCTCAAGATCTTTTTTTTTATCTTCTCCAGATCTTTTTTTTTTTAATCTTCTCAGGATCTTTTTAACTTCTCAAGTTCTTTTTTTTCTTCTCCACATATTTTTAACTTCTTAAGATCTTTTTTTTTAACTAATCAAGATCTTTTCATCTTCAAGTTATTTTTTTTTTTAACTTCTAAAGATCTTTTTTTTTTAATTATCAAGATCTTTTTATCTTCAAGTTCTTTTTTTAACTTCTCAAGATCTTTTTTTTTTTTTTAAATTATCAAGATCTTTTTATCTTCAAGTTCTTTTTTTAACTTCTCAAGATCTTTTTTTTTTTTTAATTATCAAGATCTTTTTATCTTCAAGTTCTTTTTTTAACTTCTCAAGATCTTTTTTTCTTCTCCAGATCTTTTTAGATTCCAAAGACCTTTTTTTTTTTTAAACTAATTAAGATCTTTTTATCTTCAAGTTCTTTTTTCTAACTTCTCAAGATATTATTTCAGCTTCTCCAGATCTTTTTTGAACTTCTCAGCATCTGTTTAACTTCTCAAGATCATCTTTATCTTAAAATAAACAAACCAAAACAAATCGAGACCCAACAACCCACTGCTGTGTCACCTCAGCCTTGGCGATCCGGTCTATGATGGTCTCCAGGGTTTCGTTGGGGTAACACTTGAGGACTCCCTCCATGGAGCACGCCCGGCTTGAGATGGCCTCTTTCATGGTCATGTTCAGGTTGTTGTAGTTCTTCTGGGCGGCCAAGTTCTACAGCAAAGACACATTTGAATCAAAATGAAGGAACTTCTCAGATGGAGTTCTACGACTGTTGAAGCTACAACAAGATTCCAAACACTTACGATGACGTCGAACCTGGAGTACAGCGCCACCACTTTACCTGAAGGGAAGCGAGAAGTCAGTGGATGGATTCTGGTCCAGTCAACGCGAAGCTACCTTGCTCATTGACCACAGGCAGGGCCGACACTCTCCTCTCCACGAAAACCGCCAGAGCCTCGTAAACGGTGGCCGTCTCCTGGACCGTGGCGATCTCTCTGAAGGTCCCGATGGCGACCTCGCTGATCTTCTTCTGCAGAAAGCGTGGTTTGGGAATCACGGCTCCCTGCAGAGCAGAGAGGACAACGTGAAGAAGAAGAAGAATCTCTGGAGACGAGCGGACTCACGAAGATGTGCAGGAACTTGAGGATGCGTTTGTGGGTGAGGATGTGGAGGACGTTTCCCGATACGGGGTCAAGGACGGGCAGGCGGTGGATCTTGTTCTTCAGCAGGGAGTAGATGGCGTCGAACAAACTAGAGAGAAGATTCAAGTCGTGAGTCCGGGTTTCGACGATGATTTAAATGAGGGAAAACGACACGGGAAGTTCTGACCTGGCGTCTGGAGTGATGCTGATCAGTCGGTCGGAGGAGTGAAGGTAGATTTCTGTCAGGAGTAAAAGCCACACGATCGGTTCTTGTTGAAAGATGTAGTTCAGAGCTGACAGATGTTGAGTCGACCATCCAACGGGCGACATAAACTGACTCTTGAGTTAGAGATCTGTGATGCAGGGACTCACCTCTCCATGTCTCGATCTTATGCTCCTCCAGCTCATAGATCTGGACCTGAGTGTGAAGACAAAAGAAAAATTACCGTTCATGTTTGAGCAGAAATTTCAAAATCGCTTGATTCCGGACCATAAAAGGAAAGAAAAAATAATGGAAATAAACTACTACTGACAACTTAATTCAAATTAATTGAAAACATTTACCGTCCAATGAGAAACGAGTTTAAAAAATGTAAAAAACAATGAAACAATCAAGTGCTTTTTGATCTTCTCATGTCCTTTTTTTCGGCATTTAATTAAGAATCAAATGAGACGTGATATCGCAAAGATAGGTTTATCTACTGGAAAAAAAATGTTGAAAGCTTTTGCAGGGTATACATAATAAATCCCCCCTCAGGGTTCTCACAGAGATACACACTCAAATATTACTTAAAACAAGTGATTTCATGAAACAGCTGATGAGGTTTCATGATACAGTGTCTTCGTTTTGAAACAAGATGGCGCTCTCAGGTTGAAAACGATGCCAGATTTCTTTGCATTAGTCGATCAGAGCAAAAGATGATAAAGCAGAGAGAGTGACATCTAGTGGTCCTTTAAAGCGTGGACATTGTATAATGAAACCTCATCTAGTGTTTCATGAAGCCTCATCGACCGATCACTACGGAATATTCCTCTGCAGCTGAAATTTTTGACTGGTTTTGGTCAAAAACCATCAACACACTTCACTCCATTAGATCTTTGAAATGGGAAAAACTGACTTTAAAATCTCGTGTGGATCAATAATCGACATGGACTTTTGAAGTTTGTAACAAGTCAGACATTTGCAAAATGTTGAAACCAGTTGAGAATTTTGGTGACGACTTACACACAGTGAAAAAAAGTGAGATGACTCACCAGAGGAGACTTGTAGTAGCGATGGAGAATGTTTATGAAGTCAGTGATGGTCAACATTCCTGCCAGACATGACATCTATTTACTTAACATGTGGCGACACGTATGAGGGGAAAACAAGATAAACATTCAATATCCATTTTTGTTTGGGCACCAGGGGGGAAACCTCGGGGCAGACCCAAGAGACATTGATGAGATCTTGGACAACCCCTGGAATAGGTTTTGGGTGAGAGGAAAGTCTAGGCGTCTTTGTTCCTGCGGCTGCCCCCTCGACCCTGGCTAACCAACTGCAAATGGATGGTGAACATAATGCATCGACAGCCGATTCCCACTTGCAACAAGATTAGAGTCGACCCGGTTAAGACTTATTCAGGGTCAGCATCATTTAAAACCCTGGACACGGAAACTTGAGCCTGATGCCTTCAAAACTGCAACCAAAGTAGGTCAAAGTGGTGCAAGACGGCAACTGAACACCAGCTCGATTTGGATTGTTGGACCCATTTATATACCAAAACAGAGACGCTTCAGAAACAAACCCCATTTTATTTAAATATTTCAGCAAATATTTGAAATCCTCCTTTAGACAGTGATATTTTTTCTCAATACTATAATCATATTAAACATAGCTGTGTTCATTTTTAATATATATATACATATATAAATATATATATATATGGCGTTCAAATCAATAATTTGTTATCATAGTTATTTTGCAGTTTATATTTAAATTAAATGTAAACTTATATTTTTTTTATTTACAATTAACATTCAATTCCTATGTCGGGTTAACAACACTGGCAATAAAAGTTTCTGATTCTTTTCATGTCACCACCTCCTTAAGAAACACTGAAACTGTGTCGGATCCCGGCGATGACTGAGGACGAGAGGATACTCTCCCATGCTTTATATTTCAATAAAACCATAGAACTTTTTTTGTTATTAAGTATTCAAAGAATTTGTTTGTGTTGCAATTAAACTTCTAGTCGCTAGATGGCAGCAGTTATTGCGTCTTCCGCCGCTAAAGGTACAATGAAATCCCACGAGATCCCTGTGATGACTGAGGACGAGAGGATACAGTGACTCCTGCAGCTTTTAGAGCTGATGTTTGGACAATATTTTGATTTGAAAACAAATGAAAAAAGTTATGACTTCGTCAAGAGTCATGTGGTCTGTAAATTCTTCAACACCAGAGTCAAGTACTTGACAATACTACACTCATATACTCGTTACTACTACTATACGTATGATATCGATAGATTCTTGACAATACACTCTAAACGCTCCTTTTGTTAAAGATGCGAGTGTTGAAAAGGAAAATAAATAAAGTATTTTGCTTCAACCTGATCCCACATTTAGCAAATCAACTACGCTCGAATACTATGGCTTTAAAGGTAATACTTTCTCATTTCTCACCAACAAAACGTTTGAGCTTGTTGTCCCACAGCGGGGCCGCTCTGACGCCGTTGGCCACCAGAGCGAAGAACGCCTTCTTCACCTGTTTGGATAAAAAAAAGAAAAGAAAGATGCTTCGTTATGGTTTGACACGAAAGCTACGGTTAAATTACCTGCAGCGTCGTGTCGAAAATGACAAGTTTGGAGCTGGTGGGAATCGCATCGTAGCAGCAGTGACGCTTCATGAAGTTCATGTAGATAAAAGCATCGGGGTCAGTGTCAGCAGAGGGCGCTAGAGAGTCTCTCGCGCAGGAACATGCACCTTCAGTTGTAGGTAAACGATTTGAATTCATTACTAAGGAGTTCATTGTAACGATTAAAATATATATTTTACCCTTAGTCTGCATGAAGAAAACTCCCTCCTCTTCCTCTTCCTCTTCGTCCATCTTAAATAATGCAACCTGAGCAAAAAGAGGATTTGTTAAAAAATGGAATCTTAATCACTCAGAGGTAGTGATGGTCTGATGAAGCTTCTTGAAGCAGTGTCACTAGATGGCGTCTCTGCACTATTTTCTTTTGTTTTAAACGACTGTTCTAATGAAACATAATTTTTAAACTGCCTAACATTTCACATCTTGTTAGTAAACAACATATTTCAATTATCATATACAGGTCAAGAGAAATAAACAGTATTAAAGGCCACAAAAAAGATGTAGCAGGCCGGATTTGGCCCTCAGTCCTCAGAGTTTGAGATGTCCCTACATTAAATACTCATTATCACGATTACATTTCTTCAAGGGCCACATTACATACTGCGACTGTTGTAAGGGGCCGTTAAACTAATAGAAAAATGAACAAAACCTACAAAAAATACATTTAAAAAAAGATGCCATTAAATTCTATAACAAAGCTAAATAAGAAAACCCCCATAAATAATTCTAATAACTTACTTAATATCTTGAGGAAAAGAAAATGCTCAAAAAAAGGAAAAAAATGGGGAAATAAATTCCTTTAAAATTTTTATGAAATATGAAAATATGTTATGGTGTCGTTTTATGTTAAAATGAACAAAACAAATAAAAACAAAATATTTTTACAGGAGTTTTTACATCATCGTTCTTTAACCTTAAGAGGGCTTCATGAATACAGTCAAAGGGCCGCATATTTCCAAGGGCTCGTCCAATTCAGGCCTGGGGGCCAAATCCGACCACCCAGTCATTTTATGTGGCCCGCATATTACTTTTGAATACTACTTTTACTTTCACCCACAATTAATGTACCATGTTATTCAACAAGTGGATTTGTCTGGAGTCGGTGGAGAGAGATTCATTTTTGGTGCTTATTTGATGGTATTTCAGTCCCGGACAGTTAGATTTTGATGCTTGAAGAGAAGCTAAATGATAAAATGAGCCAATAATAATTCAAATAAAGACTGATCGAGTATCTGGTTGAACTCCTCAGCGAACGACTTCATTTCAGTGACGTTTACGTCTCCATTATCTCGAGAAACTCAAACCCGTTCTTGACCCGAACAGTAACGTTGATGCCAAGACGGAATATAAACCAAAACGAATCTTCGAACGTTTAGATAGTTTCTCCCCGAGTTATAACAAAGATATACACGTTTATAGAATCACGGATTGTCATAAAAATACCTCAGTATTGCTCAAGTACGACTACATGGCAACACGCCACCTCGGTGTCCACTGAGTCTCTGTTGACATTTCACAGCTTAGCAGCTCCTGACATGTGCAAGCAAACCGACAGAAGCGTACATGCCACGGCGTTTATTCATAGAGCGACCTTTGACTTTTCTAAAGATTTCAACTCTCTTGATTGATTCATCCGCATCTATCCTGGTCAACCCAAGAGATCTTAGCGAGTCGAGAACATCGTAGATTTCCTCACAGATAGACGAGGACCTGAGTCTCCTGAAGTATTTCCGACACATTATTAATCACAATTCATGGTCCTTCATAGGTCAGTCGCGGTGCAACACTCTTACCGAGAAAGAATCCAAGTCTAGAAAGTGCCACCAGGTCTTTGGGGAGAACTTTTTTTTAAGGAATTTCAAGGGCGATGACAAGAAAAAGACTTCCCTGGCTGACTCCCAGTCAGACATAGAACTGGGAAAAGTGCGGCCTAAGGGTCTTATTTAGCCCTTTTCCAGCCATTTTTTATGAGGCGAACTAAAAACTAAAATAACCGCGTATACAATTTCGATTGGTCTGGATTTGGCCCCTAAAACTGAAAGAAATGTTTCTGTCCACAGTGGTATCCGACCCCCTTGTTACGGGCGGTCCTGTGAAACATTGTTTTTTTGTTCTTTTTCTTTCAGATCTATTGATTATGACTGTCTGAAAATACTTTTATCTTTCAGATTTTCTCTATATAAACAAAAGCTTGGGAATCTTGACACATCAATATATAAGGTCCAGTCAATTTTTTTTAATTGACTTGTAAACCTATGAAAATGAGTAAAACAAACTCAACACGGGACCATCTTTTTGCAGAAAAAAAAAGTGTAGAGATTCTGCTGATTCATTGTTTTGCTGAGATGTATCTTTTATGCACTTAATGTTTGGTTTATATTATTTTTTCCTACTGGATGTATCTGAAGATCAGTCCCTGAATAGAATACCGACATTTAACTGGTTCTCGGTGCAAAAAAGAAGTGGTAACCCCTGATGTTAGGAATGAATCCTGACTAGATGCCTGGAGCGGCTCCTCTTAAAGACTTTCTACTTTTATTCCTCAAGGATTCACAGCGCATTCAAAAGTCTTTCGGTCATTTCCAAAGCTCGACTAGACGTCAGGAATGAAAGGTAGAGCTGCTAATTAACTTAACTTACATGTCACACAGAAATTCCTGATATTCTTTAAATCCACTTTGGGAAGGATATTATCTTCAACACTTTTTACCATAAACACGGAAAACTCAATGAGAATTTTGAAAGAAAGAGCAAAGACTTATGTCATGAACGTGCATCTATGTTAAAAGAGCCATTATACCTCTGCCAAGGAGATTTTTTCGATATTTAGCTAAGCATAATAACTTGAAAGCGGATTTAGAAACATGCATTTGGTGTTGTCCTAATTCATCTAAAGTTCCTTCTTCCGTTTGTTGTGCAGAAAAGGCATCAAATTATTTGTGTAAATCTGCAGCTTGGGGGAGGGCTGCGCTCGTGTCATATTTGTTTACATCGGTAACAGAACTATGAAACTAAGTTTATGTACTCCCACAAGTCTGAAGGTAAACCCGACAAAAACCAGGCTGGTTGTGAAGTAAAGAAGTGGGACGAGACAATCGGGCGAGAGGTGTGACCCGGTCTTACCTCCGAGAGCGGCTTCATGTCCACGACGAGCTGCAGGTCCGTTTGGCTGAAACGAGGTCAACAACCACCCTCAACCCGCCGGCCAACAAAAACATCTGGAGGAGTCGGGAAGCATGTCAGAAGAAGACATGACCGTGCAGGACAATCATGGCACCGGACGGGGAAGAGAGGAGGAAATCGGACGCCTCCGTCCCACCAGCTGGGTCTGCCAGTGTGGGAAAGGCTGAGGTCTAAATCTGGACTGTGGGGCGAGAGGCCCGTGGCATTCACTTCGAGATAGAGAGAGAGAGAGAAGGGGAGGGGGTTGCTCAGGAAGAAAACAGAAATCTTTTAAAAAAACTTCTCCATTAAAAGTAGAAAAATCAACTGATAAAATCTGATTTTAATCTGAGGCAGTGACTCCTAAGAAACTTCTCCATCGTTGCCACAAATAAAGTTTCTACTGTAAGCAAAGTTGGATGTTCCAGTGGCACATATTTACCGCCTGTGTTGACAACGAGGGTTCTGGGGATTCATCCAGCTTGTCGGGAGTGAAGGGAGCGTTGAATACCCACATTAATTGGCACCGTGAAGACAAACAACAGTAACAAAGTTAGGATAAGTATCTGAGAAATATTGAACAACCTCTTTAAACTTGGATGGAAAAGAGTTTTGTTTGATTCTAATGGATTCTACCATCAAAACTTATACTTGTGAGCGTTTTCCAAAAATACTAAAAGAAAATAAAAACTTAGTGTCGACCATTAAGTCATTTTTATTTTTGTAAATATGTATTTTTCGGTTCATTTTTATCTGTCCCCGGCTATCGAACGCACCATCGTTCACGTTGTTAATCTGAATCAATTTGTGATTGTTGTTTTTTAAATCCCCCCCAAAAAAATACTATGTAAACACTAGTTTTAACTTTGTGATGCATGTTTAGTCTTGTATTTATTCGTCACCATCTTTTATAGATCTGTAACTTGAGGAAGAAAAAAGAAAATATACAGTAATAAATCGGGTTGATCAGCCATATTTTCGAACACTACACTTTTCGAACAAGAAGAAACAATAAGACTTCTAAAGCAGCTTGACAAACAATTTAAATATCCAGAAAGAATGTCATTTTTACATTTTTGTAAGTAGTTATGAAAATAATATTGTAAGATATAAATCATCCATTAATAAACACGTACAAACTTCCTCTCCAAGATGCAGTAAGTCCCTCATCATGACCATGTTTTGAATTTATGACTTTATAAAGTCGACTGTAATCTGGGCGAACGAGAGGTTACGAGAGTCCATCATGACGTAATAATAGCTTCACTCCTCCAGCTGTAATCACGCCCCGCTTTGTTTATACACAACTCCCTTGGTGAGGTGGAGACTTTTTCGGGATTGATGACGCACGTTGACAAACCACCATGCTTGACCAATCACAGGAAAGTGGGTGTGGTTATGGCAAAAAAGGTTTAAAATCCAGAAAAATAGTGTTTTCAGTGGGCGGGGCTTAAATATAATTATCTAATGTCAATATTTCATCCCTCCCGTCCCTCAGATGAAGCTCTGATGACGTCTCGACTTACTCGACTGATTTAGTCAGAACACACTCTTGCGAGGAGATCCGGCTCTTTTCAGCGGCTTAAGTTCTTCCCTGGGATCAGTTTGAGTTTCATCAGGACATGTCGGGTTATTTATACCGACGCGAGCTGACCGTCCTCTTTCCTTCTTTGTCCTGCGAACCAAAAACATATCAATCATGTTTAAGACCTAAGTAATGATGAGAGGTTGTAATGAGACCAACACGGAGGAAATAAGGTGAAGAAAAAAAACCTCCTGCTCAACAGTAATTGAATAATAAACACAAAGTAAACTGTCAAGTGTTCGCTCAATAAACTACGATTACCAGACCAGGCTGATTCCTCCGAGTCAATAAAAGCTTTAACGACATCTGTAAAAACATTAAAAAACATTATCCAAACATGCAGCTCGTCTGCCGAGACTGACGGACTCTTGATATTAATAGTTTACAACCGTTTACAGTCCTGACACACTTCCAGAATAGAACGCCGAGAGACGACTTCTGCTTCCACAAGTTTCTCTGCTGAACAAGTGTGCGTTTATTATTCATTTACATTTACACTTATTTACTACTTCCCTCCTTTTTGAGTGTAATTTTTTGAGTATATATTAATCCCTCAAAACATTTTCTTTAAGTTAATTGAAGAAATGTTTTGAAAAAAACTCATATATACAAGAATAAAATTGCAGCTTATTTTATCTTAATAAAAGTCACGGCCTAATGACGAACGTCCTTTTTTTGGGGGATTTTTTCGTCTTTCTTTTTGCTTGACGGCCCCTAATGACATTCACAGAATTAAATGTGGCCCTTGAAAGATTATAATTGCCCACCCCGGTCATAATGCTAAGTCAGCTGTTTTCTTTTCCAAGATGGTCCCATTTAGAGTTTGACATGTTTATTTTTGGGTTAAACTTGATGGTAACAAACATCTTAAAGTATCAAGAGTCGCACACAAATGTAACTTCAATAAAAAAAAACACATTTTTCTTCAAATAAAAACACCTTTCAGACAGGAATAACCAAGACACGATAAATTAGATACACGTTTGTTCAAGTATAGACAAGTCTGAGGTATTTAATTTTTATTTTATCATCAATTTATTTGCAAATGTGAATTATCTAATGTTTTTTAGAACTTCACTCGTTTCCTTTTGACACACATTCCAGCATAAACCATCCGACCTTGAACAAAAGATGGAGTCTCTTACTTTGCCCACAAATTTGGTATTAAAAAAATAAATTTCCTTCCAAACCATATCTTCCTTTTTATCATACTTATTTTATATATATATATATATATATATATATATATTTAAATAAATTGTGTAGACATTTATTTTTCTATTTACAATTATTATCAGTCATCACATCCTCTGCATCTTCAATAACAATGAAATCCCGCGAGATCCCAGACATGACTGAGGACGAGAGGATACAGTGACTCCAGCAGCTAAATAAATAGAGGGCAAGACCATAAAACTGATAGAAAAAGTGTTTGGTTTTTTTTGTTTAAATCAAATACTTGTACAGTTCTAACTATGACTTGTTTTTGGTTCTTCGTTTCTGGATGTTTTCACTTCGTGAGTAAGAGAAGTGTTTTTACCTTTTTTCAGATGAACAGGAAACTAATGCAACTTGAGTGACGTCCGGTGGATTTGAAGGGAAATAACCTGAGTTACACTAAAAGTACAACGAAAAGACAGAAGTGGAGAGAGAAGACATTTTGGTTCAGACCTGTAAGAAAAAAGGTTATTTTTCCTCCACTTACTACAAGACAGAAAACTTGATCAGATTTAATTTGAACAAAAAAGACAAAATCCACAATATTTCAACATCAAATATATTCTGGTTTATATCCGTTTTATTTTTACACTTCCAGCAACTGATGTGAATGAATCCAGTCGTTGTTTACCTGCTTCAGAATTCCACTCCTTGTCCAGTTTATTCCATCTTTAGGCTCAAATACAAAAAGGTTCTAAACAAGTTAGTCAAGTCACATTTCTTCAAAAACACATTGACTGACACCTCGGGTGTTGCTTGAGAAGTTCCGATATAAACCAGCTTTATTTTCAAAACGACTACATACGCGACTCTTTGTCAATATTAAGTTTTCTAGTCGTGTGTAACAGGATCGACAACTTAATGTTAAATATATTCAAGAGTTGATTTTGAGTCAACATGTTAAATCCAACCAACCTCGTTTCAATCCAACTCTTCATCTTCTCATCAACCGTTTTCACTCCAGTTTTCAAGTCAGTGATTTCTTGGGGCCTCTGGCTCCGCCCACAAGCATGTAAACACAGTTCGTATGAAGGACACTTGTACGTTCAACAGTCTTTTGCCAGTTTTCGATACTTGAGTTCAGCAAAAAAAAGGTTGATCAACGATTTCCTGGAGAAATATAACATTTGCTCGCCTAACATTATGACCACCTGCCTAACACTGTTTAAATGTCACTGTGAAAGTGCTGCAGTGGTCAGTAGCTACACCAGATGATCAGGTCGATGACTGGGAGGACGAGGTCGCGCTTTAACGGACGTACAGGGAAAGAATTCGGCATTTTGGCGAAATACTTGAGTCGTATTACAGGAGGAACTGAACTGTGCAGCTGCTGTGCTTGCAAGTGTGCGACAAAGTTATTGCAAAAAGGGGGCGTGACCAAACGACGTCACAATGTAAACGCAGGGATTTTATTTATTTATTCTAGCTCCCCCTGCTGGTCGTCATTGCATACAGCATGTACGACTAAGGCGGACTAAGGTGTGGCAGTTTCTACACAAGCAGTAGATTAAGGCCTTGATGCACTTCAACCCAAATCTTCAGTTGAATTCCTCTCATCGTTAAACGACCATTTATTGACGCTGCATAGATTGATATTTCTTTTTTTTTTAAACTCTTGAATCATTTATTCACATTTACACGCGGTGGTTCTGGTTTTAAGGCTTCGCTGGAGATGGTACCACTGAGAATGAACTAGTTTTGGGGGGTGTCATCGTTTCAGAACCTTCAGGTGAGATCTCTCGAGTCCTCACGGGCTCGGCAGAGGACTGGCGCAGGCACTGCTGGTCACGCTGGACCCGGGACTCTGGGAGGTTCCTGGGCTGGACACGGAGGCGTCCCGGTCCGAGCTGTCGTCCTCGTCCGCCTGATCCCGGCGACTCACCACGACACTGGAGGAGGAAGAAGAAGCAAGAACTGACTCTGTGGAGCTCCAATAAAAGTATATTTTCAATATCGTTAAGGCAGATTATTACATTTTTATTGTCGGTGCGGAAATAAAACAAACATCAGAAAGAATCTCAGATAGAAAATCTGATGCTTGTACGAACCTGGATCTGGAGGGAATGTTGTGTTGTTGTTCGTGAGCCTTAGACTTCGGGTTGTAGCTGCACTTGGACCACTAAACCAACAAAAACGGTAACAACTTTTAGTTTTCATTAGGGGTGGAAGAACAAAAATGTATATATATTTATAATAAAATACAATTATATAAGTAAGTAAGTAAGTTAGTAAGTAAGTATTTTTTATTTATATAGCACTTTTCCAGACCAGGGTCACAAAGCGCTTAAAAAATCAAAACAATATTCAATAAAATATATACTTTAAAGGTCAAGATAAAACTGATAACACAACAGGAGTTCCAGAAAATCAAGGAAAAGCCTGAACAAATAAAAACGTCTTAAGAAAGAGTCAGTAGATCCATCAAGCGCAAAGAAGGAGGAAAAAAAACATTTCCTTCTAAACCATATTTGCCTTTTTATCATAGCTTTTCATGGTTTATATTTTAATAGATTGTATACACGTTTATTTTTCTATCTACAATTATTATCAGTCATTACATCCTTCAATAACAATGAAATCCCGGCCATGACTGAGGACGAGAGGATACAGTCGACTCCAGCAGCTTTTAAAGCTGATGCTTGGACATATTTTGGTTTGAAAACAAATGAAAGTAGTCAAGTACTCGCAATACTACACATATACACATATATACTTGTTACTACAGTATCACAACACCAGAGTCAAGTACTCAACACTACTACACATATATACTTGTTACTACACTATCGCAACACCAGAGTCAAGTACTGGACACTACTACACATATATACTTGTTACTACAGTATCAAAACACCAGAGTCAAATACTTGACACTACTACACATATACTTGTTACTACACTATCACAACACCAGAGTCAAGTACTGGACAATACTACACATATATACTTGTTACTACAATATCACAACACCAGAGTCAAATACTTGACACTACTACACATATATACTTGTTACTACACTATCACAACACCAGAGTCAAGTACTTGACACTACTACACATTTATACTTGTTACTACACTATCACAACACCAGAGTCAAGTACTGGACAATACTACACATATATACTTGTTACTACACTATCACAACACCAGAGTCAAATACTTGACACTACTACACATATATACTTGTTACTACAGTATCAGAACACCAGAGTCAAGTACTCGACAATACTACACATATATACTTGTTACTACAATATCACAACACCAGAGTCAAATACTTTACACTACTACACATATATACTTGTTACTACAGTATCACAACACCAGAGTCAAGTACTCGACACTACTACACATATATACTTGTTACTACACTATCACAACACCAGAGTCAAGTACTCGACACTACTACACTATCACAACACCAGAGTCAAGTACTCGACACTACTACACATATATACTTGTTACTACACTATCACAACACCAGAGTCAAGTACTCGACACTACTACACTATCACAACATCAGAGTCAAGTACTCGACACTACTACACATATATACTTGTTACTACAGTATCAGAACACCAGAGTCAAGTACTCGACAATACTACACATATATACTTGTTACTACACTATCACAACATCAGAGTCAAGTACTCAACACTACTACACATATATACTTGTTACTACAGTTTCACAACACCAGAGTCAAGTACTTGACAATAATACACATATATACTTGTTACTACAATATCACAACACCAGAGTCAAGTACTCCACACTACTACACATATATACTTGTTACTACACTATCACAACACCAGAGTCAAGTACTGGACAATACTACACATATATACTTGTTACTATACTATCACAAAACCCTAGTCAAGTACCGGACAATACCACACATATATACTTGTTACTACACTATCACAAAACCCTAGTCAAGTACCGGACAATACTACACATATATCCTCGTTACTACAGTATCACAATATAAAATGTTGTTGTTACACACTCATCATTTTTAAGGAGTACTTCACAAAAGCTACTACCATGTGGGCCGGATCGTTGGTCCCCAGGTGGACTCCCTTCTGACAGAGCGGCTTCAGCAAAGTGACGCCTGAGGACAAAAAACAAAAGCGGTTATAAACATGAATTACTGGCGAGTATTTCGAGGTCACGTGACTCCGACCTTTGCTCCTGCAGTCCCAGTGCCTCTGCTCCCACCGGTCCAGCAGGATGTTGTAATATCTCGGCACGTCAAAGAACCTCAGGTAGCGAGAGGACGACTGCGACGGGAAGATCCGGTCGAACTCTCCTCTGCGACTCAGCTCGCTCTCGGCCTCCGCCAGGACCCGGACGTCTCCCGGGGTCAGGACGTCCAACACGGTTTGTACAAAGTCCTTAAAGAGACGAGGAAAAAACAGTAACAAGTTAAGAGTCGTTTTCCATTTTTTCATCACAATATGATAATTATTTCATCTCGAGAATATCTGGAGCTGCAAGTATTTCTCGAGCTGTACCTGGTCGGCGTAGCGTTGTGCGAGGTAGAAAGCTTGTTTGACCTTTTCGTCGGCAGAAACCTCTGGTTTGGTCTTGTCTCTGCTCACGCTGCACAGACTAAACACACACACACACACACACACACACACACATTGGTTATCACACACTTGAACAAAGATTTCATAAAAATATCACTAAATGTGTTTCGTTTTCAAACTACAAAACTTTATTCATCCACCAATTCAAAGCAAGTAACTTATCTGAAGTTCCTTTGCAAAAAATGGATATAATGCAAATGATATAAAAGATACATTTCACAAAGAAATTAACTTTTTTTTGGTTGAACGGAGAGTAAATCCAGGTGGATTATGGGGAAAGAAATTATGGAATCAATCTTTATATAATGTGAATTTTCAGGCGTCTTTTGCTGAAATTCTGCCAAATCGCTCTTATCATTGGATTGAATGGATTTGAAGGAATTTTCATGGAGGTCTTTCTGCTTCCTTCTGACTCCTTCCCCTTGACTTGATGGAGTTCTCCTCCCTTCTAAAACCTTCACTGAGTTCTTCATTCAAGTTTGTGTTTGTGTGAATCCTTTGAAGCAAGATAATTAACTAACAGCGAACTAACAGCTCCGTGCTTCAGAAAGGATTCATGTAAACTCTGTGTTCTATTTAAACTTGTACAAGTAAAACATGCGACTTCGAACCAGATCTGATTTCTATTCTTTGTTTAATTAAAAAGCGGTAATTCTCTGGAATAACATGGACATTATTTCCCGTTATGGTTCTGACCTGCTCGTAGAGCTGGAGGCGCTGCTGGTGCACGGGGCGACCACGTCCTCCTTCTCAGGAATTCGAAAACCAGCGAGATTCAGCAGATCTTTGATCATCTGGCCTTTGATGGCGACGTCCAGCTGCGTGCTGGAGTGAAGGCTGAGCCACAAATCATCAGTTAATATCAACTAGCAAACAAAAATGAGGTTTTAAACACGTCTTACAAATGTGCTGCGGGTTTTTACCTGGGCGATATGTTGACCTCCAGGATCCAGGGCTTGAGCTTCTGGTCCAGCATGATGTCGAAACCAAACAGCTCGTGGCAGCAGTACTGGGACCGGACGTGCATCTTCATCATGGAGTGGACGTGCGGCTCTGAACTGGACGCGAAAATAACAACATTTCTAAATAAAATGAATCATGCGTCTCCTTCTTATTGTAAGGGGATGGAAAAGGTGGACGAAGGACCCTCAGGACAAGTTGTACCACATTTAAGAAATTACAAAATCAGTCTAAATTCTGGAAATATGTTACTGGAAGGGGGTGCAAAGAAGGACCTTCCCCCCCTAAATGAAAATGGCAAATGGGTCCAATTTCATCACATTAAAAACATGTTAATATTACATAAATATTCATAAAATCAAACTCACGCAATGACCGTTTTGATCACGATGTCCTTGATCTTCTCCCAAATCCGATGCGTGTCCACCCCCTTGGAGCCCAGATACTGCCATAAAGCCTTCAAAGCCCTGAAAACACAAACACAGAAAAGTTACTCACACTCAAGTCCTGAGGATCACGTTCAGTCGTTCGTGAGATTTCTTATCTACCACTTGTGGCCTTGACAGGCTTTGTCGTCGCTGTTGCTCTGATACTCGGAATTCTTCTTGTTCACGCTGTAGTTGGTCAAGTGCATGAACCTGTTGCTCAGCGTCTTGGTGGAGGCCGAGTACCTGGAGTAGAAGAGGTGGGCGGAGGAAGATGGATCGTCATTTTTTGCTTGATTAACACAACATGTTGAACTAATGAAGATAAAAAACTATAGATAAAGATTTTATTCCTTTTTCAGATCTCAAACACTTTTCACAAATTGATCCAAATAATGAAAAAAATGATCTAAAATGTCACTGAACTTAAAATAAAAGAACCTTATTTAGAAAATGACTACTTATACAAGAAAAAAAGAAATAATAATCCAAAGTAAATCATTTTACGATAAATAAATTGTAACTAAAGATGATGCAACTTCATGTCAAATAAGAGAGAAAAAAACATGTGATTTTCAAAACCTTTAAAAATAAAAAGAATACTTGTAAAAACTATGTTTTTCAAAATTAAAAAACACTACAAACAGTATTAAAACAAAACGTGTTAACAAATATGAATTAAAACTTGCAAAATTTAAACTGTTTTCATATTAAATTGAAGAATCATTGCACGCACGTCTACAGGTTTAGAAAATAAATTGAACATTAACCATTTTGACCTCATGTATGAACTGACTTAAGAGCTTCCTTCACTGGAAGCGAGGAAGACTCACTTGCAGCTGGCGAAGCGAACCAGTCCGTCGTTGAAGATGTAGATCCGCAGCGGGTTGTACGACGTCACGTAAACGTAGATCCGGAGGTCAAACTTGTTGCCGCTGATGAGGTAGGGCTTGTGAAGATACCTGGAGGAAAAAAAGAAGTAATAACGGTGAGTGAATAATTTGTGATAATACGTTAAAATGTAATCAAATTAGATTAGTTTTCAATTTAGAACAATTATAATGGTTTTCTTGCATCTCCTCATATTTGATAAATCATCAGATTTAAGTTACGAATACAGTAAAAGACGAGTAAAAATGTTATACAAAAGGAATAAAGAGAAATAAGCAAAACAAACATTTAGGAAACCGACAGAAAAGAAGAACTCTTATTGGGTATCAATGCTGCGTAATGTGTGGTAATTCGGGCTGTAGCAATACACTAATGCATTCATATCAACAAACAATACAATTAAATAATATATAATGTGATACACTTGTATAATATCAACAACGATTTTTTTAAGGGACACGCGCTTTCGGTATGATTAATACTAATAACTGAAAGTCAAAACATGTCTAAACATCATCTTTTAAAGCTGCTGTCAGCTGTATCCTCTCATCCTTAGTCCAGGATTTTACAGTATTTTATTGTTCTGTTCTGCTTTTCTGCCGTTTTAAAAAATTAACAAACGTCGTGAATATTTGCATGTTAATTGTAAAACAAATAATATTTAAGAAATAGAATGATTATATTTTAAAAAGACATTTTATTGAAATGACCCATAAATGAACTTTAATAATAAAATGGAATTGAAAGAACCTACAAAAAATGTAACATTTTTAAATTATAATTAAAAAGATGTATATAAATCGTTGTATCAATTATTCCAACACCTCTATCAGTAATATTTTCTCATTTTGTTTAGCACAACAGTCACTACAGAAACCGTATATAATGAGGCGCCTAAGAAAATGTAATTGCAATTAAAAGACACAAAGAGACATTAAAAAAAAAACATGGGGAAAGAAACTCACTTCTGGACCAGCAGTGGCCTTTTTCTGGGCATCTGACTCCATTTGTGAATGACCTGAATCCCAATCCCTCGCGCCGAGGCAGGCTGGAAGACAAACGCAACAAAGAAATGATGAGAAACAGACGATGGATCAGGTCCGAGCGAGAGTCGTACAGGTTTGATGATCCACTTCTGCCGCGAGCTGCCGTCCTCCCAGGCCTTGCGCAGCAGCTTGATGTCCTGAGGCAGGACGAAGGTTCGCGGGAAGAAGTTAAACTCCCTCTTGCCGTAACGATGTTGCATCTTGGAAAGATTCCTCCACAGCTTGTCCTTCCTGCCGATCTGGAATGTTCCTGGAAAATGGTTCAACTGGAACCAAAGGTATTAAAATGAAAAAAAAGTTTTAAACCAAAGATACAAGACGAAAAGGTTCGTTCTCACCTTCTGATGAACCGCGATAGCTTTGAAGGCCACAGACTTGATGTGATTTCCCCAATAACCCAGCCAGTTGTGATCCTCTACGACACAGAAGACAACTTTAAATACAAGGATTCCATTAACATTCAGTTACACTTACTCTTGGTGGGTTTAAAGTGAGACCTGGTGATTGTGTTCTTGACAATGTTTGGCGTGACGGAAGTGATTTTCCATTTTAACAATCGCCTTTTCCCCGCCGGCAGCATCTCCACTGCGGAGACAAAACAACATTTCAAAATGTAAACGTAGAGAGTAAAACATAATTTCTGATGAAACTGTGGAACAGATGTTGTAAGCTTTTGGTGTAATAATACAAAAAAAAGCTCAATCAAAGTAAATTATGATTATTTATTTGAATCTTGTCAGTTGACATTCATTCACATGCAACTTTAATTAAGGCAAAACATTTCACTCAAACTGTACAACATAAGTAAGTATTTTTTATTTGTATAGCGCTTTTCCAGACCAGGGTCACAAACAATCAAAACAATATTCAATAAAGTATATATTTTAAAGATCAAGATAAAACTGATAACACAACAGGAGTTCCAGGAAATCAAGGAAAAGCCTGAACAAATAAAAACGTCTTAAGATGTTTCTTAAAGGAGTCAGTAGATCATCAAACATCATCATCATGGGCTCAGAATAGTGACAGTTTAAAGTGGTTATATAGGCTAAAATAAAAATATTTCTGCTGTAAATTACATATATTTATTTGATTTTTTCATGTCAATTTTAATTTTCTATTCTAATACTGTTTATATTAACTTTTTAATTTTTTTTATTTCCTTTCTTTCCGCCAATATATTTGACAATGTTAACTTAAGCTGGCAATAATCAAAACATTAAAATGGTGCAGAGAGGGAAAAAAAAAGTATAATTTCTGCCTCTTTTACAAGCTTTTCTTTTACACAAACAAAATAATTACATCGTCGCTTATCGTTTTTAATTGATATCATCATCTTCATTGAAGTAAATTCTTGTTACTATCCGTGTTATTATAATGTTCTTGTCCATTAAAGAAGTGAAATGTATTACGTTGTGATCAATGTTAATATTGTTTTGTTACGCTGTCTATACTTTTATTAATTAATGTCTATGAGTGAGATCATGAAATCGAAGCCAATAAAAAAAGTATATATTTTAAAACATACCTTTCTCGTCGGCGGTGCTGAAGTACAGTGTTGAAGGGAAAAAGGGGAAGAGGCTCGGAACCAGAGCCGGCTTCTCCTCCCGGTCATCTTCCACCTCCGGTGACATCTGCTCCACAGTACTGACCCATGAAAAAAATAAAATAAATGTAAAATATTAATTAATCTTAAATATCAGTTTGATGCTATAGTATGGGGAAAAAAAATAATAATAATAATAATTTGATATAATAAAAATCGCATTTTATTAAACAACTACATTAGAATTGCAGAAGGAACTAAATATAATTGGTTAACATCTGAAACACACAATTCTACTCACTTGAGAATCATCGAATTAAAAACAAAATTTGGATTTTCGTTTCGCCAAATTCTTCACGTGACAGCACACCTGCACTAACTTAACGTTCAACCTGCGACAGCGATGGTGTTTAGAAATGGGCGGGTCAAAAGGAGAGGACCTTGATGACCCTTTGAACGCGGAAAAAAAAGAGAAAAGTCGACAATAGTGGACCATATTCAGGCCGTTTTGAGCAGAGAATCAGCTCCGAGGGATCGGTAGGGAGTTCTACTGTTGAGGCCATCGCTGCGCACAACAATGTGGCGAACAATGACTGTTCCACCACAGTCTGCTGCTTTCAGCCTCTTCAACAATGAGCCGAGAGAGAACAGTCTGCAGCCTCTGACCGCTGCCGTGTCTCAGATCATTCATATTAAGATTATATATTTCTTTTTGAACATATTTGAGTTTTTTTCTGTCAGATGGTTTTTTGTCATCTTCTACGTCGACTCCAACTTTAACTATTTTTCTATGTTATTCTAAGTTTACCATCTGGATCTACAAATCTTTTGAAGTAGCTCGACAAAATTACGAGAAGATTATCTACTACTGACCTTTCAGTGAAGGTTTTGGGGAGGAGGGTGGGGGGTGGGTGCAAGAAGACCCCCATAAAATTACAAAAAAAACCTATTTCGATCAAGTTGAACCCAAAAATATTACATATTATATAAGAATTGTTTCCACAATTTCTGCTCCTTTTGTTTAAAATAGGTCTAATTTTAATTAAATCTATACCATATTTAATATATATTATTCATATTATTCTAATCTCTTTATAGTAATTTTAAGTCTCATCTTCTGCCCCAATCTCAACAGAGTTAATGGGGTGATTTTAATTTTTTTATATTTATTATTTTTATCGCCCATTGTGCGACTCCATGTTTGTGATTTTAAATTCTGGTAATTTCTATACACACTTTCTCTTTAAACCCTTACAAAGGCAAACCTACATACACGACTTACTTAATTATAAATAAAAATAACAACTTTTAAGGAACATTTCCAACTTCAGATCCATTTGAGCAAAAAGAAATAAATTAAGATATACAAATAAACAAATATATATAAATAAATAAATGAAAAATCTCCTGGCAATAGACAATGCAAAAAGAAAAACCTGAGAGAAAACTAAGTGCCGACACTTGATACTAGATACATTTTTTGCAGTATCAAGTAGTTAACATCTGAAACACAATTCTACTCACAGGAGAATCATCAATCGAATTAAGAACAAAATTTGGATTTTTGTTTCGGCAAATTCTTACATGGTATATAAGAAATTTTATACTAAGTAATAGTATAAAATTGACGCCCAGAGTCAATCATGAGAATCTGGGATTTACTCCATTTACTACTTTTTAATAAAAAAAACTTTAAATCAACACCAAACAATCATAAGACATTTGTTGTGATTTCTTACCCAGACAGTTGGGACAGAGATGATGGAGGCAAAGCTCTGATGATGCACAAGCTGTCAGACTCTGAAAGAAAACAGTATTAAAATATCGAGGGAAGACAGGAGACTTTTTTTCTGGGGTGCGAGTGAGTGTTCTCACCATTATCACTGTTTTCTAGCTCATCATCCAGTTCCTCCTCGACATCCACCTGCATCACAGACTCGCATCTGGGAAAACGAGTCGTGAGTCAATAAAAGTCTCTACGAGTAAACCTGGGAATCCATGTTTGGTTTACGCGTCACAGACTCACTGGACCACATGTGTAAACTCCAGCAAGTCATTTTTATGAGGCCCGATGGATGGTTTACTCAAAATCAACGTAGATAAATGTTCATATTGATATGGTGAGTTTAATATAAGATAAGGGACCGAGGTGATAGATGTCCTCAATAAGATTAAAAGTTGAATTTGTTGAGAGTAATGAAATGCAAGATGTAATTAAGATAAATTGAGCCTCAAAGAATAGAAAGACAACATAGTTGGACTTTATAAAACAACGCAATGACGTCATCCATCTGTTCCTTAAACACATTTTTGAAGCTCAACTACAGTCGCAGCCATCTTGGTAATGCAATCTTCATGTTGGCCAGACTTTTAACAAGATAGTATCTGCTCAGCTCAGCAGCCGATACGAAAAAAAAAACCTCACCCACATAAACACTAATGTATGAGCCGATAGTGACATTAGTGTTTAAGACAAAATACTTGTTTTTTTATATGATTTTAATGCTGTAAAATATGTTCAAGTGTCTTCAAAGGATCTTGAAGCTAACCTCTAGTGGACACTTTATGAACTGCAGCTTTTGGTACCACCACATTGGCTTCACTTTTCTAAAACCAGATGCTGGACCCTCTGTTGTGATTTTTAAATCTTAGTGATAAAGTCTGGAAAGCAGCAGCTATTAAAATACATTTTGTACAGTGATTTATTGAACAAAAGCATGTATAAAAGGATCAATAAAGACTGAAGATGAACTCAATGAATCATCCATTAGTGAAGACGGAGGTTCTTACCCGGAAAGATCAGCGTCTCTGTCGGAGGGAGACGACGTGGTAGAAAAAGAAGAGTCAACGCTGCTCTGAGCCTGATTGTTCAAGTGAATGGCAGAAATCTTGCTGGTCACAGATCCCACCAACGTTCCTTTTAGAGAAACAACATGTCAGATCGAGGAAAACAATGGCCAACTGGCTTTAACAAAGTTATGCAAAAGTCACAAATAAAAGCTTCTAGAAACCTTGGAGCGTCTCCGGTGAAGAATCCGTCTCCTCCTCGGTGGCACAGGTCACGATTGGCATGAGGCCATTCAGGAGAGCGACATCGCCGCTCGATTTCTCATCCGAACTCTCCGAGGCGTTCGCGGGGAAACGGAGCGCCGCCTCCGTGGATCGGGCTTTGCAGCGAGCGGCCGTCACGGTGGGCGGAGGACGACCCACCACCAGCAGCGAGCCGGTTAAAGCACTTGATTTCTGGCTCAGCCTGTGGCTGTTTTTGGTTGCGGATTTGGCCATGGTGCACCGTCTTTTCGTCCTTGTGCTTTTTCTGTGGACCTTTGTGGCGTCGAGGCAGCGGGCGTGTTTTCTCGCCGCCCCCTTGTGTTCGGAGAGAGTAAGGCACTGCGTTTGGACTGAAGGCGGGAGAGCATCTTGAGTTTCGGACTTGAAAAACAAAAAAACAAAAGAAGGTTCAGAATTAAAGCGGCACAACATGGGATTAAAAGAAAATAAATGATATGGCTCCCTCTACTGTTAGAACAGTGTAATTGCATTGTAGTGAAAAGGGGTCTCAACAGTACTTATAGTTTGAATGTGCATTTGTTTATAGAGACAGAATCTTGCCGTGTCAGAAAGTACTCTCAGTTCTTCAGCTAGTTATGGCTCTCAAAAAGAAACCAGGAAATATGAAACAAAATCAAAAATTACTATGTGTTAGGTTTTTAAGTATGTTCAATAAAACACCTTATGAATAATGTACTTTTTGTAACCGAAACTATTATATTTCCAAAAGAATATACAATTTAATTGATGATTCTAGATGTTGCGAGTGTGTCCATGAATTAGTGATGTGTTGATGAGGCCTCATGAAACAACTGACGAAGTATCACGATACAGTGTCTTTTTAAAGAACCTCTTGTTGACACTCGGAGTTTGAAAATAATACCAGGTTTCATTGAATTAGTAGCTCAGAGCATATCATAAAGCAGAGAGTGACATCTAGAGCCCTTTCAAAATGAAGACACTGTATCATGATACGTCATCACCTGTTTCATGTAGCCTCATCCACACATCACTAGAGTGAATGACTGTTTGTCTACACATTAGGTACTCAGCGAATGATACAATTATATTTATGACTTAAAAAATACAACATACAGTTTCGAAAACATTAAATTAAATTCAAGATACTATAAACGTTGGTGCTTCATCGACTCACGATTGGCTTGTTTGTCAGCGAAGGTGGCGACTTCCCGACGGCCATCATGTCCTGAGGACCTTCTGGTAGAAGCTCCACTTTCATCGACGGCTCCTTCCCATCTTCTCGTTCGCACGGCGCCGTCGAAACCGTGACCTGAGCGGATTTTTGCGAGGCCGCCGTGGGCTCGACTTTTAACTCGGGGCGGTTGGCGATGCAGGCGGCGGCGACATACTCGTGGACGTCGTTGGGACACGGCGGCGGACTGGTGGACCGGTTCACGGATCTTTTACCCTCAAGCGACACCTTCGGCGGGCCGTCCGGCGAGGGAACGGGCGAAAGGGACTCGGGACTCTCAGGGAGTTCTGATGTCGCCGGGGGCTCCGAGTGTTTACCGGCCGGCATCGCGGTGGGATGGACGGCGGTGGCGCAATTTCCGAGTTGCCCGCAGACCCAGGGTGGCAACTGGTTGGTTGGCATGGCACAGCCAAGCACAGGCATAGAAAGGTCACGGCGGTTTCAAAAGTTGAATTTAAAATCGTCAAACGGTCGTCAGCTGGCGGGAGCAGTACATTTTCTATTGAGGGCTTGAGATCCACGACGACAGGCTTTAGAGAACTCCAGACCAGCAGCTAACATTCCTGCCTAGAGGGGGTTGAAGAGGAGATTGAAGGTGAGACACTGACGTCCAGGCAGAAGCTTCACAAGAGGAACAGACTGTGAGACACACTCATTAGGGTTTAACACTGAAGAAGAAAACAGAAACAGGGTCAAGTTACCTTAAGTATACAAAGTAAATAGTACAATTATAGCTATATCATGCGTTTATTTGCAAGTGTTTTTTATGTAGAGGTATTATATTTGCCCAATTATTTTTTTCTGTACCAGGCTCATTACCGATCAAACACATCGGAAATGTGGGCGTACACTCTACTGCAAATGTCTTCAAACAAAAGTTGCAAATATGTTTATAGATTGTGCTCAGAAGTGTGAAATATTCAGGTTTTTGACCTGCAAAATATTAAGGGAAAGTAGCTTAAACGTGTCTCTGATTACTTTGTCAAGATAGTCATTGAACCGAGTACTTTTCGTGTTGATGGTCGGATGTAGCTTCATGAAGCAGTGTCATTACTTTCAGAGTCCACTAGATGGCGGTCTCTGCAACATTTTCCTTTGGTTTTGAACAACTGTTCTAATTAAAAACATTTTTTTAAATGATGGTGCCACCTACTGACCTCTTAATAACACTGCTTTATGAAGCTTCATCAGACCATCGCTAACTTTCAGATTAAAGTTAGATTTCGAACCCTTAAGTGAGGTTTTTGCCCGAATAGAAAAACTTTTGTTATTATCTAACAAAGTTGTGCTCAAAACCTTGCCATGAGTTGGCGGAAAATTTAAATAACAATAGACAAAATAGCACTTTTTGGATCTTTAAATGAGCATTTCTGCTCAGATGTCCGTCTCTTTTCTAGTCACATGTGTTTATCGAAATTTAAGAAAAATATTTGTCATCAAAAATAGTCAACGGTCGTTCTTGCCAATACAAAACATGATCTTTCTTTGACCTTCATGTCGAGCAAACTCTGACCCGACTTCATGAACATGTCATCAGATGTGTCAGAAAGAGCGTCAGTGGCTTTAGCTCACCAAAGACGTGTTTGTTTGACAAATAATCTTCTGTTCTTTGCTTTAGCTTTAAAAGACTATGATTCAATGTTAAAGGAAAATAACCCCCAATGAAGGTCTTCATGTTATCATAGAGCAAATCAACCCAATTTCCCAAAATAAATGTTCCTAAAGTATCAAAGTTATGGTTATCCATCATAGTGGAATTCAACATTTAAACAAACTCCACCTTTTCAGGTTTTTTTCTTCACAATTTTCTGAAAATACGTCTGAATCATGGTTTCATGACCTATATTTGGAGTGTAATGTCTATTATTTGGACTAACTAAGATATCTGTTTGCACCGTAACATAAAAAAAAAATGAGCTACGATAAGTGATGTTATCTAGAAAATATAGAGTTAGCGACCAACACAGAGCCGGATTGGGACATTAAAGAGTCCAGGTTCATTTTAAGTTCTTTAATGTGTGACCGTCTCGACTTTAGATGAAAGCGCCGCCTGTCGTACCTCGCGCCGACTCCAGCGTTTACTTTGAATCATGTCAGTTTCAATGAGATTATCGTGATAAAAACCCAGCAGTCAACGTCCTAGATTGTTCTGATGCTTTCCTGGACTGATATTAGGAGAGAAAGAGAACAATAAGTTCTTTGAAAGTACAAATCTGGAACCTCAGCTGGAATTAAAACACCTCAGAGATCTACAGAGACGTCACATCCTGAGGAGCTAAATCCAGCTTCTTTCCTTTGTTTTGAGGATCACACAACTATCTGAGCAGGAAATCCGTAAATAAAACACAAGGTCACTTTAACTTCTGTACTTTCAATCATAGTTTGTCACTAAAGACAATTTACTTTATTTTAACCCATTCATAACAATGGTTCAGCCTGAATGTAATGCTGTATAGAATGGGGACGTTGTTGGACAATAAAGCTTTATTGCTAAACTCTTCCTTTTTTTTACCAAACAAACAAATCCAACAAATGAATAACAATGTGACGAATGTGGACAGTTTTAATGTTGCTTTCATGTCCAACACTATATAACAATATATAACAAAAACATAAGGCTGTGTATCGATTGATAATCAAGTTCAAGTTATTTTATTTGTCAAATATACATGTAAAGATGAAATTCTAGTCCTCAGACCCACAATGCAAAACATGAAGTAGACAATGAAAGGACATTAAAAATAAATATTAAATAAAAATAAATAATTAATAATTTGAAATAAATGATCCACAATACTTTTTAGAACTCTTTTTTTTTTTTGGCTTTGAAATCATATTTCATTTATTATAAATTGATATGTTATGGTTTCAAGTAGTCAGGAAATACTACAATACAAACTAATATTTCACAGTATGTGCAAATATCTCAAATTGTCACACCTTCTGCACTATTACTATTGTTATTTTGATTAATACCACAATTACATGTTTGATGATTGTATTTTTTGAAGAAATGTACTGTATTTTTAATCTTATGCATTTGTGTATTTAAATAGATGGAAGATAAACTTTATTGATGTTATTTGTGAGCTACTCTGCTGGACAATTCAAATTTCCAGAATTAGGGAAGAATTTGTGTTTTAATTAATAAAAATAAATATATTCCTGGAGAGTTTACCACAATATACAAGGCTTTAACATTGTAAAGAATAACATTTTCAGGAAACGTTTGCATCATATTCAATTTAAAGTAAATAGTAGTTCCACAAATCAACAAATTGACAGGGTATTTTAACATTTACAGAAGATATATCAATTGACAAACTTCTTCAATTAGTGTTGTTATCATTTCAGGTTCTTCGTCAGGTACTGACCACTGCAGACAAAAAAAAAGAATATCCTGCAGTTTTGGAGAAAATGAACATTTAAAAGTTTTAAAATCCTCTGCACCCTGTGAAATACTCGTACCATATACGTCACAGTGTTTTTTAGATGTTTTCAATAAATAAATATATATAAATAAAAGCGTGTAGTTTGTTAAAGTGACGTGATCTTGTTCAACTTTCACTTCAGGTGAGCTGTCACTCTGGACACTGTTGCTAGGTTCACGTGTGAAAACACGCCGGTTAGCTTCTCGCTAAACTGGATCATTTCAAAACCACCTCAGACAAAAGTTGACGCAGAAAAACGTCGCAGCGAGAGAGAATTAAATATATATATCCAACGAATATCGAGCACATTTGTTGAAAACGAAGCCTAATAAAAACACATTCACGAGGATGTTAGCCGTACATGCTAGCAGGTGCTAACTAGCGATCTTTGCGTTTTATCTTGTCCTCGTTCTTGCGGCTATGATAAGAGACAACAGCTACATGCTGGTCCGAGAGTCAACACGCGTCTGTCAGCGAGTTATAAATATTTACGAACCCTTTTCTCGGTGCCGTGGAAGTTTAACCGGCGACCTGTTTGGGATGAGAGAGGCGCAGCTGCGGCTCTAGCGGAGCGAGAGAGAGGCTGAGAGTGTGAAGCATCGTCAACGAAGATCGTCTATCGTGACGTTCAGGCGCAGCAAGTTGGTGATGCTCGCGCTCCCTCTGGTGGACACAACTGCTCATAACACACTTTTTAACTTGAAGTAAGTTAATAGGTAATAAAGGTAATAGTTCTAGACCAGGGTCACAAAGCGCTTAAACACTCAAAAGAATACCCCAATAAAATATATGCTCAAATGGCCAAGACACATAAGACAAACACAGGAGTTCCAGAGAATCAAGGAAAAGCACGAATAAAGGTGTCTTAAGTTGTTTCTTGAGTCAGTAGATCATCAAACACAGAGATGGTTCCAAAGCTTAGGAGCAACAGTCTGGAAGGATTTCTCTCCTCTGGTCCTGAACCGAATGCGAGGAACCATCAGTAGATTCTGATCCACAGACCTAAGAGCCCGAGCTGGGGTGTAAGGCTGGATCAGATCACTGATGGAAGGTCTGACCATATATAGATCTGAAAGTAAGAGTGAAAGTTGATCATGAAAGAAACTGGAAGCCAGTGAAGAGTTTTAAGGATCGGGGAAATGTGAGTTCTTCTACTAGAGCGGGGCATTAACACAGACATGTTATTTATTTGAGTTTTTCATACACAAATTCTACAGTATAACTGATGAACTTCTTTTAATATGTTTCAGTTTTAGTTTCAGTTCAAGAAGATTTTTTTGGAATACTTTTACTAAAATCCTTTATTTGCCAAAAAAAAATGTACATTGATCAACGGATCTATAACTGTATAAAAATAAAAAAGCCAAACTAAGGTCCTGAACCTCAATAATTGCAAGTATCAAGTACAATGCAAGACAAATATATCTGTTCTAAAGACTATTTTATGACTTTCATCAAACATCATGTTAATGGTAAAACTACTAAACTCAGTTATATATTTTTTCTTTTGCATAATAAGTTCACGTTTCAAGACAGATTGAATGTTCTGTGCACTTCACGGTTGTCACGCTAGAGAGCGCAATAATCGCCTTAAATCAGTGATGGGCAGTTAGTTACATTTCCTCAGGGGCCACAGTTTATACGGCTTGGGGGCCATCAAGCAAAAATAGAGGAGAGAAAGTATAAAATCAGGTAATAAAATCTAAAACCTAATCTAAAATTATGATTATTGCATTTTATATATTATATTTATTGTTTAGTATATAACTTTTATTTTTATTTTTAATCCAAATACAAGCATCTTTTTGAGAGGCAATAAACACTCCAAAAAATGCTGAAAACAAAAACCTTATAGTTGTATTTAGAGAAAATAAAAACATAACATGTTTAGTTTCTACATGATTTATCTTTATCTTTAGACTTAGATTGTATCATGTTGTTCTTTCTCTTTATTTCTCTTTGTTCTTGTTCTTATTTTATTTTTATTTTTAATTAGTAATTGCTGTATTGCCGTGTCTAATTGGAAAAAAACAATTTCATCAATAAACAATAAAGTTCTCTCTAACCTAACCTATGATTTTCCACCTGACGAGGGCCACATAAATACAGTCAAAGGGCCACACCTGCCTTACACAGTAAATTAATTTCAGTTTCCTTTTTACTCCTCTTCCTAAATTTCCTACTCTATCTTCCGAGTTATCATTTTCTCTCGAAGGTTGTTTCGTCGAAAAAAAAAAATCCTTGTTTTTCAAATCCGTCACACTTTCCGAAGAACTCCGAGTTGGTCCCTTTTTCTTCAACCCTCTTGTGTCGTCTCTTACCTTCCACTCCTTCCTTTGGTCTGACTTGTGTGCACATGAGCGCTTCTGGAAGTGGGCGAGCGAGTCAGAGAAAGAGAGAGAGAGAGAGAGAGAGAGAGGGGGATGTGGGAGGAGGAGGAGGAGGTGTAGATAAAAAGAGGGAGCGTGGAAGAGAAGAGCAGTCCTGAGCTGAGCATTGAACGAGTCTGTGGAGTCTTCTGGACGTTCCTGGAGCCGCCGACAGAACTGTGGGATCACCAGGAAAGGAACCTGAAGAGAGAAGACACGGGACGTCCGAGGATGGTGGAGGTGTGGTTTTCCAGGAATGAGAATCAGGACTTTCCCAATGTTCTCAACCAGGACCAGTGAAGTTGAAGGAACTGCTTGACCAGGAGGACTTTGGATAAGCATTCATAACAAAATCAAAGGAGCTACAAAAGGGAAAACATAGGAAAGATTAAACCAAAAAGATTCTACACTCTCAATAAAAGTTCCCGGGATGCTGACTAGGTAGAACAAAAGCTCGGAAGCACCACATTTGAAATGAACGACCAGGACCAGAAGATGAAATCAAAGGGGGATCGAATGTGAAGAGCGACAAGAGATAAACGAGTACAACTATCAGAGACTTTAAAGATGCTTCTCGTCCACACGCTCTCCATCCTTCTCCTCCACTTCGCCACTTCGGCGGCCCCGGCGTCCGCCGTCAACCCGGCCCGGCTGGAGCGTTGGGTCCGTTCGGGCCTCCAGTCCCTACAGTGGGACCAGCTGGACCAGTGCCTCCGGATGTTCCCGCACGCCGAGGCCGAGTGCCGTCGACTGGGGCATCATCCTCAGTCCTCCGTGGCCGTTTACGTGTCGGAACCGAGAGCCTCTGCAGGTAAGGTCTGCGGTCACATCTTTGTGAATGAAACTCCTTTGTCAACTTTGTTTAAGAACTTCTTTGAAAATTCCATGATCATTTAAATAAAAGCCTCTAGTTGTTATAGAAGACATGGAACTCAACAGTAGATCCAAGTCATCTGTAATAACATGGATCTCTGATGAATGAGAAAAGCAGGTCTGAAGTTGTAGAGACGGTTTTAAGGATGTGGATGTGGAAGGGGCAACTGTTTTGGGGCAAATGGTCAAATGGTTGTTGCCCACGTGCACCACGGTCCTGGTGCCTTTCCAAAAAAAGTGTGTTTTGAATGAACCCATGAATGTCTTTGATGGACATCATTAGGGATTTAAACATATTTGGCAAAGCAAAGCCACTTTTGTTCGCTCCAAAACTTGAAATAGACCTAGAAGTGAGTGAGAAACTCAGTTCCCTTTGGAGGTTCAGCAAAATCAAATGTTGTTGGGAGTAACTTCAAAGGACTAGGTCAGACAGGAGTACAATATACCAGAAAGAAAGGTTGGGATTCAAAGCTGGGGAGGCTGGACCTTGGACAAAGGTTTGGGATGGAAATACCAGTAAAAAGGAGATTGGAATCACGTAGAATGAGGTAAACATATATGGCATCTAACGGTAAATGCCATAAGTAGAAGAAGGCGTGCGATTTAGGCATTGTTGATATGGCTTATATGACCTGATCTGTAAGTGAAATTGATGGGACATTACATTTTTTGGACACCAAAAGTCAATCTGACTCTGGTCCGTCAAATAAATTGGGGTATAAAGTGGTGCTGAGCCGAGGTCAGGCATACAAAAGAGAATCTTGATGAAGGGAGACAGAGAGAAAACACCAAAAGTCCAAACAACTGTAGATCTTTCTTTGGATGTTAACCATAGACCTCCCTTCACACTTCAAACCGTTCCAGACCAAGTTAAAGGTCTTGAAAAAATACATTTTGTTCCCTGATCTTTTTAATAATCCATCTCCAGGTAACTCCGACAAAGTCCTGGCGATCCTCCCCGATTCCTACTACTCTTCCGGAGGTCTGCTGGGATCCAAGCCACCTGGTCTGAGTCTCAGCCAAGTTCTGAACCGAGGTGCGAGTACTTACAGACACCCACAGCCTCATTCGACCTCCTCGGCTCACGACGCCGTCCTGGTGCTGGACCCGAGCCCCGGCGAGAACTTCGGACACCCCGTGTTCCTCTTCTACGTGGACATGAACGTGACGAAGAAAAGATGTGCGCATCTGGACGGTATTTATTTGGGTAAGTAAAGTAAAGTAAAGTAAAAAACACTGCGACAGTCATTAAAATCTTCTTGCATTATTTTATAAAATCGGTCCAGAATTTTCAAAATAAACCAAGAAGTTTGGACGATACTTACACCCTAAGAACATTTTTAGGCTTTGAACAAACTGGTAACTGTAAGTGTACTTTTGCAAGGGAGGAAAAAAGTCAGATAGTGGTGTTTTTGAAATACCTTCATGTGGACCAAGTCTTCCGGGACAGGAAGTAAATGTGTTCTGTGATCCAAAAAACCTTGTAAAAAAGAGTGTTAAAGTGCACCTTTCTGACCCCCTGCTGCAGAAAAGGTTAGGGCCAGATGTTGCGATGAATTTGGCCGCCAGGTCGACGAGCACACACCTGTGAATTATTTATTGGACACACATACACACACACACACACACACACACACACACACACGCACATGTATCCTACCGGGTTATATAGATGGATTTGGGTTATTTAAAATGAATGTCTTTAAAAATAGTGGATCACAAGGGACAGGATAACAAGGTCACTCTCTGTCTCCTGGTTTTAGAGAAAAAACAGCTTGGTTGTCAAAAAGTCGGCTGTGTATTGACATTGTAAGAGCGTAAGTAAATAAAAAATAAACTTGAGTGATGGGTAAAATTTGCCTGTCAGGAATGGTAACAGACCTAAAAATAGATTCTGCCATTACTTGCCATTTGCAACAGGCTTAACCCCTAACATAATCCAAAGCCAAAAGTGGCCAAAACACTAAAGTCTCTTTCTTTTCATCTCCAGGTGAGGAGTGTTTGACTCTGGCCCTGAAGGGTCGCTGTCAGAACCAGCTGAAGCGCTGGCAGACCGGGCCCGAGAGGCTGGTGGTGAACGGCCACGGGCGACTGTCGGGCGCGGCCCTGCATCACGGGGTCACCATCAGCAGCAGTTCGGCCGGTCGTCTGGTGGAACGCTCCATGGGGGGGCTGTGCGAAGTGCACTTCCTTCCCTTGGTGATTTCGGCGGGCGATCGCAATCGGACGCAGAAGCTCAAATGCGTAGGTAGGAAAGTAAACCTTATGGTACCCAAGGCTACAATGATCACTTTGCTGATTAAGTTTTATTAGCTTCATGAAGTTGCCATATTCCGATACTTTGCCAGCAGTATGAAATAAGTACAATGTTTCCAGATACATGTATCTTTAATGATTCCATTGCGATCTTTTAAAAAAAACACATTATAGGAACCACTGCCTCAACGGTCCCTTGCGCTTTTTAAAGATTGAGATGTTGGTTATTCTTAATCCTTTTTACTCTTTTTAATCAGACAATGCTGAATTTGCAAGATGCCCTCAGACGTTACCCATGAGCCTTCCTAGCTTGCCCGTCTCCAGCTGCGAGCTGAACAAAAACACCAGGCGATGCCACCAGCAGCCACTGGCCACACACCTGTCCTGTCGACTCTACCAGACCTGTGACCACGCTGTGCTCCTCTCAGGTATTATTAACCCGAACATCTCTCTCCATAGTCTGTAAATGAATCCGGATCATGACATGACGGCCTCTCAGCTCAAGAATCTCATAGATGATTTTTATCTGAAGACTTTTAGAGGTCACTGATGCTCCCTTTACCTCACCAAAACGATATAATGTAAAGGGTACAACACTGAGAAAAAGGGGCAACAAGTAAGTAAGTAAGTAAGTCATTTGTTTTTGTATAGCGCTTTTCCAGACCAGGGTCACAAAGCGCTTAAACAATCAAAACAATACTCAATAAAGTATATACTTTTAAGGTCAAGATAAAACTGATAACACAACAGGAGTTCCAGAAAATCAAGGAAAAGCCTGAACAAATAAAAGTGTCTTAAGATGTTTCTTAAAGGAGTCAGTAGATCCATTAAGCGCAAAGAGAGAGGAAGATCGTTCCAAAGCTTACAAAAGCTACAAGAAGTACAAGGAGTAGGTAAAACCTTAAGCTCCAAAGTCTTACCATAAAATGCATTTATACTATTGTTGTCAAAACAAAACAAGAAAGTTGTTGGCAAAAGTACTTCTCAAGTGAGTTCTTAAAAAACCTGTTTTAACTCCAATTTGAAGTGTTTTCGAGACCCGATGCGAGATATAACCGTTTCACCTGGCGCTCTAATCCTTTAGCCTTAAATGGCTCTGGAAAACCTTTAGAGGAAACTGACTACATGATATGTTGGAAATCCTTCAGTTGTATCCTAACGTGGGAAAGAGGCCAATCCCCCCCTGGCTTTTTAAGAGGTTCCTCCGGTTATCTTTAAGGGATAGCGCTTGCCAAACGTAAAGATGTTTAAGTTGGATGGAACATTTAATGGATATGGAAACAGCAAAGCTGCTTCTGAGAAAATGATCATCCAGAGTTCGGTAAGAGGTCCCGGTATGGTCTCAGAGTAAGCAAGACCACTTTTTAAAGTAACAGTATATGATCATTAACATGTGGAAATAAGTCGGCGTAAGCTTCTTTATCCTGTTGCTTTGTATATAATTACACACAGATAGACCGTGAGCCGGCTTCTGAAAGGCAGCATCAAAGCCCCTCAATCTTAAGGTTGTATGTTTTGCAGGAGGCTGGCAGCAACAGATAACATTCCAGAGTCACGTCCAGAATCTTCAGAGGTTCTACAGGATGCTCCGGAGCAACGGGTTTCACAAGGACCACATCAAGACCTTTTTCGCCAGTGGTGGACAAATTCCTGGTAAGACCTTTTCTTTGCCTTGTTATAACTGAATTGCAGGTTGTTTTTTTTCCAATGAATGGTTTGGAAAAGCAAGAAAACATGACCTTTTTCTGTCTTCAAAGTCTGACTCAAAGCCAGAAATTATTTTTAACAACATCTGTTTGCGATCTTTGATGCCTAAGGGAGAGGATAGGTTCAGATAGCGTCTTTCTAAGGCATCAGATTTCACCAACAATATAACAATATTTTGCTCTTTTTGTCCCACAGATGATCTGGAAGGAGCTTATTCGGCAACGGAGAAGACGGTGATTCGCAATCACGTGTCGTACATTTGCAGGAAGCAACACTGCGCCGACACTCTCGTTCTCTACTTGAACTCACCGACGCGCAGCGATGGCACCATGCTGCTGTGGGACGCCAATCTCAACGGAATTGTAAGAATTCAGAACGTTGATTGAACGTTCAATACTGTAGTTTCGCTCACTCCCTAACCGACTTTCTTGTGCTGTCAGGCCGATCTGAAAGAACGCTACTCCGTCAATGAGCTGCTGGCCGACTTGGCCGGCTGCAAGGCGACTCGGGTTTTGTTATTCGTGGATCAGAGCTACAGCGGCGTTCTCTCCAAACGGCTGCGAGGATCGCTGAAGCATACCAATGTAGTTTTGATTCAGAGCCAGAAAAGACAGGCTCAGACCCACCAGAACCAGAGAGCCAACCCCGGCTGGGCCGCCTGGTCCTACATCAACCCCACCACCTGCCTACTGGATCACCTGGGAAAGGTACAAAAGTAGCTTGAATCACTAGACTTTACCCGTACAAACACAAGTCTTTTTTTTTCGTTAACAGGGATCCGGGATGTCCCGTCTGCTGGAACCGTGGGCCGGGCTTTTGAATGTGACGCTGGCGGGTGCGCCTTGCAATGTCACCCCACCGCTAACGGATGGCGAGCTACGCCGGGAGTACCAGGGCTGCCAGAACCTACCGACCGCACTGTGGCATCAGAAACACAGGAGACCCAACTGAGCGAAGTGGGAAGGAACTCGCGCACTCAAAAAAAAACAAAAAAACACACACCTCCCGCTCGCGTGGCACACACTTGCATATCTGCCGATGTGTGTTAACTTGGACTCGTAGATGTATTTGGTGGACACCTGTGTGTGCAAGTCTTCTGTCCCAGGTCTGAACTCATTGTGTAACCGAGCGGTGAAAGCTCCTCCCGAAGGGGGTTTGAGTGGACGCGTCGAGGAGAGTGTCTGTGTGGAAGTGTGTGAGTTCAGCAAAAGGACAGACACCATTACTAGCTTACACTTGTGTATCTGTGTGTTTTTACCAGGTTTTTTTTTTTTTTTTACATTTAGAGACCGATCGTCTCTATTTTTGGTCTGTTACCCCGTTCTTCAAATGCTCAAAAACTGCTCAGTACACACCACTGGCACATGAATCCTAAAGGGGGTTCAGACCAACATGAAAACAATTTGACGTCTTCATCTTGAATAAGAGAAACTGCTTTTTGTGTGTAACTTATTAAACATTATAATGTTTCGAAACGATCATGTTATTGTCGAATGAATAAAGCGAAATGTTGCATTCGTTCAAATATGAAAAGTTTGTTTAAAAAAAAAGGATGTGAATAATGTGCGTCAGGTCCCAGAAATACAGATGTCACATCGTAGCCACTGAACGATCGATGCTGTTGCCTGGTTTTCGTACCGTCGACTGTTTTTGTTTGGGGATGAATCTTAACTACGTTTCCTTTTGTCGATATTCACAGTGAATGTTCTGTACAGAGTATGACATATAATATTTACGCAGATACGCTTCTGGTGGCATGCAGTGAATCACAAGATCTAGACAATAAAAATCTTTTAGAAATTAACTTGATTTTCTTTTTGGTTCTTTTGTCCTGTATTTTATATTTTACTGATTAAAATTGGTGACCAGAGGAGAGAAATCCTTCCAGGCTGTTGCTCCTAAGCTAAGGAACGATCTCTGTGTTTGATGATCTACTGACTCCTTCAAGAAACATCTTAAGACGTTTTTATTTGTTCAGGCTTGTCCTTGATTTTCTGGAACTCCTGTTGTGTTATCAGTTTTATCTTGACCTTGAAAGTATATACTTTATTGAAGTTTTGATTGTTTAAGCGCTTTGTGACCCTGGTCTGGAAAAGCGCTATATAAATACAAATTACTTACTTACTTACTTACATTTCTTGCTTCAAACCGGTTGTTTGTAACCACTTTAGATAAAGATTACATTATAATACGATAAAAGTGAAAATGTTCATCATTCCAACGGTGTTTGATTATAATTTTCTTGTTTTGAGATGATAATGATAAACTTTCGGCTAATATTTTGGCTAAAAATACTATTTTGTAATATCTGATTATTTCGTATTATCTGCAGGTAAGTTAAAGGGTTATACTTAGGGATCAATGGGACCTAGAAAAACATTTATGAGGCAAAAATAAAGCTGGAATTTTTGATGGGAGAGACTTATAGACTTCATTTAATCAGATGTACAAGGTGGCATTTTCTACCTTATGCCACCCGGTACATCTACCCTTGGTACTACAAGACTTAACCAACTGGTTACCACTGGAAGTGGAAGCACATCCCTAAGAACCCGAGCGGGAGATGGTCTCAAAATCAAAATCCATTACTACATGGATATTGAAACCTACATGAAAGTCAGTGTTTAAGCTAAGAATCAGATTATACAAACTCTAAATATGAGTAAAACTGACTGAAGAAGTTAAAGGTATTCGATGAAAGTGTTTGACGAAAGACTAGGAACACAGAAACACTTAAGATAGATTCAACCTCCAAGAATAAAAATAAAAATAATCTAAGAATCTAAGTAAGTAAGTAAGTAAGTCATTTGTATTTATAGAGCGCTTTTCCAGACCAGGGTCACAAAGCGCTTAAACAATCAAAACACTATTCAATAAAGTATATACTATAAAGGTCAAGATAACACCGAGAACAACACAGGAGTTCCAGAAAATCACGGAAAAGCCTGAACAAATAAAAATGTCTTAAGATGTTTGAGTCAGTAGATCATCAAACACAGAGGAAGATCGTTCCAAAGCTTAGGAGCAACAGTGTGGAAGGATTTATCGAAATGAGTTAAAGCTCCCGTTTCATTTGCAGTACAAAGAACTAACCTGGGATATCGAACGGCTAAAAGGACAAAAAGAACGGCTATAAGGACAACAAGAACGGCTATAAGGACAACGGTACTTGTGAAAAGGTATGTGTTCTGTGCAGCCGGACGTGACGGGTCGAGTGGACGGTCTCTGGATCTACTTCATCTGAAACGTTCCTTCATCGCTAACGAGGCTCTTCTCCCGCTCAAACGCCTCATCCGTCTTTGTCGCCCTCGCCCTCGGGCCGCTCATATAGTTTTACCCCGACCTCTGACCTCGCCACTTTCAGTCCATCCAGGATGTTTTTACCCAAAACAGTCTGTGTAACACTATCACTAGAGCTTGTAATGACCCAGGTTGAAGTAGGTTTTTCACATTTCTTTTTAGTAGTTTTTTAAATTAAAGACGTTGATATAATGTCAAATAGATTTTTAGACTTGGTTTGATGTGTTTAAGAAGCTTATCTTTTCTCAAACTTTAGCCAGTACTGCAGAAATGTAAGACCATGGTTATCTCTTGGCCATGTTTATAAAAAAGTATTTGATACCAAACAACCACAAAATGAAAGACCAAGAACAACATAAACACTTATTTTGACGCTAATCAATATCGAAAGAAAGGTAAGGTTATTGGTAAGTAAGTAAGTAAGTAGTTTGTATTTATATAGCACTTTTCCAGACCAGGGTCACAAAGCGCTTAAACAATCAAAACAATATTCAATAAAGTATAAACTTTAAAGGTCAAGATAAAACTGAAAAACAGGAGTTCCAGAAAATCAAGGAAAATCCTGAACAAATAAAAACGTCTTCAGATTTTTCTTGAAAGAGTCAGTAGATCATCAAACACAGAGAGAGAAAGATCGTTAGGAGCAACAGTCTGGAAGGATTTCTCTCCTCTGGTCCTGAACCGTGTTCAGGAACCATCACTAGATTCTGATCCACAGACCTCAGAGCCCGAGCTGGGGTGTAAGTCTGGATCAGATCACTGATGGAAGGTCTGACCATGAATAGATCTGAAAGTAAGAACCAGAATTTTAAAGTTGATCCTGAAACAATCTGGAAGCCAGTGAAGAGTTTTAAGGATCGGAGAAATGTGAGTTCTTCTACTAGAACAGCTCAGAATTCTCGCTGCAGAGTTTTGTATCAACTGCAGGCGAGACAGATCCTTGTTGTTAAGACATGAAAACAAACTGTTGCAGTAGTCCAGACGAGAAGACATAAACGCATGGATTCTAAGCTCCAGATTATGTTGTGACAACATTTTCTTAAGTTTCGAGATTTTTCTCAGTTGAAGGAAACGGTTTCTGGTCAGTTTATATTATATTATATTATATTTGTTGCAGGTGAGAAACCTAAAATATTTGATAGGGTGAAAAGAAATCTGGGCCAAAAAAACAATCGCATTAACTCCGGTTCACAGTTTAAGGTCTAATAGCAGATGATTTATGAAGTAGATGACATTGAAAATTAATTACTGAATCAGCATCATCTAAAGCTCTAATGAGGATATGAGTCACTCAGTTGCTTGACATGGTTTCACCTTTTTTTCAACATACAATCCAAAAGTTAAAGAGATATGAAAGAGATGAGCCCCGAGCATTAATACAAGCTTGTACATCTAGAAGGATCCAAATCTGTGAAAAGGTTGAAGGTTCAAAACATCTCAGGATATCACACAGGGATTCGCAGTGGATGCGAGTCACAAGGTTGGATGACTCAGCGGCTGTTACAAAATACTCCTGGGGAAGACAAAATTATCCTGCAGAGTCGTGAATGTATGAATTAATAAAAACCAAAAGACTGACAGCGTCTGGACCTGCAGACAGAAGAAGACGGAGTCAGAGATGAAACAAAAGTCACAGTAGGAAGCATCAGGACGTTAAGAAATCACGGAGAGCAGGAAACAAATGGTTCCTGAACTTACAGAGTAGAAGTTTTTGGGAGGGGAGAGAGAAAAGTCCTCTGGTGCTCAAAAGTCAGGGATAACGTAAATGTGAGATTAATGACTTGATCTGACCTTGTTGAAGTACAGTCTCAGGGCCACATGTGGCTCTTCAACTTAATTTATGCAGCCATCTCTGTCTTTTTCCTCTTCAGTAGAAGTGTCAAGATACACTGATCTTAAGATTTTATATACAATATATATTTATTTATTATATGATTAGATACGATATATTCAGCTCACGATATGATTCATTACGATATATTCAGCTCATGATATGATTCATTACGATATATTCAGCTCATGATATGATTCAATACGATATATTCAGCTCATGATATGATTCAATACGATATATTCAGCTCACGATATGATTCAATACGATATATTCAGCTCACGATATGATTCATTACGATATATTCAGCTCATGATATGATTCAATACGATATATTCAGCTCATGATATGATTCAATACGATATATTCAGCTCACAATATGATTCATTACGATATATTCAGCTCATGATATGATTCAATACGATATATTCAGCTCATGATATGATTCAATACGATATATTCAGCTCACGATATGATTCAATACGATATATTCAGCTCACGATATGATTTAATACGATATATTCAGCTCACAATATGATTCAATACGATATATTCAGCTCACAATATGATTCAATACGATATATTCAGCTCACGATATGATTTAATACGATATATTCAGCTCACAATATGATTCAATACGATATATTCAGCTCACGATATGATTTAATACGATATATTCAGCTCACGATATGATTCAATACGATATATTCAGCTCACGATATGATTCAATACGATATATTCAGCTCACGATACGATTCAATACGATATATTCAACTCACGATATGATTCAATACGATATATTCAGCTCACAATATGATTCATTACGATATATTCAGCTCATGATATGATTCAATACGATATATTCAGCTCACGATATGATTCAATACGATATATTCAGCTCACGATATGATTAATACGATATATTCAGCTCACGATATGATTCAATACGATATATTCAGCTCACGATATGATTCAATACGATATATTCAGCTCACGATATGATTCAATACGATATATTCAGCTCACGATATGATTCAATACGATATATTCAGCTCACAATATGATTCATTACGATATATTCAGCTCATGATATGATTCAATACGATATATTCAGCTCACGATATGATTCAATACGATATATTCAGCTCACGATATGATTCAATACGATATATTCAGCTCACAATATGATTCATTACGATATATTCAGCTCACGATATGATTCATTACGATATATTCAGCTCACGATACGATTCATTACGATATATTCAGCTCACGATATGATTCAATACGATATATTCAGCTCACGATATGATTCAATACGATATATTCAGCTCACGATACGATTCATTACGATATATTCAGCTCACGATACGATTCATTACGATATATTCAGCTCACGATACGATTCAATACGATATATTCAGCTCACGATATGATTCAATACGATATATTCAGCTCACGATACGATTCATTACGATATATTCAGCTCACGATACGATTCATTACGATATATTCAGCTCACGATACGATTCATTACGATATATTCAGCTCACGATACGATTCATTACGATATATTCAGCTCACGATATGATTCAATACGATATATTCAGCTCACGATACGATTCATTACGATATATTCAGCTCACGATATGATTCAATACGATATATTCCGCTCACGATACGATTCATTACGATATATTCAGCTCACGATATGATTCAATACGATATATTCAGCTCACGATATGATTCATTACGATATATTCAGCTCACGATAAGATTCAATACGATATATTTAGTTCACGATACGATACAATACGATATATTCAGTTTACGATATGATTCAATACGATATATTCAACTCATGATACGATACAATACGATATATTCAGCTCACGATATGATTCAATACGATATATTCAGCTCACGATACGATTCATTACGATATATTCAGCTCACGATACGATTCATTACGATATATTCAGCTCACGATACGATTCATTACGATATATTCAGCTCACGATACGATTCATTACGATATATTCAGCTCACGATATGATTCAATACGATATATTCAGCTCACGATACGATTCATTACGATATATTCAGCTCACGATATGATTCAATACGATATATTCCGCTCACGATACGATTCATTACGATATATTCAGCTCACGATATGATTCAATACGATATATTCAGCTCACGATATGATTCATTACGATATATTCAGCTCACGATAAGATTCAATACGATATATTCAGTTCACGATACGATACAATACGATATATTCAGTTTACGATATGATTCAATACGATATATTCAACTCATGATACGATACAATACGATATATTCAGCTCACGATATATACAGCTCACGATAAGATTCAATACGATATATTCAGTTCACGATACAATACGATATATTCAGTTTACGATATGATTCAATACAATATATTCAGCTCACGATATGATTCAATATGATATATTCAACTTATGATACGATACAATACGATATATTCAGTTTACGATAAGATTCAATAAGATATATTCAGCTCACGATATGATTCAATACGATATATTCAACTTTTGATACGATACAATACGATATATTCAGTTTACGATATGATTCAATATGATATATTCAGCTCACGATATGATTCAATACGATATATTCAGCTCACGATATGATTCAATACGATATATTCAACTTATGATACGATACAATACGATATATTCAGTTTACGATAAGATTCAATAAGATATATTCAACTCATGATACGATACAATACGATATATTCAGTTTACAATACGATTCAATACGATATATTCAGCTCACAATATGATTCAATACGATATATTCAACTTATGATAAGATTCAATACGATATATTCAGCTCACGATAAGATTCAATACGATATATTCAGCTCACGATAAGATTCAATACGATATATTCAGTTTACAATACGATTCAATACGATATATTCAGCTCACGATACGATTCAATACGATATATTCAGCTCACAATATGATTCAATACAATATATTCCGCTCACAATATGATTCAATACGATATATTCAGCTCACGATAAGATACAATACGATATATTCAGTTTACAATACGATTCAATACGATATATTCAGCTCACGATACGATTCAATACGATATATTCAGCTCACAATATGATTCAATACGATATATTCAACTCATGATACGATACAATACGATATATTCAGCTCACGATATATTCAGCTCACGATAAGATTCAATACGATATATTCAACTCATGATACGATACAATACGATATATTCAGCTCACGATATATTCAGCTCACGATAAGATTCAATACGATATATTCAACTCATGATACGATACAATACGATATATTCAGCTCACGATATATTCAGCTCACGATAAGATTCAATACGATATATTCAGTTCACGATACGATACAATACGATATATTCAGTTTACGATATGATTCAATACGATATATTCAACTCATGATACGATATATTCAGCTCACGATATATTCAGCTCACGATAAGATTCAATACGATATATTCAGTTCACGATACGATACAATACGATGTATTCAGTTTACGATATGATTCAATACGATATATTCAACTCATGATACGATACAATACGATATATTCAGCTCACGATAAGATTCAATACGATATATTCAGTTCACGATACAATACAATACGATAAATTCAGCTCACGATAAGATTCAATACGATATATTCAACTCATGATATGATACAATACGATATATTCAGCTCACGATATATACAGCTCACGATAAGATTCAATACGATATATTCAGTTCACGATACGATACAATACGATGTATTCAGTTTACGATATGATTCAATACGATATATTCAGCTCACGATATGATTCAATACGATATATTCAACTTATGATACGATACAATATGATATATTCAGTTTACGACACGATTCAATACGATATATTCAACTTATGATACGATACAATACGATATATTCAGTTGACGATATGATTCAATACGATATATTCAACTCATGATACGATACAATACGATATATTCAGCTCACGATATATTCAGCTCACGATAAGATTCAATACGATATATTCAGTTCACGATACAATACAATACAATGTATTCAGTTTACGATATGATTCAATACGATATATTCAACTCATGATACGATACAATACGATATATTCAGCTCACGATATATTCAGCTCACGATAAAATTCAATACGATATATTCAGTTCACGATACGATACAATACGATATATTCAGTTTACGATATGATTCAATACGATATATTCAACTCATGATACGATACAATACGATATATTCAGCTCACGATATATTCAGCTCACGATAAGATTCAATACGATATATTCAGTTCAGGATACGATACAATACGATGTATTCAGTTTACGATATGATTCAATACGATATATTCAACTCATGATACGATACAATACGATATATTCAGCTCACGATATATTCAGCTCACGATAAGATTCAATACGATATATTTAGTTCACGATACGATACAATACGATATATTCAGCTCACGATAAGATTCAATACGATATATTCAACTCATGATACGATACAATACGATATATTCAGCTCACGATATATACAGCTCACGATAAGATTCAATACGATATATTCAGTTCACGATACAATACAATACGATGTATTCAGTTTACGATATGATCCAATACGATATATTCAGCTCACGATATGATTCAATACGATATATTCAACTTATGATACGATACAATACGATATAGTCAGTTGACGATACGATTCAATACGATATATTCAACTTATGATACGATACAATACGATATAGTCAGTTGACGATATGATTCAATACGATATATTCAACTCATTATACGATACAATACGATATATTCAGCTCACGATAAGATTCAATAAGATATATTCAACTCATGATACGATACAATACGATATATTCAGTTTACGATATGATTCAATAAGATATATTCAGCTCACGATACGATTCAATACGATATATTCAGCTCACGATATGATTCAATAAGATATATTCAGCTCACGATACGATTCAATACGATATATTCAGTTCACGATACGATACAATACGATATATTCAGCTCACGATAAGATTCAATACGATATATTCAGCTCACAATATGATTCAATACGATATATTTTTAGCTCACGATATGATTCAATACGATATATTCAACTTATGATACGATATATTCAGTTTACGATATGATTCAATACGATATATTCAACTCATGATACGATACAATACGATATATTCAGTTTACGATATGATTCAATACGATATATTCAGCTCACGATATGATTCAATACGATATATATTTTTAGCTCACGATATGATTCAATACGATATATATTTTTAGCTCACGATATGATTAAATACGATATATTCAGCTCACGATATGATTCAATCGGATACATTCAGCTCACCGTAGGATTTGATACAATTTTCGAATTTTAAGGGGACACCAAATTTGTTCCACTCTCTTTTGTTTGAATTAATAGAACCTAAACCCAAACTAAGCCAAAATATAAGCTTTAAAAAATGGCTGGAGTCGACTGTATCCTCTTGCTCTCAGTTATCGCCGAAATCTTGAAGGATTTGATCTTTGTTGTTTCTTTAGAGAGGTCGTAATGAGTGCTGTCATTGAGTACATGTAACATGTGTCCACAAAAATACATACAGTGCTTTGGAATATTGATACGATATTAACTTATATTATTGCTTATTATATTCTTTAAGTATATAATCTACTTGTCAGAGAGTGTAAAACTGACCAGGGAAAGGATGATCAAGGACTTTCCCACCTTCAGCTTCTTTAGTGAAATCTGAGTTCCTTGAAATCAGTTAAATTCCTTGAAACTGAATCTCCTTTTAACCCTCGAACTTATTGTCAAATGTTTTTTGTCCCTTAATGAAAACGTACCACACAATGTGTTGCGTGTAAACAGCATTACATGAACCGCCGTGCAAAGGTGTGAACAGGTGAGCGTTGACGCTCCACAGCCCGAGGATGGGATGAAGTCTCTTCCTGGATGTGTGCAGCGATCTCACTCCCACACTCGGCCGCGACCATTTGCAAGTATTCTGACACCGGAGGTTAAACGGACCGGCTTTTGTTTACATCACACTGTCAATCAAAAGATGAATGGCTTTTTTTTTTTTTCTTCCTCTACTCATTTCCGAACATCTGTCACATGCCTGCAGGAAAACTAGTCCTCAACCAAAGTTTAAAAAGCCTTATCTATTCATTTTATAAATAAAGTTTTAGATATTTTTCAAGATATCAGAACAAATCTGTCATTGGTTTAAAACAATAGAATTAATGGAAACTAGCTGGAACTACCGAGTGTTTCTTCAGTGTGAAGCCTCTCAGCTCATCTCCGATATCAAAGGACTGTACGCATCAGTAGGTCGTGGAGGCAGCTTTACTATCGGAGCATGTGTGCGACAGAGAGGCCGATCAGCCTCTGGGGGGATACCAGGGGGCTTAAGGGTCATTCATATAAACACACACTGAGACGTTTTGATCTGCAGATAGCAAATTTGCTAGCACTTAGGGCACACATGTCCACTCAGGCATGCAACACACTCTCACACACACACACACACACACACACACACACACACACACACACACACACACACACACACACACACACACACACACACACACACACACACACACACACACACACACACACACACACACACACACACACACACACACACGACAGTTCACCCCCCTCATGTAGTGTAAAGTGAAAAAGTATCAAACTCTTGACTTCAGAAATCAAGGTCGTTTTTTTTGGGGGGTTTTTTTACTGATCAGTTTCATCAGAATATTGACTGGTTGCATTTTATATTTCAAATGTTAACTATGGATTTTTTATTTAATTGTTTTTTTTTTATTTAAGCATTGCAATCTTTTTTTTTTTAAATATATACAGTATATATAATAATAATTGATTCAATTGATAAGGTTTTAAATAACTTAATTAAAGAAATTGAATATTTTGAAAATTAATGATTTTTAAAACACATGTTTTATGATATTTAATTTACAAAAAGAATGAACAAAAAATAAAATATAGGAATACTTTTTAATTCAGAGCCTTTTAAAATGTTATAAAAAGTATTATATCAGTGCCATCAGAATATTGAAAGGTTAATGTTAACATTTAAAATATTCAAACCTTAAATGATTTTATTGAAATGTTATATTTTTTAGGCATTTAATTAGTTTTTTTTTAAACAAGTGAAATAGTGAAAGGTTGAATTTTTATTGAATAATTAAATTATTGTTTTGTTTTTGAATAATTTAATTTAAGAAAATCGAATCTTTTCTTCTTTCTTCGAGTTTTATTTTTAAATTTGAAGGCTATTAAATTAACATTTAAAGATTTAAAGATTTTTTTAATTCAATATAAAGAAGTTGGTATAATAGTGCCAACCAGGCAATATCAAAAGTTTCACCTTTTTCATATTGAATTACAAAGGCTATGAAAATTCATATTTTAAATATTGAAATAAGTTAATCAAACTCATCGATTGGCAATTTCATCATGAAAATAAGTCATTTTTCAACCTTGGTTATACAGATTATTTAATTCAAGTTTAAGAGAACAAATTAATGCTTAAAAATACAACAAAACTTCAATAAATAAAGTTTCAACATTTGAATTGTAAAATTCAACCATTCGATATTTGGATGGTACTCTACAGTGGTACTATAGTATATACTTTATCCGGCCACATTGTAAGAACTCATCAATACCATGCCTGGCATGTCTAGCCAGCACATATTAAACTTAAGAACCACTTCCTCCGTCATCATGAACACAAACTCAGATTCTGCCGTCAAGCACACGACGCTTCAATATGCAGAACCGAGCAGGTCGATCTGAGAGAACTCTGGATGAACTCGCCGGTGAATTATTAAAGTCGATATTTAAGTCCTGTCCTCAACTAGGATGTGAAGCAACCCTCGATCTGAACGACCCGGGCGAGGGACGAGCGAGGATGTATGTTTTCTGACAACCTCGTCGGACGACAGAACAGAGTTTACAAGCGACTGTCACACCATCTCTGGAGGAATTTAAGACACAAATACAGACTTGGAAAACGCCACACAGCTTCTCCAAAATTCAGGATGTCACTTCCAGTTGAGACACCACTCTGCTTGAATGTCATCGAGGCTATCTTTGGATGCCCACCTTCAATATTTGATAGAAAACCCCGGGCACTGGTAGAAATATCTCTCCTGGGAGAATGCAGACGTCAATGATTTTTTTTTCTTTTCTTCCTCCATTCGAACAGAGCGGAAAGAAAATTTCAGCGGGTTTAGGTCGCTCAGGATATGTAGTTCGTGACCTGATTTTTGTCCCATAAAAAGTGTCTACGGTGGCGCAGTGGTTGACGGTTCTCTTCAAGGTCGGGAGGCAACTTGTGACCTTTCTGTGTGGGGTTAGTATGTTCCCCCCCGTGTTGCGTGGGTTTACTCCAGGCACTCCGGTTTCCTCCCGCAGTCCAAAAACATACAGAGGTAGATTGGGAATTGTCTTTGTGTGCCCAATGACAAACTGGTATCCAGTTCAGAGTTTACCCTCCCCTTGCCTGAAGTAACTGGGAAAGACTCCAACCCCCTGCGACTACCATGAGGGAATATGTGGCAGAAAATGAATGAATGAATAAATGAAAGATTAGACAAAAGTTGTAGCATCCTTATTGAATACGGTTCTAGCAATGTGCGCAGTGCTAGAGCACTCGCTACCAAAGATATCACAAAGGAAAAGGTGTAAAACTGACCATGTGATACATCGTCCTTATGCCTTAAATATACTGGGTACTCTTCGGCTGTGGCTACTGAAAAAAAACCCCACAGATCCCGACCCCAAAGAGCTAGTCAGCTGGTTTGGTATCTATGGGTATAGACAAGTTGAAGTCAAGATTCAGTGACAATAGTGACAATCTACATCTTACGCTGAGCTTGATAGATTAAAATGAACTTGATAGATTAAAATGTATTGGCCTCTTTAGGCAACATGCTTAGGTAATGGATCGTCCACTGAGATGGACTCTTGGTGGATCGTCTATTCTCACAGCCTGATGGGTAAATCCTAATGTTAGTGATGCCTTAACCTTGATTGACTCCAGTGTCTTCTAAACATTGCAAAGTACTAAAAATGCGTTTTTTACTGGAGGCCACAATTCTGAGAGAAGTTGCTCAAGGGTCTGGATCTGGTCGTGGTTAGTGGAAAATCTTCAGGCCTGCCGTGGCTCACCTACGATAACAAGAGTTGATAATAGTTTTTAAGCCTTTGAGTCAAAGTTGATTCTCCGTCCGAGCAGCCGTCTTGTGATCCAAGACTTCACACAAACAGGAACAAACAGTCTCGCCGACCTCGGATGCATTTTTAATAACCACGAGTGGCTTTTAAGTCTTGTTCAATATCACTCGGACTGCTGAGTGACCGGACATCTGTTTCTTTAACTTTTGTTGACCTGTCATCACGCGTCATCTCATGTCCTCCAATCAGCTTTTGGTTTAATCTTTTCATCCCCCTCTTTGTGTCATCGCTAATCCTGTTTTTCTTTCGACACAAACCCTCCGTCCTTTCATGTCTCTTCGCTCGTTTGTTTGTCTTTTTGTCCGTCAGTGCCGGCAGAACTACTGTAATCGCATCAAAGGTGCTTTTTATTAGACGCTATATTGACTCATCGATCCAGTGCCTGATCCGTGTTGTACGGCAACGGGCATTAGGATAAGTAAGTAAATAAGTAATTTTTATTTATATAGCGCTTTTCCATATCAGGGTAACAAAGCAGTTAAACAATCAAAACAATATTCAATAAAGTATATACTTTAAAGGTCAAGATAATACTGAGAACAACACAGGAGTTACAGAAAATCAAGGAAAATCCTGAACAAATAAGGTCTTAAGATGTTTCTTAAAGGAGTCAGTAGATCATCAAACACAGAGATGGTTCCAAAGCTTAGGAGCAACAGTCTGGAAGGATTTCTCTCCTCTGGTCCTGAAGCGTGTTCAGGAACCATCAGCAGATTCTGATCCACAAACCTCAGAGCCCGAGCTGGGGTGTAAGTCTGGATCAGATCACTGATGGAAGGTCTGACCATGAATAGATCTGAAAGTAAGAACCAGAATTTTAAAGTTGATCCTGAAACAAACTGGAAGCCAGTGAAGAGTTTTAAGGATCGGAGAAATGATAAGAGACCAAGAGACACAATCGTTGTGCTACTCTGTCATTCACACTTCTATCATCCTGTCCAGGTGTTGACCAATGCGCTGATCCAAGTCCTGGAGGAGATACATCAGTAGACCATGTGGTCCGGCCTAGATATTTTGAAACTGCATATAGACAAGTGGTGGTACACTGAAGGTTTACGACAGTTAGGGGGGCTACAATCTATTTTAGTAGGAAGCCAACATTTTCCCCTCCTCAGGTACATCGTCCAGCACTTCCCTGTGGAAAGTGTGTCCCAGCTGGGAGACATAGGTGAGCAGTGTGTGAAAATGTAGTGTGCTATGAGCAATCAAATGGCAAGAAAATTGAGTGTGGATCAATGGACACTTTCCATCCTTCATGGCCGCCATCTTGACGTAGATGACGCCACATTTTTCTAAACGGAAGCTACGTCACGACACGTCTTCGGAGCAGATACTGTCTCGAGAAAACACTAATTTTACGACAAAACAACACAACAACAGTAATAACAAAATGAAACACAACTTTATAACTTGTTTCAACAATTGGCTAAAAGTGCTGTCAAGTGTTGGTGATAGTGTTCCAACGGCCGGTTACAATCAGCGTTAAAAAGTAGTAGAAGAAGAAGCTGTTTAGAGTCATTTCTGGTAAGTGTGTATGTGGAGCAATAGTAATATTTAATATTGAAAGAGCACCCCTTTCTTATTTATTTATTTTTCATTATGTTATGTTATTGTGTGAGCTTTGTTAATTTGTATCATGCATGTGTACATTATATTTCTATTTTTAGACAGGGACAGGGAGTAAAACTCTAGCAGGCACTTTGGGCAGCTTTAGGGTCTTTTTAGGTCCGTTCGGCTCTAGAATCATTCGATGGACAGCGAGTCAAGTGCTCGTGTGTTTCTGTCTACAGAGGAATAAAATCTTTCAAACCAATGAACGCCTGGAATCTACTTTATGGTTCTAAGTGTGCAACATGTAGCAGCAGAGTTTGATTTGAGACAAGGTAAGGAAAGGTAAGGTAAAAACTTTACCAGTAGGGTACTACTAGTTTGACAGTACTACCCTGTCGAAAATTGAGCACTGCCCAAGAAAGTGCACTGTCACACAGTGTACTATAAAGCAGTGCACTTAGAGAAGTCTGGGATTTGAGACAAAATAGTCCTGGTCCTACTCTAGGGTCTCCAGCCAGGCTTTGCCTTTTGGGTTAACTTTACTAACCCAGACCCTTGAGGCCGCCCCAATATACTTCTCAAAGTCACACTCCATTTTTAACCTCACTCGTGAACAAGACCCCGAGATAATTACACTCCTTATTTTGTGGCAGGATCCCCTGGAGCTCCGTACATATATATGCTCCGGGTGTTCCTCATAAAACATTTTTCATATGCTGCCACAATATCTCACTAAATATTGTTGAAGATTTGGTGGAACTCTATCTGATCGTAACTCAACCAAAAAACACTTTTGAACACCATCGTATGCATGTTGTCATTTCTGCTAATGAAACATCTGCACGGTATAAAAAAAATGTGCTGATTCAGGAACTCAAGGCCGAAACATGCATGTGAGGACTTACAGATGTGGAGTAGAAACTGAATGAGTTTTTTTTTTTTCATATCTCCGGCGCCTTCATCTCTCACACACACACACACACACACACCTACATAAATGTTGCATCCTACACAATATATAATGCATGCCGCCCGGGGTCACAGACAGGCACACATGTCCTACACTGATTCGTCTCCGGCTCTTAAACGCAGGATTTCGACCGACTTCCTCGACCGAAATCTCTGCATTAAATCTCCAGTTTCTCGAGTCGTGCGAGAGATGACGAGTTTGTGGAATCATTATTCAAACGGTTATTTGTCGTCTCCCCGACGGATGTTGTGATGTCTCAGGGAAAAGGCGCCGCAGAGTAACCGGTCATTAGCCGGCGTGACTTCACATGACATCACTTCATTTAAAGCGCATTTAAAGCGTTCATTAAAAACACAGACGGACACGGCGAACACCATGAGTCAGAAAGAAAGAGACGGAGATTAACGCCCGACATGTGGCGTCCACGTGCCGATGACGGAGGAAACCGCAAACAGATCTGAGAGACGCTCGCATGTCAACAAGTGTGTTCTTCACCTGAACCGTTTACGGACAGATGTTCGTCCGGCGTCGTCATTTAATCGACACCTTTTTCCTCGAATTTCTTCGGTCGGTCGATGGTTTTTCCTCGTTTGTCTTCGCCCGTTTGTCGAGCTCTATGCCAACTATTTTTACACAACGCACAGATGTTTGCGACATCAGCATAACAACGAAAATCAGATCCAAAATTCTGGAGTATGACGATGTTTTTAATGACATGCAGGCTGTTTTAAATGAGCCGAACAGGATTAGATGGTATTGACTTTAATGTCAGATCCTGCACGACGTAAAGGTATATCATCAGTGCGAAAAAGACACAATAACAGTCCGTGGTGGGTGGTAAAAAACTTTTTTTAGGTGGTGCTCTTTTCCAGTACATTACCCTGAATATACCATTGATAGAATGAGTCGAAAATTGTCTAAACTTAGACAATATTTATTGTAGAAATCAACCCTTTTAAAGCTAATGATGAATAATATTGTTTATTATGCAAGTTGTTCAGATACAAATAAAATCACATTTTAATTATACTATAAAATACTTCATACAGAATAAACCAAGTTATTAATAACTAAAGTAAAGCTATTAACAAACCTGTCCTCGTCACCAGAAAATCAGAGGTGCTTTTTTTTTTTACTTAATTATCAAAAAAACACACAAATACGCAGCAAAGAAAATAATAATTATTAAAAAAAACTAAAGTACAATTAAAATGTCAAGAGCGGGAATCCACCGGCGAAACTTCACGTCCTCAAACTCCCCAAAAATATGTATCTTCTGGGTCCAGCGCCCCGAAATCATAATAAGAGACCACCCTTCCAGGGCCGGGTCTAGACAGGCATGTATGAGGGGGCAGCCACAAATCTTGAGGGGGCATTGTGCTGTTACTTACTTACTTACATGTAAGTTTGAGGGGGCACAACATTTATTTGAGGGGGCCAGGCCCCCTCTTGCCCCTGCCTAGACCCGGCCCTGCACCCTTCTCTGCTACTTTAGCGGCGCTTGTGATTGGCTGAGCTACAGAAACGTGACGTCACTGACGGGCTCTTCAAAGAGCGACCCTAAGATAGACCGGATATGACAAATAACAACACAAACCAAGATTATAATAAAAATGTATATAAATGCAAATATACTATAGTTTAATAGCGTGAATAAAATATAAAGAAGTAACACCCACAATGGTGGGAGGACGGCGCCCTGTTAGGAACACAGTTTGGCAAGAGCCCCGAATTGTAACTGATGTAACTGAGATTGATAGGGGGGTTGATGGGTAATTGGGAGCAAGCGGTATGAATGGTCTCAAGTGCATCAATTGGTGGCGAGACCACAGATTGGTAATTCTTGAGCGTCTAGATATGCGTCTTCTCGTGCACTAGTGATTGACTTCTATACATTCAGGATTTGGCACCAAAGAAAGACTAAAGGATCGGGACCCTCTGGCAGTATGACATGTGTAACACTTCTTAAAACACAAAAATAGTGACGACAACAACATGAGCGCTCACAGATATAACGCACATTCTCGATGCAGATGTTGGCATCTGTGATTATTGCATTCCTGAGAAAACATCATGTGGAAGACATCAGGACATCAAGAAAAGAAGTTCAACTCCATACTTAATGTTTCAACGTTTAACATATGTCGACGATCGTCGTCGTTCAAAGAATGACTTCGCGTTTAAAAGTTGAAGTTTTGGTTCATGATCAACGTAAATGGTTAAAAACAAAAGATAAACTCACATGTCAAGAGGTATTTATAGCTCAGCACATGTAGTGCAGGTCCATTAAGTGTCGGGTAGATGTTTTCGTGGGAACCTTCGGTGTCAGAGTGAAACTTTTTTTGCGTTAAATTGGAGAATAATTTGTTGTTAGGATTTGTTAGGATCAGTTCAACTTTAACACGGTTGTTATTTATTGAAATATCAGATAAACTGTATGCGCAAATGTCTGCGAGACATAGAATAGCAAAGATTAAGTAAAAAAAATCATAAAATTATCAAAAACAACTCTAAAACCGTTTTTTATTTATAATGAAAACTATTATACTTTATATTTTTGGTCCATCAATGTATTTAAATCCGTCTTTGCATCTTGTTCCTGATCATTTTTTTTATTTTAGCCGACAAAGATTAGTCCTACTGTGGATTTAGTTTATTATTGTCACTTTTTCCTGCTATAGTTTTCATGTATCTTGTAGGTATTTATGTGTCAAAACAGGTCAATTGAGGGGATTTCAAAATGATATTTCCTCCCAGTGCAGTACTTTTGTAGAAGTAAATACTCGAGCAGATAATTTTGAATTAAAGCGGCACTATGTAACATTTCAACATTATTTTCCACATTTTTGGAAATATAAGTTTACATTTTTACAGCTATGAATCATGTAGTAGAACTCTCTAGCTACTACATTAACTTCATACTATCACTACGAAACTTTTATCTTTCAACTTTTATCCAGTCCGAAGAGACTGTAAGTGTCACATGACCACCAACGTAAATGTCACATGACCACCAAACAACTTTACAGCAGTGGTTCGGATTCTTTATTTTTTTACATTTTAAGTACTGCGAAAAATGATCAGGAAGAACTGACTTGAACAAGATTTTTCTGATATTTTGTTAACAGATTCACATGTAGTATCTGGCAAAAGGCAACAGAGGTTCCTCAGAACAGAAATGACACTGGTGTGACACTGGGGGGAGACAAATACAATCTTAATAAACCTACAAATTGTTGCTTTAACATATATAAGTTATTGCATAGTCTTATTAACTATAATATTATCATAGTTTTAAGAATAAAAGTTGGCAAAACCAGAACTAGTACCATTCAGGTTTTCAATTATCATTAAGTTTTTGCATTGCAATGCTAATACTAATGGACTAAACACACTCACAACATATAAAACAAACACACTTTCGCACATGAAAACACAAACAAACCAACATGTTTCCTTCACATGGTTACGTTCCAGGATTTTTCTCGCAAACTTTTAAGAAGGAAAGTCGTAGTCGGTAACGAAACGTTCAAGGTGAGGATCGGGAAGTATTTAATATTCCTCGAGTTTTGGGAGCTTTTGTGTGCGGGGGGTACTTTCAGCTCTCTGGCATGGGTCCCGGGTGAAGGAGGAGGGTGGGACCGGCACACAAAACGCTCCTTGTATCCGAGTGTTAACTCTACTAAAAGGCATCTAATGCCGGCTAAGCATGACTGGCAGGAACGGTGACCTCCCAGAAAACCTTCAACACACACACACACACACACACACACACACACACACACACACACACACACACACACACACACACACACACACACACACACACACACACACACACACACACACACACACACTCGCACCGTCAACCCCCCCGCCCACCCTTTCCTCGCCACACAAAGCTGTGCTCGGCATCGTTCTGTCTGGCCCGGACTTTCATGTCCGTCCAAAAGCCAAACGGACAGTTTTCTCTGGGTCGGTGCCTCGTGGTGGACCATGTCCTGAATACTAAACACTGTCGGGGGGGAAAAGTGTTTTGGATCATAAATACTCTTGTTGAGAAACACGATTTTGAAAACTAGAACTTCCAACTAAAATATATTTTCACGGTGGAATATGATTTGAAATATTTTTTTTTTGAGTTAAGTGAGAAAATAAGTGACATTTTCTGGAGGGAAATAATTCAAGAATGAACTGATAAAATGCTAAATAAAAGCTAAAATGTTACTTTTAAAAACGTTTTTATTCATATTAAACAATGTTTTTTAATTTATTTATGGCATGAACACATACATTAAAATATATAAAGTCAGTAGAGTGAGATTTAAAAGCTAATATTGAGTCTTAAGAGAAGATTCTGTCTTTAGTTTCTTATTTATGGACATAAACTTTCAATAAAAAGATAGTAAAGCCTTTAATTTTCAACTTATAGTTAAGTTGAGTTAAGTTAAGTCAATCCATCAATTTTAAGGCACATTCATCCTTTAAAATTAAACTCAAATATCTGAAACAACACAAAACATGAGGATGAAAGTCATTTTCACGTGAAAAAATAGAACCACGCTGCCATCTAGAGGTCACATTTAATATATCGTATATATCAGCTTAAAAGGTTTTTAAAAGCTTTAATATCACAATAGATAAAATGTATTTCTTAAAAGAAAACGACTACACTAACTAAACAATGTCTGCTACATTAGGCATTTAAAGCAAACTGCGGCTAATGCTATGCTAACTCTACTTTTTCCCTAATAAAAACAACAAAAAAAACACACTAATAACCTGCAACACAAAAGCACATGTTTATTACCTGGTGTAGTTTTCCCAGGTGTGTCCAAAAACCACCAAACTACTAAGAAATACACACATTTAAAATGCTAACATGAAGCTAACATTCTAAGCTACATCCAAAGTCATAGCATGTTAGCATTAGCGCGCATGAAAAAAATAAAGAAATAAAGATAATAAATTAAATCTTACCTTATTTTCAGCTCGTTAAAAGGATTTCTTTTGAAGGAAAAGGTCATTTACGATGATTCACTGCAAATGATAAAAATGTATTAAACGAAATTACAAATATATAAAATAAGTGTTTAAGGAATTGATCTTTGTTTTCCCGTCTTACTTTAACAAAATAAATCAATATTCTCTGGTATAATTGTTATCATAAGGTCAACAAGTTTTTTTGTTTTTTCCTCCACTAATCAAAACCAAATTACGTTTAAATGTCGCAGCTGTTAAAAGCATCTTAACATTTCCTGTCGACGTCGCATCAACGTTGTTGACATTCAACGATCATTTCCGTTCATTTCCACAATTGTGTTGTCGACACAAAATGTCAAGACGCTCCTTCTATCAGAAGTTTGTGTCTAAAGTTGTTTTTTCAAAACTAAAATATGACTTTAAAATGTTTTATATCATATTTTATTAAAAATATTTTTACATTTTCTCAATGTTTTTTCAATTATTAACATTATTTACAACATTCTAAATACAAGTTAAATGTTGACAATATACGTTTTTTCTTTTCTTATTTTATATATATTTTTTAAAAACCGACACTTAAGACATGGAAAAACAAAATGATTCGATCATGTGAACTTTATTCAGCGAGAGGCCCCGTCTATGTCTGGAGTTGAACACCAGGGGGCGTCATCGCTCCTTAACTCGACAACACATTCTAGCGAAAACGACATTCAAGATTAAAAACCGAAAGATTTCTTCTCGTCTCTTAAACAAAAAAAAAGAAGCATTTTTTCTTAAAATATGACCATGATAAATGTTTTTCTAACGTAGCCATTAGCACAACAACCCTATCTTGCTCGTTATAGGTAAGGTTAGGTTAGGTAATTTAATAAAAACCTTGTCAGCCGTTTCAAGAAAATCATCAGCTGTTCAAATTGGTTTTTTTTCCAATTAGCCACAGCAATACAGCAATTATTCATAAAAATAAAAATAAAATAAGAACAAGAACAAAGACAAATAAAGAGAAAGAACAAGATGATACAATGTAATTCTAAAGATAAAGAACATATAATAACATAATAACATATAATAAGAACATAATAGTGGGTTTTTAAACAGATTTAAGGCTCAAAAGAAGTGAAATATAAAAAGCTCCCCCTAGAGGTGAAGCAGACACATTGCTCTGGTTCCACTGGAGTCGATAAATGAATAGAAAAGTCTTTTTTTTTCTTGCTTCGCCTTTAATGGAAGTTTATGAGACACACGGGTTTGAAACCTGGTGATTCACATGCAGGTTTCTTCCCTGATACTACTTTGTTGTAAACTAGCTACGCAACTTTATTTTAGACAAAAAGTGTAATGTAAACATTGATAAGACAAAACGTGAGTCCTGGTGTTTCAGTTCAAGTGCCAGAGTTTGACGTCCAACGGTCCAGGAAACGTCTTTTTTTTTCTTCCGTCTTCACAGCATCGTCCGTCAGCATCGTTTTGAATCGAATCTTCTCTTATTTATTGCAAACTTAATTCTACATCTACAATAAATTAACATTCAATAAATTAAACATTTGTAGCAACTGTCAGTCTGAAGTGGGGAACATTGAAGAAGGTTTTCATGAATCCATCGCCTCAATATATTTGAAAACTAACACAATCGTGAAGTGGGTGAAAATTTTACAATCTTGGAAAAATAAAAAGTTTACATTTTTTTTTTACACTTAAATGTTAAAACTTAACAACAAACTTATCATATACGTTTCTCAAAAGGTCCATCTTTCTGCTTTACATTCATACTGTTTTTCCATCATTTTAACTAAAAATCCCATTAAGTAAAGCACAATATTAGGTTTAGTTTATTTTCAAGTTAGAAACTGGATTGATTTGTTTAACCTGCGACAAACTACAGCGCTAAATTATCATGTTTTCTTTAAGGTGAACTTGCTAGCTATAGTAGCTAGCTTGCGTCAAATGAGGCCAACTAGTTAACTAAAGCAGCTCACTTGCTATAAAGTAGCAAACCTGGTAGTTAAAGCAGCCAACTTGCTAGCCAAAGTACTCAACTTGCTAGCTGAAGTTGCCAATATGCTAGCTTAAGTAAGTCACTTGTGCTCCTTAAAGTAGCTAACTTTCTAGGTTAAGTAGCCAACAAGCTAGTTAAAGTAGCTTACTTGTATGTTAAATTAAATATCTTGCAAGCTAAAGTAGTCAACTTGCTTGTCAAAGTAGCTCACTTGTGAGTTAAAGTAGACCACTTTAATTTAACATACTTGTACGTTAAATTAAATAACTTGCTAGCTAAAGTAGTCAACTTGTTAGTTAAAGTTAACCACTTTCATTTAACATACTTGTATGTAAAATTAAATAACTTGCAAGCCAAAGTAGTCCACTTTCTGGTTAAAGTAGCTCACTCGATTTAAAGTAGACTTTTTGCTAGCTAAAGTAGCCAACTTGTTAGTTAAAGAAGACTACTTTAATTTAGCATAGTTGTATGTTAAATTAAATAACTTGCTAGCCAAAGTTGCCAACTTGCTAGCTAAAGTAACTCACTTGTTAGTTAAAGTAGCTTACTTGCAAGTTTAAGTAAATAACTTGCCAGTTTAAGTAGTCCACTTGCTAACTACGGTAGATAACTTGCTAGCTAAAATAACCATTTTGTTAGCTAAAGTAGTCAACCATCCACCTTAATAGTCAACTTTCTAACTAAGGTAGGTAACTTGCTCGCGAAAATAACCAATTTGCTCGCGAAAGTAGCTAACTTGCTAGTTATAGTAGCTTACTTGCTAGTTAAGGTGAAGTAAAACAATGAATCTCCATTAGTAAAACAGTCATTGCTGGTGTCATGTTAACACAATTCTCTTATTACTAATGTTGCACATGTTTTTGAAACACTAAAGTCAACATTACAACAGTAATGGCCGTTTTATTAACGTATAAAACCTCTGGAGACTCAGCGACTAAAGACAACCTTTGTACCAAGAAAGACCTTAAATTAACTTAAAGCACAGTGTTTATTTTTGGGAGTAGTTTTGACCGTTTTAATGAGTAGTTTGAACGATTGGTTCGAGTCTTTCGTCGACTAAATGAAGATTTAACTATGAAGAAGTGATTTTGGAGGCGGACACCAGGGGGCGACACCAGTCCACTACAATCTTAATCCACTTGCAGTTCAGGGTGAAGCGCAGACTTAAGGGAAGTGAAAACAACGCGGATCTGTCACAGTGCTGTGTCTTTGGGTCGAGGCAGCCGAAGCGGACCTGGATCAAGTCCCGACTAGGGGTGAAGGTACATCCTGTAAATGTGGCTCCAGGCACTGGGATCGTAAACCTCACATTCCTGACGTTCAAAATGCTTTAAGTGACGGGGGGTCTCGAGCGAGGGGGTCACAGCGTGTTGCCCATAGTGTTGCTCACCAGACCCTTGATGTTGGTGACGGGTCGCACGTCGTGCAGTTGCCTCCGCCGGTCGATGAACGTGGCCAAGCGCGTCGTGTCCAGGGGGGTCTTGGAGTAATCCCCGCCGTGCGCGCCGCCGCGGCTCACCCACGGGTGCTGCAGACAGGAAGTGGCGCTCGGCCTCTTCCTGGGGTCCTGCTGCAGCGCCGACCTCACGAAGTCCTTCGCCGCCTGACTGACGTCCAGGAAGTAGTCGTCCGGGAAGCAGAAGTCCAGGCGGCAGATGTTGACGCAGGTCTCCTCGGGCGACTCGTCCAGGAACGGCGAGACTCCGCTGAGCATGACGTAGGCCAGCACGCCGACGCTCCACACGTCCGTCGCCACGGAGACCGGCGTGCCGCAGATCAGCTCCGGTGCCGCGAACTCCGGGTTCCCGAGCAGCAGGTGGATGTAGCGGCGCGACGCGGAGAGCTGGACCGCGTCGCCGAAGTCTGTGAGCTTGATGGCGGGAGTTTCTGAGCGGAGGTCCACCATGATGTTCTCCGGCTGACAAGGAGAAACCAGGATCATTGTAAGTACTAGTCCAACAGAAGACACTTGTGAAAACTGAATGGAACTTCAGGTGAGACCAACTACTAAGTTCTTATAGACACTGTAAGCCCCATCAGCTGTTTAATATAACCTCATCAGCTGTTTCATTAGAGGTCATCCACTGTTTTATTAAAACTTCATCAGCTGTTTCATGAAAGTTCATCAGCTGTTTCATTAAACCTACATCAGCTGTTTCATGAAACCTCATCAGCTGTTTTATGAAAGTTCATCAACTGTTTTATAAAAACTTCATCAGCTGTTTCATTAAACCTTCATCAGCTGTTTCATTAAACCTTCATCAGCTGTTTCATGAAACCTCATCAGCTGTTTTATTAAAACTTTATCAGCTGTTTCATGAAAGTTCATCAGCTTTAATATAAAGTCTCATCAACTGTTTTACGAAACCTCATTAGCTGTTTCATGAAAGTTCATCAGCTGTTTCATAAAATATTATCAGCTGTTTCATGAAGTATAATCAGCTGTTTCATGAAAGTTCATCAGCTGTTTCATAAAACATTATCAGCTGTTTCATGAAGTATAATCAGCTGTTTCATGAAAGTTCATCAGCTGTTTCATAAAACATTATCAGCTGTTTCATGAAAGTTCATCAGCTGTTTCATAAAACATTATCAGTGTTTCATGAAGTATTATCAGCTGTTTCATGAAGTATACTCAGCTGTTTCATGAAAGTTCATCAGCTGTTTCATAAAACATTATCAGCTGTTTCATGAAGTATAATCAGCTGTTTCATGAAAGTTCATCAGCTGTTTCATGAAACATTATCAGCGTTTCATGAAGTATAATCAGCTGTTTCATGAAAGTTCATCAGCTGTTTCATGAAACATTATCAGCGTTTCATGAAGTATAATCAGCTGTTTCATGAAAGTTCATCAGCTGTTTCATGAAACATTATCAGCCTTTCATGAAGTATAATCAGCTGTTTCATGAAAGTTCATCAGCTGTTTCATGAAACCTCATCATCTATGTCATGAAGTCTCATCAACCCATGACTGCCGAGTACTTTCGAGGGTCTCACCTTCAGGTCCAGGTGAGCCACACGACAGGTGTGAAGGTGCTGAAGAGCCTCGAAGATTTCACGGATGAAGAAAGCGACCTTCTCCTCCATCAGCTCATCGTGGACGACCAGATAGTCCAGCAGACGTCCATCATCCAGCCTGGAGATGCGAGAGAGAGTTTTCGTTTTATTGATATTTTTCACATGAATGAAACACTCACAGCTCCAGGACCAGCATCAGCGACGTCGGAGACTCATACGTGTCCAACAGCGCCACCACCTGGTGATTCTGGACATGCTGCAGGATGTCGGCCTCGTGAGCGACCTGCTCCTTCTTCTGCATCTTCTTGCTCACGAACTTCACTGCCACCTTCACAAGAACACGTTTAAAATGATGAGCCGTCGCTGAAAACACTCAAGAGTCTCACCTCCTTCTTCGTGGATTTGTTCAGACATTTCCTCACCACCGAAAACCTCCCCCTGGTGGTCAAATTAATTAATTATTTTCGTTGTCAAGACGTCGAGGTGAAAGTCTAGTTACCTTCCGATCTCACAGGTCTCGGAGAAGTTTGACTCGAAGTTTTCTTTCCACTGAATCTCGGTTCCATCGTGGGCGGAGTCTGCAGGTGAGAGTTTTTAGTCGGAGACACTTTCAATGACGTTCGTCGGTTTTGAAGGTCGTGACGTTCTCTTACTGCTGCTGGGGAGAGTCACCATGTTGGAGGGCTCGGACGGAGGGCCGACCCCCCAGTGGTTGGACGCCCGGACTCTGAACTGATAGTGACCCCCGGGGATGAGGGCGTCGACCTGGACGCACTCCTCTCTGCTGCTGGACACCTGTTGCCATAGCAACGAGTCTGAAGACAGCAAACAGCAATTAGCTTAACTCAACATATATTTAAATTAGTGCCATCAAACGATGAAAAAAAATTAAGATTAATATTGAAATTAGCGTGGATTAATCGAGATAAAAAGGCATTCGAGTGATTCGATATGATATAGTAAAATTGATTCAAGGAAATTATCTGCCAAACATTGAAAGAAAAGTGAGATTAATCGCAAAATTAATCGCAAAATTAATCACAAAATTAATCGTGTCAGTTGCGTTTACTTTACTTGTTTTTATATGACACGAATAAATAGATTCAAGAATAACAATATTTAAATAAGTACTGTCAAACAATGATAAAAAAAGAAAGATTAATCTCTAAATTAATCTATATTAATCTCAATATCATAAAACACTTTTCATATGAGACAAATAAATAAATTCAAGATAAATTTAAATGACTGGCGTCCAACCTTGAAAAGAAATAAGATATTAATATCACAATGAATGTTTGTTTGTCTTTATTTTTTGCGTTTCATGTGATAGAAAGAAAATGTATATTCAAATGTGCCTTCAAACTAAAAAAAGTGGTATTAATTGCAAAATTAATCGCATCAGTTGCATTTACGCGTTTCCTATGACAAACAAAGAAGTTCGAGAAACCAATAACCAATAATAACATTAAGAATTAATCTTGATTAATGGCATTCATTTAAGGACTGTCGAACAATGAAAAAAAAGAATAATCTCAAAATTAATCTACATTAATCGCATTCATTTTACGATTTCATATGACACAAATCAAATTTAAGATCACTTATATTTAAATGAGTGGCGTCAAACAATAAAATAAATTTATCTCAGAATTTATCTCAGAACTAATCATGTTTATTTGTTTTTATGTAACGTGTGACACACTGGATAGATACAGGAAAACGTATATTTAAATGCGCCGTCAAACAAAAAAAAACTAAGATTAATCTCAAAATTAATCATGATTAATTGCTTTATTTTATCCATTTCATACATGATACAAAATAATAGATTTAATAAAATGTACGTTGGAATCAGTTCCATCAAACAACGACAATATATAAAAACAACATTAAGAATTAATCTTGATTAATCGCATTAATTTTAGGCGTTTTATATGACGCAAAAAATTAATTCAAGACTTTTTTTTTTAGATTAATACTATCTAACAATAAAAAAAAAAACTGAGAATAGTTGTTCAAATCAATCATGATAATAAACTGATTCAAGAAACCGTTAAAGGAGATTAATCTCAAAATTAATCTCAAAATTAATCTCAAAATTAATCTCAAAATTATAATAATCTAAAGATTAACTGCAATTAGTTGCATTAATTCCATGTGTTACTACACAAGAATAGATTATAAAAAATAAATAAAAGATAGTTAATTTGAAGTTCATTGAAGTATTTGAACCAGACTGTCTACGTGGCTGGAGCGTTGAACCCTCACCTTCTTGTCGGTACTCGACGCTGTAGCTGCTGACGCTGCTGTGCGAGGACGAGGCCGGCGGTGGCCAGTGGACCATCACCGCGGTGCTGCTGGCCTCCTGGGCCACGGGTCTCCCGGGTGCCGCAGGAATACCTGCAGAAGAAACCGTCATCCACTCGCCCGCTCCAGCTTCTTCTTCGCCGCCCTCACCTTGCACTTTGATGGTGGCGGAGGACGAGGCGGTGCCGTGGTCGTTGACGGCCACGCAGGTGTAGATGCCGGTGTCCTGCGGCATCAGGTTACACACCTTCAGCAGGATGTCGCCAGTGTCCCTGCGGAACCAGATCCAAGTCAGGACCAGAACCACAAAAAAAAGAAGGTCTTTTCCGAGTCTCACTGACCGGATCTCGATGGTGAAGCGGTTGTTGCTGCTGAGCGGGTTCTGGTCCGGACCCTTCAGGCTGATGGTGGGTTTGGGGCGACCACAGACTTTACAGCAGAGGACCACCGTCTCCCCGAAGCCACAGACCACGTCAGAGAGAGTGACCAGGAACTCCGGAGCCACTGTGACGAGAATCAAGTGGATGAAGTTTTTACTTTTTTTTTTACAAACCTTTGTTTCTCAAGGATTTAAATTTACTAACTTCCAAAGAATTTTAATGTATTATTTTTGCGTAGATATATCTCAGATTTATGGTTTTAGTCATTTGTTGTGTTTGTACAGAAAAAGTATTTGAAGAAAATCTATACTATTACATAAACTCATTTAGCATTAATGCTAGTATAGCTTTAGTGATAATGTATCTCTATTGCTAATTTAGCTTTAATGTGAATCTAGCTTTAGTGATAATTTAGTTAAAATGCTAATTAATCTAAAATGCTAATTTAGCTTTCGTGATAATTTAGCTCTAATGCGAATCTAGCTTTAGTGATAATTTAGTTAAAATGCTAATTGATCTAAAATGCTAATTTAGCTCTAGTGATAATTTATCTAAAATGCTAATTCAGCTCTAATGCCTATGTAGCTAAAATGCTAATTCAGCATAAGTAATAATTTAGCTACACTATTTAAATAAATATAAAACATACAAAGGTCTACTTTTGTTGTGTTTTCTTTATCTTTCTTTTCACTTATTTGGTAAATTTCATGTGTTTTCTAAATTACATTATGTTTTAATTTAGCTTGTTTTATTTATATTATTATTTTTAAAAAGGTATCGAATATACTTGTTTCCAAAAAAAAACCCATACGTAAGAAAGTATTTGTTTACAATTATAAACTTATTTTGAAATATGAAAATAACAATTTCATCACAATGTATTACACAATTATATATAATATATATTAAATGACATTTTCCTGATTCCATTTAATTCCCTGGGCAATTTTAGGAGAATCCAACAGACGCAAGTAAATTAAATGACAAGAAATAATTCAAGAAAATATAGAATTTCAATTTTCTTTGGGGTGAAATTAAACTTTTATGCTAGAAAACTGAAGTAAAAATATTTCTTACCTTCCTGGATGAAATTGGGGTTTAGAAGCTGTAAAAATAAACGTGACAGTTTTAGTCAGTAGATGCTGGAAATAACTGGACAAACAATAAATGAGTATTTATAAATTAAACTTGAATTTGCAACAATTTTTCCTTTTTAATAATTCACATCAATCATGGCGCAAACGTTAGTACATCTTACCTGTGATGGAAAAAACATGAAATATTCTTTAATGATCAATAAACATGTGTTTAAAAAACATAAGCTCCTACCTCCATACCGGTCTTTGGGTCGAGCTCGTCGTCACAGTCGGACTCGTCCGAGGTGTGAACCTCCTGATGGAGGAGGAAGAGGGGGAGTCGGAGAGAGAGAGCAAAAGGGGGAGGAAGGTGGATTTTTAGACCAGAGATTCATGAGGGTGTCAGGGTCCAACCAAAAAAGGGAAGAAGAGAAAAGAAAGAAACACTAAAAGAGGAAGACAAGAACTCACAAGGTTTGGAAGTTCACTGTAGATGCGATAAAAACGGTTAAAACAAAAGCTGAAAATCCTTCTTAAATGTAGTTACCAAACATCTAGGTAGTGCGCAGTGGTCAGTGGCTTTTGAAACTGTCACCAAGCAAAAGAGTACTCGGACGGAGGTGAAAAAAGAAAAAATTGCATCTAAAAGTGAGGGCGATACTGACAAGGAGTTGGTGTTGGTCCACTCCGAATTCATTTTCTGACGGATACTGACCACTGCGAGCCGAGGAACAATCAGCTAGTAGAGTTTGAATGAGGCTTCATGAGACAGTGTTTTCTATCTCCACTAGATGGCACTGTCTGCTCTCTCTGAGCCACTGATTTATGCCACACTGAATCATGAAACCTCACCTGGTGTTTCATGAAACCTCATCACTCCTACCAGCTAACTATTTTTTTTTCCATGGTTGAATTTTGTGATTTTCACTTTTATTATTGTCACTTTTTTTTTTCTTCTAATTTAGCATAATGCCAATTTAGGTTTAGTTATAATTAAGCTTTAGTTATAATTCAGATCTAATGCTAATTTAGCCACTATGCTAATTCAGCTTTAACTTTCATTTCCTGTGTTGTAACCAAAACATTCAAATTTGTGTGGTTATCTTTAATGCTATTTAATGCTATTTTTGCTTTAGATATAATTTAGCTTTAATACTAATTTAGCTTTTAGTGATAATTTAGCTCTAATGCTAGTTTAGCCTTAATGCTAATCAGAATCATAAACATTTATTGCCAGTGTTGTAACCAAAAAATTCCAATTTTTGTAGTCGTCTTTAATGCTAATTTAGCTTCATTGCTAATTTACCAGGCGTACCTTTTAAAATGCTATAATGGTGCTAAGATGAATGTTTTTTAACAATTTTGTTAATTAAATATAATTAAAAACTCTTCTAACTTCCTTAACGTAAGGTTTTATTTTATTTTGCCTTTTTAATTGTTGGTATAATCATGCCAGCATTTTCATATTGAATTTAAAAGGTCACAAATTAAAAAATATGGAATTTAGAAAAATTTATTTCCGAATTAATACTTAAAAATAAACTTTTTTGTCGATTTTTGTGTGTATAATTTTTAAATTGAAAACAATAATCAAATCCTGAATTCAACCTTCCACTAAAAGAATTATTAAATTTGATATACTTGAATAAATGTGTTTGTCAACATAGTTCGAAACACTTCCACAGTAACCGAGTGCAGATGTTAGTCCTGCAGCAACACAACTCTACGACGACACGTGCAACACAAAAATAATCGTCTCGTGTTCAAATAACAGACAAAATAAACCCAAACGTGATCCTCAGGATCTCACGCGACACAAACCTTCGTCGCGACACACACAACACAGGGTTAATCAAATTAAACACACACACAAAGTGGGTGTCGGGGTGTGTTGGGGGGGGGGGCAGGCGAGTGCAAACACACACACCACCAGCGTGTGGCGCCGGTCAGCTCTACTCACTTTGCCCTTCGCCCCGACAACGGGGGAGGCTAGCGTGGGGGGGGGCGTGGTTTCTTTGGGCTTACGCAAGAAGCCGTTCTCCTGACCTCTGACCCCCATCGCGCCCGCCTCCTTGGCTTCGGCGCGCTTCCTGGCGCGCAGCGTGTTCCACGACAGTGACTTCCTGTGCGGCACAGGAAGAAGGAAAACATCAAGCAGCCAATCAGAGAGCAGGTGCAGAGAGAGTGTGGCTGGAGGAGGTCACGTGACCGGAAGACTTGAAAGAAGATAAAACTTTCTTCTTCCGGGTCTCGAAGCCACACTCGTCTGCGAAAAACGGAGAGAGCGACAGAACCCGACAAAACTTTATTGACATAGAAAGAGAAAAAAAAATAAAATAAAGACGTACCGTGAACAAATTCAACGTCAAAACAAAAGCACATGATCCAGAGAACTGAACTTTGACCCACAGATATAAATCATTCTTTAAACAAAAATACATTTTTACACATTTTTTAGAAAACAAACATTCTTAGTGGTTCACAGTGATGACACAAGATTTTGTAATAATTTACTTTTTGTTGACTTTTTTTTACTCTACAGTTAAAGTGTGATACCCATTTTGACAATTAAACATGCTAATTTAGCATTAATGCTAATTTTGGTTTAGTTATAATTTAGTGTTATTGCTAATTTAGTATAAATGCTAATTTAGCTTTAGTTATAATTTAGTGTAATTGCTAATTTAGCATTAATACTAATTTATCTTAAGTTATAATTTAGCTCTAATGATAATTTAGCTAAAATGCTTATTTATCTTTAGTATTAAATTAGCTCTAATGCTAATCAGAATGCGACATTTTTATTGCCAATGTTGTAAACACACCATTGACTTGTTGGTGAATTTATTAAACGCTAATTTAGCTTTAATGCTAATCTGAAACTTTTATTGCCAGTGAACCAAAAAATTCAAATTTTTGTTTGGTCATCTTTAATGCTAATTTAGCTTCATTGCTAATTTACCAGTTTCACGCCCAGCAAGAAAAAAACAACATCTTGAGATGCTTGTAAAACCAAACCGTTTTCGTGTTTGTGTCTTTTTGTCGTACTTTTCTCAAGATCAATGCTTCATGCTAATGCTAATGTAGCTTCTTAGGAGCTTATTTGGTAACATTTTGGATGTAAAAATAATCTAATTATCAAGTAAAGCTGCTAAAAGCAACTCATTTTACATATAAACCATTAAAACAGAACTAAAATGCTAGAATACAATAGTCGGGTATGGATTAGCAAAATGTTTACGAGTATTTTAAGTTGAATTAATGCATCGACTAAGAAACTAAGATGTGGAGTTTCAAACCGTCAATGTTAGTAGAAACACAGGAAGAAGTAAAATTAAAAAATAGAATATAAAACGACAGGAACAGGAAGTACAAACAAAATTAAATTTAATGAGTTATTTTTATCTTTAAGTCTTTAAACATAAATATAGTTTTCTTCAATAAACACAAACGTAGTCAGAGTGTTGAGTTTCATGGTCGTCGTCGTAGTTTATTTACAAATATTAAAAGCTACAAATCACCTTCATCCTAACATCAACAAAAGCAAAATAATCTGGACGTCTTTCTCTGCTCATGCTGGAAGTAAAAGGCTTATTTTACATATTTAAAATACATTTATCATCGTTAGAACTACCGTTAAAATCATATTGCACAGCCTGAATTCTTTTTTTCTTAAATAGTGCAAAATATTTTCTTCAAAAACAGGAATGTTCTGGAGATTTGGTAAAAAAAAAAGAAGAAAAAGTCTTTACAGTGAACAAACAATCGAGGCGTAAACAAAATCTTTGTCCAGTCAAATAAAAATAATAATTAACAAAAAGAAAAAGCATCAGAACCAGGGACGAGTCCATCTGAGTTTTTTTCCCAGGACAGTATTTTTTTCTTTTCAAAAAATAGAAAAGATACAAAAAAAAACAAAGAAATAAAAAATGTGTTAGCAACTGAAATAAGAGTCCGGTTTTTCTCTCCACGCTCCTATCAGTGTTTTTTAAAAAAAAAAGAAAAAAGAATCCATATTCACGGATCCGGTACCGGGCTTTGGCTCAGGTCAGTTCTGTACCGGACACATCCAAAGAGGGGTGGGTGTGTGAGGGGGGGTGTGAGGGGGTGAGACGGGGGAGATCCGCTCCGAGTGTTTGTGGGTGACTTACTTGATGTTGTTGGCGTCGGCCACCGCCGTCGGGAAGGAGGACGTGGACGAGGAGTCTTTGATGGGTTTGCCGGGCGGGCCCAGCACGTGACCCGGGACCCAGCCCTCGGCGGCCGGGGACAGGCTGTTGGCCGGTCTGAAGACCAGGTACATGTTCTGCTGGTTGGTGGCCAGGATCTGGACCGCCTCGCCCTTGCCCACGCAGATCTCGTTCTCCTTGAGCGCCGAGTAGTCCTGGGTGACCAGCATGGTGGAGGAGACGCCGTTGCAGCCGTCGTCGTTCTGGGGAAGAGAGGGTGAGGAGGTGGAGTTAAAGTGGGCGTCAGTGGGTGAGAGAACTTCAGAGGAGAGGAGGAGCAACAGAAGGAGTTAAACTGACGCATAAGAAATAAAAAAAAACGCCTTGAAACTATTTTAGTTGATTAAATCTTTTCTTTGGGTGAAACTGAGCTACAAGTGGAAAGTATTGAGGACAATATAAGACATTGTTATAAATTAATACATGTATAAATACATAACAAATTGTATAAAGAAATAAATAAAGTTATGATTGTTTTGTTGTCAAAAAAAGTGTGTTATTTCCCTGTATGTTTTATTCATTTTTATACATTTTATTTTAATTTTTACAATTAATTATTTGTGTATTTTGTTATTAAACATTACATTATACCTTTTTTAAAAAAAAAATAGATTTAGCCTTTAAATATAACACATTCAAAGTGTGATACCCATTTTTACAATTTAACACACTAATTTAGCATCAATGCTAATTTAGCTTTAGTTATAATTTAGCTCTAATGCTAATTTTGCTTTACTTATAATTAAGCTTTAATGCTCATTTAGCTCTAATGCTACTTAAGCATTAATGCTAATTTAGCTTTAGCAAACTCTGGTTCAAATAGCATACTAAGAATCGCCAAATTGGTTGTTCGGAAAAATCTATCAATACGATTCAGGATACTTCAGCAACGATACGATATATAGTGATAGTGTAGGAACAAGGATATATTTGTATTATTGTCGAGTACTTGACTCTGGTGTTCATCCGTTTTGACACCAAAATATATCCAAACATCAGCTTTAAAAACTGATGGAGTCACTGTATCCTCTTGTCCTCAGTGGTTGCTCATTTAGCTGTCATAAAAAACCCACTATTGAAATATAAACCAAGAAGAACGATGATTAAAAAAAATGGGATTCAAAGTTCATCAATTAAAAAAAAAGTTTGATACAGTGCAAGTGAAAATACATCAACAGTATCATGAAGAAAGAAGTATTTATAGTATTCAAGTGTATCCTGCGAGCTCAGCTGCAGATGTTGATACTCACCCTGGAGTCGAAGCAGGACGAACCCCCGTTGGAGGTAGAAATCTTCATGTGGCTTCTTCCTCTGTCGCCCTCCTTCTCCCCGAGACCCACGGCCGAGGAGGGACGGGTGTGGCTGGAGGTCCCGGAGCGGCTGCTGGAGGTGGATCTGTTCCTGGTGAGGGAGGAGCTGCTGCCGCCGGCGCTCCTCTGGTACTCGATGGGCGACTGCAGAGCTGCAGGAAAACATCGGAAGTAGATCAGACCCATCGGAATATTGAACGGTTGAATTTAATATTTCTAATGGTTAAACTTTGAATATTTTTTTGAAATATGCGTTTTTTAAGCATTTTACTATGTTTTTATATATTGATAGGTTGAAATTTTATCTAAATAATGTTTATATTTTCTTCCAAAAACATCTATTTTAAAAATAAGTTTTTGTCTATATATAGTTTGATATTCTTATTCCAATAATTAGAAAATAAAAATGGTAAATTAAATATTCTTTAAATATTTTAAATATCTTAAATATCAATTGTATATCCTCTTTAATTCAAAATAAAACTGCTGGTATAATGTTGCCACCAGACATTACCAAACGAGTACCGAGCTACTCGATCGAACAGCCAATCATGATGGCACTATTAAAATAAAAAAAAAATTGAATTCAGAAAATGTATTTTTTTAAATTATTGTAAATAAACCATGTATAAAAAACAACAACATTCATTTTAAAAATATTTTTATATTTTAATTAAATTATATATATTAAAAAAAGAAGATATTTTTACATTTAAAATACAAATTAATAAATTCCATTATTAAAAAAAATGGTTTCTCGCTTGAAAAAAAAAAAAGTACGGCTGTGATACAAAATGTATTTTCACGGTGAGAGCAGATGTTTTTAATTCCATCACACTGGCGTCCTGTCCAGGGTGTCCCCTGCCTCTTGCCCTATCATACTGGGATAGGCTCCAGTCTCCCCGCGACCCCGACCCCCAGGATAAAGCGGTTGACGATGAATGAACGGATAAAAAACGACTTGTGTTTTCTCACCCGACAGGAAGTTGCTCTGAGCGTCCAGCACCTCCTGGATGTGTCGCACCCAGACCTGCTTGATGTCCACGTTGGCCGCCTGGAGCGTGAAACGTTCCGCCGATCCTCGCGAGGCCAAGACGAACTTGCAAGGATCGTTATCGGCGCTCTCTTCCAGACCCAGGTAGGAGATCTGGGGAGGAGTTAGACTCTCAACATGTGCTGGTCCAAGACCAGCTTCTTCAAACCCTTACCTTGATGCTCTTCTTGAACTGATACCCGGGCGTGGACGACCCTTTCCTCAGCAGCTCGCTGAAGATGACGATCTGCTCGAAGAGGAAAACCCGGCGCTCCTTGGACCTGGACAAGACGCCCGAGTCCTGCTCCGTCACGAAGAAGGTCTCCTGCTGCAGCAGTTTTCCCTGACTCGTCAGTTTGCCCTGGAGGTGACGAGAGACTTTTTTTTGTAGGTGACGTTGCTACGGCGATGAGTCGGCGGTTCGGGACCAACCTCGTATCCCTGCAGTCGACCCAAGTTCATCATGTCGTTGCACAGTTTAGGAACCTGAGACATCAAACCCACGGCTTTCTGCAGGAGACCAGGAGCCACAGTTAGAATGTATGGAATATGGCTGAATTTGTTTTAATTACATTTAATTATTTTAATAGAACTGATTTAATTCAAAAATGTGTATATATATATATATATACACAAAATATGTATATATTATTTTATTGTTTTTTAAACTTTTTTTTTTCACATAAGAGTTTGATAAACAAATTCTAATAATTAAAAAATATATATAAATTAAATAAATAATCTAAATTAAATATTTTTTATTTGTTTCCTATGTATTCATATATATTAATTGTTGTAAAATAATTGCACAAGACAATGTTGTTAATGTTGAGCTTCTACATCGTCATGTGATCGTCTGCTCGTCGCATGATTGGCTAAAGGTTTGATTAAGTAGTAGCACTATTATACCAAAGTTTTATTCAAAGCCAACATTAAATTTAAAAAGCTAAAATACCAGAACTAAAATATGTTGAATTAACTTTTTTTTTTTTTTTAATTATTGGAATATACTAAACTGTGTTAAATGTGTAAAAAACGTTGACTTAATCAATTTAAAAAAAATCTTTGATTACATATAAAAAAAAAACATAGATAAATATCTTTCAAAATACAAATTAATGAATTAAATGAATCCAAAAAAGAATGCTATACTCATAAAAACAACATTTCAATTAAAATAATTAAAGGTATTTGAAAAGTTAATTACATTTTCTGATGTCACTGATCTACTTTCATACACGAGTCACTCAGGATTTGTCAGATTTTACCTCAATTTGTTCACAGTCCATCCCAGCCTTTAAACTGAACTTCAAGAAGTCCTGGAGGTAAAAAAAAAAAAAAAAAAGTTTATTTTCAGTGAAAAACTACCTCAACAGATTCACGGACTCTACCTTCAGCAGCAGCTGGTATTTGGTGATTCTCTGGATGGGTTTGATGAGGAAGTCACTGATGGTTAACCTGGACTGGATGTCCTGCTGGACCCCCTGATGAACCACAATCACTGTATTTGTAAACACAACTGAATCGTATACATTACAATATATACTGTAAGAAGAGTCAGTAGAGCCAGTCAGCACATGCAAATATGAGCTTTCAGGCAACTTTCAGTAATTCAGCCATGTTGAAAATGAACGCAACCGTCGTCTCCGGAAAGTTTTTAGATATTTTATCCAAGACATTTAAACTCAAGAAATCAAGGGGGATGTGAACCAGTGAGGTCCTTTAAAGAAGTTTGTATACAAGATAAAATCCGGCAATACTATGTGCATCATGATACAGGCGCAACAATACGATACATTATGATACTGTAGTAACAAGGATATATTTGTAGTATTGTTGAGTACTTGACTCTGGTGTTGCCGAATCTACAGACTACATGACTCTTGAAAAAGTCGTAACTGCTTTCATTTGTTTTGAAACCAAAATATGTCCAAACATAAGTTTTAAAAGCTGCTGGAGTCACTGTATCCTCTCGTCCTCAGTCTAAACTTAGCGTGAAAAGACAGAAGACAGAAGAGGGAAAGAAAAGGATCATAAAAATCATCACTCACTTCAAAATACGAGTCGTATTCGGCGACGATGAACTCCGATTTGGGCTTGTTCTGACAGTAGATGACGTACATGTGAAGCCTTCGCTCCTGTCAACACAGTTTTTTGTTCAGATTAAGCACTTGGTTCCCGTGGAAACGGAGTCACTTGTGCCTCACGTGTTTGATGAAGAGCTCCGGCAGGTGCTCGTGGTCGTCCAGGCATTTCTCCAGAGCTCCCACGAAGAAACTGAAGAGACACTTTGTTACCTTTTCATCTGTGGGTTTGTGGAGGTCTGAGGAGGTTTGAGGACTCACTCTCTGTGCCAGTCGTAGATCTGGTGGATGTTCCCGAAGACGATCTTCTGCTTTCCTTTCATGTCCTCAGGAACGCCCTTCTCTTCTATCCTCTTCATGAATACCTGCAGGAGGTCGATGTTTAAATCAGCTTTTTACTTTTTAAATTTCACACATTTCTAAAAAAAAACATCAACTCATTCTTTCATTTCGTGTGTCCATATAGAGTCAGATTTGTGTCCTTATTATTCAATTAAAAAATATTCTTCATTAAAAAACCCAACATATTTTTGATATAAAAAGCTTTTCAATTAAAATAAGGAAAATTAAATAAAAAAAACATGTTTAAACCCTTTTTCTTTTTAATTGAAAACATTATTTTGATTGAAATCTTTATTATTTTTTAATTAAAGCACTTTCTTTTGTATTTTATCAATTGAAGCAACTTTTCTTGGATTTAAAAAAATAAAGAATTAACAAATCTATAGGTCCATACTTTATTTATTATTATTTTCAACCCTCCCTTCTTATTACTAGTTTATTTAATTCACACTTCCTCACCTCGACCACGATCCCTAGATCTTTGACGTAATCCCTCTCCGTCTGTATCAACTCGTTCAGAACAAACCTGCACGGAAAATAAGTAAAAAATACAAATATTTTCAAGTAAATTAAAACACATAAAAACGCCTTAAAAGTCATAGTCATCAAGAATTAAGAAGTGTTGATTAAGTATAAAAGTGTAAATGTAAGTAAGTAAGTAAGTAATTTGTATTTATATAGCGCTTTTCCAGACCAGGGTCACAAAGCGCTTAAACACTCAAAACAATATTCAATAAAGTATATACTTTAAAGATCAAGGTAAAACTGAGAACAACACAGGAGTTCCAGAAAATCAAGGAAAAGCCTGAACAAATAGAAACGTCTAAAGATGTTTCTTAAAGGAGTAACAAAAAAAAGTCATAGTAAATATGTATTTTGCTTTAAATGATAATAAATATGAATGGAAAATAAGCTAATTAAAAACATTGTGGATCCTAGATCTCTGTTTAAATGAGTTTTCTATATGTAAAGGTAAATCTCTCCGGGACCTACATCCGGCCCCTCATAGCTTTGGCTCTCTGCTCCAGCTCCGGGTTCCGCGGCTGGACTTGAGGTTGTTCTGGCGGCGACAGTGGGGAGAAGCCTGGGTACGCTCCGGGCTCCAGGGTCTGTGAGACAAACAAATGAGAACGAGGTTTAACCTTTGAGGTGATTAGAAACGCTTGTTTGGTTTCTTATTTTATCACGACAAGAGCCCCAAGGAAAGCAGGTCATGTGATCAGCAGCAGGGAAGGCATGACGAGCCGATCACTCACCATCTTAGTTTTGACCAGTTGTTCTATGGCGCTCACCAGCTCGGCGGCGCTGGGAACCTCGGAGCCCGACTGGAGGGATGTTAGCAGAGCAGACGGCTGAGAGGAGGAGAGGAGGAGAAGGAGGAGAGGAGGAGGAGGAGAAGCAGGAAGCAAAAGAAGTTTGTTAGCAGCAGAGAGCAGAAGCCTGAAGAACCTTCAAGATAATCCAACACCCACTTTCTCCTTGAAGGAGCAGAACCTTACGAAACTGGTGCATTTTCAAGAGCCAAACTAATGTATTTCAATGAACCAAAACTTATTTTTATATATAGAAAATCCCTAATTATATACCAACAGCAAAAAATCCATTCTTTGTTTTAATATCAAAATTGCATTAAATAATTTAAAAATACATAAATAACTATATATCATCTGCACTTCCTGTATTAATCTATAAAAATCATTATAGCTGCATGTTAGGTACAATTATCTTGCTGTTACGTAGACACAGTTTACTTGAGTGGCTTCACAGAGATCACTCAAACCATTGCAGAAGCCAAGGTCTTAAGTTCTTAAAACACTTCCTAGGATTCATTAGCTTTTTATTTTGGACACTTACAACCCCACGAAGCAAAATACAAACATTTGTTGTTTTTTTTTAACTTAAAAAAGGGTTTTATTCATTTAATGCTTTTAACTTTTGTTGATAAAATTTCTCACTCAACTCATTAAGAGGTGAAATTTTCAGGTTTAATTATATTTTTGCCGGGAAAACGTTTAAACCAAGTGAAAGCGTATTTTATGTGTCATTTTATTTTATCATTTTATTCTGTAGTTACACCACAAAAAAAATCCTGGAGATAAAGGTTTTTCATTCTGATCTTCTAAAGAAGTGTTTTAAATGTTTTCTTTAAGTGAAAATTGTGAAGGAATTGAAGCCTTAAGTGAATATTTCAACTTCTAATCGACACTTTCATTCAATCATTCGAGCATCAGAGACCAGGTGGTCTTAAGATACACCAGCTCCATCCATGGTTAAAATCAACAAGTGCCAAGTGAAAGTGTTAGTGGATTTCACAGGTTTAGAAGGAGCAGCCGGTTCTGTGGCACCTTGTCGTCCTGAGCCGAGGGGTCCTTGATGATCTCCATGCGGGGGGGCAGAGGGTTGTGCGCCTCCTCGTCCGGCTCCTCCTCGCCGCCGCTCTGCATCCCCGACTGGGTCTTGGAGAGCAGGTTCCCCTCTTTGCTGATGATGGTCTGCAAAATCCATCACAGTCGTCAATTAAATTTACAACAATTTTTGGAGCAATTTTGACGCCAAAAAAACCAAAACGTTACCTCATCGATGATGTCATCCTGAGGTCCGAGGTCTTGATGTCCCAGATCAATACTTTTCCCACTTTCCTCTCTTCCTGCTCCTGGAGGTGCACCAGTGAACAAAAGTTAGCTCTAATCTAATACTTGATGATATTGAAGTTTCTGGAGCTGCTTCTCACCGACGCTCTTCTTCTGCTTGTTGTTGGGCAGTTTCTTCACGGAGCTGCCGTGGCTGAGGCGGCGGACGGGACTCGTCAGCCATTTTCTCAGAGTGTTGCCGGACCGTTTGGGCCCCGGGGAGCTGGAGTGCAGCGAGCTGAGCGAGGCCTGAGGCTGCAGGTTCGCCACCGACTCCGTCTTTCCATCGGAGCTGCTCACTGGATAGTTTTCTACGGGAAAACACGAGATACGAGTTTAAAACACAGAAAAAAAAATGACATGGAAATGACATGTTTACATTTACACATACATTACTGTTTTAATTTTTTTTTAATAACAACATAATCTCATAGTTATATGATATTGATAACTATCAAAAACTTGTATAGTATATATCAATTTTCCAGTATAATTTATTAAAATAATAATTATTTATTTACCCTTTATCATAAACTAGTGCACTTTTATTTATTGTGTTATTTAGTTCAAGATGTGTAAACCCAATTATTTAATGATGACATTTTATTGTAAAATTAAAGGAAAAGAAAAACGTTTTTCTCACCAAAATAATTCAACCTTTAATGGTGCTTTAAAAAAAAAAAAAGTAAATACATGTACAGTTTATATGTAAATATTGTTAAAACTATTTCAATTACAAACCATTTAATTAGACTGAAATGGTCAAACCAAATAAATCTGAAAAACAAGTCAATTATAAATGTTTTCAAGTTTTTTAGTTTATTTGTATAATGTATTTATAAATATTTTTATAATTTTTATTATTACTAGGCACTTTTTAAAAAAAAAAAATTTCGTGTAGATTTCTCTTCAAATTTGTTGTTATTTGGTAAACTTGCACTGAAAAACAAACAAAAAAAGATTCCACCGTTTCACAAAAAAGAAGCGAAAAGGATGAAGACGGACAAGAGAATGTTAAAACACTGAGAAAATGTTCATCTTGTACAAAACATCACAACATTTCTTGAACAGTATCACGGCTCATTCAGTCAAGAGACAAAGTACACAAGTGTTTGTTGAGCAGCGGTGCGAGTGTGTTTTCGTCATGTGTCGGCAGTGTGGTGCATCAGCTGAACTAAACACAGCTCCCAGCGACAAGCTTGTGTGGGATTGTGTGTTCCCGGCAGGAAATGAAAGGTCAGAGTTCACCAGGATCTCCTGAGGTGTTCCTGGGTCTGTTCCCCAAATCTGAGATTCTAACTGATCCTTATACCGCACAAGTTACATCACATACATTACGACCAGCAGCCTGGTATACAATTTACTTTAGCTCTTGTGTGGTTCCTCTGTTTGCAGGGTTCAAAGTAGACACACAGAGATTCAACAAGAGCTAAAACATCACTTAAAGATCATTATTAGTACAATCTTAGTTCTATTACAGTTTTCCAGAACTCTGAAATATGGCCAGGATGTTAAAACTCCAACTCTAGAGGTCCTAATTTTGATCTTTTAAAACATTTAAGTCTCTCATCTTGGACCCTAAAAGTCTATATACACCCTTCAAATTATTGTCTTGGACCCAAGAACTCTATATACACCCTTCAAATAAATGTCTTGGACCCTAAAAGTCAATATACAACCTTCAAATGAACGTCTTGGACGCTAAAAGTCTATATACACCCTTCAAATTATTGTCTTCAACCCTAAAAGTCTATATAGACCCTTCAAATTATTGTCTTGGACCCTAAAAGTCTATATACACCCTTCAAATTATTGTCTTGGACCCTAAACGTCTATATACACCCTTCAAATTATTGTCTTCAACCCTAAAAGTCTATATAGACCCTTCAAATTATTGTCTTCAACCCTAAAAGTCTATATAGACCCTTCAAATTATTGTCTTCAACCCTAAAAGTCTATATAGACCCTTCAAATGATTGTCTTCAAACCTAAAAGTCTGTATACACCCTTCAAATGATTGTCTTCAACCCTAAAAGTCTATATACACCCTTCAAATTATTGTCTTCAACCCTAAAAGTCTATATACACCCTTCAAATTATTGTCTTCAACCCTAAAAGTCTATATAGACCCTTCAAATTATTGTCTTGGACCCTAAAAGTCTATATACACCCTTCAAATTATTGTCTTTAACCCTAAAAGTCTATATAGACCCTTCAAATTATTGTCTTGGACCCTAAAAGTCTATATATACCCTTCAAACTATTGTCTTGGACCCTAAAAGTCTATATACACCCTTCAAACTGTTGTCTTGGACCCTTAAAGTCTATATACATCCTTCAAATTATTGTCTTCAACCCTAAAAGTCTATATACAGCCTTCAAACTATTGTCTTGGACCCTAAAAGTCTATATACACCCTTCAAACTATTGTCTTGGACCCTAAAAGTCTATATACACCCTTCAAACTATTGTCTTCAACCCTAAAAGTCTATATACACCCTTCAAATTATTGTCTTCAACCCTAAAAGTCTATATACACCCTTCAAACTATTGTCTTCAACCCTAAACGTCTATATACACCCTTCAAACTATTGTCTTGGACCCTTAAAGTCTATATACACCCTTCAAATTATTGTCTTCAACCCTAAAAGTCTATATACACCCTTCAAACTATTGTCTTGGACCCTAAAAGTCTATATACACCCTTCAAACTATTGTCTTGGACCCTAAAAGTCTATATACACCCTTCAAATTATTGTCTTGGACCCTAAAAGTCTATATACACCCTTCAAACTATTGTCTTGGACCCTAAAAGTCTATATACACCCTTCAAACTGTTGTCTTGGACCCTTAAAGTCTATATACACCCTTCAAATTATTGTCTTCAACCCTAAAAGTCTATATACACCCTTCAAACTATTGTCTTGGACCCTAAAAGTCTATATACACCCTTCAAACTATTGTCTTCAACCCTAAAAGTCTATATACACCCTTCAAATTATTGTCTTCAACCCTAAACGTCTATATACACCCTTCAAACTATTGTCTTCAACCCTAAAAGTCTATATACACCCTTCAAACTGTTGTCTTGGACCCTTAAAGTCTATATACACCCTTCAAATTATTGTCTTCAACCCTAAAAGTCTATATACACCCTTCAAACTATTGTCTTGGACCCTAAAAGTCTATATACACCCTTCAAACTATTGTCTTGGACCCTAAAAGTCTATATACACCCTTCAAACTATTGTCTTCAACCCTAAAAGTCTATATACACCCTTCAAACTGTTGTCTTGGACCCTAAAAGTCTATATACACCCTTCAAATTATTGTCTTCAACCCTAAAAGTCTATATACACCCTTCAAACTATTGTCTTGGATCCTAAAAGTCTATATACACCCTTCAAACTATTGTCTTGGATCCTAAAAGTATATATACATCCTTCAAATGATTGTCTTCAACCCTAAAAGTCTATATACACCCTTCAAATTATTGTCTTCAACCCTAAAAGTCTATATATACCCTTCAAACTATTGTGTTGGACCCTAAAAGTCTATATACACCCTTCAAACTGTTGTCTTGGACCCTTAAAGTCTATATACATCCTTCAAATTATTGTCTTCAACCCTAAAAGTCTATATACAGCCTTCAAACTATTGTCTTGGACCCTAAAAGTCTATATACACCCTTCAAACTATTGTCTTGGACCCTAAAAGTCTATATACACCCTTCAAACTATTGTCTTCAACCCTAAAAGTCTATATACACCCTTCAAATTATTGTCTTCAACCCTAAAAGTCTATATACACCCTTCAAACTATTGTCTTCAACCCTAAACGTCTATATACACCCTTCAAACTATTGTCTTGGACCCTTAAAGTCTATATACACCCTTCAAATTATTGTCTTCAACCCTAAAAGTCTATATACACCCTTCAAACTATTGTCTTGGACCCTAAAAGTCTATATACACCCTTCAAACTATTGTCTTGGACCCTAAAAGTCTATATACACCCTTCAAATTATTGTCTTGGACCCTAAAAGTCTATATACACCCTTCAAACTATTGTCTTGGACCCTAAAAGTCTATATACACCCTTCAAACTGTTGTCTTGGACCCTTAAAGTCTATATACACCCTTCAAATTATTGTCTTCAACCCTAAAAGTCTATATACACCCTTCAAACTATTGTCTTGGACCCTAAAAGTCTATATACACCCTTCAAACTATTGTCTTCAACCCTAAAAGTCTATATACACCCTTCAAATTATTGTCTTCAACCCTAAACGTCTATATACACCCTTCAAACTATTGTCTTCAACCCTAAAAGTCTATATACACCCTTCAAACTGTTGTCTTGGACCCTTAAAGTCTATATACACCCTTCAAATTATTGTCTTCAACCCTAAAAGTCTATATACACCCTTCAAACTATTGTCTTGGACCCTAAAAGTCTATATACACCCTTCAAACTATTGTCTTCAACCCTAAAAGTCTATATACACCCTTCAAACTGTTGTCTTGGACCCTAAAAGTCTATATACACCCTTCAAATTATTGTCTTCAACCCTAAAAGTCTATATACACCCTTCAAACTATTGTCTTGGATCCTAAAAGTCTATATACACCCTTCAAACTATTGTCTTGGATCCTAAAAGTCTATATACACCCTTCAAATGATTGTCTTCAACCCTAAAAGTCTATATACACCCTTCAAATTATTGTCTTGGACCCTAAAGGCCTATAACACTCCTGTTATTCTTGTCCTAGTCCTCAAAAGTCGTCTAGTGAGTCTTGAAAGCTAAAACTCTTGGTCTGATGGGTCTGTGTTCCAAAAAGGGTCTTGACTTCTCACTCTCATGAGATCTTTAAATCTAGCGGGAATGTTAGATTAATGTTAAAACCCAAACGTCTTAGTCCTCAAAGGTTCATCTCTTCTCACATCATCCATGTTGGGAGTTTTCGGTCGATGCAAATATTAGCCACACGTTTTGTCTAAGGAAATCTTTTCAGTCAGAAACAATGTACAATGTAGAGCGACTCACACACCTTGAAGAGTTCAAGGTTCGAGTCCTTCGCTACCTTAAGTGCTGTTGAGAGAATTCGGTCAAGTGTCACGGAGGAGAAACTACGTCAGAGTGTGTGTGTGTGTGTGTGTGTGTGTGAGAGCTCGTGTGTTCTCTCGAGTGTTCTTGACGTATGCCTGCTTCCCTCAAACTGGCTGAGATCTTCATCACTAACAACTTCATTTATTGAATTCTTAAATAAAGTCTTGTCCGATCAGGCTACGATTTCTAGATAACAAAGAAAAAGGTCTAAATATGTTTTTGTTGTTCAAGAATATTTCTCTCTATCCAACAATCAAATATGTATTTTTCATAATTTTGCGTACACAAAACATATTATTTAAAGCATCCTTAACCCTTGTGTTATCCCAGAGATAACAAGGGTTAATACCAAAATAAAATAAAACTCAATCAAGTAAAACTACAAAAAGTTATTGCAGTCTCATAACGAGTTAAAATAATTATAATTATTAAAAGATAGACATTTTAACACATTTAGGTCAGTAAATTTAACGGTTACATTATTTAACAAGTTACAAATTATATTTTGACATACTATTTTGAAAGAAAAAGTTAAAAAAAGTAAAACTAAATAATAGATTGTATAGAAAATATATTTTACTGATTTAAAAATAATATTTTCAATTAAATTATTGATGTTGTTCCTGTTTAAGTTCCTACTCTCTCGTGTGTTAAATATGTTTTAAAACACATTTACAAATAAATATAAATAATTTTAGATTACAAAAGATGTGCAGTTAAACTTATACTATCGTATGAGTAACGATGCAAAAACAGGTATTTGAAAGACTGAAAATTGCAATTTAAAGTCAATTATTAACACTTTTGTAACAGGGACAAAAACATTTGAAAAACATCAATCAAAAATTGTACTTTGACACTGGGACTCCAGAAAAGGGTTTGAATTAAACATAAATAAACATATAACATGGATGCCAATCGAACATAAACAATTGTTCGACAGAAAGGATAAAAAAAGATATAGCTATTTATAACTCATAGGTTTATCAAGTCAACACATGGATGTTCCAGCTGTGCGGTCACTTCAGTGACGAGTTCTCTTGAGCTCAGACGTGTCAGCAAGAGTCAGGTGAGACACAACAACAGAAGCTTTTGTTCCACCACAGACAGGAGAGCCACTGTTACGATCCCAGTCGCTCACAATCGTGGAATCACACACACACACACACCTGCACACACACACACATCTGATACTGTAGCTGCTGAAGCAGCTGCGTGAAAATCCGACACACAAAGAAAGGCTTCATTGACGACGAAACTCACAAATTGACTTCCTGCTTCATCTCGTTCAGGCAGAAACTTTTCCAAATACCCAACACCAGAACCACCTGAAACTTCTGAGCCGGCCAACATTTTTTGTTGTATTGTTGTTTTGTATTTCGAGGACATGTTTTGACACCTTTTGTAGTCGACTCTCAGTATCAAGTGAAAGAGAAGCGTAGTTATAGAAGAAGACGTGTACATCATCGCTATATGAAGTGTTGACAGTAACAGCAGTGGTCGATAAATCAGGTTAAATTATTTGTTTAGTAGGTCAGTAGGTGCAGTCACGTTGTATACGTCTATATTTAAAGTTGTTTGTTTTTCTGCGGTGCTGGAAATACTGACTCGTAGATTTAATTTCTTAAGTGACAGAGGAAGTAGTTAGCAAACCTCGTCACCTATTGCGTCGGAGGCAATTATTTCTGCGCACGTCTTCATTGATACTCGATCTGTAAGCTGGACGGGAGGATGTTAAAATATATTTTGACTATATTTCTCTGTTAAAAAATTCCCGTCCATTGTTATACCATTGAACTAGATCAACGGGGGCAGCAGTCGAAGAAAAAAAAAAAAACAGGCTTTCCTCTCCCAAGAAACTACCTTTAGACATAAACATGTCCTGGGTCTGCCCAGGGTCTCCTCCCAATTCAGGAGTATCTAACAAGGTGTTCCACCCTAAGTCTCGTCTGAATGACTGACCTCCCGACTCATCCGATCCCTCTAACTTCACCTAAACTTCTTCGATGTTTATCATTTATGAGGTGGAGACAACTTTGTATGTTCTCATCCGTGGTGCACGAGGTTCTTTTATGCACTCCGATTTCCTCCCATAGTCCACATTTTCCGTAGGTGTAAGCGTGTGAATGAACGGTTGTACTTCTTTGTTTGCTCTGTGACGGACTGGCGTCCTGTTCAGGTTGTCCCCTGCCTCTCGGCCGAAGAAACTGGGATACCATCCCCACAACCTCCATAATGGGAAACAGTGGCACAGCGTGAATTAATAAAGAAAACATCAGTAAATGGAAGACTTTTTTTTTCTAAATCTAAAGGATTTAAAACGGGGCCTTAAACTCCTCATTCTTGTCAAGACTTGGGAAACATCGGTTTTCTTGTTATGTCATTTTTTATTCTTAAACTATCTTGTTTTTAATGTCTTTATCTCGTTGTAAGGGAATTATCCTGCTTTTAAAACTGTGGCACGTTGAGACTTGTTGACCATATGTAAAGTGCAATAGAAATAAAAATCTGTAATTATTATTATTACTCTTTTATAAATAATTATTCAACCAAATGAGAACATTAAGCCTTCTCATTTAAATAGATTTCCCTCTTGCCCGGCCTGCAATTAGGTTGAATGGAGGCCAGAGAATATCATCCCAAGACTCACTAAGGGCACAAGTTTGCCCCATGATTTAAAATATTTTACTGGGTTGCAGGTGGCACTGACTACTGTTTCACAAGCATTACCCGTAAATCAGGAAATACAAAATGATGGGACAGTTAAATCAAAGAAAGGAGTTAAATTTTTCTATGATTGCTTCTGATACTTTACTGGAAAGTGACTGTAATCTGGAGACACAACATTCCTGGCATAACTCGTTGAATAGTTTGACACCGTCTGAAGACATGTGCGCACACACACACACAAACACACACACACACTTATCTATTATTGTCTCTTCATGAGTTGAATCAGCATCGAATCTACCGTTTCTGACGTTATCACAGTTCATGGATCAGAAGCAGGAAACAAAAGTTTAATTTCCGAGAAAACTTTTAAAGCTCACTCACGAAGTCACGCTATTACCGATGATAGTCGAGTGCAACAAGAGCCAAAGTCCGGAATATCAATGTCAACAGTCTGTGCTGCTTCTGATCGCTCCTGATATTGTCATCGACATATTGATCGCTATAAAACAAGGATGATGCAACAGAGCGATGACCCCCCTAAGAAAAATGGGGTTGATTTATTCGCAGAGACACTCGATCTTGTCGCCAAAACATTCCACAAGTGAGACCAGTTCTACAACAACGTGATGAAATCTAGGTTTGACTTCTTCAACTCGTTGATAAGTGTATTTGATTAACAAAAGCAACAAACATGTCCAGTATTTTTAGACTGTGGACGAGAGACGATGGACCTGCGAATATTTCATGATTAAAAAGTTGGGATTTTTAAAACTGGACTGATTATTGGAACACATTTGTTCAGTGAAATAAATAAAAAAAAGAACAATGAACTCATTAATATAGTCCACTGTCTTTAAATATATTTGTTCAAGTTCTGACCGGTAGAACCGGCTCAGGTACAGAACAAAAGTTTTCAACTGAAGTTCATTGACTCTTCAAAGTCCATTGATCGCTAACACAGAAACTTGAGTTAACGTTTAGCTAACCTTGGCTTGTGAAAAAAGGTACACATGCTCCGCAGTGACACCAAACGGCCACTCAGACGGACATTCAGATCCAAGATAAGAGCCGTATAATGGAGGAAGCTAATCTTCAACAGAAGTCAGACAGTTGGGATCACAAGTGAAACCGGAGGGATTGTTAGTCGTTGTACTTTGATGACCTCACGGTCTCGATATCTACGCGAGGTTTTAAAATGCAAGGCTTGTTTTAAATTGGGTCAACCGGATGGTTTAAAATAAAAGTGTATAATGCTGATGGTGATATTTAAATATGCCAGTGGTTCAGATGAAGAACAGACACTATGTATGTCAACAATTATACACAGACTTCTGATAAGAGTAAAACGGATTCACTTCGAAAGATTGAGCCTCCAAGAAATAAAGACAATTGTACGATGTTTACAGAATTTGGTAAATACAAACTATGTTTGACTGCAACGTTGTTTGCTAAAAGATTTTGGCCACTTACATGATTGAGTTTGACAACCATGGTCTAGACCAGGTGTCCCAACATTTTTTGCACCGCGGACCAGTTAAATGTTGGCTTTATATTCATGGACCGACCGTCGTATAAAAACATTTTTTTCACTAGTTTGAACGTTTGTTTGAGTAAACTTTACTGAAACAAGTGTCTTGACGTGTGAAGAGTCAAGAATGAATGTTACTTTAGAGAAAAAAAACATATATTTTCAAAAACACATTTTAGAAAGTATGTTGACTGGACTGTACAGTAAAACAAAAACATTTTACTAGTGATGTGTTGATGAAGCTTCATGAAACAGTGTCATGTTGTTCAGAGGTCAGTAGGTGGCGCCATCAGTTTAAAAATGATGTTTCATAAGAACAGTTGTTTAAGGAAAATAGTTCAGAGACGCCATCTACTGGACTCCGAAAATAATGAAACTGTTTCATGACGCTTCATCAGAACCATCACTACATTTTAAACCACCAAGTGACAAGTTGAGTTATTAAAAGTCAGTGTTTTTTAATGTCAACTCAAGTTAAAGTTCGCGCTACAATTGGTCAAGTCAAAACAAAAAAAATAGCGCGTCACTAGTCATCTATGAAAGTAGTCACTAACCAGTACGTCAGGCATAGAAAGAGCAAAATAACAAATATACTTTGTGTTTTATTGATTATTACCGTCTGAAAGGTGCTTTATTTTGAAAATAAAACATCAGATTTATTTATGAAGTAACTTTATAGTCTGTGACTATTGATTGACACATCAAATGCTTGTTTACTGATCAAATTAACTGGTGAACTAGTAAAAATGAGTAAAGCATAACCTCCATACAAGATCAATTTGTTATTGATTATTATTATATTGTATTGTTGCTGGTCTGTGAAAGCAATAGCAACATTAAACTGTTTGGTGGTGGAGAGAACGCCGTGGACCCCGGATCCTAGTCGTGCACCTGCTCTTCAGACCCAGTCAAAATGTTCACTTCAAGACAAAAATGCAGATCCTACCCAGAGTCCTTGTTGAAGACTGAAGAACTACAATTTCAAACTGTCTGGTTCTTAAATAAAGTTAAAAAAATAAACACTTCCTCCTCATTTTTTTGTGACAAATGTCACAATATTTACGACTTCCCGCCCGCCGACGTGACGGCACTGATTTGTGTTGACTAGCGCGGCTGTAATTGTAGAGTATTCAGTTTCCAAACAGCAGTCGGAGCGCCGGTCAGCAGACTGAGGAGCAAAACCGCAGCAGCTGACAGTCAGTCAGGACCCATGGAGAACCTTCCGGGAGGTTCTTGACTAAACTCTGTCGGAACATGCAACACACACCTCTACACACACACACCTCTACACACACCCAGCAGGATTGCTCAACACAACTTTCAGGTTTGTCGAGCACAATAAAAACATCTGGTTCACAGACAGTTTTCTCTCCCAAACCTGATCCGTTGAAGCAGCAGCAGCAGCGGTCCAGGATCCGTCCACAGCAACGCCGCGCTCGCTTCATCCTCACACACACATCATACACCTGTACACACACACTTTACCGTCCAACACTGAGAGAGAGAGTGAGACTGAACGAAGGCGGAGAAGGAGGAGCCTTCAGAGTAGACCAGCCTCCCCTCTCTCTGTCTTTCTTCTCACAATAGTGACATTAAATCATGTAGAGCAGGACTTTGTGTTTTAAAGTCGGTCAGAAGGCAACAATAAAACGTTTTTTTTCTGAACTTCTTTTTTTGAGAACAAATAGCACATTGAGGCGGCTTCATGGTTAAAATTGAGTAATAAATCCGAAGCCAAAAAAGTAGAAAAAGGGGGATTTCAGTTTTAATTATCAGGATTTTCTTTAGAGTTCTGTCCCAAGGGACCACATGAAGCCTTTAAACTGTGTTTATGCTGCTCTGATGAGGTCCAGGTATCAATACAAGTACTTATTTATATAATACGTTAGTAGATCAACTTAAAATGAAACTTAGTTTTTAATTAAAAGGATTAAAAAAAAAAATGTAAAAAAAAGGCATTTGATTTTATATTAAATTTTTTAGAAGGAATGTTCAATACAATTAAACGTATAAAACAATTTTCCCACCATATTTAAGCTACTTTCCTTCGACCCTTATACCCTGTTTGACTTGACAACATTTCTAATATTATTTATGTTTTAAAGCATATTTGTATCACTCACTAATTAGTGAATAGTAAAGTTGTCCAGTGTCGAGTCAAAAGAAAAATGTAAACTTATAGTGCAAAGTTAAGTGAGACAAGAAAGTGTCGAGTCAAAAGACATAAAACCCCAGAAGATGGGTCAATAGAGTAAAATGAAAAAAGCATTTCAAAGCCAGAATTAACATCTGAATAATGGAAAATACGGAGGATCAAATAAGTGAAAAGCAAAGTTTCAAATTGTGTGTAAAGTAAATTAACATATCAGATGTTTTTAAGTAGTGACGGACTGATGAAGATTTATGAAGCAGTGTCATGTTGTTTAGAGGTCAGTAGGTGGCGCCATCATTTTAAAAATGATGTGATGGTTCAGTAGAACAAAGGAAAAAAAGTTCAGAGACCGCCATCTAGTGGACTCTTAAAGTAATGACACTGCTTCATGAAACTTCATCAGACCATTCATAGTTTTAAGTTACATCATTATTTAATAAAAAGAAAGGTTATAAGTTTATTGAAATCACGATGTTATTGTGTTACTTCATATTCTCTGAATCATTCATTCACAACCACAGACTGAAAGACTAAAATCGAATTAGTTTTCCGAGTTCTTAAAAACGTCCAGCGTGTCCTTGAAGAGACGAGCGAGTCATGAGACCAGACAGACGAGAAGCTGTTCCTCTGATGGTCCAACAATAACATACATATCAACCTGGCCTTGATCCAGTGTTGTCAACATTCCTCTCCCACTCTGCACAGGAATCAGAACCAGAGCTTAGAATAGCTTCAAATGTGATGAATGGCTGATTTACGTGACAATATTTATCCCTGATTCAGGACTGTCAGGCGCCTGCGTTTCAAAGGATGTTTGCAGAAATGTCAGAGCAGCTTCCCTCAGATGCAGTCGGAGTTTTTTGCACCGGCAGCAACTTCAAAATCCAGAGCCGACACTTTGAAGACTCTTCGCCCGTTGAGTCCACGAGTGGAAGATTTGTCAAGAGCACATGTGCAGAAAATCTGTGTTTTGGCTCAAGGTTTAGATTTTAAGATGGATGTTGACATGGTAACTTATAAAGATGAAGAGGGCAGCTGAGGTGAGGAACATATGGATGTGAACAACTATACAGAGACTTCCAATCGCGGTAAAATTACTAGTAAAATATCGGTACAGCGATATTATCACAATATTGTTTTCCACAATACTGTATTGATATTCATCAGCACTGTATCGATTTAAGTAAGAAACAGTTATTGGTAAAGAGACTTTCTAGACCAGGGTTAAAATAATAATATTAATATTATATAATATTTTTGTTTTTCAAATTTAAATCTAGTTTTTTAAGGTTTTACAGTTAGATTAAGTGTGTTTAAAGTAAAATATTAAGATATTTTTAAATAACAAGTAACATATTATGATATTTACGCCGTCTGTTTTTGTTTGTGTTATAAATGTAACTTCTGGCAGCAGCCACTACGCCATCTGCAGCTAAAGCAACAATGAAATGTCGCAAGATCCTGGCGATGACTGGGGACGAGAGGATACAGTCGACTCCAGCAGCATATGTTTGGACATATTTTGGTTTCAAAACAAAATGAAAGCAGTTACGACTTCGTCAAGAGTCATGTGGTCTGTAAATTCTGCAACACCAGAGTCAAGTACTCGACAATACTACAAATATATCCTTGTTACTACAGTATCACAATATATTGTTGTCTCTGTATTGTGGGCATATAGCCAGATTCTTGCTAGTACACACTCCTAATTTCAGTAATGGTTATTTGTAAAGCGCCTTTCTAGACCAGGGTTAAAATATGAAATCGTAAAATATCTTTGTTTTTCAAATTTAAATCTAGTTTTTTTTGTGGTTTTAAAGTTAGATAAAGTGTGTTTAAATTAAAATATTATGATATTTTTAAATAACATGTAACATATTATAATATTTACGCCGTCTGTTTTTGTTTGTGTTACAAATGTAACTTCTGGCCGCTAGATGGCAGCAGCCACTACGCCATATGCAGCTAAAGCAACAATGAAAAGTCAATGTTTGGACATATTTTGGTTTCAAAACAAAATGAAAGCAGTTAGGACTTCGTCAAGAGTCATGTGGTCTGTAAATTCTGCAACACCAGAGTCAAGTACTCGACAATACTACAAATATATCCTTGTTACTACAGTATCACAATATATTGTTGTGTCTGTATTGTGTGCCAGATTCTTGCTGGTACACACTCCTAATTTTTACTCCCTGTTATAGAAAGTAAAATACAAATTGTGTTTGGCCTACGACCAAAAGTGCTAAAAGATTTTGCTCTATTTTGTGTAATGGAGTTTGACATTGGAAGACAATACCTTGTTGCAAACACAACGTTGTGTAGAACATTTGTGGATCTTAAAGTTGTCGTTAATATCTTCACTGCCAATTACAAAAACTCAAACTCAAACCTCCACATTTAGGAGCAAAAAAGCCACTGGTATTGTGTGTGTTATTCTTTCAGTGAATTTTAAAAGTGTAATTTCTTAATTTCCCATGATGCATTTTCCTTCTCTACACACGTCGTCTTGGGCTCCGATTGGTTAAAACTATAAATCATCATTCCAGTTAAACCTGCTCAAAAGTTCCAAGTCACTCATTATGATTCAGACACAACACAACTGAGCATTTGCTTAAACATCATCTGATCTTTGACATTCAAGCGTAATCATGTTTCCTAGAAGAGAATATAAATCTTAAGTCATTAACAGCAGTGATGGTGATGACCTCATCCACGACCCCATGACTAATGACTGAGATCAGCTGAGCCACAAAACTCTTTAGAAAACTTCCTTTTTATATTTCCAAAATGACCAAAGCCTGTGTGTGTCTGTGTGAGGGTGTGTGTGTGAGGGTGTGTGTGCGTGTTTCCATCGAGTTGTCAGATTTGCATCTGTTCACAGAAGCACAAAACAGTCTTTTCATCAACGGACACAGGAAACACACCACGGCTGCTGCAGGCAAATCATCTGATCTGTTACTCTGTGTGTGTGTGTTAGTGTGTGTGTGTGTGAGAGAGAGAGTGTGTTAAATTGCGTGTGTGTGAGACTGTAATTGAGTGAATCTCACATACAGGAAACCTCCTCCCAGTTGTTTACAGCCAGAAGGAATTGGAAAAACTGAAGACTGGGCAACAGAGACGGATGCAGGAATTTGGACTAAACTGCTTTACACTTGCAGCTAAAATCTAGAACATCTGATTGGCTGAGAGACATTTTATAATTCAACAACTTTTCAGTATTTTATCAAAGCTGCATATTGTATTTGCATTTAGTATATGATCCATTGTAAATTATTAAGATTGTATTTTGTATTTAATCGAGATTGTTTTTTTAAAAATTTTATCAAAATTCTATTTTTTTGACATTGTATTTTTTTAAGATTGTATTTTAACAAAAGTGTATTTTGTATTTAATCAAAATTCTATTTTTTTGGACATTTTATTTGATTAAAATTGTATTTCAACAAAAGTGTATTTTGTATTTAATTGAAATTGTATATTTTGACATTGGATTTTATTAGGATTGTATTTTAACAAAAGTGTTTTTTGTATTTTATCAAAATTGTATTTTAACAAGTCTGTATTTTAACAAGATTGTATCTTAACAAGATTGTATTTGACCAAAAGTGTTTTTTGTATTTTAACAAAATTAAATGAGTTGACGTTGTATTTTATTAAGATTGTATTTAAACAGAAGTGTATTTTGTATTTCACCATAATTGCATTTTTTCATATTGTATTTTATTAAGAAAGTATTTTAACAAAAGTGTATTTTGTATTTAATCAAAATTGCATTTTTTTATATTGTTTTTTTATCAAGATTGTATTTTAACAGTAGTGTATTTAGTATTTCATCAAAATTATATTTTTGGCATTGTATTTTATTTAGATTTTATTTTAACAAAAGTGTATTTTGTATTTAATCAAAATTGTATTTTTTATATTGTTTTTTATCAAGATTGTATTTTAACAGAAGTGTATTTTGTATTCAATCAAAATTGTATTTTTTGATATTGTTTTTTAACTTTATAATAAACACGAATATGAAATTAAGCAAAATGCGTGACCTTGTATTACCAGTAGAGGGCGCAATAAGTCAAAAGTAATCTCTCTCTAGTTACCGGTTCAGTCACTAAAGTGTAGAAAAAGGTTAAAGAAATGCTCATGTTATGTAAATTTGCTGGTGTGTTGAGTGGACTCTGTGTGACCCGAGCGAGAGAAACCACAGCAACTGTGCCGGGTTTTTCCATTTCATCCGTTCTGTTCTCCTTGATTCTGTGTACTGGTGTAACCATGGCGATGGTAGCAATCTCCACACAGACAGTATTGACGCACTTCTGGACTTTAAAAAAAAAAGAAAAGAAAAAAGAAATGTGGCAGAAGACGAGACCTTTTGTTAATATCTGATCTGGACTCAAAATAATAAAACTACAATAATATCTAGTATTGATAAGCAAACTCAATATTCACCGTCAGTAACAACTACATCAAACACCAGAGAAAGTTCTGGTACCGAAGCGGGAGTTCAAGTCTTCCTACCTTTCCCTGACGTGAAGAAGCAGTCCATCTCCACGCTGGAGCGCGAGTGTGAGATGCAGAGCGACGAGCTCGGAACCAGGCCCTCCTGTGGTGGACTCCGGTCCGTGGTCCGGACCAGGCACCAGCCGGGCCTCTCGCTCGGCCTCTCCAGGAGCTCCACGGTCTGGCCTGAGGAGACGCTGATGGGTTACTTTTCTGGACCACGACACACATATTTATCATGAAAATATATGTACTTTTTTTTACTTTTATGTACCTAGGCCTGTTTCCTTCTGTTATATTTACTATTTACTATTTATATTATTTATATTTATATTTATATTTTATATTTATATTTTGCTTACTTTATACTATATACTGTTATTCCAGGTAGTAAAATATTGTTCTTGTATTTTGTACGGGCATTTATTGTGGGCAACGGAAATGACGGCTCAAAAATAATCATTGAATCCTTTAGAATGTTTCTTGCTTATTGTAAATAAAATAACAATAAAGTTCTGTTATACAAAAAGCACTAAAAGAACAATAATATTTGTGGTAAAAGGAACAGTTGTAGTCACTACAACAGTGGTCAAAAAACGATGACGCAACAATTTTTCAAGTTCCTCAATATAATTTGATACCTTTTTTAGCATTTGAAACGTTTTTGATAGCAATAAGCCGAATAGGACAGCAGGTGGCGGTGGTTTTCCACGACTCACTGCACAATTGAGCAGGAAAAACATTGTTCATCACCACAGAAAGTGCTACATCTTCAAAAATAGTTTGGATCCAGATGGTAATCTGCATCATCAAAAAGGTTTGTTTTCCTGGAATGACTTCAATAAAACACAGGATGATGATGATGATGATGATGATGATGAAGGTCGCACCTGTGCTGACGGACATCTCCGTGCTGCATCCTGCGCTGAAGTCCTGCAGAACCACCGTCAGCTCACACCCTCCGGAGAGCTGTGGACACACCAGCGAAAAAACAAGTTTTCATCACCTCACTGATACGAACTGAAGACACAAAGTAACACATTTTTCGGCTGGATTTTCCCCAGATTTCCCATGTTTCTCCCTTCAAGGTGACGACTGCATTAGACTCTACAAACACTCCGTGGATCAGGAGTCAAGAGTCGAGGAACAGGATGTGCAGCATGTGGTCACCTGACCTCGCTCTGCTTTTACAACAAACACTTTCTTTCTCTTTCAAATGCCAGATTCAAAAGGTTACCGTCGGGTTAAAGAAGTAAATGAAGTATCAACATAAACATTAAAAAGTTTGAAGAAGATCAGAAGAGAAATAAGAATCCAGTTAAAAGAGGGAAAATATATGTTTTCCCCAAAGTATTGGATGTTTCTTGCGTTATCTTGGGGTCAGAGTGACCCGAAGGTCTGAAAACAAATGTATTTGTGGTAGAGACAACACAAGGGATACCTCAAACACATTTGTTTTCAGGGCGTCGGGTATAATGGAAAGCTAGAATGAGAAATTAAGCAAAAAAAGTGTTTAAAAGTGTATTAAAAATACAGTAAAAGTACAACTTATTTATTTATAAATGTTAATGTCTAAAGTATTGTTGTGGTTACACACTGGTGGAAGTTTTACTTTTTAAATCTGTGATTTTTTTTTACCATTTGTCACCAACTATTAATTTTCTATCCAGACCTAATCCTTTAACAACAAGTCTCCTAACTTAAAAAATAACAGTGGTACAATTGTACAGTAATATCACTTAAATCAATGTTTTTATTAGCTTTTTGTATTTATACAGTACGAGTTAAAAAGATGATTTAAAAACTACTTAAAATACCAAAACACACATGATCAACTAGATTCTGATGAATTTACAAAGAATATCATTTTTAAAAAAATGGGGGGGGAAACTAAAACACTAAAAATAAGTTTATAGCATTAAGCTGATCCATTATAAATCAACTAAACTGAACTAGACTGAAAAATGTTAATTTTAAACGAAATAAAAAAGCCGTGTGGCGTCCATCTCTTTACAGTTTAGTAATATAGTTTTAATTGGATTAGTATAATGGGCACGCAACTATAAAATATATATAATTCAATAACAAAAACAATCCCTATTTTATTAAGTAAATACCTTTCCTGAATTTAATGTTAAAATATATAGTATTCCATTGATTCATCTACAAATGAATAAAATAAATAAACAATGTATTTGAATATGTTTTATATATTATATTTTACGTGAAAACGAAGACTTATTGAGCAAATATATTCTGATATTCACCTTCCAAGTCATGTAAAGTCAAATCTATTCTATATTATTACTATTATATGCAGAAAAACTTGTGACATTTGCATTAAATAAAATAAAGTGTTGCATTATTTCGAGTAACACGAGCGTTTTGAACTCAAATCAATGGATAATGCTCCCTATAATCTGACCCCAGATAAGTGTGAGAGTGAAAAGAAGCCTTGTGGTTCTCGCTCACTCAGGGAAGAAAGAACAAGCGGAAGAAGGAACTTTTATTGCGTGCAGCGGTTCACGGCGGCACCTTATCTCGGAGGCATCGGAGGATCTTCGCCCCCCGAGGGAATCATTCACCGACTCCACCAATCATTTGACTTCATTGGTTCTGCTGCTCAAGTGTTGGGAGACACTTTGTTCCCTTTGGTTTTCCACTGCGAGGCTGCAGTGTGCGTGATGTGCACGTGTGTGTGTGTGTGTGTGTGTTTACGCAGAAGTGGGTCATGTGACATAAGATAACAACAGTCACGCCCGTGAAAATTAAACACCAGAAAACATTCTGGTGAAGGTGACCTCGAATCAAACCTCAGTATATAGAGAACTACCTTAAAGAATCCAAACATTCCCCCTTTAGTTAAACTGGTTGGTAATATTGTTAATATTGTATATGTTACTTGAAGTATTTTCCGTAAAAATAAGTGTGTAATTGTGGTTTAAGAAGAACGAAATGATCTTGTTTGTGACTCGGCATCTGGGTGGAATTACATCCAAAAGTCACCCCAAGATGACGTGAATACGAAGGTTGGCCAAATGAACATCGTGTCATGTTTTTATCTCGTTCAGATGTTTCAAATTCAAAGCACTTTCATCGTCAACAAAATCAACACAGAACTTAGAGGCTTATTTACAGACAGAAAGTGCAAATAATGACACTACTTAGGATTTAGCATATTGACTTTTTAGCTTCTGAAAGAATTTAAAAAAAATGGAGACGGAAAAGCAATGGAGGCCTAGGGCCGTATTTTATCTTTTCAATAGGCCAGGACTCAAAAGTATTGCTTGTCTGTGTTCCATCTAAGATATAAGGGTGGTTTGGCTGCCCTGATATAACATTAAAAAAGAAAAAATCAGCCAAAAATGTCTTAAAAACGACAATGCAGTGAAGCGACATCTTCTATTTCAACTTTAAAAGTGTCAATTTATAAGAGATCTTAAGACGCTAATAGTTAAAGTGAGATTAAAAGGAGAAAATGGTAGGTTTAAAAAAAAAAAAACTACACAGACTTTGATGCCACCGATTTAAAAAAGTTTGGACATGACATTTAAAACTTGTTAAAACTCTAAAAATTTGCAAAAAAGTTGAACCGAAACTGTTGTTTGGTGATTTGACGAAAGAAGACGTGATAGTAATTTAACCGCTTTACCATCTTATAATGCAGGCTAGACAAAAAAGTTTCACAATAGTTTCCGTTTTGACCTTTAAAAGTCTTATCTTGTCTTATCTCTTATCAAGAGAAGTCTTGGCCGCCAAAAGGACCTTTCTAGACCTGCAAAGTAACGTAAACCTTCGCTTTTACCTCTTAAAGTCCAGTGCTGTGTCTCAAATCACATACTTCTCTTAGTATACTAGAAGTTAGTATGCATCAGGATAGTGTACGTACTAACTAGTAACAAATTCTCCACAGATAGTTTGTCTCAAACTCTGCTGCTACGCACTAACAGGAAATGACACGACAGCTTCTTCTTCCTACTACTATTTAACGAGGATTTCAACCAGCTGTTTGAACGCTATTGCCACCTGCTGGCAGAACGTTTTGCAAGTTCGGAAAAAAAGAAATAAAGAAAAAATATGAGAATCGAAATATTCGCAAGATATTTAAGCTGGTATCCGCACAGACGTGTCATCCTTCTACTGCTGCAGAAAATACACCTGTACGTATATGAATATATATATATACTGTATATATATATATGAAGTATCTTCCGTTTACAACGTCACTTCATCGATCCATACTCAGTTTTGTGGGCGTTTTAGTGACAATTTAGTGTGCATGGAGCACTAAATTTCGCATATTAAGAATTGAGATGCACTTACGCACTAAAAATACTAACTTTGAGTACGCTAGTATGCGATTTGAGACACAGAACAGGTGTCAAACTGGTCCAGAAAAGGGCCGGGATGGTGCAGGTTTTGGATCCAACCAGTCAAGCACATATAGTTGAACGAATGAGGCGTCTGAAGACAGTGATCAGTTGATTGACAGTCAGATGTTGGACAACTGATTCATTAACTCATGTGTGCTCGACTGGTACTTTAGTAAAGTATTGGCCACATTTTGGTTCTGAACCATTAAAATGTTTTTCTTTGTCTTGGTGTTTTTGATCCCAATAATCTTGGATCAACAGTTTTATACTGGAGTATTTGTTTCATCTTGGTCCTGGCTACTGGTCCGGTTTGGTTCAGGTCTTGAAAAAGGATAATTTTTACATAAATTCCACCGACTCCACTCAGAAGTGGTTACAGATAAAAATAAAAGTTCTATTGTCCTCAGAAATCAACTGAATCACGTTTCTATTCCCAGTTTACTCCGCGCGTGGAAAAAGTGAAGCTAAATTAAGCGAAAACCTCGACCTTCTATTCTTTATTTCGTACGTTCAACTTTTCCACTTCCCGATGTTCCAGAGGCTTCAGAAGCGACACGGGGCGTCATGTTCCCGATCTTTAAACCCTCCCGGCGAGTAACCTTAGAACTCGGGGCTTCGGCGTCGAACACTTTCACCAAATTGCGGCGACGGGACATCATGGAAACACAAACCACTCGGAGTGTTTGCGTCTGTGTGCTCAGTCAGTCGAGACGCATGCGGCGGCCGCACTTAACGGTGAACACACACACACACACACACACACACACTAACACACACCGGCTTCATCTGGTTCACCCTCTGGTTGTGGACCTGCCAGCTTAACTAGACTTTTGGCTCCCGGGGAGTCGGTGTTGGTTCATGTGATCCTGTGGTTACTGTGCGTCTTAGCTTCGTCTTTGAGATGCTTTCTTTAGGTTTGCTCTTAAATCTCAATTGACTACCATGTTGTTGAGTTTTTCCTCAGATCCTTATTCTTAATGTGGTCTCTATATTTCGAGGGTCGTCACAAACTTTAAAAATCCTTCGATTTTTGCTTTTGTTTAAATCAATTATCGACTTTAAACTTCAATTTTCTTAGCCTTATAAGTTACGTAACTGATACTTAAACAGACTTTTAAACCTATTTTGTAAGATTATATTTTCTGCCATCCAGACTCACTCTCGTGTTATTCTTTTCCTTCTATTTAAAATGCTAAATCTAACCGTTCAATCTCTTGTAAAAATATTTATACAGGGATCCTGTTCATAGCAGCATCTGTATCATGACAGTCTTTTTTACGTTTCACATCTTTAGAGTGTGTTAAAAATACTTGTGTGTTTATACTTTGCAAGGTCGGTCTTAAAAGTTGTATATTGTATTTTTTTTTACCGTTTAGCCTTGGATTGAGTCGGGCAACAATGTTAATTGTTGTTTGTTTACCTAAACAACGGTTTTGGTTTCTTTACAGACTAGTCTTTAACCATGAAGCTTCTGTTCTGAAGGTTGTTTTTTTAATCTTTTATTGATTTTTTTTGATGCCACATCAGTTTCTGAAAGTATTTTAAATATTCTGGTAGACGATCTTGACCATTTAATTTTTAAAAATCGTAGGATTATTTACATCTTAATCTATTAAGAGTCAGTACAACCAACTGAATTGAGTTTATATATCACAACAAGGATATTTAAAAATAACTTATTTACCAGTTTAAGTGAGCATCTTACTTTAACTCAAGATGACCTAATCTTCTGCACTTGTGGCCTGGTTGGCTTTTTCTTCCCTCTTTCCAATAAACCTGTTTAAATGTTGCGTAATACGGATCTTTAAAAACATTCTGCCCACTGACACACTGACTAGACTAGAAAGCGAAAACCTCAGCCAGAAGTTGAATGTGTAATCTAGCTGGAGCGTTCGTGGCCAATCATTATAAATCTTGTTGGAAGCTGATAATCCAGAGTCCGCCGCTGCGAACCAACACTTTATAGAGTCACGTCGACGACACACACACCCCTCGTTTATTGTGTTACGATACGTGCCAGTTAGACACCTAAATAAGAGTCTAGATTTCATTAAAGACTGGCTGTGGAGTCCAATGGTTTCCTGTCTGTCTGTGAGGCGTGCACACACACACACACACATGGACACACACACACACAAACACACAGTTTAACCATTAATCTCCTCCATTACACACAAACCTCGAGCTCGCACACAAGTGTCACACACCAAGAGAGAGTCAACACTGCGTGTGATCTGCATTAGCATCGAACCAGCGACCAAACCGGTCCGTTCTCAGAAGCCATCTTTACGATAGAAACAACATTGAGTCACATGACTTCAGACGGCAGCGTCACCTCAGTTGGAAGGAAGGAAGATTTACGTATGGAACTGAAAACTTCAATGTTAGAACCACAAAAACAGCATTTTTTGTTCATTAAACATTTAAGAAAAGGAGAAAATCTGTGTGATTTATTTATCTTGCTCTAATGTGTAAATGCTGACAGATTTAAAGGACGGAACATTTCCGACACAGATGATGACCTTCAAATTGGATATTTTATCATGAATTGTAACAAATTAAAATAGAAACTCGGCTGAAACTCGGAGTCGAACAAGAAGCTAATTATCCTAAAATATCAACAAAGATAAATTGAAAAAGAGAAAAGCATTGAAACTGTACTTGTATTATTAGCCATTGGTGAAATTATTAATGTTTTCATATCATTATTAATATTCCAACAAAAGCCAAGTGATCAAATAAAAATGAAGTTGCAACTTTCCTTTAAAGAGAAAGGAAAAAAAAAAGTGTTTTGATCAAAATACAATCATTTGCAACCTTTATGAAACAATAGTTTCATGAATCTCGTACCAAAAACAAATATTGCAGAAATTTGCCCAAATTCAAGTGCATAATTGTAAAGCTAACACTAAGAGTTTGATAGAATTATGGAAGAAACTTTTTTTTAGGGGAAAATAAAATGCGAAAACACTCGATTACTACGAACACGGAAGATTAACTTTATAAGATCTAAGGTGCAGTAGCGACAACAACAGTGACGACGTTTCTCTTTAACCATTTTAAAGGTCAAACAAGGCTTAAGAAACCACATTAATGTTGGAACAAAGTTCAAGTTTTGAACCAGCACTACAGCTCAGACAATATTCCTGAATTAAAAAAAAACAACAAATAAAGATAAAGAAACAATAACACATGACTCAGATGCTACTAAATCTGAGAATAATGTCGATAAAGTTGACAGCTATGAGCTAGAAAGACGACCAAGTCAGATGCAAAAAAACCTGCAGCTGAAACTCATTTTAACTGGAGATAAAAACAGATTTCATCATGTTGTCAAAGAAACAAGTGACGTGACATGTTTTCCTGCAGCACGTTCGGTTCGGTCTCTACTCACTCTGCTGCTCTCCTTGAACAATTTAAAGCTCATCCACTTCGGCATGTCTGTCCTGTTGCTCCTTCTGTCTCCGACAACTCAAGAGTGGCTTCACCCGACACACACACACACACACACACACACACACACACACACACACACACACACACACCCTCGGACTCTCCCACTGCCAAGAACAAACAGCTTTGTGTTTGACGGGAGCGACTCGCTGCTTCCATGTGTGTGTGTGTGTGTGTCAAGGAAAAGGGTGTGTGTTCGCATTTCTCCCACTCTCTGGAAACCAGCAGTGTAATAAAACACAGCCAGAGAGGTAGAGTGTGAGTGTGTGCGTGTGTGTGTGTGCACACACAAGACGAGGGTGTGTGTGACACTAAAAGTCATATGACCAGCAGAAGGCTACTGTACATCATCCGTCCACGCTCGACACATTAAAACACGTGTCAGCAGTTGTTGCACTGCAGGTGGTGAAAATGTTTTTTTTTTATTATTATTTTTTTCAAATGAACTGATACTGTAGCAATTTTCTTATTTATTTTATTTTATTTTATTTGGCCTTTAAATCACATTTTGTTTTTTAATCAAATTTCTTCTATTGTTTATGTTTAAATAAAGTGTGTTTGGAATTAATAATTCAATACTTTATTCACAATTAACATGTAAATATTCAAGGAATTTGTTCATTTTTGTGTTACAATCAAACTGGCCACTAGATGGCAGCAGCCGACATCCTCCGCAGCCATTACAGCTAATGGAACCAGGAGATGATGTAAGATCCCGGGGATGACTGAAGACTAGTAATGTGTTAATGAAGCTTCATGAAACAGTATCATGTTGATCAGAGGTCAGTAGGTGGCGCCATCAGTTTAAAAATTATGTTTCATTAGAACAGTTGTTTAAAACAGAGGAAAATAGTGCAGAGACGCCATCTAGTGGACTCTAAAAATAATGAGACTGCCTTATGAAGCTTCATCAGACCATCACTACTCAGTACGAGAGGATAATATACATCCGGCTCCAAACCATAAAAAAAAGAGTAGAATAATCACAAGACGTCACAAAAGTTCAGTGTTGCCTAAAAAATTCTACACATTTTTTTTTGTATCAAATGGTATCTAAAGATGATTATATCCAATCAAATCGATGTGATAAGTGTATCGTATGATATGGTATCGCTATAAAAGTTGAAAGGTAAGTAAATATTGTAAAGAAAAAAAAAAGTACCGCATCAAGGAGAAAAATCTGCTTTGAATTTAGTTGTACTAATGTCAATATTACCATATTAACTCAGGCTGTAACGACTTGTCAACCTGATTAAACATCACTATGGAAAAAAAGTTCTCTTCTGCATACATAAGATTTTGTTCTGAGGTAAAGGGGTACATTTAAGCTTTCTTGTTTTTCCAAGACTGGCAGCCAAGTTCGAATGAACTCTCCCTGTGTTTTTCAAATGGAGCACACATGCACAGTTTACAAGTTACTCTAATACTTTCTCAATATTTTGAGGTATTTTCTCCATTCTTGGTGATAACTGGCATACTTTCACAGCCCCCACTTTTTGTGGTTTGACATGCTAACTGCTATATATGCTTTCTTTCTGAGGACATTCATAAACACAAGAATAACTTGAATAATATCAACAGCACTGGCAAATCAAATGCTATAAAAAAAACTACAAAAAAAAGGAGCTACAAGAATAATCTCTCATGAAATTATCATTTTCTTTTATGATTTTCATTGTTTTTCTCGAAAACCACCAAATTAAAATATAAAATATTAACATATATTATAATAGTATGATTATTGTGAATATAATATTATATTGTAATATTTAAAATCCACAATTTTTATTCTGATTTGTATAATGAACTTATAACTTGAAACATATAAACATTTCAATATAGTTTTGATGCAAAAGCTACTTTAAAGCTGTGTCTAAAATCGAATACTTGCGTACTTTAAACGTAGTATTTTTAGAGCATAAGTGCGTCTCAATTCTTAGCATGCGGAATGTAGTGCGCCATGCACACTAAATTCTCACTAAAACACCCGTAACCTAAGTATGGATCGATGGACACTTCTACCCTAAACGGCTCCATCTTAGTGACGTTGTAAATGTATATATATATATATATATATATATATATATATATATATATACTTCCAGTTGCATTTTCAGCCAGCAGTAGGAGGATGACATGTCTTCGGTGCTGATACCGGCGTAAATATCTCGCGAATATTTAGTTTCTCATATTTCTTGATCCAAACCAAACGTGCTGCCAGCAGGTGGCGATAGTGTTCCTACAGCTGGTTGAAATCCTCGTTAAATAGTAGTAGAAGAAGAAGCTGTCGCGTCATTTCCTGTTATTGCGTAGCAGCAGAGTTTGATTTGAAACAAACTATCTGTGGAGAATTAGTTACTAGTTAGTACGTACACTATCCTGATGCACACTAACCTCCAGTGCACTAAGAGAAGTATGAGATTTGAGACACAGCACTGGTTTCCTTTATGTCATACAATATTTAATTGATTTATTTACATAGTCTAGCTTACTCATTTGCTTTTATGCTTACGACTCTGTTTCCGTATCTCTTATCAAGGACGCGACTGTAAACAACACCTTGTTCTCAAGTGACCTGCCTGAGTAAATACAGAAAAAAATAAAATGATGACTAATAATAAAGAAAATGTAATCCAATGAAAGTTTAATTTGGGTGTTTCTTCATCCTGACTTAATGTTGCTGTATCCAAAATACCGTAATGGGAAAGAAAAAAAAAAAACCTCTAACAAAAACATGTTTTTCATGTTCCAAAGGAAATCTCCAGCTTCAGACGGACACAACATTTTCTAAAATACATCATTTAAAACTTTCGACAAATCCAAGGAAAACAAGGTCAAGGTAATGTCTAGCGCTTATGTAACTGAAGCATCATTTGCAATTAAAAAAACAACACAAAATACATATTTCTAAGCGAAAAATCCACGGGCTGACCTGATAAAAAAAAAAAATGTTCAAGATTGAAGTTTCGACTGTTGCACAGACTGAGTTTCTGTCCAAAACACACAAGTGAATTTATAATTTCCCCCTGAAGCGCAGGGAGGCGTGGGAGTGACACCACCTCGCTCCTTCTCTCCAACTATTTTATCCCAGAATGTTCTTTGTCTCGAACCCTGAGAACTGTGTTTTGTTCAATTTACCAGAAAATAATATATATTATCGATTTACTGCTACTGTATTGAAGATAGCATTAGCTTTAACCGCTAATGAAGCTAACAAAAATGGCTCAGACGGCGAAGAAAAAGACGACAGATGATACTTCTGTGCTCTAGTCATGACCTCTCGCAGCTAAACTGGTAGAAACCACTTGTCTCGCTCAGTTTCATGGAGGTTGAAGCTGAGTCAGCAATTTTTTTTTTCCTCCATTGATGCTTTGCTGCGAGACAGGAGGAGGAAGATTCCAAAAATAGCAGCTTCAGTAAAACACACTAACTACACAACAACAACACGCCCACAAGACTGGAAAATCTCAGTGTTTGGACTGGACTCACACCAGTCTGTGTGTGTGTGTGTGTGTTGTTGTTGAAGTGTGGTCGTAATGAGGAGGAACATCTGTACGACATTAAAGTGACGAGACGACAAAAATCAGGCCAAAGTTGAGGAATACAGATTTTCTGTGTCATATGTTTGTTCGGAATTGTGCTCCATTGTGCACCTGTTTGTGTATCTATGTGTGTCACTGTGTCTGCGTTCCTGTGGTATTTGCACTTGTCGATAGGTGTGTGTACATATTTATTATTGTGTCTCTTTCGCCGTTTAGCTTAATGATTAATCTTTGTGTGATTTACGTCTATGTTTCTTTAAGGAAATGTGTAATTATGTTGACTATTGTGTTTTAATCTGTGTGTGTTTGTTCAGTGTCCTCGTATGTGTGTATTTGTGTAGATTTGTGTCTAGTTGTCATCGGGATTGTGTTGATGAGGTTTCATGATACAGCGTCCTTATTCTCATTGGCCACTAGATGGCGCAACTAATTGAGCCTCACTTTATATTTCCTGAGAGCGCCACCTACTGAGCTCTGAAGATAAAACTAAAAAAGCGGTTTCAAAACACCTCACCCACCAATCTCTAGTTTGTAGATGTTTATAAATGTGTGTGTAGGTGTGTGACAGAGTGTGTGCGTCTTAAAGATGTGCTTTAGCTTCTTAATTTTAGTTTTATTTGTACGTGAGTTTGTATGTGTGTGTGTGTATGTGTAGGTGAAAAATAACTCAGTGTGTAAGTGTGCCTTTTTTTTCGTCTTTTTTTAAGACCACGATATACAGATTTATATGTGCCTTTGTGCATGTGTGTGTATGTGAAGTGTGTGTACGTGAAGTGTGTGTATGTGTAGGTGAAGGTGAAGGGTTTGTATGTGTATGTGAAGTGTGTGTACGTGAAGTGTGTGTATGTGTAGGTGAAGGTGAAGGGTTTGTATGTGTATGTGAAGTGTGTGTACGTGAAGTGTGTGTATGTGTAGGTGAAGGTGAAGGGTTTGTATGTGTATGTGAAGTGTGTGTCGGTGTATGTGTAGTTGAAGGTGAAGTGTGTGTAGGTGTATGTGTAGTTGAAGTGTGTGTAGGTGAAGTGTGTGTATGTGTATGTGTAGTTGAAGGTGAAGTGTGTGTGTAGGTGTATGTGTAGTTGAAGGTGAAGTGTGTGTAGGTGTATGTGTAGTTGAAGGTGAAGTGTGTGTAGGTGTATGTGTAGTTGAAGTGTGTGTAGGTGAAGTGTGTGTGTGTGTATGTGTAGGTGAAGTGTGTGTAGGTGTATGTGTAGGTGAAGTGTGTGTAGGTGTATGTGTAGTTGAAGGTGAGGTGTGTGTATGTGTATGTGTAGGTGAAGTGTGTGTAGGTGTATGTGTAGGTGAAATGTGTGTAGGTGTATGTGTAGGTGAAGTGTGTGTAGGTGTATGTGTAGGTGAAGTGTGTGTAGGTGTATGTGTAGTTGAAGGTGAGGTGTGTGTATGTGTATGTGTAGGTGAAGTGTGTGTAGGTGTATGTGTAGGTGAAGTGTGTGTAGGTGTATGTGTAGGTGAAGTGTGTGTAGGTGTATGTGTAGGTGAAGTGTGTGTAGGTGTATGTGTAGGTGAAGTGTGTGTAGGTGTATGTGTAGTTGAAGGTGAGGTGTGTGTATGTGTATGTGTAGGTGAAGTGTGTGTAGGTGTATGTGTAGGTGAAGTGTGTGTAGGTGTATGTGTAGGTGAAGTGTGTGTAGGTGTATGTGTAGGTGAAGTGTGTGTAGGTGTATGTGTAGGTGAAGTGTGTGTATGTGTATGTGTAGGTGAAGTGTGTGTAGGTGTATGTGTAGGTGAAGTGTGTGTATGTGTATGTGTAAGTGAAGTGTGTGTAGATGTATGTGTAGGTGAAGTGTGTGTATGTGTATGTGTAGGTGAAGTGTGTGTAGGTGTATGTGTAGTCTTAATTTTAGGCCACTATATACATGTATGGGTGTTTGTGTGACAAAGTGTGAGTGTATGGGAGTAGTGTGTTTGCCTTTAAGATAATCTTTCTTCTTCTTCTTTGCCACTGTATACATATTTGTATGTGCATTTGTACATGCATGTGTGTGTGTGTGCGTGACAAAGTGTGTGTATGGGATTGAGAGTGTTTGCCTTTAAGATAATCTTTCTTCTTGTTTGCCACTATATACATATTTGTATGTGCATTTGTACATGCATGTGTGTGTGTGTGCGCGTGCATGTGTGTGTCTACTCATCTTCTTAGAGTTTGTATTCCTGCATGTCTAGTATTAGTGCATGTGTTTCTTTGTGTGTTTTGTGTGATGCTGACATTTAGAAACAGAAGTGTGTAGGCGTAGGTTGCTCAGTGAAAAGGCCACGCTGTTTAATATGACAGACAGAGGCCATGGCTGTGTGTGTGTGTGTGTGTGTGTGTGTGTGTGTGTGTGTGTGTGTACATGTGGAAAGAGGACGCTGCTACAATGGTGGTTAAGATTGAAAAAAACCCAAACAACAACTGAGAGGAAAACCAGAAGGAAACACGCCCTCACACTAAACTTCATTTAATACATTTAAAGCAGAAAAGCTCGTCGAGGGAATCGAACCTTCGTCACAACGACCTTCATGAATGTTCCTTAAATCTTGCTCATCGTCTTCCTTCTGTTTCTCTTACGCAAAGTTTACAGACGTCAACTAAGATCATCGTCTCAAACCTGAATGGACGAGACCAGGAACAAATAACTCATTCATTTTTTTTTTTTTTTTTCAGCTGCAACTGGGTCACGGGCGCCCGGAGTCGACCCGGTCCTGGATCACAGCGAGACCACAAGTGGTGAGACTCTCTAATGGAGAGTTTTCATTTGGTGGTTTAAAGTCAAGTGGAAAACAGCTCAATAAATGTCTTTTACAACCGGGAGGTTGATATTGTTAGGAATAAAAATAGAAGCTTTTATTGTCTTATTTATCTTTTATTATCTTTAAAGAGCAATTAAATAAAATTGTATACACAAGTGAACAAGTTTTTAAATAAAATATATATATGTAAAATTACTTTCTTTAATTTATATATATATATATATATATATACATACATCCATCCATCCATCCATCTCTATTTGAGTATTTCATTATTTTTTAATTTTCTTTAAAACTGTGTTACAAATTTACTCCATTTTCTCCTAAACTTTTATTATCTTTAAAGAGCAATTATTTATTGATTTAATTAGACAAACATGCTTCATTGGTGGCATAATAGAAACATATATTTTTATTTAATACAATTATATTCCATTTGTTTGTGTGTATTAAACGTATCATTTATTTAATCATTTATTTTTATTATTGTATGATTTAAATCTATTAAATTAAGACAGAAATTGACTTAAAGCTTTTTTTAGTCAGATTTCTTTACATTAAAAATGTAAAAAAATTACTCAATTTTAAGTCAGAACCACAAATGAATAAACAAAACAAACAGGAAGTGAGTTTTATTAAAGCTACTTTTTAATAATTGTTTTAAATCTGGGATTTAACTACTTAAGCTCCATGAAATAAAGAATAAAGAATGCAATATTAAACTTCAAATATTGATATTTTTAGGTAAAAAAAACATGTTTTTATCTCCAGAAAAGCAGAAAGAAACGGTAAAACTTGTTGAATAAAACCTAAATAACGGCCGCAGCCGAGGGTCTTACCTGGAGTCGAGAGGCGGACAGATAGTAATCGTCTGCGCAGACGCCTGCACACAACCTGAACAGATTCTTCATCGCTAACTTTTCCCTGTGTGTGTCTGCGTGTGTGTGTGTGTGTGTGATGGGCAGCAGCCCCTGATTCCACTCTTTAGACTGAACCGGGAAACCCCGTAGGAGCGACTGAGCAACAGGTGCGAGGCTCGTCAGACACCTGTCAATCTCACCGATCCCTGAAGACTCAAAGAAGATCAACCATTGTTTCTTACCTTGTCGCTGTCCACGGTGTTCTGGGAGGTTCTGGACGCGATGGAGATGGTGTCCGGCTGACTGCTGCCGTCGCCCTGACTGTCTCCGTCTTCGCCGCCGTCCCTGGACGCAGACGCCACAATCAATCAATCAGAATTAAATCATATATTTTAGAAGTTAGTTTCACTGGTGTGATGTGTTGGCGTCACTAGAGGGCAGCAGAGATCAGTTTTTAAAGACTTGATAAACATTGTTTTTTGCATATGGAAGTATATAAATGTCACCTGAACATTGAATGGTTGAATATAACATGTTGATCTTTTTTTTTTTGGTATATAATTTGTTTTAAATAATTGAGTTGATTTATATATTGAAAAGTTTAATTTGTTTTATTGAATTTTCTCATTTTAATTTTTTTAATGAATGAATTGAAGCTAATCAAGCTACTCTTTTGGTATTTTTCAAGTGGTACTTTTATAGCAACATTTTCAAATTGAACTGAAAGGCTAACAATTGTATAATATTGAATTTAAAATTTTATTTTTTAATTATTGGAATAAGATTATCAAGCATTCATTCATTTTGAAAATAATAAATTATTAAAAATATACACATTTTCAAACATTAGTATCTACAATTCTGAGTTTGGGGGCAGGAGTGGGTCGAAAGTATCTTGACATTCTGTTCTATGTTAATCTTTCTATCCTTTGTCTTTGTTATTGTATTTGTATTTGATCTATGTTCTTTATCTTTAGACTTAGATTGTATCATCTTGTTCTTCGTCTTTATTTCTCTTTGTTCTTATTTTTATGAAAAAAAAAAAAAAAAAATTCAATAAAGTTCCACCTAATCTAATCTAACCTAATTTAATTTAATTATACAATAAAAACAATTTTTCAATATATAGAAATTATTCATTAATTTTGAATTTAATTATTAACAAAAAATAATAAAATGCTTAAAAGAAAAAAAAACCTTTTAATAAAAAAAATAATGAAGTTCCAACATTTGAAATGTTCAACAATTCACTGATAAACTTCTATATTTTAATCCGATAAATATGACTAAGATATCAGTGTTTTGAGACCAACACTCACCTCCTGATGTTCCTAGGTTTGTTCAGTGCTGCAGCCTTCGGCAGGTGAACCGGCTCCTTCAGCGAGCCCTTCAGGTGAGTCATCCTCTCCTGGATCACCTCCCTGATGTTCTTGATCCACTCCTGCTTGGCCTCCATGGTGTTCGCCTGCGGGAGACAAGGGTCTTAACGGCGTCTGCACAGGTCGGAGGTCGTCTCTCTCTCTCTCTTCGCTCACCTTCAGGACCGTCTTGTTGTCGGAGGACGGCGTCCGACCGGCCCACAGAGCGAACTTACACGAGTCGCCCTCGATGTGCTCCGTCACGCCCAACTCTGACGTCTGCGGCACAAGTTAACTGGTTAGGACCAGATGTACTAGACATTTTAACTTTGGGTTTTAGTCAATTTCTGCCTTCATTTAATAGAGTTAAATCACACAATGATATAAATAAATGATTAAATAAATGATACGTTTAATATACACAAACAAATGGAATATAATTGTATTAAATAAAAACTATTATGTCAGCAATGAAGCATGTTTGTTCTAATTAAATCAATAAATAATTGCTCTTTAAAGATAATAAAAGTATATATATATATATGTATGTATATATATATATACATTTATAAATTAATAAATTAAAGAAAGTAATTTATAAATTAAAGAAAGTAATTTTACATATATATATATATACATTTTTATTTAAAAACTTGTTCAGTTGTGTATAATTTAATTATATTTTATAATTTATATATTTGTATATTTTATTTTATTTTATTCTACTTCATCTGGGCTTCAACTTTGGTAATTATTAATAAAAACTTAAATGTAAAGCACATGATATTCAGTGTAAAATATGTGTAGTAAAATGTAGATCAAAGTATTATTTTCTGAAGCCATTTATATATTATTTATTAAAACATTTTTTTTAACTTGATATTATCATTGAGATTATTTCATCTTTTTGTTATAGAATTTTGAGATTTAAGTTGAGATTTGAAATAAGATATTATATAATAAAAAAAAATACTTCTTACTTTCTGGTAACATTAAGTAAAAATTGAAGACTTTTGAGTTAAATTACAAAATTGTGCTTAATAAATTGATGTATAGAAGAGATGTAGATAATGTCGTCGTGAGCATGCAGTTCCGAGACTCACCAGTAGTTTGTGTTTGAACTGGTACTTGGTTCTTCCCGCCGAGTCCTTGATCTCCTTACTGAAGACCAGCGAGAACTCGAAGAGGAACAGGTGTCGGTCGCGGCCCTTCCTGATCAGAGAGCGAGGGTCCCACACCTGGAAGCTGTCCTGCAGGATCAGCTCTCCCTGGACCTCCAGGTTCTCCTCGAAACCTGCAGGTGTGTTCGGGACCAGGGGTCAGACCGTGACAGTGACAGCTAGATGGCGCTCTTGTGTCAGTGAACTCACCCTCCATCATGGCCAGGTGCATGGCATCATTGGCTCTTTTAGGGACCCCCAGCATCACCTCCAGACCATCTTTGATCTCACCTTTGCCCTCCTCGCAGCAAGACAGCAGCTCCTGATAGGGACCAACTCAGAGTTCAACACCTGCCTCGTCTACTCACGGTTCATGTGTGTGTGTGTGTGTGTGTGTGTGTGTGGGGGGGTGTGTGTGTGTGTGTGTGTGTGTACCTTGAGCAGCAGCTGGTACTTGGTAATCCTCTGCACTGGCTTGATGAGGTAGGAGTTGATGGAGTTGGCGAGTCCTCTTCTTTGCTGGATCTCCTGGAACGTCATTCAGATTACATCAACGGTGAAACAGCGACACCCACTGGTTCATTGGTGTGAACTGCAGCATCGACAACTTAAAACTTAAACACCCTGTAATACTATATGTAATATAATATAATACGAATCTAAGCAGTCTATCTGAGAAACACATTATGACTATTTGAATTTCATTTGTTTTTTTTAACATTTTGTAATGTATTTACTTTTATTTGTTTATGTACATATTCAGAGAACACCCAAGACAAAATAACATAGAAATAATGAAATAGCTTATTGTATTTGATAATTTAAAACTTACCATAATATGTAATACTTTTATTATGATTACGATTATTATTATTATCATTGTTTATTTATTTTTAATTTCCTTTTTTAAGATGTATTTGAATACTTTACTTTTATTACTAAATAATGTATTTTATATATATTTTATTAAATTGGTTTTTTATTCTTAATGACATTTTGCTGATTTAAATTGATTTTTTTATATATATTTTTCCGTTTTATTTAAACAGTTATTTGAACTAGAAATATTGACATCTCATTTTGACATTGTCATATTAAAACTTCATATGTATATTTTCAGAGTCCACTAGATGGCGCTGCACTATTTTCCTTTGTTTTGAACAACTGTTCTAATAAAACATCACATAATTTTTAAACTGATGGCGCCACCTACTGACTCTACACAACATGACACTGCTTCATGAAGCTTCATCAGACCATCACTAACGGCAACTATCCCTCGCATTAACATCATGCTGTATTTACTTTTCTTTTCACTATTATTTCTGCATTAAAATCATTCAACCATCGTGTTTATAAATGTGTAAAATGTCAGGTAAACCTCTGACCAAACTCACGTCAAAGAAGGTTCCGGCGTGTTCCAGGACGAGCTGGCTGGAGTCGGGCTTGTTCTTGCAGTAGTCGACGTAGATGTGGAACTTGTCGGCCTGCAGGTCAGCGAGGGACGACGACAGTCACAATCACACCTTTCTGAAGGATCGTTAAAGTCTCACCCAGGTGACGAAGCAGTGACCCACATCCTCGGGCAGCTGCTCGTAGTTCACCAGCTCCTTCAGGAAAATACTGCAAAACACATCCACAATTATTATTATAATATCAAATTTTTAATCATTGTTACTTTAAAATTAAAATGTTTAATGTTATTTTTCATTAAACTGTTTAAAGTGGACATTTCCTAAATTACTTTCAACCCAGTATCATGATTTTTTTTAAACTTTATTTGATCTTTAATCTTTATTTTAATAGCATTCTAAGCTCCACATCCATATACCAGACAATACAATAATTTACTTTCTTCTTATTTCAGTTCAATTAGCCTTTTTTTAAAATCATGTTTTGACTTTAAAAAATACTTGTCATCACTATTCTTCATCACTGTGTGTTTATTATTATTATTTTTGTTTTAATTTTGTAAATATTGTTTATAAAAAACGTCCACAAACACGGAAAATTCCATGTCCAAAACTGATAAAGCTGCTCTTGATCTTATTTCCAAAAATGTTGCATGTTTTTGGGACACATTTTGACTCTTTATGTCCTGCTTTTTTTTTTTTTAACTTTATTTGGACTTTTTATTTCCAAAGTTTTTGGATTTCATTTGCACATTTTCGTGTCTCTTTTTAGGTCTTTCTTCTGACTTATGTTTGTCTTGCTTTATAAAACTTAATTTGGACTTTTTTCTCTCACTTTTTTTTACTTAATTTGGACCTTTTTGTCTCAGTTTTTTTACTTAATTTGGACCTTTTTGTCTTACTTTTTTTATTTAATTTTGACTTTTCATGTCCTACATATTTGGGACTTCATTTGGACTTTTTGTCTTGCTTTTTTCTTTCTCTTTACTTAAATTTTTATTTCCGAGGTCTTTGGATTTCATTTGCACATTTTCGTGTGTCTTACTTTTTCGGACTTCCTTTTGATTAATGATTGTCTTACTTTTTTTTAACTTAATTTGGACTTTCATTTCCTAGATTTTCGGACTTAATTTGTACTTTTTGTCACTTACTTTTTAAGACAATCTTGACTTATGGTGTCCTACATTTTTGTACTCTTTTTGGACTTTTTGTGTCTTACTTTTATAGAAAAAAAAAGTGTGTCTTTTGCACTAATTTGTGGATCTAAAGATTTTCCCAACGACCAAAGAAAATGAAGCTATTCACGATCAATTCCCAAACAAAAAACTCAAAAGCTAAAATATAATTTGTTATCAAGTTGCATTATTTCCAAGTTATTCAAAATGACTGGAACTTTTCTCCGCCGTGTTCACCTTCACTGACTCGTCCTCCACATCTTTTCAACAACAAGAAAGGAAAAAATAGCTTGTGATTCCTCCGACTGAACGACTTCTGAGGATTCGGATTCAAAGCGTGACGTCTGATGCAGACTTGAGGCTTAAAATAGCCGAAACCCCGAGGAATAAATTCTACTTGTAGACGTTTGACGACAGAGCAGCAGCTTCTGCCTCACGAGGTCCTGCAGTCATCCGAGGTGACGACGTTCACTCACTTGCTGTGGAAGTCGTAGATCTGCTGCATGTTTCCGAAGATGATGTTCTCCTTGTTGCCGATGCCTGGAGGTAACTCCTCGACTCCGCTGGTCATCTCCCACAGGTACGTCTGACACAAACACACACGGTTACTTGAGGACACACAATGTTTTCTGTTGTGCGTTTGCTCCTCTAGCTCACTTCCTGTATTTGTGTTCACGTCGGATTAAACCTGTGTGTTGAAGTGTTTACGTTTGTGCGTCTCTTTACAGGTGCTTTTGTCCCTTTTTTTGTGTATTATTTTCTACGTTTGTGTTTGTTTATACATCTTTAATGTGTAATGTGTTGACCGGTGTGATTCTCTACAACAAACTTTTTGGATTTTCATTGTTTCTGTATCGTATATTGTGTGTGTATTTATACATGTGTTGACGTATGTGTGCATTAAAATGAGTTTTTTTTATACATTTTAATGACTGTGTTCAGCAGTTCTGATTGAATTTATTTGTGTATTTGTTTGTGTGTTCATTTTTCTCTTCTATGTGTATTTTTTTTACCTCATTTATTTGTGTGTTGTGTGTGGGCGTGTGTGTACATGTGTACACGTGGCTCTTTGTGTGTTAGAGTGACTTTTGTGTCCATGTTTGTGAAGATGTAACGTATTAAAATACGTTTTTTTGACGTCATGTTTAAGGATGAGAGACTTAAAAACCTCCAGACACTCCTGCAGATCTTTGACGTAAGTCTTCTCCGTCTGCAGCAGCTCAGCCATGATGAACCTGAGGGAGAAATGCACTCAAATTAATAACAGAAAACACACTTTGCACCACAAAATAAAACAAAACCAGCACAGAAATGTTGACTTACTTTGATCGTTAAAATGTTTTTTGTTAATGATTAAATCAATAAAAAAAAAAAAAATTATGCTTAAATAAAAAAAAATAGTTTCAATTAAAAAAGTATAAGAATTAATAAAAAACTAATAAAATGAATTATAACCCTTTTATATCTATTAAAACTGTTTTCCTTTGAGTAATTTATTTATTATTAAGCAGTATTATGAATTATTATTATCTTATCCCCTGAAAATTATTATTTATTTTTTTATTAAAGTGAAATTGCTGTGAAGTCCAACATTTTTTTCATGAAGCAACTTTTTAAAAATGGAAAATATTTATTTTTGATTAAAGCAACTTTTTTTTTGTATTGAATAATAATTTATTAAAGAGAGGTTGAAAAATCCATCAAATATTAAAACCTCTTGTTAAAAAATATAACATTGCACCGATTATTAACCAATATATGATGGTTTAGACGCCGTAGTTCACTTTGATTTTCTTTCAAGGATTCATTTTAAAAGAAATTCTGTAAATTAATAAAGAAAAACAAACAAAAAGAAATGCAAAATATTACCTACGAAATTAATTATTAATTATTTAATTAAATATAATATATTTAAAAAAAACATTTCTTAAATTAAAAAACAAAAGTGTTTTTTCAAACATTTTGATGAGGTAATGCCGCAGATACAAAAACCGTCAGCAGAGGGAGCCGTGGAGGAAAAATAGATCGATAGATCCTTTATTGATCCACCGGAGGAGAAATTATTTTGTCCTTCAGTAATAACACATTCCATGCGCGACTCACTCTTTCTTCCGGGCCGACTTCCTCTTCTCTTCATTCACTTCGTGGTTGGGGTCTCGCAGCTTCACCTCCGGGTCTTCGGCGGCCGTCAGACTGGCAGGGATGATGTCCAGCTCCAGATCTTTGTTGTCCTGCAGGACAAGGACGGACCACGGGTTTGTAGAACACAGTCGCACAATTTGAAAACAAACTCGACAAACCTCCGAGCAGACTCCCAGACTCCTCTCCAGACTCTCCTGGTACTTGGCCATGCGCAGGGAGAAGTCCCGGTACCGTCGGTCTACGGTGCTGACCCATCGCTTGAGCTCGGACACGTGGGCGTGGCCTTTCTCCACCAGGTTGTCGGCGAGTTGAATGAGCAGCTTCACCTTCTCCTTCGTTTGCTGTGAGAGAAACACAACTTTTGCCTTCATTTATTCTTCGTCCTTTCAGTTTTTATTTGAACAAACGCAACACAACAGATACACAAAACTAGTGATGTGTCGATGAAGCTTCATGAAACAGAGTCATGTTGGTTAGAGGTCAGTAGGTGGCGCCATCAGTTACCAAATGATGTTTCATTAGAACAGTAGTTTAAAACAAAGGAAAATAGTGCAGAGACGCCATCTAGTGGACTCTGAAAATAATGACACTGCTTCATGAAGCTTCATCACTAAACAAAACCAACACAATCATTTTTTTAAATGTTATTTGTTTTAAGCATCACATTTCCTTTTTAATAATTGAATATTCCTTTTATAATTCAATTAAATAACATATATATTAAAAGGTTGAATCTGTTTTGATTTTTGTTTTGAATAATTTAATTTATAAATAAATAAATAAACTTTTTACACATAGAGTTTAAAATTCTAATTCCAATAATTCAGAAATAAATGTTCTAAATTAAATATTAGTTTATTTTTCTTTAAATTAAATATATAATTTTTGTATTATAGTACCAGCAGACAATACCAGAAGAGTACTGAGCTACTTTAACTTTCAGCTAATCATGTGTCCCATAGACGATCATGTGACGACGTAGAATCATCATACCTAAATTTTTACATTGTATTCAGAAGGCTACAAACTACAACATATTACATTTAGAAAAAAATTCTATGTGAAAGAAGGAATATAAAATATTTAAATGATTTGAATTAGACTATCAAACTATTTATTAATACAATTATTACAAAACAAAATGTAATTCAAACCAACCATTCAATATTCTGATGGCAATAATACATTTATACACATTCACAAAAGAAAATGGAAAAAAACAAAAAAACATCAGCTTTAACAATAACACATATATATATAAGGACAGAAACACACCTTGGCACTGAGTCTGAACTGATGGTGGTCGTTGAGCAGCTGCTGAGTTTCTTTGCTGCTGTCACCAGGTGAGGTGTGTGTGGCCAGGTACACATCACCTGTCTCCTGGATCCAGTCCATCACCTGCACACACACACACACACACACACACACACACACACGCAGAGTCAAGAACCAGACGTCTGATCAAAGCTTTCTGCTACACGGACGTTTATATGCAGGCACCGCTTACCTTAAATCATAAAACACACTCATAGACACACACACACTCACACACACTACATCCATACCTGCTTGGCGCTGCGCTCGAACATCAGGAAGTGTTGACACTGGTCCAGACGTCGTTTCTTTAGCGTCCAGAAGTGAAGAACTCGGTTTTCTCTCTGCAGCAGCTCGTTCAGTATAGCTGCACAAACACACACACGCACACACACGCACACACACACACACAACATCAGTGGAGAACCTCACAAGTTCCACTGAAAGCTAGTGTCTGTAATACGTTTAGACCAGTCAGTGGTGGACGAGAAAACGTAACAAAACACAACTTACAAGTAAAAATAACACAAAGAGTTGTGTGTCATTGGACAGTCTGTCATTGTTTTAAGACTTTATCGAAAGATTATCGATGGACTTAGAACCACAACTATGGACAAAACATTGAACTTTGATATGAAGGCACTTAATAAAAAAACCCCTAATAAACAAATAACAATAAACAAGTTATTGATGAAGATAATTTAAAGAAAATGTCCAAAATCAAACTTTCATTTTGTTACTTTGATCCAACGAGGGCCACATTTATACACTTTAAGGGCCACATGTGGATTGACTTTTGCTCAGATCTGTAGGTGTTTTTATGCAACAAACTTTTTATCTGCCAACACACATTAAAACACTAAACAAGCTTAAATGACAATTTAAACTTCACAAACAAAGCATTTATATTTATTTATATTTACTTTCTCTAATCGCATTTTTAATTTGGTTACTTTTGTACAAAGAAGATACAACTGTTGATACTTATTTATGGAAGTATATCAGTGCAATAAATAGTTAAATTTAACATTTTAAATTTTGAAACTTTTTATTTGATTTTATTTTCAATTAAATAATTTAAAATAATATTTAAAAATGTGATTTAATAATTTGTATAAAGAATGGTTTAATTCGTTTTTTATTGAATATTGAATTAAATAATCTGTAAAATGAGAATTTCCTTTTTTATTAACTGGAACTGAAATTCATATATTAACAAAATAAATACATATTGAATTTTATATTGAATTAAAAAAGGTATGAATAAAAATATAACGAATATATATCATTTATAGTGTATTAGTTGAATTAGAATATCAAACTCTATGTGTAAAAATGGTTTGTTCATTCTGAGAATATTCATTTTAAATTAAATTATATAAAAAAAAGAATTCAATGTTTCACTATACAAAATATTTAATTTAATTATTCCAAAAAATGTCTTCCACATTCAAAATGTTAAATTTTACTGGCACTGATATTCTTCCATCAATAAAACTATGTACATATTAGTCCCTCGTGAAAGTCAATCGTCGGCCCCTGAGTGACCTTGTACTCACCTTTGACCTGCGTCTCCGGTCCTCGGGCGTGACTGTCGGCCCCCGACATGCTCACGTTGTTCCTGTGGATGTACTTGAGGAAAACCTCTGCGTTCCTCCGGGCCAGAGTGCAGGCCTGCCGCACGGAAACACTCCATGATAAACTGATAAAACATCAACTCAGAGCAGGAGGTGATTCCGACCTTGAGAAACGCCTCCTTCTGCTCCAGGTGTTTGCTGATCAGAGGCAGGAGATGGTCGCTGTCTGCAGGCGTTCCCAGCTTGTCGTGGCTCCCGCACCAGTCCTCGTCCCGCCGGTACTCCTGCTCCAGACTCTCCAGAACGCTGCACACCTGAACCCCGGACACACCTGTGACCCACATCCTCTCACACCCTTCATACCCTCTCTCTCTCCATCCAAACCTGCTCGGACGTCTTGTAAAAAGCCACCGAGGCGTTGACCAGCTTCAGCCGGTCCTCCATCTTCAGCATCAGCTGCTGCCAGTGGACCGCCACCTTCTCCGCGCAGTTCCTGATGGCCTCCGGGTCGTAGTGGCCGGCCTGGAGCATCATCTGAGGAGGATGCAAGAGTGGATCACGACACGTTCTTGGAGCAACGGCGGCGGTGGTTTTACCTCGGCTTTCTGCTGGACCTGCAGGGCGCTCTGGTGGGTCTTCTGGAGGGAGTTGGCGTGGAACAGAGACTGACGGAGGCAGAAATTGGGAGTTTAGTTGGACTTGACGGTCACATCTAGGGGTGTGTGTTGTCAAGAATCTGAGGATAATATCGTGATACAGTGACATAGATATAGTGATACTGTAGTAACAAGTATATATGTGTAGTATTGTTGAGTACTTAACTCTGGGGTTGCAGAATTTACAGACCACATGACTCTTGAAGAAGTCGTAACTGCTTTCATTTGTTTTAAAACCAAAAATAAGTCCAAACATCAGCTTTAAAAGCTGCTTGAGTCCACTGTATCCTCTCGTCCTCAGTCATTGCAAAATTTACAGACCACATGACTCTTGAAGAAGTCGTAACTGCTTTCATTTGTTTTAAAACCAAAAATAAGTCCAAACATCAGCTTTAAAAGCTGCTGGAGTCGACCGTATCCTCTCGTCCTCAGTCATCTCGCAAGATTTTAATGTTTCTTTAGCTGCAGTGGACTTAATGACTGCTGCCATCTAGCGGCATGGAGTATAATTGCAACACAAAAATGACCAAACATCATGACTATAAAGAGGAGAGCACCATCTAGTGGACTTCCAAGATAAAGACACTGTGTCATGACACCTCATCAGCACATAAAACATCAACTATCCAGGTAAAGAGAAGTCATTAGCCCAGGTTACCAGCTCATAACATGTAAGAATAACCACTGTCATGAATTCTTTCTAGATGAGGAGCAGATTAAGAAAATCTGTTTTTGTGATTTTTAAACTGAAATGAACACAATTGATACGAAAATGAATGCATGTGTCAACATCTGGAACACTATAGAGTCGACGAATGCAATGATTTTTGAGTTGCCCGATGATGAGAAAGGGTGTGTGTGTGCGTCAGTGTGTGTGTGTGTGTGTGTGTGTGTGTGTGTGTGTAGGTGTGTGTGTGTGTTTGTAATGTGTGTAGCCATCTGCTCCTATTCAAACCTGCAGCACGCTGGAATAATTATTGTGGGAGTTAAAATACAGTGAGTTTCTGCAGCGATAATTAGCGCTCATCTGTGTGCGTGTGTGTAGGTGTGTGTGTGTGTGTGTGTAGGTGTGTGTGTGTGTGTGTGTGTACCTCTATTGCCATCTGGAACTGTTCATGTTCCCTCTGCAGCTGCTCAGCCTCCGATAGAGAGCTGGCGTTCACCATGCTGGCGTTCAACATTGACTCTCCGTTACGAATCCAGCCGAGCACCTGAAGGTGCAAACAAAACAAACAAACAAGTTAATAACAACACATGGCAACGCTGTGTCTTTTTTTCCCTCCTTTGTTTGTGTTCATTTTTGCTCTTCGTCTGTTTACCTTTTACTCATCATCACAAATCTTTTATTTTGCAGGTTTTCATGTTAAACACAACGTGAGATCATTTGTTCTTATTATGTAGGTGTGTATTGTCAAGAGTGTGGTGATATATGTGTAGTATTGTCCAGTATTTGACTCTGGTGTTGTAGTATTTACAGACCACATGACTCTTGACAAAGTCGTAACTGCTTTCATTTGTTTTGAAACTAAAATATGTCGAAACATCAGCTTTAAAAGCTGCCGGAGTTGACTGTATCCTCTCGTCCTCAGTCATCATCAAAATCTGGATTTTATTGTAACTTTAGCTGTGGAGGACGTAAGGACTGCTGCCATCTAGTGGCCGTAGGTTTAATGGCAAAAATGAACAAAAGTTGTGAATATTTCATTGTAAATAAGAAATGGAATTATTTTTATTTTATACACAATATTTTGGATACACATATACTCATTAATAACCTAAATATTATTGATAAATATATAATATTAAAATACAAAAATTAATAATAATTGATACAGTGTCGCAATATATCAGCATTACACCCCTTCTGTTATCTCCGGGTCAAGGTGACCCAAAGGCCCGAAAACAAATGTAATTGTTTTATCCCTTGTGTTTCTTTATGAGGCCTTAACAAGCCATCACTAACATAAGTAGTCGAAGAAAATTAAAACAACATAATAATCAATTCAGAGAATACAGAAGATATAAAAAAGGATCCTCTTCGACGACATCAGCTTCACATTCGGAGGTTGCTGATCCTCATCCCTCAAAGACTATTCTCCCTAAATCCTCATTTGTAAGTTCGAGCTCAGACACAAAGAGATCGGACCAGGAACGTTGTATTGATCTGTGGTGTCACAGGAAGTGGGACAAACATCTCACAGGACGCGTCAATGAGATGTTTGTTATAACGACCCTTGTTAATTATTAATATTTCCATCTGCTGCAGCTGCGACTCGTGTATTGATGAGTGGATTCACGTAAACATTTATTCAGGTCAACTCTAAGAAACACAATGAACATCTAAAAGAAGGTGCTTTACTTCTGATTCTTGCCAATGGTTTAGAGGTTTTATTTTATTTCGTCAGTGTCATCACAATATTGAATAGTTTAATGTAACATTTGAAATGTTGAAACTTGATTTTTTTTTTATTCATATGTTTCTGTTTTGTTTTTTTTTTCCGATTGAATTGTCTTTTGAATAATCAAATGAAATAATGTCTATATTAAAAGGTAAAAGGGAATCCACATGAATAAATTAATTCATTTGTTTAAATTAAATGATTGTATACTGAAAGGTTGAATTTAACATTTGAAATGTTTCAATATTTCACTTTATATTTTTTATTAAAATGTTGCTTTTATTTTTACCCATTGAATTATTAATTAATTTTAATTTAATTTAATTATTGTATATTGAAAGGTTGAATTTAACATTTGAAATGTTTCAATATTTCACTTTATATTTTTTATTAAAATGTTGCTTTTATTTTTACCCATTTAATTATTAATTAATTTTAATTTAATTTAATTATTGTGTATTGAAAGGTTGAATTTAACATTTGAAATGTTGACACTTTGTATTTTTTAGTAAAATTTGCTGTTATTTTTTACCATTGAATTAGTCATTTATTTTAATTTAATTTAATTATTGTATATTGAAAAGATGAAATAACAGTGACAACATTGTTATATTAAATTTTAAAGGAAATAGATTTAATAAATTGAATTAAGAAAATTATGGGAAATCTTTTCTTTTTTTTAATATTTCAATTTGTTAATTCAGTTATATATTAAAAAGAGAATTCTACCTTGAAAAACACAAATGATTTAATAACAAATACGTGTGTTTCATGTTTACAATTGAAGGTATCGAATTTATTTATTTTTAACAATTGAATGCGTAAACAAAAAATAATAGTATTAAAGTTAAAGTGTAACTATGAATCATTCAATTTTCTCACAACGTTTATATACTTCCAAATATATTGTCACAAACACACTAAATCAAACCTACAATCCTGAAACTTAATGAGGTTTTCATACCTTTACAATTTTATTTTGGCACAGATTCTCACTGGATTTTTAATTCTTACCTGTTTCACTTCCGCCTGAAGGTGGCGCAGTTGCAGACTCTGCTCAAGCTTGGTGTGTGTGTGCTGAGCGTTCAGCTCCACCTCCTGCTGCTTCTCGTGGAGAAACTCCAGCAGCTCCTGCACCTGCGAGGCCAAGTCCATGTCCTTCTCCCCGGTCAGCTCGATCCCTGACGCACACGAAAAAAGAAGTCTTGGACCTGGAAACATCAAAGTGATCCTCGGAGGGCTTACCTGAAGCCTGGACCTCCATGATGTACTGGTGGAGGTCTTGACCTTGCTGCATCACTTCGAAGGTCATGTTGTTCATCGCCGCCTTCCTCTCGGCGTGTCGTTTCAACCTCTGCTCGGCCAGACCGATGTCCTCGGCTCCGCCGGACGAGCTGCTGCTGCCGGTGCTGCTGGTGCTCCCCGACGAGCGTCCGGTGTCGCTCAGCTGCCGGGACAGGTCCTCGTTCCAGGCGTCCAGCTCCGCCGTCACCTGGGAGGGAAAAAAAACGTCACCATCGAGAGGAACCCGGGGGGGATTCCTGGCGATTTCTCACCTCTATGGTGTACTGTTCGAAGATGCGCAGCTGGAGGAAGATGTCCAGTTTTATCTTTCTTTCGTGGAACAGTTCCTCCATCTGGCCCTGGGCCTCGTCCAGCTGCTGCAGCACCCCCTGGATGTGTGCGATGGAACTGCAGTGAGGAGTCTTGTTGGTGGACATGGCTGCGTCTCTGCAGAAGAAGAAACAAACACTTCAAAGATAGGGATGAAAATGAGAGAAGTTTATCTTTGATGTCAGAATGTTGAATGGTTGATTTAACGCTTTTAATTTTTTAAGCATTTAATTAAAAACAATAATATTTGTATAAATTAATTTGCATAGTTGTTTTTATAAAATAATGGAATTCAACTATTTGTAAAGGTTGAACTAGTCTTTTTTTCCATTTAGATCTTTTGAATATTTTCAAAATAAATGCATTTTTTAAAACTAATTCCAATAATTCAACTTTTTTCCCTTAACTAATAGCTTAACTAATATTTGCTCCTTCACAGACTTTTAAATTCAATATAACATTGTTTTAAATTCAACTATTAAATCAAAATAAATGTAAACATTTGAAAAACAAATGATTGAATTAAATTATTTAATTTTAAAATTCAACATTACACGGTACAAATTATTGAATTTAATTATAAATAAAAAAATAACTTAACGCTAAAAAAACAAAAACTATATTACAATAAAAATAACATTAATGATTCAATATTGTGATGTCACTGATATATATTTCTTTAGAAAATTACATTATTTTTCAAATAAAAGTGGAACTAAAATGGAGATTAAAATTAAAGGTTGTATGAAGTGTTTTTAAAAAAGTATTTAAAATCTGGAAATATATAAACAAGAGATTGTTAGAGTCAATAATGTGAACGCTTGATGGATCTACTGACTCCTTTAAGAAACATCTTAAGACGTTTCTATTTGTTCAGGCTTTTCCTTGATTTTCTGGAACTCCTGTTGTGTTATCAGTTTTATCTTGACCTTTAAAGTATGTACTTTTTTTTTCTGAGTATTGTTTTGATTGTTTAAGCGCTTTGTGACCCTGGTCTAGAAAAGCGCTATATAAATAAATTTTACTTACTTACTTTCTTACATTTACAATAAGTAACGTACAAAGATAACGATAAATTAAATGAAATAAACAGTCTCATCTGATTGTGTCACAGACATTCTTCAGCCCCTTCACTCGAGAGCCAGATCTAGGCTGACACCGACCTGAGCTGCTGCATCAGTTCTTCTCCCTCCTTGATCACGTTGAGCGTCGCCTCCAACGTGGCCGTCTGCTGCTGCTGGAACTGCTGGATCAGCGCCTGGACCGAGTCCACCGAGTCGCAGGTGACGTCGTCCAGCAGCTGCTTCTGGAGCTCCTCCATCCAGGACCACAACTTGGACCCGAAAGAGGTTTTAGTTTCACCTTGAGGTAAAAGTACACGAATCGTCGTCTCACCTCTTTGGTGTGCATGTGGAAGGACACCGACATGTCCAGCAGCAGCTTCCTGTGCTCCACGCGTCTCACAAAGTCCTGTATCCGGACCTCCAGGTGTCGGGCGGCCTTGTAGATCTCCTCCGGGTCGCACTCTCCGGTCTGGGCGAGCTGCTCCGCCGCCTCCAGCAGCTTGTCAGCGTTCGTGTACGTGTTCTGAGGAGGAAGAAGGAAACAACATCCTCAACATTAGCTCAATGTCGCGCAGCATCACTCACCAAAACATAGTTTAAGAGCCAAATGAAAGTTACACGCAGCATTTATTTAGTGATAAATATCTTGATCGGTCCTTTACAATATTGTTTATCTATTTTTATTTTTTAAATCCTATCGAAAAAAACGAAATAATCAAACATTCAATTATTGCTAACATGGCTAATTTGCTAACAAACTAAACTAGACAAAAGTAGTTCAGAAAAAAAGCTAGAAAAGCTAAAGTTGCACATTGTTAGTTATAAAGTGTTACAACTGTAATATAAAGTGGAAAAACAGTTAAATTAATTGTATTATTAGTGTCAACAACATCAATAAAAAGGCTAACATAGCAGCTAGCTCTGCTATCACAGCATCTAGCACTGCTGCTGCTATGGTGGCTCTGAAGGACCAAAAGCGAAAACAAATTATAAAACAAAGTATACAATTAAAACACCAAAATAAATCTTTCTTTTTACAACTATTTATCGTAAAGAAATGTATTATTATAATTTAGACCTTTTACAAATATTATTACTAGCAGCCAAAAAAAAGGGTAATTGTAAATGCTGTTTTATTAACAGAATTTTCTAAATATATATATATATATATGTAAAAAGACGTATGCACTGTCTGTCTGTGCATTTATAGTTTCCTAAAACACTTAAAAATATCAAACAGTAGGTATTATTGAATATAATATGTAAACTTTTGATAAATAAAAATATTATAGTGTATATTATTCTACATTTTAACAAATCCCCTGTTTCTGTAAATAATGTTGGATATAATCTGGAGGTTGACCTCTACTGGTTGGAGTTTGAAATTAAAACTTGCCTTTTAATTAAATCAAGATAAAAAGTTTCACCAAATTGTTCAATTACAACGGAATTGAGGGATTAAGATTAGTATTTAAAAATATTGTTACAGTTTATTGTTTGGGTTCAGATTGAGCTGGATGACAACAGGAACTGATTCACATCAAAATCCCCACACCAATGAGGAAAAGTCCTTATATTTTTTGGATTTCATACTCTGGGGAAACCAGTGAGACATGTAAGGAGTTACAGAAAGGAGTCGTGCTAGAGACCGGATTCTCAGAAGATATACCGTGAATAAATTAAAAAACATAAGGAGTCACATTCTGGAGGCGGAGACACATTAATATGAAATTGAGCATGAAATATTCCAGCACTTCCGACAGATGGGTCTACACTCCCGGGGAATATAATCTGAACATCAAACATGCATAACAGGAACATTTTCTACATAATCATTTCGTTTTGGGTAGTAAAGTACGCTACAGAGGGTGGGGGGAGGGGGGGGACGTGGGGTGACCCAAATAATGTGGATCATAAGAAGGTTAATCCTAATCCAGAGTATAAACATCAGATTACATAACAGTTATAGGATTATAGTTCACAAAACATTTGTACTATAATTTAACTAGAGTGAAGGGAAAAGTCAAAAGATAGAGTGATGTCATTTTATTCGAATTGATTTATGTATTTAGCTAATTCCAAAATTAAATATAAAATGTAAGAAGCTAATCTTCATATCCTTATCAGTAGTGATGGGTTGATGAGGTTTCATGATACACTTTAGTAATTGTCAGCTCGGTAAGTAACCCTAACAGTTTTAAAGTATGGTAGTGTTTTTCGGATTAAATAATGTAACACAGAGAGTGACATCTAGTGGGCTTTTAAAATGATGGCACTGTATCATGATACCTCATCATCTGTTTCATGAAACACCTACTACAAACAAGCATGTTTATCCTGAGTTCATTGTGTCAACAAAGTGCAAATAAAGCTAATAAATAGTGATGTGTTGATGAAGCCTCATGAAAAACTTATGAGGTATCATGATACAGTGTCTTTAGATGTCATTCTCTGCTTCATAATCTTTGTTCTGATCTACTAATTCAATTTAACCTGTTTTTTTTCAAACTGAAAGCATCCGAATACATCATCAGTTGTTTCATGAAGCTTCATCAACACATCACTATTTATTAGCTATTTTAGCACTTTGTTTACTCAATGAACTCGTAATAAATATGCCAGTTGGTACTAGGTGTTTCATGAAACAGCTGATCAGGTATCGTGATACATATTTTAAAGGCCACTAGATGTCACTCTCTGCTCTATATTCTTTGACCATAAACCACTAATTCAATGAAACCATACTTTTAAAAGGACTGGTTCAACTACTAAGATCAACTGTTTCATGAAACCTCATCAACCCATCGGTATTTTCATGATCTAGTCGTAGCATCAGCAATAAAGGTCTAACACTGGGGTCTCAAACTCAACTGAGGTCAATTCTTGTAGGTCTTTTAGCATTTTTCTCTGAATGTCTTTGTTCCTAATTTAATTTATATATTTTTCTTTTATAACATATGGATTTTTGTGTGGTTACACTTTGAATTTTGGGCATTTTTTCCCAATTGAAAGTGTTTTTTAATTTATTTTAAATCTGTTCCGTCTTAACTATATAATCAAAGCAATATAAATAAATAATAAATATAAATGATGCGATTAAAATTTTGCATTTTTATTCCTTAAACATCCCACTTTGAACAAAAATGGAGAATTATGAATGGAAGGCCACATAAAATCATGTGACAGTTGAGAATGTAGACTGTTGTGCTGATACATTGTAAGAAACATAAATTAATAATTAATGAATAATTAATAATTTTCAAGTTTAAAAATTTGAAAAATAAGTTAAAAAGTCTCTCAAATGTTCCTCGTTCTGGTTCTTGAAAAACCACAGCACGTAGCAAAAAAATGCTATCAGTAACTTCTTCATATTTAAAGATCAGCCAGTTTTTTTTTTAATAAAAAAACAATTAAACCTCTAAGACTGAAGACACCTGCTCACCTGAGCCACGTCCTCGAAGTCGTCGTGTCTCTTCTGCAGAGCTCTGGCTCGGTGCAGCGACTTCCCGACGCCGGTGTGTTTGCTGAGGAAGGCCTCGCCGTGGTTCTCGATCCAGTCCATCACCTGTCAAGACAACCAGACACGGGTCACCATCGTTTTCATCATCATCTCGGGTGATGACACACCAGCGTAATCGTCTCTTGATAAAAAGACCAGGAGAGAAACAAGACAAAAACCTTGACGATGAAAAGGTGGAAAATGTAGGTCAGACTTACAGTCGGTGACGCTGAAAACAATCGCACACTTTATGCACAATCATTTTTGTTTGTTTTTTGGAGTTTGTTATGAGTTTGTGTGCAATGTAATGTGTTGAGCAAATGCTAAGTGTGTGAGAGTGTGTGTCAGCCTGTGTTATAGTGTGTTTTATGGGTCTTAACTTGTGACGAAGTATATCTGAGTGAATACTTTTGAGCCTTCAATGGTGTTTGTGTTACTTTGTTTCATCCATTCAGAGATAGTTTGTGTTAATATTTAGTGTGTTTCTGACTTTTTACTGCGAGTCTCCTGGTTCTTTTCAGCGACTGAAGAATCATCTTATTCGGCCCCAAAAAAATGCTAAACTCTGAGGTTCTCCACGTCATTCCGGTTTCCACGGTAACCGGGCTGCCGTAACTCCCGCCGTCTCTCCCGCAGGACGTCGGTTTGATACCCGACCCTCTTTTTTTTTACTTCGATTTTTAAAAGTAAACGCGTGTGTTTAGCTGAGCTTCTCTGGCTCCTGTGCGGATTATGACCTCATTACAACCACAGGAGGAATATTTGGGTTACCATGCCGACAGTAGCTGAAATGTGAGTGGGAGAAATTCCAGGAGATGTAATCTTGTCAGCGAGTAGAACATGAAGCTCTGCGGTGAGTTTTTGGAAGCTCAAACGATTGCTTGTGTATTAGCTGAAAGTGTTTGTCTTCCACCCAGATTACCGCAGATTATCCCTCGTCCAGAAAGAACGGGACAATTTATTGTTGAAGGTTTAAACAGATGCTAAAAGTACAGAGAGAACTAGAGGATGGTGAATTATGTGTTCCTTTTGCATCATACAGATGTGGTCATAATGTTATGGCCAGTTATAGTTAAAGAAAATGTCTTTCCTTAAATGTTTCTACACCCCTGGTTACTAGAATGAGTCATATGCAATACCCGTCTTCGCCTGTAGGTGATACACGCCGAAACAGTTTTTATTTACTTTCATTTTTTCTCTATATTTGTGAACTCTTTATTCTAGAATCGCATCACGTTAATCTCCAGCCACCATTAATCTGTCTCTAAAGTTCTGATCGGTAGTTACAGATTCGTGAAGCCGGATCGCCATGGAAACCGTCTCCTCGCAAACGAGGAGCATGATTGTCATTAGTTCCAGTGAGCAAGGTCGATTTGACTCAGTCGTCACTTCGTCACACAGCAGAGGACACACGAGAACCAGAGGCTCGGATATTAAAGAGGGTTTTTATAGTTTATATCAGTTAATTACATTTAAAATATGTTTTTTTTATTCACATTTTATTTGTGAAAAAGATACCTTTGCTACTTTAAAGGTGTTTTCATAAAGTACACTAACGGTTTTAAATAAAGGTTGAAAAGACATTTAAAAAATAATAAGAGGTAGAAAAGAAAACATGTTCCTGCTATAAGTGGATTTTTTTTAACATAAAATATTCTGCTGATGTAAAGATTATTTATTTTTTAGATAATTTTGTAAAGGGCGTTAAATAATGAATCTATATAAATATTAATTCATGAATAAGAAAAAAAAAAGTCTAACTTTATAAGTTTGTCTTGTTCTTTCCTTTTCTCGGATTGAAAAAAATTGGAAAAAAAAATTGAAAACAATTGAAAAACAAATAAAACAATCTTTATAATCTTCTGGTTTACGAAAAGATAGGTTTAGATAAAATAAGATAACTTTAGATAGGAGAATATAAGGTAAGGTAAATTAAGATATAATTAGATAAGAAAATCTAAGTTAAGATAAAATAAGATATGTTCAGAAAAGGGAATATAAGGTAAGACAAGTAAAGATAAAATAAGATACGAAAAGATAAGTTAAGAAAAATAAGATATGTTAAGATAAGAGATTTTAAGGTAAGACAAGTAAAGATAAAATAAGCTAAATAAGTTAAGAGAATATAGGGTAAGATAAATTAAGATAAAATGTAAATTTTTTCTTCCAACACTGGAGAAATGTGAGTAGTCACACATAAAAGATTAAATATATATATATATTTATATAAGTATAAATTATATTAAAACATACATTACACATAATATCAAAGACAATAATAAATGAAACATAATAATAAACAACAAAACAATAAACAACATGATAAGTAAAATAATAATACATGTATAACCATTAGTACAAGTACACACAGAAGTACAACAGTGGGTGTGTGTTTGTGTACCTGCTGGACGTCCTGTTGAAACACACACAGCTGGAGTCTCTGGTGCAGTCGGACCTTCCTGTGCTGCCAGATGTTCTCCAGGCGTCTCTGGTGGTGCAGGACTTCGTGGACCACGTCCAGGATACAGTGAACCTTCAGATCCAAGAGAGTAATTATTGAAATGACATCAAACCAGCGTCTGATCGATCCATGATCATGGGATGGACACTGACCGCTTTGGAGTAGTTTGCAGTCGCCGTCAGTGACTCGGAGTTCCCTGGACTCAGAGGTCTCTGGAGGACGTCCAGCAGAGCTTTACCATCCTGACTCACCTGCACACAGACAGGTAGAAGTTAATGGATTCAAGATATCGTCCTGCAGATGGAAGTCAGACAGAATAAATGGATCTAGACCGAGCCAAGGGCATGTACCTCAGTGTAGGCCTGGGTGACCTGCTCGTAGAGACTCTGGTGGCGATGGATGGCCACCTCCAGCTCCTGCATCTCAGTGGGCAGACCCCCCTCACTGCACACCTTACACCAGGCGTCCACCTCCGACAGGAACTAGGACAGACCAGACAAGTCAGCAATATTGCTGGAACAATGGTGCTGAGTAGGGACGGATAGTAGGTGTGTGTATTGAAAAGAATCTGGAGATACGATACGGGTCAGGATACAATATATTGCGATATATTATGATACTGTAGTAACAAGGATATATTTGTAGTATTGTCGAGTACTTGACTCTGGTGTTGCAGAATTTACAGACCACATGACTCTTGACGAAGTCGTAACATTTGTTTTGAAACCAAAATATGTCCAAACATCAGCTTTAAAAGCTGCTGGAGTTGACTGTATCCTCTTGTCCTCAGTCATCTCACAGCATTTCATTGTGCCTTTCGCGGCAGATGACATCATGACCGCTGCCGTTTAGAAGTTAAATTGCATCATGAAATTTAAATATACATAATATTAAAGGGATTTTCTTTTTTCCTGGCAACGATACAAACATTTAACATTTATTTATGCATCGGATATGAAATGCAAACACACATTCAGCCCCCAAAAGACTGGAAGAACATAAAACTAAATTTTAGTATACTCTGAAAATATGTCTTTTCTTTTTATTGTTACATTTTTTAATATATAAAACTTCAATTAAGGTTTTTGTTTACGCACTCTCTACACAACGGTTATCGCAAAAAGAAAAATAGTCAATACTAGTGATGGGTTGATGAAGCTTCATGAAACAGCTGATGATGTATCAGTGTCTACATCTTGAAAAAAGGCTACTAGATGTCACTATCTGCTTTATGATCTTTAGATTTTATCTACTTATTAAATGAAATCTATCCATCTATATTCAGTGCTATTTAGTAGCCTTTGTAAAATGAAGGCAATGTATCATGATACCTTATCAGCTATTTCTAACCAATCCCCTAGTTGTGACTGAGACTCTTATTTAAAAACACCCAAAAAACTAACTGAATAAACTCCTTCTTTGTCTCAGAGAACTGATAAAACTGGTAAGAACTTGTAAAATATTTGTTTTACTCAGAAGTTGCAGGTGAATCTGGTCTATGTTTGGATTGAACAAAGCTCCATTACATTGTCCTTTGATCTCAGGATATTGAGATCATTTCTTTCCCCTTATGTAGTATAGTTTTGCACTTTCTAAACATCAAGTTTAGAACTAGTGATGTGTTGATGAAGCTTCATGAAGCAGTGTAATTATTTTCAGAGTCCACTAGATGGCGTCTCTGTACTATTTTACTTTGTTCTAATGAAACAACATTTTTAAACTGATGGTGCCACCTACTGACCTCTAAACAACACTGTTTCATGAAGCTTCATCAGACCATCACTACTTAGAACGTTACTTATTATTTCCTGACTTTAATGATTCAAGATTAATTTAGAGACTTCGATTAACGTCCGACAACTTCTTTCATTTTAAAGGTGCATTTTGAAACTGTGTCTAAAGTACCAGGTTCATCAATAATATGTTTAAAAAGCTGCAGTAGAGCGGTGCAGTTGCTAGGCGACGGAGATGACTTTGAAGGGAACCATAAGAAAGAAAGTGGCGTCAACAACCAAATAAGGTAATGAACACTTGTTTTTTGTCATCTTGTACTTTTTTTTTGTTTCTCTAGTTTCTTAGAAACATGTTTCAAAACTTGAGAGATCTTTGGAAGGAGGGGGTTCTCCTGCTGGGAGCAAGTCCTCGCCAAGTGGATCCGGTCCATCTGTCTCTGCCCCTCCTTTTCCTACCTCTCGGTCCACTCCCTCGCTCAGTGGGCATCAAACCCAGTCCCTTCTGCTCCCAAGTCAACCCTCCAGATCTATTTAATACGATCAGACCACTTCGCTCACACATGCTGCTCTCAGACGGACCAAAGACAGGGACCAGGATCTGAAGACACGACAGAACAGAGCCTTTTTTTTTGTTTTTTACGAGGGAATCCTCCTCGTGCTGTTAGCAAAGATAAACATTTGCCAGAGGAAAAGCTCTTCGGAGAGAAAAATGTTTAGTCTGCAGCGTCTATTAAAATGTCTTTATCGTATATTAAAGACTTTTCACCAGATATGAATCCTCGTGGATTATGTTGCCACGTTGATTTATCACGCGGACTTAAGGCAGGACTGTGAGATACGTGGGAAAAGGACAAACCGGTCCATTTGTTTTGATGTGTTTTTAAATTCATATAATTGTGTTGTTGATATGATGCAAGTTACAAGTTTTAAAAGTCACAAGTCCTCAGACATTTTTGGCCTTCTTTTAGTTCGGAATCTGACGCAATCCGCTGGAAAAATAATGCTAGCATCCTTTTAGGTCAATGCTAACATTTTGATGGGACAATAAAAAATGTAGAACCAAATTATATGGACTTTGCATTTTCTTTTAAAAATAATTTACACGGTTTTCCCCAGACAACTTCAGCCAATTGTTTATATTATTTACCTACTTTTTTTTTTTTCTGTTATTTGGTTTTGTTTTCTTCCCAGGCTTGATCTGGAAAATGTTGGTTAAACACCTCAATGTGGCTTTGAATTGCAAAATCAATCGATCCTTTTCCTTGAGTTATTTCTTTTGATCTATGTCTAATTTGCACTTTGTCATCCTTTGCGCTTTGTTCTTGTTCCATTTTTTATGAAAATATCGTCTGCTGTGAACTGGAAACCCAATTTCCCAAAGAAGATCTAGAGAGGAATTAATAAAGTCTATCTAATCTAATCTAATCTAATCTAAATACTACAACAAAAGACAGACAAACTAACCCTTGCGTTATCCCAGGGTCAAGGTGACCCGAAAGTCCCAAAACAAATGTCTTTGTGGCACCCCTTGTTTTGTCTCTGGGTCAAGGTCAATGACCTCCACCACTGCATATGTATTTCTAGAAGTCATTCACTTTGACCCAGAAACACAAGGGATACCTCAAACAGATTTGTTTTCGGGCCTCCCAGTCAATGCTAACATGTTAAAGGGACAATAAAATATTTAAAACCAAATTTGATATTGACTTTGCATTTTTTTGTTTTTAAAATAATTTCGGCAGTTTTCCCCGGACCACTTCAACTAGTTGTTTTTGCCTATTATTTTCTATTCTCTTCTTCTTGGTTTTTTTTTCTTCATAAGATTGATCTGGAAATTGTTGAAACACTCCCTGGTCTTTCCTGGTCGACCTCTTGACTACAACTCCTATGAACTCCTCATCATGAAATTCTCGGAGAACCAGTGCCCAGCAGAGCCTAAACAGACTTTAAACTTTGCAGAAATGGTTGGAAACTAAATAAGCTCTTAAATAACTCAAGCTTTGGTGAACCATTTCTCCACATTCTGAAGATAAAAATGTCTTAATCAACGTCTTCATCACTCACCTGCTCAGCCTTCTGGTGGAAGACGGACGACATGGCGAGGATGGTGGATCGCTCGTCGAGAGCCGCGGCAAAGCTCTTCCAGTCCAGGTCCAGCTGAGTCGAGATCTGCTTGATCTGGGTCGAGGCGTAGTGACCCGCCTCGGCCAGTCGGCTCGCCACCGACATGATCCTGTTGATGTTCACGTAGGCGTTCTGGAGAAAAAGGTTTTCGTTAGGACTTCTTCGCCGAGTCTTGCTTACGGGAGTGAATTTTTTGAAAGGTGTACCATGGAGTTCATAGCGAAGTGGTTGTGTTGCGTCTGCAGCTCGGCGGCGTGTTGGTAGGCCCGTCCGATCTCAGTGTGACTCTGCAGGAATAACTCCTTGTTGTGGCTGATCCAGTCGAACATCTGCGGACACGGAAATACAGAGAAAATAAAGAGCTATTTGTGGATGATGTATTTAACGCGGCCAAAATGTGTGAAGAAATAAGTGCTGTCGATACAGAACTCTGCAGCAAGAATTCTGACCCGCTCTAGTAGAAGAACTCACATTTCTCCGATCCTTGAAACTCTTCACCGGCTTCCAGTTTCTTTCAGGATCAACTTTAAAATTCTGGTTCTGACTTTCAGATTTATTCATGGTCAGACCTTCCATCAGTAGATTCTGATCCAGACTTACATCGCAGCTCGGGCTCTGAGGTCTGTGGATCAGAATCTACTGATGGTTCCTGAACACGCTTCCGGACCAGAGGAGAGAAATCCTTCCAGACTGTTGCTCCTAAGGTTTGGAACCATCTCTGTGTTTAATGATCTACTGACTCCTTCAAGAAACATCTTAAGACATTTTTATTTGTGCTTTTCCCTGATTTTCTGGAACTCCTGTGTTTGTCTCGATGGTGTCTTGACCTTTTAAGTATATATTTTATTAAGTATTGTTTTGATTGTTTAAGTTCTTTGTGACCCCTGGTCTTGAAAAGCGCTCTATAAATATAAATAAGTTATATATACATTTATTTGTCACATGACAAATCCAGTGCCCTGCGGTTACCATGGTTACCAAAGAAATCTGCACCGTCATTTTTTTTCTGTAAACCGACACCTCATCAGTTCTGTTCATAGTGCTGAGCTGTTTCCACGCTCCCGCCTCCCCCGACTACAATAACCTTTGTTGATTCTGTCGCTTCGACTCACTGTAAATATTTACGGCTTTTTCTTGCGGAGAAGCCGAGAACGAGGACGACGCCCTTCTGTCTCGGCGCTTCGGGACTCACCGGCCTCCTCAGGAGGTTCCATTACAAAACAAAAAATATGATCGATGTTTAATGACTATTTACGACGGCAGGACGTTTTTCTTTAATAAATATTTTGAGAAGGAAATCAACAGTTCATACAAGCTGCTCAAAAGTGACGTCACTGTTGCCCCTTGAGGCCAAAAAGAGAAAGTAGGTGATGAACTGTGCAAGACTAGGTCGAACCCGTTTACCAGATGCTCCCTTACATCCAGCTGCCGTTGAACAATAGCATATTGATTCTGACTGATTCTACAGCCTATAAACAGCAAAGTAAGAAACCTAAAGATAAGATAAGTTAAGTCAATCCTTTATTGTCCCACAGTGGGGAAACTTGAGTTGAGTGTACAATAGAAACAAAAATATAGAAATATGAAACAAAAATTAATATATAGAATAAGGATAATGCAAAAACAATAAAAAGGGTAATAAAATATAATGAGAATAATTATTTTAATTTAGTTAATAGCATTATTTTATTAAATAACATAATAATTAAATAACATAATAACAATGAATTTCAAACGTTAAAACTTTGAATTTATTTCATTGAAATAGTTTCTTTTTAAAATAATTTGATGCAAAAAAGTGAGAGGTTAAATTAAAATAAAAAAGACAATTAAATCTTTAAAAGTTGAATATTTTTTCGAATGGAATGATTTTGTTACACGCAGAGTTTGATACTTGAATTCCAAAAATTCAAATATATTTTCTTAATCAAAGCCTTTTAAATCCAAATAAAATAATCCAGTTTTATTATGGATGTTAAACAAAATTGAAGCGAAACTATCTGCACGTTCAGAAGAACAAACCTGAACCTGGAGACTTCAGCGAGCGAGATCCTACTGACCTTCTCGGCGTCCTGCTCGAAGAGCCGCAGCTGGAAACACTGATCCAGCTTCAGCTTCCTGACGTGCCACGACTGGTGCAGCAGTTGTCTGGTGGAGTGAAGTTTATCCAGCAAACTGGCCACCTGAAGGAAGAACGGACTGAAGTGTCAGGAGGAAAGAACGGGAAATAATGAGCTGATGAAGATATTTTTGGCTTCAATTTACGGCGACACCAGTAGTTTGACATGAAGCTGGACTCACTGGTGACAGTTGCAGAGAGAAGATCTCTGGACAAACTACTGTCCATCATGGATGATGAGGAATGCTCCTCCCATGATGCAACACTAATAGACCCAGGGACTCTTTCTTTGTGCTATTATACTGTTTAATTCTTTTTTGGGGGGGAAAAGTAGATGTATGATGTATTATATTCTATGTTAACCGTCTATACTTTTCTTTGTGTTGTACCCAATTTCTAGAACTCCAAAGGGATTAATAAAGTCCGTCCATCCATCCATCCGTCCGTCCGTCCATCCATCCATCCATCCATCCATCCATCCATCCATCCATCCATCCATCCATCCATCCATCCATCCATCCATCCATCCATCCATCCATCCCACATCATACATCATACATCTACTTTTCCCCCCAAAAAAATAATTAAACAGTATAATAGCACATCCATCCATCCATCCATCCATCCATCCATCCATCCATCCATCCATCCATCCATCCATCTGTCTATCTAACTAGATAGACTAACTAGATACTGGGTGGTGTGTTTGACTACGAGTGGAAAGTCTATTCATTCATTAATTTTCTACCGCTTTATCCCTTGTGGGGGTCGCGGGGAGACTGGAGTCTATCCCAGTTTCATTGGGCGAGAGGCAGGGGACACCCTGGACAGGACGCCAGTCTGTCGCAAGGGGCACAAAGACAGACAACCATTCACACACACACACATACCTACGGATAATTTCCCCAAGTTCTCAATAAACCTCTGTATTTTTTTGGACAGTGGGAGGAAACCGGAGTGCCCGGAGTAAACCTCCGCAACACAGGGAGAACATACTAGTCGACTTCAACTTCCCGAGGGCCAGATTATTTGGAAGGACCTCCAGCCCATCGGCTGCTCTACCAAACATTTCCTTGAATCGAATGTTAGCTACACAATGTTAGCACTTGTGTGTTAAAATAGCAACAGCTACGTTAAACTTCTAGTTGGCGACGCGGACATCTTGAAAGAAAAGTGATGCTCTGTGTCTATATTTTTCAGTCCATCTGTCGTTAAATCTTTTAGTTTTAAGTATAAACTTTACTTCCCTCTGAGAGGGCCACGTAGCATTATCAAAACCGGAGCTTCTCGGCTCACCAAAAAATGTGGATCCAAAGTTCTGTCGGGTTCTTAGACAACAAATGTACGATTCAGAGGTAAATGGAACGAGGTCGCTACAAGAAGTTTGATGGAAAGATAAAAACGGTTCATGAATTCATGAATAATAAAGGAATGTTCCAGCGACTTGTTAAGTTGAGATGCTCAGGACCACTTTGGAAATGACTGCTAACGAGCCGAACTGACGCCGCTGGTCCCGACTTAATGACGGCGGATCCCGGGCGAGTCAATAATGTAAGAACAGCTGAGACTTCAGACCTCAAGGATCCTAATGAGGCGTAACGACGTCGTTTTTTTTTTGCGAGGGGACGTAAAATAAACAAGTCGTTGACGGAACATTTCTTAACGGCTTCAACTGGATTCTAGTGAAGATAGATGCTGAGACTCTAGGGTCTCCGTGTTGGTTCTCAGGGTTCTGAAGGGGTTCACCTTGGGCACCAGGCTTTGGAAGTCGGCGGACCCGGAGATGCAGTTCCTCCCAGAAAACCCATCGCTCGACCGGATTAACTGGAGCAGCCGTTGACCTTCGCGGTCCAAGTCTTCGACTGGAGCCTTTAACACCTGCAGAGATGAAAACAGGATTAATCGACTGTTCCAGATAACGAAGAAGAACCTGGTGTTAATGCGGCATTTAATTAGAAAATAATGACATCATTATAATGAGTAATAAGTAATTTATATTTATAGAGCGCTTTTCCAGACCAGGGTCACAAAGCGCTTAAACAATCAGAACAATACTCAATAAAATATATACTTAAAAGGTCAAGATGACACCGAGACAAACACAGGAGTCTCAGAAAATCAAGGAAAAGCCTGAAGAAATAAATATAATGTTTCTTGAAGGACATTTTTTGTTGATGTAAATAATACATCGGACTACATTTTATTTACAACTTCATTAATATATTCTCTGCAAATTCTTCTCTGAACATTTCTTTAATTTAAAGTAGGGCCGTCAAATATTGAGAGTGAATTATTGCCAAAATAGTTAAATATGAATAAGGGAATATATATATATTTTTTTTAATGTATTATTTTGGATAAAAATATTCACAGCTTTGTCATCTCTTAAACTTTGTTCTTTAATTTGCACTTTGTTCTTGTATTTATGAAACTATCATCTGCTGTTAACTGGAAACCCAATGAATCTAATCTAATCTAATACTCCAACAAAAGACAGACAAACTAACCCCTGTGTTATCCCAGGGTCATGGTGACCCGGAGGTCCGAAAACAAATGTGTTTGTGGTGTCCTTTGTGTTCTCTCTGGGTCAAGGAGAATGACCTCCACCACTGCATATGTTTTTTTCTGATAGTCGTTCACCCTAAACCTGTGATAACACAAGGGATACCACAAACACATATTTTTGATACCAGTGATACCAGAAACACAATTGTTTCTGGGCCTTCGGGTCACCCTGACCCTTATATAACACAAGTGATACCATAAACACATTTGCTTTTGGGCCTTCGGGTCAACTTGACCCTGAGATAACACAATGGATACCACAAACACATTTGTTTCCAGGATTTTCCTTCACCTTCTTCTTGAGCAGCGTGTGCTCCTCTATCAGCCTCCGAGATCCCTCCACGTCGGCCGGGAAGTCTTTCTTGGACAGGAGCTCCTGCGGCGACACAGAGGGTCACGAGGGTCACGTCCATGTCTATGAATCCACCTCCGGGTCAACTGACCTGCAGGTCCTCCAGTCTGGACAGCAGGTGAACCGCGCTGGACATGAACTCCTCCAGCGAGACTCGCAAGTCCATCCACTCGTCGTGGTTGTAGTCCAGAGAACCCTCGAAGTCGTCCGTCAGCTGGGACGGATCCACCAGTTTGGATAAACCCTCCACGGACACCATGCTGGTCTAGAATAGAAAGAATTATTGGGATTTTTGTGGGGAATAAAAACAGCAAAATAAATATATGTAGATGATAACTATATATAAAAAAATCACTAAAAAATGTGTTTATTAAAGTGAATAAATTGTCGGTTTTTATTTTCATAAAATGAATTATTCCACACGGTTTAAAAACATATTTATAAAAAGTTTTGATGTACTTAAATACAATAAAGAACTAATTTTCTATTGCAGAAAATAAAAAGAGACATAAAATAATGTTTTTTTAAGCAAAAGCATTTAAATTATTATTAAACAAATCATGATGTTTATTTTGTCTGTTTTTTTTCTTTTGGAAATCCCAGTATTTTGTAATAAATGTAAGGAAGTAAGTTTATTACCGTAGTATAGAAGTAAACCATCTAAATAATGAGTACGGTAAATGATAAAAGAGAAAAAGGATTAAAAGGAGATCATTTAACATTATTTAGTAAAGAAAAAAGACATTTTAAATATTACCTAACAAATGATAATGTTTTGTTTTTGCATGACTCAGTATTTGAGAATTAAATGTGGTAATAATCTGAATATTGAGTAAAATAAAATATTAAAACGTAATACTTTAATATCATAAAGTAAACAAAAATGTATATATTACAATCATTTAAGTTTAAAAAATGAAATCATAAACAAAAACAATAAAACAAAAAATGTATATGAAAGAAAAATACTATTTAAAGATACAATTATTTAATAGAAGTATTGCATTTTTTTCATAAGGGATCATAGGAAGTGTACAAATTCACTTTTTAAATAAATAAGTAATACGTTTATAAGTCTGGGCTGAGGACGATTTGGTAAAAGTATTCAGGAGAAGAAAAACTTTATACTTAAAATAAACATTCAGAAAAATGTATTTTGTCAAATCTGCATCAGACATAAAGTAAAAGTAAAAATGAGAACTCGACCTCAAAGGAAAACTTGGCGCTGCCGAAGTTGGTCTTCTGCTTCTGCCAGAAGTTGTCGGGTTTGATGATGAGTGCGACGCAGATCTCGACCGGGAAGAACTCCTGCAGGGTCTTCAGCAGAGGTTTGATGAGTTCCCACTTGGAGCCTCGCATGTCGATGATGACGGTGAAGCCTCGCTTGCACACGTCCTCGCTGTGGACGCAGAGATAAGTATAGAGATATGTATGTCTGACAAAAGATACGTTTGACTGAATATTCTGCCTCAGAAATACATGTTTGTGGTTTAACACAGATCACGGATTAGCTATGTGTATTGACAGGAATCTGGTGATACAATACGATATATTGCGATACTGTAGTAACAGGGATATATTTGTAGTATTGTCGAGTACTTGACTCCGGTGTTGCAGTATTTACAGAACACATGACTCTTGACGAAGTCGTAACTGCTTTCATTTGTTTTCAAACCAAAAATATGTCCAAACATCAGCTTTAAAAGCTGCTGGAGTCACTGTATCCTCTCGTTCTCAGTCATTGCAGAATTTACAGACCACATGACTCTTGAAGAATTCGTGATTGTTTTCATTTGTTTTAAAACCAAAAATATGTCCAAACATCAGCTTTAAAAGCTACTGGAGTCACTGTATCCTCTCGTCCTCAGTCATTGCAGAATTTACAGACCACATGACTCTTGACGAAGTCGTAACTGCTTTCATTTGTTTTCAAACCAAAATATGTCCTATCATCCACTTTAAAAAAAAGCTCCTGTAGTCACTGTATCCTCTCGTCCTCAGTCACTGCCGGGATCTCCCTAGATTTATTTGTTCCTTTAGCTGCGGGGGACGTCACGACTGCTGCCATCTAGCGGCCAGAAGTTTAATTGCAACACAAAAATTAACAAACAATTTAAATATTTGCATGTAAATTGTAAATCAAATAAAAAATACAGTGCTTTTAATATAGATACTGTATGGCTAAAACAATTTTGCGATATTTAAGTGTATCGATATTTTCCTACACTCTTATTAGATTTGACATAAACTGTAGTAGTCAGACCAGGAAGCAAAAATGAACAAACACCATTAATGTTTGCATTGTATTTGTAAATAAAAATATCTACGTATTTTATTTGATACAACCCTGGTTGAAATATAAACCATAAAAAAACTATGATACAAATAAAATAACTAAAATTAAAAGCCAAATCATTTAAAAACATATTTTAAAATAAATAATTTGAATTAAATGTATGTACACAGGGATGTATGTGCAGATACACACAGGGATGTATGTGCAAATAGACAGAAAGTGGAGCGCACACACACACTCATGTGATTGGAGAGTAAAAATACACTCAGGTGACTTCATCAAACACACAAACACACCTAAGCTGCTCCCCAACACTCGCCAGCGCCACATCCATTATCGGCTTCCCTGAGGAGGCACAACTCCGAGTCGCCATGGAAACAGCAACTCGATTAGCAAGAGGAGGGCACGCGGATTTACAAAAAACAAAAAACAAAACAGAATTTGGACGACTTTGGTTCCATCTCAGAGGGTTCTCCTCAGCCAGGTATGTGTACAAACAAGTGAGTCCCAGAGGTTCCACTAGAGACGGTGTTACATGACGACGAGCCAACATTCAATGTCACAGAAGATAAAAAAACTCTCGCTAATAGGACGCTTGGAAACAGCGTGAGTCCCAACAGTAGTTCCGTTTACGAGGACATTACCAGCTTAGAAGTAATTGTTGCTGACATCATCCGGATTAGGAAACCGGAGCCAAAAAACTGAGAGGATGTTGGTACAAAAAGAACATTTTATTAGAGGCGTAAGGAAATATGAATACAGTCAAATATCGCGATGTATATTTTTTAAGATACTCAATTGATCGAACTATATTCTGAAAAGGAAATATAAAATAAATGGAATCAAGTGGTAAGTAGGTTGAGGCTACTTAAACATTGGGGTGTGTATTGGTAGGAATCCGGCTATGTGTTGCAATTCCGAGCATTACGTATCACGATACAGGGTCAACGATACGTTATATTATGATACTGTAGTAACAAGTATACATGTGTAGTATTGTCAAGTACTTGACTCTGGTGTTACATAATTTACAGACCACGTGAATCTTGACGAAGTCGTAACTGTTTTCATTTGTTTTCAAACCAAAATATGTCCTATCATCAGCCTTAAAATCTGCAGGAGTCACTGTATCCTCTTGTCCTCAGTGATCCTGACATATTTTAGATATACATTTTTTAATAATATATATTTATATATATGTATATATATATATATATATATATATATATATATATATATATATATATATTATAAAAAATTTTAACTTACATGCAAATATTCAAAATGTTTGTTTATTTTTGTGTTGCAATTAAACCTCTTGCCGCTGGATGGCAGCAGTCATGACATCGTCCGCAGCTAAAGGAACAAATAAATCTTGAGATATATATATAAATATATATATATATAGAGAGAGAGAGATCAATTGAGTATCTTTAAAAATATATATACTTACTGATACTGAATTCTTTTTATTTACAATCACAACCTCCTACCACTAGATGGCAGCAGTCGTCCATCCGCAGCTAAAGGAACAATGAAATCCCGCAAGATCCCGGCGTGGTAGACATGCTAGATAACAATGAATCACCATATGAATTGACCTGAAAAAAAGTTATCCAATTATATATCGCAAAATGATTTTACTGTATCGAACAGCAATGTAACAATGAAAATGTGGCTTTTTAATCGTTAAACAAAGTGTGTTTAAAATAAAACAAGTCATTATTCAAACATTTACAATAACATGTAAATATTCATTAATAATCTTCTGCAGTCATTATGCCACGAGCAGCTAATAGCAACAATGAAATCCGGCAAGATGACTGAGGGCGAGAGGATACAGTCGACTCCAGCAGCTTTTAAAGCTGATATTTGGACATAGTTTTTTTCAAAACAAATAAAGGAAGTAACGACTTCGTCAAGAGTCATGTGGTCTGTAAATTCTGCAACACCAGAGTCAAGTACTGGACAATACTACACTACTATATTGTCACTTCAGTATCACGATATATCGTATCGTCAGTTTCTTGCCAAAACACACCCCGACGTTTAAGGAGCCACGACCTACCCACCCCTTGACTCCATGAATTTAACTCCACTCTCTGGGGACTGACCTCGACAAAAAAAACCAAATAAACCAAACACTGACGCTTTCATACGGATGCTAATCAAACGCCGCCGAGAAGAAAGAAGCGTTTGATTCCAGCCGGGGAGACACTTCACAAACACTTCATCGGCTCTTTTGTCGAGTCGATCGCACTTTGATCGCCTCGACGAGAAAGAAAGAAAAAAAAACACAAACAAGAAGAGAAACTTGAATTAAAGATTTATGCTAATGCTAGTTGCTCGAGCGCGGATGAAAGTACTCGCTAACTCCCTGACGAGGCTGAGTTTTCGTCGGCGTGTGTTCACCTGGGGACCGTGGACAGGTAGGTCACCAGCCTCCTCAGGTCCTCCTGCTTTATTCGGTCGTGGTTGCTTCTGGCGGGGAACGTCAGGATGGGTCCTCCTCGCTTGTCTCGCCCTCCTGCGACACAAAAAAACAATCTCAAACATCCATAATCCCGACAAGAAGAAGAAGAAGAAGAGACTCTCGCGAAAGACAAACATCCGAGGGATGAAGCTGTAGAAGGAGCTTCACCTGTCGCAGCGATAAGTCAACAACCGAAAACCTCCCACGAGGGCAGAAGAAAAAAAGTGAGTGTTTACAGACTTCGCCTCCCGCTGTCGTCTGATGCTCCGGGTTTTTTAATAAACTCGGGAGGAAAAGACTCCTGCAAACAGCTGAGGGCGACGAGGAACACCCAGTCCGACGCCGAGGAGCCGGAATCGCTTTCATATTCAGAACCAGAATAAATAAAACCTTGTAGTTATTGACTCAAACATGCTCAAACATGATTAAAAAACAGAGAGCCTCCCGGGGCGGAGAAAACCCCCCCCCCACACAAAAAATATGACTTTTAAATCAAGTGGATTAGAATTAAACGAGTCTAGTTTATCTTGAAAAACCGTTACTAAAGACTGAATAAATGAATAAATACATGAAAAAGTTTAAAAAAAAACTGGGCCGATAAGAAGCGTACGAGCTCGTCTGAAGCACGAAACCGTACAAAACCTCGTGATGGATGAAGTGAGCGATGACGGTTGAGATTAATGTAAGAAACACAAACCACAATGTTTATACGCCGACAGCTCACGGAGCAGAAGGCTGGGTGGCGGACGATCTTTTCTTTCACGGAATACTTTCAGTGAATATCGAGTTCGTATTAAGAAAAAAAAAGTATTTCATATCCATTTTTTTACTTTTTAAATTTTTTTTAAACATGTTATTGACATACTAAGGTTTATATCGTGTTTTTTAAATGCATTTTTTTTAATTATTTTTTAGCGTTTTTTTGTGTTTTTGTGATGTCACATAATAATAATAATGTGGCCCCTGACCCCGAGGATACTTATTTGCTTAGCCTGGCTCTAGAGTCAAACGTGTCGCACTCGCCAACTCGGTTATGAAGCTCGCCACAGTCAAAATAAATGCTCAAAATTTAGGTGAACACCGATACATTTTTAGCTAGTATGTTGACGAATACACACTGAAGTAGACGTAAAAAAAATGTATACAATTAATCAGGAAACGTCAACAAAATTACAGAGAACTCAATGCAAAAGTCTGTTGTTGAACCACATCAATGCTCGGGGGTTCAACCCTTGTGTTATCTCAGGGTCAAGGGGACCCGGAGGGCCGGGTAAACAAATGTGTTTGAGGTATCCCTTGTGTTGTCTCTAGGGTCAAGTTGGACGACCTCCAGCACTGCATATGTATTTATGGAAGCCAGGGAGGTTGTTGACCTTGACCCAGAAACAACACAAGGGATACTACAAACACATTTGTTTTCCGGGCCTTTCGGGTCACCTTGACCCTGAGAGAACACAAGGGATACCACAAACACGTTTGTTTTCGGGTCACCTTGACCCTGAGATAGCATGACTAGTTTAGTTTAAGAAAAACATCGAAGAGCCTAAATATCCCAAGTTTTTTTAAGTGATATTGTATCGTTATTTAAAAGCAATGTTTTGATTAAAATTAATAAATACATTTTGTTGTTTTTTTCCTTTCAAAATGAATTGTATATAAATCCTACCTAGAAGTACAAATAACTGTTTGTTCATTTTTTTGTTGCAATTAATCTTGTGGCCTCTAGTAATTACGTCCTCTGCAGCTAAAGTAAAAATGAAATCTTGAGAGATCCTGGCGATGACTGAGGACGAGAGGATACAGTCGACTCCAGCAGCTTTTAAAGCTGATGTTCTGACATATTTTGGTTTGAAAACAAATGAAAGCAGTTACGACTTTGTCAAGAGTCATGTGGTCTGTAAATACTACAACACCAGAGTCAAGTACTCAACAATACTACACATATATAAGTGTTGCTACACTATCACAATATATTTCAATATATTATATCATTGCCCCTGTATCAATTGCCAATATAATCTCTAACATGTATAGCATGTATTGACTTAAAGGTACTACAGCTTCTACTGAGGCATTAAAGAAGCAATCTGGTTTTTGGATTCAGAAACACATTTTCTTTTTGAGCTCTTGTTTCAAAATAAATCTTCTTAAATTACCTTTTAATACCTCAGAGTCAAATAGAGTTCATCCAAATTGATGTTTTAAACCCGACTGGACGGTCCATTAATGTTCCCGCTTCTCTAATCAAAACTCAATATTGGAAGATGTTTAATAAAATGGAATCATGTGTTTCAGACTGGCTGAGGAAGGTCGGATGAGAAATGGAAAAATCAGTCCTTTTATGAAAGTCAAAGACGAGTGTCAAGCATTAGCTAGTGTTGATGTACAATTACTGATAAAGGTTATTCAAAGGATTCATACAATTTGTCTTTTCTTTAATTTATGTTTATTTTTTTTACACTTTGAGAACTAAGTCTTCTTCATCAATCAGATGTAAACATAAAATAGAAAAAAATAAATAAAAAGAGGACCAGATCAGATGTAGCTTCCGTAGCCGTTAGCTAACCCCATCACATCTAAGTTATTTAAAATCACACAAAGTACACAAACAGTTGTTTTTGTTATATAGACATGTACTTTATGTGTATGTTTTAAGAATAGAACCAAATAAAAACGTACATTGTTTTTTTAAATCAGACAAAAACCTGTTTGTTTTTTAAACTAGCTAGCACATCTATGCTAGCTAGGACAGAACTAGCGTTTGTTAGCTTGTTTATCTTTTTAGCATAATTAAGAAACCAGCTCAACAACAGATAATTAAAAAGTATTCCTAAGAAAAAAAACAGTATTTCTGTTTCATTGGCGAAGCATTTTCTTTGTATAACATACACATGTAAGGATTTAATTAAAAATAATTCCCTGTCCCTGTTTTTTATCAACTTCAGCCATTAAAACTCCGGTTTTTCTTGTCCAAAGATGACAACATTTTTGGCATATGACACTTTTTTTCCGGTAAGTAAAAGCATAAACCATGATGAACAAAAATCTCTATATATATGTGTTTTATTCATGTGATCTTTCTTAAAAGAAGAATGTTAAACTGGTCACGATCGTCACAACATGATTTTGAAAACATTCCTGCAGCTGAGAATGAAGCTGTGAACAAATAAATAAACGTCAACATCTACACTTTGTGAAGAGAATATCTCACAGATGAAAGTTACATTGTTCCACTTCATTAAAAAATGAATTCCCTTCCTCGGCTCTTGATCATTAAAAGGGGTTTAAGGCAATTGTTTTTGGAGGGAATTAGTTGATGTAGCTCAAAACATCTGGTAAATATTTCCATGTTTTCATTTTGAGCATCTAGAAAATATGCATTTTCAGAGAAAATCAGTGTGCATGCTTAATCTGCTGAACGTGTAAAATGAAACGCTCGATAATGCTTGAAGTATTGCATTAGTATTCAAAGTAAAATGTGTGGAAGCAGTTAAAATGATGGCATATTACAATAATACTGATGTGAAAACTTTGAAATTAACTGAAAAAGGTTGCAAACCAGATAAAAGAAGAAAAGGAATTAGAATACAAAAAAGTTAAATAAATAGTAGTAGAAGTAGTAGAAGTAGAATAAGTAGTAGTAGTTGAGTAGAAGAAATAGTACAATTAGTAGTAGAAGTAGTAGGAGAAGTATAAGTAGCAGTACAAGTAGTAAGAGTAGTATTAGAAGTAGTATAATAAAATTAAGTAGAAGTAGTAGTAGGGTAAGTAGTAGAAGAAGTAGTAGAAGTAGAAGTAATAGAATAATTTGTAGTAGAGTAGTAGAAGAATTAGTAGTAGAAGTAGAATTAGTTTTAGCAGTAGAATTAGTAGTAGAAGTAGAATAAGTAGTAGTAGAAATAGTAGTGGGAGTAGAAGAAGTAGTAGAATTAACAGTAGAAGTAGAATTAGTAGTAGAAGTAGAAGAAGTAGTTGTAGTAGTAGAAGAATTAGTAGTAGAACACTCAAACGAATGGTGGAAAAAGGGTAGGAAAAGAGAAATAGAAGAAAGAGTTGAAGAGATAAAAGAAAGATAGATTATAGCCTGCATTTCGAGAACGAGTCAAATTAATCAAAGTTATTGTGTGAATGCTGGAGGAATGAATAGAGATTATAGATTTCAAGATTTTGGTAAGACTGTGGTAAATTTAAATTAAGTTCGGACCTTGACCAAAAGTGTGAGAAAAATATAATTAAATAAAGAAAAATTACAGGCGAACCCATTGACCTCGTAATCGAACCCCAACATTAGCTTCTTCACGTCACTTCAATTATTTTTTTAAATCACTCACCGGACACGAAGGCGACTTTCTCTTTCAGCACCGGGAGGACGTCCGACGCGCTGACGATGCCTTCAGTCCTTAAAGCGCCTGAAACAAGAAGAAGTTGAACATCAGAGTTTTTCTTTCCAAGAGATAAACACACGAACATCACTCGTTTTCTACTTGCCCTCATGTTCCACTGAGGGTTGGGATTATTTCCCATAGTAATCTACTACTTTTTAGAGTTATAGACAATAATGTTTGTTCATTTTAATGTAGCGACTCAAGCTCAGTTGTCATCTTCGTCCAAAAAGACACTTAAAAATATCCAAATACCTCCAAACTGCTCGTCTGTAACGACCATCTTTTATTAAAGCATCAACATGAATAATTAGAGATAATGAGAAAAATACTTAAATATATCTTTATTTTAAGCGGAAGATCCAGATCTCTAGTTATAGTTTTTAGCCAGTATTTTCCTCATTGAAACAGAGGTGCAAGATTTACACTGATAGCCTGAGATATTCCGCTTAAAATATAGACTTTTAAAAGTATTTTTCTGATAAAAATGATCTTGATAGTTGTCGTCAGAAGTGATTCAGCTTTAAAAAACTGCTGGAGCGTGATATTTAAACGTAAAAACAAACAAAATCAAAGCTAGCTAGCAATGCTAGCTAATATTAGCTTCAGCATGCTTAAGACACTGTTTTAGCATTTGAAATACTGTTGGTTATATTGATAGTCATCAGATGGATCAACGTTACCCAAACTTTTTAACTAGTTTTCCGGCAGAATTGACCTGAAAAATAACTGGGTTCTAAAGAAGATGAAGGGTCCTGAGTTGTTAGGATCTGTTACCATGGTTACGCTGATGTTACACTGAGTTGCACAAAGATGCTTCAACACAAGATGGACGTCACAGACGAGCACTATGGAGGTATTTGGATGTTTTTAAGTGTCTTTTTGGACGAAGACGAAGACAACTGCGCTCCAGTCGCTACATTAAAATGAACAAACATTTTTGTCTATAACTCTAAAAAGAACAGATTACTCTGAAAATAATCGCAACTCTTAGTCGACATGAGGAACATAAACAAACTTTAAACACCCCGTCAGTGAGACAACTCGCAGCTTTCGATGTATTTTGGCAGGAGCGAGCGTTAAGAACATCTAGTTGAATCCAGCAGGTTAACAAACAGTCCAGAAAAAAGCCTCCAGTCGTCCATCATCGACAGGATGTTCCTCCTGATCCGCCGTCTCTAAAAAAACTTCACCTCCGAACCGTCGAAGAAAAAAAAAAAGCTCAGATGTTCACGTCCCGCTGAGAGCGACTGTGAGTTCCAAGAAGGTCCCGCGGCGAGGACTCCCACAAATCTACGGCAGGACAAACACTCGGACACCTGTTCTCGCCTGGACCCGAGCCCGGGAGCTCCGAGAGCTCCGTGAGCGCTGGTGCCGAGCCACGAGCGCAGGAACAGGTTGGTGACTTGAGGCTCGTTCTATCGTCTCTGGAGCGAAGTCACCGTCGAGCCAAAATGTGTTTTATCGTCGGGAGAACAGAACTGGAGCGGATCCCAGGGAATAAATAATTTAGTTTTTATTTCTTATGAAATACCTTTTTGGGTGAGCTGTTGTCGAGGTGGTTTGTTAAGCTGAAGAGAAAAATGTTAGTTAGCATATGCTTGCACTGTGCTAGCTAGCATTGTTGTGCTAGCTAGTTCTTAAAAATCTGGTATTGTTTGATTTAAAAAACAAATTTAACTTTTAATTTGGTTTCATTCTTAAAACATTAACAAAAAGTACATTTCAAAACCACAACTATTTGTTTACTTTGTGTGATTTTAATGTTTACATCTAAGATGTGAAGGTGTTAGCTAGCATATGCTAGCACTTTGCTAGGTAGCATTGTTATGCTAGCTAGTTGACAAAAAACAACTGTGTTTTGTTTGATTTAAAAAACAAATTTAATTTTTAATTTGGTTTAATTCTTAAAACATACACATAAAGTACATGCTAAATAACAACTGTTTGTGTACTTTGTGTGATTTTAAGTAACTTAGATGTGATGATCTGTTGTCGAGGTGGTTTGTTAAGCTAAAGAGAAAAATGTTAGCTAGCATATGCTAGCACTGTGCTAGCTAGCATTGTTGTGCTAGCTATTTTTTTTCGAGGGGGTTTTGTTTGATTTAAAAAACAAATTTAACTTTTAATTTGGTTTAATTCTTAAAACATTAACAAAAAGTACATTTCAAAACCACAACTATTTGTTTACTTTGTGTTATTTTAATGTTTACATCTAAGATGTGAAGGTGTTAGCTAGCATATGCTAGCACTTTGCTAGGTAGCATTGTTATGCTAGCTAGTTGACAAAAAACAACTGTGTTTTGTTTGATTTAAAAAACAAATTTAATTTTTAATTTGGTTTAATTCTTAAAACATACACATAAAGTACATGCTAAATAACAACTGTTTGTGTACTTTGTGTGATTTTAAGTAACTTAGATGTGATGATCTGTTGTCGAGGTGGTTTGTTAAGCTAAAGAGAAAAATGTTAGCTAGCATATGCTAGCACTGTGCTAGCTAGCATTGTTGTGCTAGCAATTTTTTTTCGAGGGGGTTTTGTTTGATTTAAAAAACAAATTTAACTTTTAATTTGGTTTAATTCTTAAAACATTAACAAAAAGTACATTTCAAAACCACAACTATTTGTTTACTTTGTGTTATTTTAATGTTTACATCTAAGATGTGAAGGTGTTAGCTAGCATATGCTAGCACTTTGCTAGGTAGCATTGTTATGCTAGCTAGTTGAAAAAAAACAACTGTGTTTTGTTTGATTTAAAAAACAAATTTAATTTTTTAATTTGGTTTAATTCTTAAAACATACACATAAAGTACATGCTAAATAACAACTGTTTGTGTACTTTGTGTGATTTTAAGTAACTTAGATGTGATGATCTGTTGTCGAGGTGGTTTGTTAAGCTAAAGAGAAAAATGTTAGCTAGCATATTCTAGCACTGTGCTAGCTAGCATTGTTGTGCTAGCTAGTTTAAAAAAACAACTGTGTTTTGTTTGATTTAAAAAACAAATTTAATTTTTAATTTGGTTTAATTCTTAAAACATACACATAAAGTACATGCTAAATAACAACTGTTTGTGTACTTTGTGTGATTTTAAATAACTTAGATGTGATGGTCTGTTGTCGAGGTGGTATAAAGAGAAAAATGTAAGCTAGCATATTCTAGCACTGTGCTAGCTAGCATTGCTGTGCTAGCTAGATTAAAAAAAAACAACAACAGGGTTTTGTTTGATTTAAAAAACAAATTAATAACTTTTAATTTGGTTTAATTCTTAAAACATAAAAGTACATGTCAAAACCACAACAATTTGTTTTCTTTGTGTGATTTTATTGTTTACATCTAAGACGTGAAGGGGTTAGCTAGCGGCTGTGGAATCTACATCTGATCTAGCCCTCTTTTTATTTATTAGGATATAACTTTTTCTATATATGTGTCGCATTCTTGCGGAATTTAATTTAATATAGAGCGCAAAATAATGGTAAATATATTAATATAGAAATGTATATAATTGTAATGATGTTTAAAGAAATATTTCTAATGATTCTAACTAATAATAATTTAACAGTGTTTTTAATGTTTCTATCATTTTTTGTATCAAAATAAAAATGTATAAATATATATATATATATATATATATGTCTCATTTTATTCACATTCAAACCCAGAACATGTTAATGTAAACTCTCGATACTGTCCGCAAGAATCTTGGGTCTCTTCGTGGAAATGAATATTACACAAATAAAACTTCCAGTGACTATTGAAAAAACCCAAAGAAAAGTTTTATCAAAATGGTTTTGCTGAACTGTCTTAAGACTAAATAAAGTATGTACTTTATAATTAAAGCTTCAATAATAGATGGTCTGCAATTACAAAAACACAATTTGCAATCAGTGATTTCTTTATTTCGTTAACAAAAATAACACTAACATACTTAATAAAGTTAAAACATGTTTTTATTTGTAAGGGTGTCAATAATGTGATTTATCAAGATGAATTCATTATATTTTCGTTCGCAATAACCTGATTTTTAATCTCAAACTGTTCTGTTTGCAAGTAGTCTTTTTGTATTTTAGTTTTAAATTACACTTCATAGTTAATTCACTTCAAAAAGTAGAAAAGTGAGCAAACAGATTGTTGTCCATCAGAGAAGTTGACGTTTATTTTCATTTGTAAAAGCTGCCGGTTATTTATTGTTCTGTAACAGCCAGATGCTTTTGTCATCACAACCCTACACACACACACACACACACACACACGTGCACACACACACACACACAATCTTGTAAAATAAAAATTGTATAAAAGTGAACAACTATCAACAAACACATCAAACTATCGTATCAATCTTGGCTTGTATTCCAATAATGTAATCAAAGTGCAGGACGAGGATAAAAGAGAAAAAAAGATAAAGTGTGGTTAAAAAAAAAGAGGAGAGAAACAGCCGCTAACATGTCTTTTGATCTTTTCCTCGGAGATTTCCCTCCGGAGCCTTCAGACGATTTTATTTCAATTCATCTTGATTTAGCAACATGTTTCGCTTTCAACGTCGCAGCGAGGAAATATTTCATCTCCCTGCGAGTCACATGACTGTGATCTTGACGTAGAAACAAATATGTCGACGTCGACATCGATGAGCAGAACAATCGTTTGTTTAGACTCTTGTTTTTATCCAGTGATGTTTGGAATTTTGTCATAATTGTCGTTTATTAATGGATTCCTTCGGGAGTCAATCAATCCAAACAAGAGTGAATTTAAATAAATGAAAAAAATGGTTTTGTTTGCAAAATATTAAGTGTTTTCTTCACGTGAGAAAATAGTTTCTTATCTTTATTTCTTGATTTTGATTAAAATTGGTGACTTGTCATTTATTTATTGAAGTAATTATTTCAGTTTTATTAGATTATTGGTAGGTAGTTTTTTCTCCTTTTTTTTGTTTGATTTTTTTTACAACGATTACCCAGAAAAAACATTCATTCACTTCTGAAGACGACAATTAAAATTGTACAAAATCTGGAAGAAGTTGTATAACTAATGTTTGTAAACAAATATATAACTCTCCAAATTAATGTACATTATAATCTCTTTGTTTTACTATTTATCTTGTTTATGTAAAGTTATGGTTTCATAGTTCTGATACATTTGATTTTATCTTTTTACAAGTTACATCACAATAGGAAAAGAAGTGTAATTATTTAACTTCTTTCTTATTATTGTGAATCATTGTATTGTTTCTGACAGGCTTAGCAAACCTTATTAAACCTTCAAACAACGGATTGCATTGGCAAGAACACGATAGATACTATCTACTGGACTCTGATGTATCCTTTCTTTTTTCACTCATCGCTGCCATTTCACCACTTTTGTTGTTACTGGAAAAAAATGACAAATGTTGCCAACTAGTGGCCGGAGGTTAAATTGCAGCACACAAATTAATAAACGCTGTGAATACTTGAGTTTTAATAATAAAATAAAACATCGAATGATTTTCTTTTTTACACACAGTATTGAAATATAAATCATGAAAAACATGTGAATTAAAATAAATAATAATAAAGGAAATATTTTGTATTTATTTATTTTAAATATTGATACCGTGCTATTGAATATCGATACAGTATTTGGAATAAAAATATATCGTTATATCTGTGTTATCTTAAACCCATAGTTTAAACCCTCGTGATTTGAATACGTAAAAACAAACAAAAATCCAAGCTAGCTAGCAATGCTAAGCTAATATTAGCTTCAGCATGCTTAAGACACTGTTTTAGCATTTGAAATACTGTTGGTTACATTAATAGTTCAATTGGGCATCAGATGGATGAACGTTGCCCAAACTTTTTAACTAGTTTTCTGGCAGAACTGACCTGAAAAATAACTGGGTTCTAAAGAAGATGAGTTTTTCGGATCTGTAACCATGGTTACGCTGATGTTACGCTGATGTTACTGGTCAACACCGGTCAACACCGGTCAACACTGCAGCTCGTCCGATCACACGTCCAGACTTCTTGCACCTCTTCAACGAAACAGAAACTTATTTTCACAATATTACGTGTCGTTTTTATTACTTCCTGGCATCGGCAGCCGGATTTTTCCCTCCAGCAACACTCTGGCTCGTCCCGAGCGTGTCCTGCTCATGAGCGACCACGGAATTATCATGGACCGAGAAAATCTGCGTTTCTACCCAACAATAACATTTTTACACGACAACGGTTTCAATCTGCAGAATATCAACGCGCCGGAGACGGAACCCCTGGCGAACTCCTATTTCAGCGCTCGACAGAAACACTTGAGTTATGTTTTTGAATTTGTGTTTCCAACACTTTTCAGCACAAAAGGCAGAGTTAGATTCCTGAAAGGGAAACAGTTAACGCTAGAGCTGGAAGGAGAAGGTTTTCAGGAGAATAAAATACTTCAACAACGAGAGTCTGAGGACATTTTTATACGTGTGGCGACAGAGGTTAGAAGTTTAAGGTTCAGCGCCGGATAACATTGTGTCTCTGAGGGAGATGTTAAACCCTGATCGCGTTGCAGCCTACTCCCATCACTGTGTGACTGGTAGAAGATTGTTGTCGCTTTGGAGAAATGCTTCTGCGAAAGTCACTAAAAAATTTGAAATATTTATCCAATATTTCATTAGATATTGTTTCATTTTATTTAAAGAGTCTCATTAAGATCTTAGTGGTAAATTGCGCGTTTAAAAAATATAAATAAGAGGAATAAACTTAGAAATAAGTTTACAAATGTACGTTGTTTTTTTTAACTTGTAATTACTAGGGTTGACGATGCTTCATGAAACAGTGTCATGTTGTTTAGAGGTCAGTAGGTGGCGCCATGAAATTAAAAATGATGTTTCATTAGAACAGTTGTTCAAAACAAAGGAAAATAGTGCAGAGACCGCCATCTAGTGGACTCTGAAGGTAATGACACTGTTTCATGAAGCTTCAACAGACCATCACTAGTAATTACTCACTTAAAATAAATACATCTACAAAATTAAAAAATAATTAAAGTAATGCCTGGGTGGTTTATTTACTATCAAAAAAAGATCAAAAATATGCGGCACATGGATCCAAGTAAGCATTTATTTATACATTTATATTTATTATTCGATTTAAATCCCTTTTAAAAGCTTTTCGATGTTTCCTTCATTACATTTTTTTGTGTTTGTGAGTATTTACTGTCACTCGAACTAATCTTAAAAACATACTTTGCATATTTTTAAATAAATTGTATATATAATGAAATAATACACAATAAAAAAACACTTTATTTAATATAGTCCTGGCATTGTTACAATTATTTTTTTTCCACACCAAGTTAAGGCTTTAATTAATTAATAACTAAGTCCATTTAAAAGCCAAAATAGTACTTGATCACAATCTTTGCCACTCGTTTGTTTACCTAAAACAGCATGTACTACACAACCAGCTATGTATTGAAACCTGTTAGTACTTCACGTTATTAAAGCCGCTCAGATATTCACGACCACCTCGAGTCGTAAAGGTGCGAACACGGGTCCGCGAGTCGCAGGTCATCGCTGACGTAGCCGTGTCAGTGCTGATGTAAAGGGGTCATGGGAAGTTTCAACCACCGCACACACACACACACACACACACACACACACACACACATACCAAGACTCACACGCTAAATCACGACACGCAGCCCTGTTGAAACCATTAGACGCACCCCCCCCCCCCCACACCCGCCCACGCCACCACATGACCTTGATCAGCCTGGACCGGATCATGAACCAGTCATATTTTTTTCCCATGATGCAAATCTGTCTCACGTCCGGGTGGAGTGAAATAAAATACTTCCCACCGACATCGAAGGTGACACCGACGCCGCTCCCGTCTCCATCATGAGTCCGGGATGAGTCACGGTTGGACGGCGAGCGGATATATATATATATATATATATATATATATATATATATATATATATATATATATATATATACGCCGGGGATTTATCGCCGGAGCTCGTTACCGTAATGGAACCTTAAAGTGCGGCCAAAAAATTCGGAAAGTCAAAGATGTTTTTAAAGTATCGGACGATTTATGTTTAAGTGATAAAGCGGGACAACTTTGTATTTAAGTCTTCAGACATAAAGGTTTTTTTTTTTGGGGGGGGGGGGTTTAATGAACGCCGTTAAATTTTCTTTTGATGAAAAGTCGTGAGGGAAAAAGAGAACACGAGGAACGAAGCCATAAATCTAGGACAGGTGTCTGGAACGCAGTGGTAGAGTATCATCACAAGACAATGACACACAATAGTATCTCGATGTATCTCGATATATAGCGATATATTGGGATATTCTGAAGTTAACCTGACCTTTATGAAGAATGATTATGACTTATGTATCAATAAATGTACGAATAAATGTATAAATACATTTTAAAATAAATGTATGAATACATGTATAAATACTTAACAAAATGTATAAATACGTAACAAAATGTATAAATGTCAAAATAAATGTATGGATAAACATCAATATGTCAAAATAAATAAATGACTTCTGATTCAATTTTTCTAAAATAATGGAGATATTTTACATATAAAAACTGAAATTGTAACTTTTATTTATACATTTTGTCTTCTATTTATTTAGGTATTCATACATTTTGTTGTCCGTATGTAAATTAAGTGGGCGGGTCGAACATCAGTCTAAGGCAGTGATTGGTTACAGCCTTGGATCAACTACCACCGCCTTGAAAGCATCAGACGTTCATCACACTTTTATCTCAGCTTGGAGAAAAGTGTTGTCAAGTGTCGACGATTGTGTTTCAACAACTGGTTGCAATCAGTGTTAAAAAGTAGTAGAAGAAGAAGCTGTCGAGTCATTTCCTGTAAGTGTGTAGCAGCAGTGTTTGATTTGAGACAGTACTACTCTGTGGAAATTTGAGCACTGCACAAGTAAGTGTCTTACAGTATACACTAAAGCAGTGCACTTAGGGAAGTGTGGTATTTGAGTGTGTGTATTATCAATTCAATAACGCAGGTTAAAGTGTCGCCATCACATTGTGGCGTAGCAGTTAGTGTGACCGCCTCAGAAGGTTGTGGGTTCGCTTCCAGTTATTTTATGGTTTATATTTTCGATAAAGTGTGTGTAAAGTAAAATAATTCAATTTATTTTTTATTCACAATTAACAAGCCATGTTCATTTTTGTGTCCAATTAAACTTCCGGCCAATAGATGTCAGCAATCATGATGTCCTACTCAGCTAAAGGAAGAATGACTGAGGACGAGAGGATACAGTGACTCCAGCAGCTTTTAAAGCTGATGTTTGGACATATTTTGGTTTGAAAACAAATTAAATCAGTTACGTCTTCATCAAGAGTCATGTGGTCTGTAAATACTACAACACCAGAGTCAAGTACTCAACAATACTACACATATATCCTTGTTACTACACTATCACAACACCAGAGTCAAGTACTGGACAATACTACAAATATATCCTTGTTACTACACTTTCACAACACCAGAGTCAAGTACTGGACAATACTACAAATATATCCTTGTTACTACACTATCACTATATTGTAGTCCCTGTATCGTGATACGTATGATATCGTCAGATTCTTGCCAATACACATGCCTAGTTTTACAAAAGAAACAGAAAAAGACATAATACTATTTAAAATGCTATGAATAAAATGATTTAGAAGTAGAAGAAAGAGTGGCGACCCCCGTTAAGGGAATTAGCAGAAGACAATGTACATTCAAGGATTAATTGCTTATTATTGTCAGAACTAGTTTAGATTAACAATCTATTCGGAATAATTATTATTACACATTAGTGAGTATAGTCTGGTCCCTGAACCACTTGTGTATCGCGTTAAAGCAACAATACGTACGTTCTAAAGTATGGTATCTGCCCCCCCCTTGTGTAAAAACAGTGTAACTGCAATGCGTTTTATTTAATTTAATGTTGAAGTCTACCTCTCCAGGATACAGTAAGTCCATCATCGTGACCATGTTTTGAACTTATTACTTTATAAAATTTGATTTGATTTCTGAAATCTGGGCGAACGAGAGGTTACGAGAGCGGAGTCGATTATGAGGTAATAATGGCTTCAATCCTCCTCCAGCCAGCAGTAATCATGCCCCGCTTTGTTTACACAACAAGTCTCTTGGAGGTGGAGACTTGATGTGCGTGACTAACCTTGATCTTTAATAAATCACAGCAGAGTGGGTGTGGTTATGGTATTCGATATTTTAGCTTCAGTGGGCGGGGCTTAAGATCATTTTTGTGTAAATTTAAGTAAGTACACATGATGGATGGATCTATAGAATTGGAAAATGAAAAGTGTAAAGTCTTGAATAGAGCTTTAAAAATTCCGTCTTCAGAGGAAAAAAAAGGTGAGGTTTTTTACACCCGACGCAAACAGCTGCCAGGACAACCGGCCCGCCGGACTCATGGCCGTGTTGCCATGGAGACCGAGCCCGGGGAGGGTGATGCCTGTCATATTAAAATGTTGCTTGTTTGGAGGCAAAGAAAACGTCTGTCGAGAGCGGCAGCTGTGTCTCTCGCAGAGTCCACCATCCATCACCGGCTAACTGGTGACGTCGGGAGGTCCAGTGAAAGTATGATCAAAGCCTGTCGTCCACGGCAACACGTCTGTCGGGATGAGGCAGCGCCGGCTGTTTGTATCGATTACGACATCCGAGTCCGGAGTTTTGAAGGAGTTGACACATTTATTTCCTCTGATCTCGAGCGCACATGCTGATGTTGTTAAGATAATCAGGCCAGTGACTCCGACAGAGTCTCGTTGCATGAGAAAAGTGTGGAATTTCTTCTTTTTTTTTTTCGAGATCAGCTTCGGTTTACTTCGGGGCCACGATTATGTGCCGCGACAGTTGTGAAGGGCCAACGAAGGAATAAGAAGCCTTTGTTCGGGGGAACAATACCATAATAACAAATTAAATAAGCATGTAAAAACTGTAAGCAACCCACCGCAGAAAAGCTAAAACTGATTATTTTTATCCATTTTTTATGTACTTTATTAAGTATTTTTTGGAAGAACAAAACAAGACAATATGATAGAAATACACTAAATAAGAAAATCTTTACACGTAAAAATATGAAAGAAAATAAGTGCTAAAAAATGTAAATGTACTTTCTCAAATACTAATTCAAATTAAAAGAAATAACAAAAGGCTCTTGGTGAGCTGTGTCATTAGGGCATAGTAATGGAAATGGCTAGAGCTGCACGATATTGGAAATATGTGCGATATTCGATATTAGTGTCTTGAAGTGTGAGACGGAGACGTAAAACAAAGAGACATAGAAGTACATATTGAGAACTTTACAGAACGTGACACTGATTGGTCAAAGTGCGGATTCAAGAAATTCTTGATTTGACTGATTGATTGATTATTGAAATATTATAAATTATCACACATGTTTTGGATATTCATATCGTACGTAACAATATCGATATTTTTGCGATTAAATTGTGTAGCCCTAGTAATGGCCTAGTTGAAACAATATCTATTTTCAAATATTCATGTATAAATTCAGAGTTAAGTTAATACAAACCAATTAAGAAACACTACTTGTGATTTGATTGACTTGGCTTTAGGTTCTTTTAAGCAAACTTTACCAAAAACTGTAACGAATCACAATTCATGTGGGTTTTTTCAATTTATTTATTTTTCACAGTTTATAAAATAATACATTCCAGCAAAAATAAATAAGTAAGTTAAGGCACATTTGGGATCTCTAGCTAATTACAAAAAATATATAACATAATGCAATTAGAAAATGTCGAAATGGTGATATATCGCGATATTATTTTACACTACTGTATTGATATTTGACAGCAATGTATCGTTTTGTTTTTTTATTTAAAAAGGATGAATACATTTTTTTATATTTCATTTCTTACTTAGATATTTTATGGTTTATAGTTTAAATAAAGTGTGTGTAAAATAAAATAATTCAATTTATTTTTTATCCACAATTAACATGCCATGTTCATTTTTGTGTTACAATTAAACTCCCGGCCAATAGATGTCAGCAATCATGATGTCCTCCTCAGCTAAAGGAAGAATGACTGAGGACTAGAGGATACAGTCGCCTCCAGCAGTTTAAAAAAAGTTCATGTTTGGACATATTTTGGTTTAAAAACAAATGAAAGCAATTACTACTTCGTCAAGAGTCATGTGGTCTGTAAATTCTGCAACACCAGAGTCAAGTACTTGACAATACTACACATATATCCTTGTTACTACACTATCACAACACCAGAGTCAAGTACTGGACAATACTACAAATATATCCTTGCTACTACACTATCACAACACCAGAGTCAAGTACTGGACAATACTACAAATATATCCTTGCTACTACACAATCAAGACACCAGAGTCAAGTACTGGACAATACTACAAATATATCCTTGTTACTACACTATCACAACACCAGAGTCAAGTACTCGACAATACTACAAATATATCCTTGCTACTACACTATCACAACACCAGAGTCAAGTACTCGACAATACTACAAATATATCCTTGCTACTACACTATTAAGACACCAGAGTCAAGTACTGGACAATACTACAAATATATCCTTGTTACTACACTATCACAACACCAGAGTCAAGTGATCGACAATACTACAAATATATCCTTGTTACTACAGTATCACAACACCAGAGTCAAGGACTCGACAATACTACAAATATATCCTTGCTACTACACTATTAAGACACCAGAGTCAAGTACTGGACAATACTACAAATATATCCTTGTTACTACACTATCACAACACCAGAGTCAAGTACTCGACAATACTACAAATATATCCTTGTTGCTACACTATCACAACACCAGAGTCAAGTACTGGACAATACTACAAATATATCCTTGTTACTACACTATCACAACACCAGAGTCAAGTACCCGACAATACTACACATATATACTTGTTACTACAGTATCAATATATCGTAGTCCCTGTATCGTGATACGTATGATATCGTCAGATTCTTGCCAATACACACGCCTAGTTTTACAAAAGAAACAGACACAGACATAGTACTATTTAAAATGCAATAAATAAAATGAATAAAAAAAACGAAATTACAAGGTTTTTTTTTCATTTTGGTTCTGTTTTATTTAACGACCCAGTTTGAGTCGATCACGTCGTCACTTGACTTTACCTGCAAACACTCGTCAACGCTCAGCGAAGACGTTTCCTGCCTTCAAAACAAGCTCCGGCTCTAATGGCCGAGGATCCAGTTTCCTTTTCAGAGAGAAACCCACATCCATCACTCCAGCAAAAAAAAACCACACAACCACACTCACAATCAGACGGATGAAGAAGGGAGGACGACTGCTTCTAGTTAAGTGTTGAGGCCCGGCGTCACACTCGGGTCAGAACCTCGACTTCGCCCGTAATCTCAAAAAAGTCGTTGAACTTCTCGAAGAGGAATCGTTGAACTTGAGGAAGACCTCGCGTCGTTCTTATCTACGTTCTGCCCGATGGCAGAGAAAAAAAAAAAGCTGCATCTCTTACAACGATGACATCATGCTGGACCACATGGAGGGATGCCATCTGGAGGTGCTGACTCAGCACAACGCGCAGCAGCGTCTTTCTGAACCGCAGCCAGCGATCGAGCTCCGGGCGGAACCGCAAGATTCTGCTCGTCGACCGGTTGTGAATCTATCCAGTCATGTTCTCTGTTACTATCTCTGGCTGCGAGTGCAGGAAAAAAGGTTTAGAACTCGCCCCTTAAATGTCAAGTTTAATTGGTTAATAAAGGTTTAATGTCAGTTTCCTTGTTATAAGTAGGAGTTGCGTTCACTGCTGCAGCCCCCCTGCTGGGATCGGTTGTTATTTTTCAGTGAAAACTTCAGGTTGTGACTGCGACTGACTGAGAGTGTTCCCAGAATCCATCTGGATTATTACCTCGGCCAGAACAACACAAAATACAGGAGTTACCACCACTAAAACGTTGAGTGTGAAATGTCTTCCCTATTTCTTAACAAAACAATAAAAACAAGTGTGTGATCATTGAAAAAACTGCTTTTACTCTTATATAAATGAAAATAAATGCTTTCTATTTTTTTGTTTATTAAAGTTAAGTCACATTCGGTAAAAAAAAATATTATTTGTATGATAATCCCTAAATATCCTTTTTAACTAATATGGATTTTTTTATTTTATTATGAGGGACAAGATGTTTTTATACAGAAAAAAGTTTAAATATTATAAAAAAAAATAAAATAAAAAAAAGGCAAACTTAAGTTCTACAAAAATAATTAAAGCAAAATAAATAAACTTATAGTAGTAATAATAGTAATAGGAGTAAGTTGTCATTAGGGCCACAAATATGTAAGCAAAGCAACCATTGCCTGCACCTACACTTAATTATGGACTACAATCATAGAACAACTGATACTAATGTGAGGTAATTAAAAATATTACTTTTATTTGCTCAAACATAAATGTTGTTGCGGTTGTTTAGTTAAGTAACATTGTGTAAATATTCGTTTTTTTGTGCAATTAAAGACGTTTATAATAATGTTGTAATATAACATTATATATTGTGTCTGCATTTATAGCATTAGCCATCGCCATCGCCATCGCTATAGCATTAGCCATAGTATTAGCATTAGCTATAGCCTTAGCCTTAGTCCAAGTATTAAAGTTTAACTAAGAGTTAGTCTTAGCCTAAACAAAATATTGACCTTAGCATTAGCTACAGTCTTAGCATCAGCATTAGTCATAGCCTTAGCATTAGTCATAGCCTTAGCCTTAAACGTAGACTTAGCCTTAGCCTTAACCTAAGGCTTGAGCTTAGCATTAGCTATAGTCTTAGCATCAGCATGAGCCATAGCCTTAGCATTAGTCTAAGCATTGGCCTTAACCTTAGACTTAGCCTTAGCCTTAACCTAAGACTTGAGCTTAGCATTAGCTATAGTCTTAGCATCAGCATGAGCCATAGCCTTAGCATGAGTCTAAGCATTGGCCTTAACCTTAGAGTTAGCCTTAGCCTTAACCTAAGACTTGACCTTAGCATTAGCTATAGTCTTAGCATCAGCATTAGCCAAAGCCTTAGTTTTAGTCTTAGCCTTAGCAATAGCATTAGTCTTAGGGTTCGACATCTCAAAAGGTGCGTCATAAGTCAACACTCAAACATAATTTATTTTCTAAATCGCCCACTACAATACTCAAGTTCATCTTTGTTTTTATCAATACCATAACTTCATACTTGTGACTGACGTGAACGTGACGGACCGGGTCAGCGGTCGGACCCTCCTGAAAGGAAGGAAAGGGCTTAAGCCGGCAGAAACCAAATGTTAAAACACGGAACACGTGTTCGGGCTATCAGATGAAACCCTCGCTCTCCTCTCCGGTTCGACTTTCAGTCTCCAGACAGCTGCTGTCTGTGCCGGGGAAGAACCTTAGACGGGGTGGTCGGACCTGGAATGCATCTATACGAGAGAGAGTGTGCTCGCCTCGCCACGCTTCGGTGTTAGGGTCCGTCACACACTTTCAGGACGGGACTTAAAAAAAGATCGAGAAAAATGAGCAGCGAGGACTTTGGACGTCGGATCAGATGATCAAGATCTGAGGGAGGATAGTTGATCCGTGATCTTCTTCTCTGTCTGATGATTTGTAGCTATTTTTATCATAATAACAATCAAATTGTAACTGGATATTCAGTTATGCGGCCCCCAGGAAGTCACTTTATAGCCCATCAAGAGGGCCTATAAAAAGTTATGCATGGTGAGTGTATGAAGAGGATGTTGAGCGCCACCAACAGGAGGTTGATCCTATATATATATATATATATATATATATATATTTTATATAAAATTAACATGGATTTTTTATTTATTTTTTTTGAAAGAAGAGTTCTTGAAAAAAATAATTGTAAAAGAAATGAACTTGGAATTGAAAAGGTAATTTAAAAAATCAAATAATGAGCGGCGCTTGGTAAGTTGCCACAAAAGTTTTAGCAAACGGCTGAATCTTGTACCAGTTGCCTTCACCCATGCTAACTATAGCCTTAGCATTGGCCTTAGCATTAGCCATAGCTATGATCTTAGCTTCAACCTTAGCCTTGGCCTCAGCCATAGCCTTAGCCTCAGCATTAGAGTTAGTCTTAGCCTTCGACATCTCAAAAAATTGACCTTAGCATTAGCTATAGCCTTAGCCTTAACCTTAGCCATAGCCTGACATTAGCCATAGCCTTAGCCTTTGCGTTAGCCTTAGCCTTCGACATCTCAAAAAATTGACCTTAGCATTAGCTATAGCCTTAGCATCAGCATTAGCCATAGCCTTAGTTTAAGTCTTACGGTTAGCCTTAGCCTTAGCATTCGACATCTTAAATAGGTGTATCAGAAGGCAACACTCAAATATATTTACTTTTTTTAATCGCCCACTACAATACGCTTTATTCATTTCATGTTCTTTTTTACACACTATGAAATATTTTGGATCTATATTTCTTAACTATTCTGATGTTCATATTTTTCGTATTTTGTTCAATGATTATCTTCGAAATAAAATGAATATAAAATGAAAAAAAAATAATAATAAAAAAGAGGACTGTAAACTAGCAACAAACTGTACTATACAGACTCTATATGGGAAACATTGTGATGCGGAGAGCTTCTGCTGAGTCAGCATTACGATGAGATGTATCTCTCAATGCTTTTTGTTAATACTTTTGCTGGCCATGCTATTTTGTTTGTATCTGAAGGTCGGCCAGCAAATCCAACGCAGACATTAAACCAGTCTGTGGTGCAATAAAGTGAAATAAGCAAGAGAAAATTAACGATACTCAAGTTTTAGACACAAAATGACCAGCAATAATCTGAAAAATGACTTAAACTAGCCAAGGTTTTCTCTTATTGACGAGAAAATACCCAATAAAAACTTGAAAAATTGGATTCCGTAGGATGTTCCTGGTTCTTAACACCAACTTCCTGCCACTAAAGGAATCCTGGGACACGTTTTGTCTTCGGTATCAAACGATTATTGTATCAAATATTAAAGCTAGTGGCAGAAGCAGCTGACAACAAGATTCTTGGCTCATAAGAAGTTTCCGTCTGGCTCACGTATATGTGGCCGACATGTGAAATGATAATGAGTCGTGGGCTGAAGAGCTTCGTGTTACCTCGGTCCAGATTCTACAACAAGATGTTTGGAGAGTTTGTTTTTATTCCAAGAAAGAAATGAAAGTTTTAGATTTTTTTTATTGGCTCTTAAACATCTGAAGAACTTGTTCGGAGATTTTTGTCTAATGGTTTATACATTTAATGTTCTTCTTTATACATGAAATGAATGAATGTGAATGAAAAACAGTGTGGCTCGCTGGCTGTGTGCGGCCTTTTCACTCCATTTATGTGGCCGACATTAAAGCAAAACTAAAAAAAAAAAATCACGTAGAAAATGTATTTATTTTAATTTTATTATTACTTGATTTTACTTCAAATATAACGTGTAATGATTACATTATCCTTTATTAAAAAAAAGAGTATTTTCCCTTTTAATTTTCCTTATTAAAACCTTTTTTTATTAAAACATATATATTATAATAAAATTTGAAGTACCGGTAATTCAGTTTTTGTTTATCCTAGTAGTTTCATATATATCAACAAAAAAGTTGATTTTCTTCCACTGAAGTTGATATTTTCTCACCTATTTCTACGTCACATGACTAGACAACACAAGATCGATTCCATTATCTACATTTCAAATCTTGTCTTTTAGACATTTTCTTGAAGTTTTCCCATCAGTTTCTAACTGGTTTGAGCAAGACTTTTATTAGAATCAATTAGAATCAACATTTTTTTTTTAATGGGAAGGAATAGCATACCTACGTTAATGTCTATAACTTTCATGAAACTTTAAAAGAGAACAAATCGACTGAAAAACAAAAGCATTTGGGGTTTTTCTCTGATGAACTTCATACCTTCATAATCAGCACATTTCTGTCTACAAAAATGATGAGTCAGCGATTTTAAGTTAAACCCGACATGTGACTGCGATTAAACACGACTTATTGAACGTCGTTTTAAGTCGTGGTGTAGCTGGAAAAAAAAAGAATTAGAGACAAACACATATGTAACCGAGGCTCATGTGCACCTTTAACTGAATAAACTCGATTTTTACCTTCTATTTATACCTTTAGTCAAGTTCTGTTCTCTCCATTACAGCCTGGTACAAATGTCTCTGTGTAGTCTGAGTGTGTGTGTGAGTGTGTGTGTGTGTGTGTGTGTGTGTGTGTGTGTGTGTGTGTGTGTGTGTGTGTGTGTGTGCGTGTGTGTGTGTGTGTGTGTGTCCTCCTTTAAGGTTGACTGAACTTTAATTACTGCACGACTCCATAAGAGACAGCAGGGAAGAAATTAGCCGGAAAGAAAGAAAAACCGGGAGAAGAGACGGATCAGGAATCATAGAAAAAGAATATTAATATGTGGAAAATGGATTTGTCATTTAATCCCCCCCCCCACCCCACCCCCAAAAAGAGGGAACTATTTGAAAGAGCGAGTCACAAAAGAGGAGGAAGAAAAAAAAGAGTAGTGAATGGGTTCCATCTGTTTCATTCATCTGAAGACGGAATCTTTTTGAAAATTGACTGGATTTCAGTTGAAAGTGGATCGGCCGCGTGCGTCCACCAAACACTTGCGGTCGCTCTTGTCGTTTCTCCAACGGTCCACGAACGCACACAAACGCACACCAACGCACACAAAGGCTGCCGCTTCAGCCAAAAACCACAAAATACACAAACAGTGTTCGGGGTTAGTGCGAAGAAAACATAACGGGGGGGACGTCAGCGGAGTATTGAACGAGTTCAGAGACGTAGTAAAGTAAAGGTGATGTTCGGTGCGATTAACCAGGCAATATATCAACAAATATTAACAAAAAAACAACAAAAAAGTTGATTTTCTTGATTCTAAATATCAATACATTGATCAAATTAGAATATTTTTTTAACTTATCCCTGCACGCTTGGTGAAACTTTTTTTTCTGGCAGCTAAAAGACATTAAAAAAATATATTGTTTTTTTAAAGTCTTTTTTTTTCCGATTTCTGATTCCATTAAAGGGCTCCCAATGGCTGGAGCCTATCCCAGCTACCTGGGGCAAGAGGAAAGAGACATCCACAGCAGGTCACCATTCTATTGCTGGGCACTAGGAGATACATGATCCTTTAAAAATCAAAAAAACAACTAAACACTTTGTATGTTTTTGAAATGTGGGAAACTGAACAAACCTTTTAAATTTTTATTGTAATAGGATTTTTTTCTTTTTGCATCTTTTCTATTGTCTTTTTGGCGCCTTTGTTTCTGTATTTTTATTTTATTAGACTTTATTAAATCCTTATTAACACAATAATCAAGATCGAGCTCTTTTAGTAAAGGTATGTTTCAATAAAACTAATAAGAAACGGAAAACACATCCAATCAAAATAACACCTTTATTTTATTTTTTACTAATATTTTCATATCTCTTTTTTTATCAGCGATGTCCTTAACTTGCAAAAGTCTGGGCCTCCCTGCTGAGGCTGCTGCCCCCACGACCCTAACCCCAGACGAAGCAGATAAAAATATTTTTCTACAGATTTATTCATTTTTTTAACCAAAAAATCTGATTTTTATTTCTATATTTATGAAATGAGAGGTCATTTAAAGCGGATTGTATGTTTTGTGATGAGATTTATTCATTTTTTTTACCAAAAAAACGACATTTTATTTCTATATTTATGACATGAGACGTAATTTAAAGCAGATTGTGTGTTTTGTGATGATATTTATTCATTTTTCAACCAAAAAAATCTGATTTTTATTTCTACATTATGACATGAGACGTAATTTGAAGCAGATTGTTTTATTTGTGATGATATTTATTCATTTTTTAACCAAAAAATCTGATTTTGTTTCTATATTTATGACATGAGCCGTAATATAAAGCAGATTGTGTGTTTTGTGCTGAGATTTAGTCATTTTTTAACCAAAAAATCAGTTTTTTGATCTATACTTATGACATGAGACGTATTTAAAGCAGAATGTGTGTTTTGTAGTCAAGATCTCCAACCACTGGACCAGGTACGTATTAATAACTGTGAAAAAAACAATAATAATAATCTATATAATTCCTATTTAGTTGATTTTTACTGCATGAAATGTGTTTTATTTCATCTCTCTACAAACATTACGACCATCTGCTTAAAAAACTTTCTTCCTGGAAGCTGGTGTCGTCCATATTCTTGTTGAAAATATCGTTATTGTTGCCGTCATTTCCATGTCAGGAACAAGCGAACAAAAGCCGAGCAGAATTCCCATTGTTGCTCTTCATGCAAATGCATCCATGTGAGGGTAAAATGGGATTGAGATGCAACACAATGGGAGGACGATTATATTATTCACATGTATGTCACAAAAGCACCGAAGCAAATCTTCTCTCGGTCTCTCAGGCGCCATGGAAACACCAGTCGCAAGATCCACGTTCACGTTCAGTAACAATCGGGTAAAGTGTCCAAGAGGATTGTGGGAAGAAACTCTAGTTTGCGGATGAAAAGAAATGGTCTGTGTCCAGAATCGCGCACTGCTTTACAGTACACTGTAAGACAGTGCACTTACTAGCTTCTTCTTCTACTACTTTTTAACCCTGATTGTAACCAGTCGTTGAAACACTATCATTGACACAGCGATTTTCACCAATTTAAACAAGTTATTAAGTTGTGTTTCATTTTGTTATAACTGTTGTTGTGTTGTTTTTGGTAAAATCTGTGTTTTCTCGAGACATTTACGTCGGTATCTGCTCCGACGTAGCTTCAGTTTAGCGTCATCTACGTCACTAAGATGGCGGCCGTTAAGTGTGGAAAGTGTCCATCGATCCACACTCAATTTTCTGGCCATTTGAGTGCTCATTGCACACTACATTTTCACACACTGCTTATCGGGACTCACTTGTGCACTCAAAACATTAAGTGTAAGTGCACAAATGCGCGATTTGGGATACAGCAATGGTTAGCACAATGTTAGCGGCTAACTGCTTAATATATAGGGAGTAAAAATTGTCACGTATACTAACATATTCACAACGTTAAAACATACATAATAAACGTCTTTATATATATATATATATATAATTGTATTGAGTATAACTGTCTGAAAGGTGTTTTATTTAGAAAAGATTGGATAGTCCCTGAGGTAGCATTAGCTTGTTGACAAATCAAGACGTTTGTTTTGATCAGGTTTACTTGAAAAATAAACAAGTAACAATTAATAAACACAAACTGTTTTTGTAGATTTTTAATGCCCTTAGGATTTGTTTCGCAGGTCATGCTATTTTGTCCATTATTTTTTAGGCCGTAGAAGAATTGACAATAATCTAATTTAAAATTCAATTTTTAAATAAAGTTTTGGGATCATCATCAAAAAAACTTGATGTGAAAATACGTAATTATTTTATTTATTATTTTTAATAATAAGTTGAAATTTCAACATGTTTTTCTTTTAATTTCAAGTTGCTTTTTTAATTCATTCATTAATTAAACCATTTATAACAATAAAAGGCTCTTTTAGAGGATTATAAATACAATTTGTATGTTTATATAATAACTTGAAAATGTACTATGATGAACTAGAAAATACCAAAACATCTAAGTAACTAATATTGTATTATTTACACCTAAATACATTAAATAGCTATGAAGTTATTGTGTTCAAAAAATAAAATATATTTTAGCTCTAACAAACTAAATAATATTAAACCACTTTTTATTATCAACTGCACTTTGATACTATAATTTCACAAAGAAGCACAAATTAAAGAATGGTAGATGTTTTGTAAGTATTTTGAGAAAACTTTAAAGTCGCTCGGGAAAATGGCAGTTTTACACATTTTAGCATCATCCAATAACTTCCAATAACTTTTACAGTTCTCTCGTTTTAACAGGTGAATAAACTGGTATTTTTGTGTTGAATTATTTAATAAATTTGCACCAATGAGGTACGAAGGCAATTTTTAACCATAAATAACGCTTTGAATTCTAAAGATGCAATAACGTTTGAGTAGCATTTAGCTTCTTTATTTTCTTGTTAAATATAAAGTATACTTCAATGCTGAATTACGATCTAAAGTCCAGTTATTTACCAGAGTAAACGTTGGTCCATCTCTGGAAGAAAGAAACCGTTTCAATTACGTACACTTGAGACAAAAAGGAAAAACCCATAATCAAAAATGCTAACGTGTCTGAGCTTCCATTTCCACTGCTGGTAAAAAACCCACAGGAAACGATTCAGACGCGTAATTCATCATAATTCAATCTCACCGCGGCCACTTTTCACAGTTCCTCTCTCGCTCAGGATTCAATTATCGCCGCATGCTCCGGTCGGGAGCGTGTCTGACGAAGAAACACTCGCAGCAGCACAACCTAAACCCGGCGACCGGTCAAGACTGTGAGTCACAGCAGAGCGAGCCAAACGAACTGAAATAACATCGAGCGTCAAATATCTGCATTTTCTCACTGCAAACCTCAATCTGTCAGCGGCCGACGAGGGGAAAAGAACTTTGGATGGAACCCGGGGATGGGTTTAAAGGTCAAGTAGCTGTTTTTTTTTTTGGAAGCCTGTGTTGTCGTTTTTTTTTGACGTGAAACAAAAGTAGACATAAATAAACGGTCAAACACATGAAAAATACTTTTGAACGGTCAAGTCGGACTAGAAACAGAAGGTCAGAACTCAGAGTTAATACATACATATATATATATATAATATATATAATAGGAGTGTGAGGAAACATCAACTTACAATTCACTTATATATTGTGTTTTTTTTTTCGCAAAAGCCTATAAAGATCATTTTATTTTCAATTAACACGCAAAATATTCACAGCGTTTGATCATTTTGTATCGAAATTAAAACTTCTGGTCACTAGCAATAACTAACAATATAACCCCGCGAGATCTCAGCCATGACTTAGGACAAGAGGATACAGGGACTCCAACGGCTTTTAAAGTTGATGTTTGACAACATTTTGGTTTGAAAACAAATGAAAGCAGTTACGACTTTGTCAAGAGTCATGTGGTCTGTAAGTTCTGCAACACCAGAGTGAAGTACTGGACAATACTACACATATAGCCTTGGTACTTAAGTATTGCATCCTGTTCAATACGATATATTGAGCTCATGATATAACTTATACCCTTGCATTATTTAAAGGACTGAATTTTTGGCAAAATATGCCCAAACAGCAGCTTTTCAAAAAAAACATCTGTAGCCAGTTGTATAGTATCCTCTCATTCTCAGTCCTCGCCACGATCTGGAGGGATTTAATCGTTCCTTTAGATGTGGAGGACGTAATGAATGCTGCCATCTAGCGGTCAGAGGTTTGATTCGCAACATGAACATTAACAAACAGGATACATATTTGCATGTTAATTGTACAATTTAAAAGAAAATTGAAATATTTTGTTTCATACAAACTTAATTGAATACGTATGAACCAAAAAAAGGGTACAGTATATGATCAAAAATACGCCCCCACCCCCCAAAATAATACAAAATCAATAGTGACATTGAAAATCAACCTATAACGTTGAAAATAATTAAAAAATGTCAATATATAAAGGCAGATTCTGGCCGATACACTCCATCTTGAGGGCTGACCTCCACCCGAATAGGTCACAACAAATTTCCTACTTCTTATCGGTGCCAAGTAATCTTTCAAAATAAAAGTGGAACCAGGAGATACATAGATCCAGCGGATATTTACCATTTCCTGAATATCAATGTAACAAGCATTGTGTTCCTTCTGTTCCCCGAGGAGGAAATTATCTGTGTTTTGAACAGAAACACATGTGAACCTCATGTGCTCCCTCCTTCTCTACCAGACGCACATGTACGCACAGTAGTATCCTTGTTTACTGGGACGCAGTGTTACTTTTACTGGCCGTGCATCGCAGTGTTACGTGATAATTATCACGGGAGGGTTCACGAACTGTCGTCCATGACACCCATCGAGTCAGCGACGGGTCAGTCTCCGACTCATGATTCATGTCCTGGTGCAAATCACAGAATTATGAGGACGAAGATCCACCGAGCAAACAGAGCGATTGTTCTTCGGCGGCGATGACATGTTTATTGTCCGGGCGAGCCGGGGGCTTCGCCGACGGCCATTAAAAGCCCGGGATGTTCGCGAGAGTCCGGATGCAAATTCTGTCAAGACGGAAGATTGAAAGCGATTAAAAAAAATAAAAATGTTTTACGATTTGTGCTCGAGAAACATGTGACCGCCATCAGTTGAATAGGCCATAACATTATGACCGCTGTCTACGTGATTATAAATTTCCTTGACGATGCAGGACAAAAAAAAAACGTGGAAACATTTCCTATAAAGGTCGATAAATTATAACTATAATGCATTTATGCAAGAATAAATGATGATTTATATCTAAGTATGTCAACTTAAAGTAAGATTTATTTAGTATTATAAGTGGTGGACGCTAAGAGCTTAAAATTCACTGAGAACATTCTTTTGTATTTACGATGAAATTACAAATAACATATTATTACATACCCGAAAAGAAGTGTAAATCAACCTAATACATAGTTATTTGTTATTACAATTTAACTACAATAGAGTGTTCCCATGTTACTAGGCTCGTACTAAGTTAACATACAGTACATGACTGTAAACCGTTATATTGGAGAAATATTTTGTAAAATAACAATAAGGAGTAGTAAATAAAGCTAATAAAATAAATAGATAACAACAAATGTTAAAAAATATAACGCAGTAATTATTGAAGTTTTTTCACTAATTCCTTTATTATTTGAAACTTTGAAGCCTTCTAGCAAATGGAGATTGAGTCAGAAAATAGTGTAATCCCCATGACTGAGGACGAGAGGATACAGTGACTCCAGCAGCTTTTAAAGATGATGTTTGGACATTTTTTGGTCGGTCCGGTATTGGGACTACAGGGCTGTAGCGATACAATAATTTCATGCTACATTTCAATAAAAAAAATTAATTGAGCATCGTTTTATTATTTGGAAAAGTGGAGGATATGAATTTCCCTGTCGTTGATCTCTTAGCATTTGGTCGCTAATAAGGCTGTTAAGATCGGGTCAACTCCATCTTACGTTTTCTTCTTAGTGAAAGATCTTCTTAAGCTTAAGAGCGACTCTGGGAAAAGCTTCCGTCTTTCACAGCCTTCTTAATCCTTGTGATATCTCAGGGTCAAGGTTGCCCAAAAACAAAAATGTTTGTGGTATCCCTTGTGTTGCCTTTTGGGCCTTCGGGTCACCTTGACACTGAGGGGCTAAGAGCGCTCTTAAGAAGATAGTTGCGCTTAAGACTTTCATGTTCTGTCAGTGATATTTTGGGGCTTAATTAAGTGTATTAGATACATGTTGAATCTCTGCATTACATTTCCATGGTGGACCGTTTACTCCAGAACCAACGCCATTATAAAATCCACTCCTGGTTCTTACGACGCGTCTTCCTCCCCTAAGAGAATTCATAAATCCTCTGGACAACAGCTCAGGATCAAATCAGTCTTGCTTTTAAAACCCGGTACAACAGGAACACATCCGATGAATTGATGGGGGACCAGAGCGGATCAATAACTCAGTGTCCAGGTTCTGAGTGACTCTCAGGATTCTTATTCTCACCCGGGAGCTGTGTCAACAACATACACACTCACCGACACTCTTAGAGGCAGGAGTGAGTAATTACTGCGGGTCAAGTGTTGCCGATGTTCTGAGAGCATGTGTGTGTGTGTGTGTGTGTGTGTGTGTGTAAGTGTGTGTGTCACGTCAGACTCTGTGTGTGTAGCCGAGAGAACCTTGTTTAGTCACGACAGGGTGGACGTGATTTATCACCGAGATAAAACTAATGTGTACATAGATCAGCCATAATATTATGACCACTTGAAAAGAAGCCTATTAAAAAGTCTGTGTCCATTAAAGCAGCACTATGTAACATTTTCACTTTTTGTCATATTTTCAGTAATGTTTGATTAAAAATATACATATTTCTGCAGTAAATCTTTCGTCCATAAAGCACCTGATTACCAAACTGCTTCTCCAAAGTGAGTCGGGGACAGTGTTTGCATTCATTTCTATAAGAGCAAAAGTAATGAGAGGATTTTGAAGTTGTTTGGCGAAACAGGAAACTGACCCGACAACAGCCTTTTATCTTTCTTATTGTAAACAAATGGTTCTCAAAAAGTCAAGTCTTGAGGTTCCACAAAATTGTAGTTACACTGTTCTGACACTGGGGGTAGCCACAAACAATGTGTTCAATTTTACCAATGGCTGCTTTAACAAAACGATCACTTTAACTGCTGAAAATTAAAATAGCAATTTGCCAAACCAAATATTAAGAACCAAGTTAACATCAGAACAAGTTGGATGTCGTGTCTCAAAAGAAAAACGCCAAAAAGGAACAAGATCAAGTAGAAGACATCTACTCCCTTTGGATTTCCGGGGGATAAGCCGACTCCTAAAAATCGATTTAAATTACATTAATGCAACAGAACGTCCTAGTGTCAGATTAGTGTCATAGCAATGTCATGGCTTCTCCGTTGCGCCGTTGTCATGCATTTGTTTACTAAACTAGAAAAAGGCCTGTCGGGTCGGTTTAACTGTTTTAGCCTCGTAGAAACGTCAGAAAGTATTTCAGTACTGAAACTATTTTTGGAAATAAATACAAACACCATCCCTGATCAAATTTTGCAAAAGCAGTTTGGTAAACATTCACAGGCTTTAAAGTCATGACTTTAAATTAAACAAAGGGTGTCTCCATAATCGCGCACTTCTGCACTTACACTTAATATTTTGAGTATGAGAAGTGCGTCTCAATCTGCAGTGTACGAAAATGTAGTGCACAATGAGCACTCAAATCGAGTGTGGATCCACCCACAACGTCCGCCATCTTAGTGATGTGGATGACGCTAAACGGAAGCTACCACAAAACAACACAACAACAATAAATACACAATGAACAATTGGCGAAAAGTGTTGTCAAGTGTCGGCAGTAGTAGAAGAAGAAGCTGTCGAGTCATTTCCTGTAAGTGTGTAGCAACAGTGTTTGATTTGAGACAGAACTACCCTGTTGAAAATGTGCACACTGCGCATGTAAGTGCACTGTCTTGCAGTGTACTGTCTGGCAGTGTACTGTAAAGCAGTGCTCTTGCGATTTAGGACACAGCCAATTAATTACAGAAAATATGAACAAGAAAAGGTCTAAATGCTACGTAGTGTTGCTTTAATGGCCTCATCTTCCCAATTAATAAAGTTTTATCCATCCATCCATCCATCCATCCATCCATCCATCCATCCATCCATCCATCCATCCATCCATCCATCCATCCATCCATCCATCCATCCATCCTTCCATCCATCCATCCATCCATCCATCCATCCATCCATCCATCCATCCATCCATCCATCCATCCATCCATCCATCCTTCCATCCATCCATCCATCCATCCATCCTTCCATCCATCCATCTTGTATGATAAAGACAAATCAACAATAGAACGTCAATCAAACTAAAGAATGAAACAGCATCTTTAAAACAGACTCTGACTCCTGAGGGATGCTGGGAAGTATAATTATTATATATTATAAAAGCATCATAAGGTCAACTGCTAGTGTAAACATTTAAAATAGTAGTTTGGTAGAAAAACAAAACAAATGTCGTCCACAATTATTCATATATAACATAATAGCTTTTCTCTATTATCTAAACCTGGCTCGTAATGTTTCGTCCTTTCATCAGGATAAAAGCTTTCTTTTGTCTTGGTGTGTGTGTGTGTGTGTGTGTGTGTGTGTGTGTGTGTGTGTGTGTGTGTGTGTGTGTGTGTGTGTGTGTGTGTGTGTGTGTGTGTGTGTGTGTGTGACCATCACCTGCACACAGCAGCTAATAACATCACCAGATATTAAGCTAGCTCCACTAATAAACTAAAATCCACGACGGTCAAATCTTTATTTATTTATTTATTTTTGGGGTGGGGGGTTGCAGGGGGTGGGATCGATTATTCTCCGAGCAGGAAGTTCATCCCTCGCTCTCTCTCTCTCTCTCTCTCTCTCTCTCTCTCTCTCTCCACCATATGTCTGCAGCTGTCCGAGGAAGCTTTTAACAAGGGCGGAGTCTGGAGAGAGTCTCGGATGAAGAGAGGAAATCTTGTCTTTGTGTTGATCTATTTAACACTCCGGCGTCCGCCGAGACCCCTGCTGGAGTAATAAGGGTTAATCCCTAAACCCCCTCCTCCCCCCCCCCACACACACACCCTAAATAAAGACATAAAACACTTGAATCTTTACATCCATCTGCCACCAGCCTTGACACTGGATGTAGACAAAGAGAAGGAGGGAGAATCCTAGAGTCTCTCCAGCATCTTATTGTTCATGTTGATGGAAGCCCGACACACACACACACACACACACACACACACACACACACACACACACACACACACACATCAATAATGGATGAGAAGCTCCTCCCCTCCGAGTCTCTTCACCATGACTCAGGAAGCAAAACAACCGCATCTCCTGGTTTCTCATTGCTCTTCGGCACATTAGAAATATTTCATCACCTAATGACGGGCCGAGCGATGACGGGAACAAAAGTGTGAGATAAATGTTCTCCAGAAAACCTCCTGATGCTCAGATCCAGGTTCTTTCCAATGTGATCCATTCCAAAGGATAAATATGTTTCAATTTCATAAAGAATGTGACTAGTGTTATAAATAACTGTTCCTTATTTTACCTTCGATGTGCATCCTATAGGTTTCAAGGTCATGGATCTCAAATCGTAAATATTTCCATCAACATTTTTTAATGTTTTTGTTTTGGTAGGTTTTTACACAGACAATCAATTAAGTGAACGTAAAGTGATAGTCAATCCAAATTTCTCCCGTTTTCTACTAAATATTTTCAGAGTAATCTGTGTCTTTTGGGAGTTATTGACAGAAATGTATGTCCAAGCTAATGTAGCAATTGGCGCTAACCTTTCTTCGTCCAAAAACACCAAAAAAAAACAACCATCTAAATACCTCCATATTCTGCTCGTCTGTAACTTCCATCTTGTATTGAAGCCTCGACAGGAGGATTTGTTTTGTAAAAATATTCTAACAAGTCAATATTTTCAGATGTTTTTTAGCAGAAGCTACGTGGCTAACATGCTACATGGACAGGAAACACTTCGGGTAAATACTGCGACAGCTCCCAGTAAGTAAGTAAGTAAGTAAGTAATATTTATTTATATGTGCAGACATTAGACAATTATTTTCAAAACAATTCCTCTTGTCGAGGCTTCAATACAAGTGGGATGTATTTGGAGGTTTTTAAGTTGTTTTTTTTGGAAGAAGACAACTGAGCTCCAGTTGCTACGTTAAATTTAATATACATTTCTTCCTTTAACTCCAAAAAGAAACGTATTATTCTGAAAATAATACTAATCCTGATCAAGTTATACAAAAATTAAGATGGTTATCAAACTTAATATCCGGGTCTGGGAATTTAACAGTCGCTGATTCGTTACATGAGACTTGAAAAAGATATGATCTTTATTTCAATTTAATATATTTAAAATTTTAGTTGAAAAGGTTTTTCGTCAGTTCTAGATCACACTGACATTAGAAAGGTTGTCTACTTAATTAATAAAAAGAAAACATTATTATTTAAGAGTAAGAAAATATTTTTATTAATAGTATATATAATATTAATATAATTAATATATACTGTATATAATATTACTATTTTTTATGATAAGACATTAAAAATCGTCAAAATTTACCAAAAAACGTTTTATTATTATTAAAAACAAATAAATGATGATTAAAATAAAAATAAAAATACTTCTTAGGGTTAAAAAACAGAATAATTTATCATAAAAAATATATGATTTATGATAAATAATTTTCTCAAACACTTTAGTAAATATATCATAAGAAAACAGTTTTTTTTATCAAAGTAAACTGTTTGTTTTTCAAAATACGAGATAATAGAGATTCTAATAAAAATAATATTAAGAATGTACTCTATTAAAAACAGTGTAGGATAATTGATATAAGATGAAACATATATTTAACATAGAAATTGCATTTTAGATATAATGAGAGAGAAATGTAAGGAGGTCATGCGATTAAATTATTACTTAAGTTAAAAAGCAGGATTATTATATGAATTATATTGTTTAAAATGTTTTAATAATTCAATGCTACAGTTTGTAAACTGAACGTAAAATGGTGAAAAATATAGATATAAGGTATCATGACAGTGGGGTCCTCACGGCGTCTCGTGCTCGGGTCGACTGCTGCCAAGACTGTAACAATCTGGACGTGAATCAAAGGTAATAAGCGTCGGATCATACATGTGTGAGGATTATCCGAGCACAAAAGCTGCTTTGAGGAATGACACTTTAATAACATGTTATCCCCAGATGGCACCGGCGTGTCCCTGCTGTGACCCGCACCGACGACACGGTTCATAAATAATAAATCAGTCAAAAACATGCAATTCATGCGACGTGTTAAAATGATTTAAGAATAAAACTAAAATGAATGGAAACTTTTCAGCTTGTTAAGATGCTCCGGTCTGTTTTATTCTCCTCCATTATTTATGGTTGTTTAGATATTATTTATGGCTTTGTTGTCTCGGCAGCGACGTCTCATTCCATGGTTATTCAAATAGGGAACTAGAGAATTTGCATTTTCGGTTTGCAGTGTGAATGAATCTGCTGAATCTGCTGAGTCTGCAAACTTAAAAGCTAAGTATTAGTATTCAAAGTAAGAATGTGTGGAAACAGTTGAAATGATGGCATAAATTTAAAATACTGATGTGAAAACGTTCAAATAAACTGAAGAAGGTTGCAAAGAACAAAAAAATAAGAAAAGGAAGAAGAAGAAAAAAATAGTTGAATTAGTAGAAGAAGTTGAATAAGTAGTAGTAGTGGGAGTAGAAAATGTAGTAGAATTAGTAGTAGAAGTAGATGTAATAGTGGGTGTAGAAGAAGTGTAAGTATTAAAAGCAGTAGTAGAATGAGAAATAGAATAAGTAGTAACAGTAGAAGAAGAATTTGTAGAAAAAGTATAAGTAGAATTAGTAGTAGAATTGTAGTAAAAGTATGAGTAGAATTAGTAGTAAAGTAGAAGTATAAGTAGTAGTAGATTTAGTAGTATACGTACTGTATTAAAAGTAGGGGTAGATGTAGTAGAAGAATTAGTAGTATAAGTATCAGTAGAATTAGAAGTAAAATTAGAAGTAGAAGCAGTAGTAATAGTAGAAGTATTAGTAGTAGTAAGTAGACAAAAGTGTTTTTAAAGTTGAATGAAGTAACTAGGTGTGAGTAGATTAATTTACACAAAGTGAATGGAGAAAAACGGGTAGAAAAAGAGGAACAGAATAAAGAGTTGAAGAGATAAAACTAAGATAGAACGAGAAGAGAATATGCAGAACAACATTTTGGTCAAAAGAGAAAAGGTGTATCTCAATACCGTGAATGCTGAAGGCACTACTTTACTACTGTACTTTGATGCTGAAGAAATTCACACAATCATCATGAAATAGAAAGATGAGTCAAGATCATTCATCAAGTTTTCAAATCTTACAGCTCAGAGAAATTTGATTCAAACTTAATTAAGAATGTCACTGAAAGTTGCTACGAAGACCTTCTACTGGGTCTAACCGTGATCACAACAAATGGCCTATACAAAGCAGGGTTGACCAGGAAGCTCTGAAGCATCTTCCAATCCTTTTTTTCACTGCTCTCTTGCAAACGATTGGTGGGTTGACTTGACAATCAAACTCAACTGCCATTTGTGCCGCCCTCCTCTCGCTGTGCACTCGAGCATCAACGCGACCCACCTTGAACTACTTTGACAGGTAGCCACGGTTGCAGAGTAAGTAGGTAAGTAAGTCAAGGTTATTTGCAAGGATCTTTCCAGACCAGGGTCACGAAGCGCTTGAACAATCGAAAACAATACACAGTTAAAATATATACTTTAAAAGATCAAGACACATAAGACGAACACAGGAGTTCCAGAAAATCATCACAAATAAAAATGTCTTAAGATGTTTCTTGAAGGAGTCAGTAGATCATCAAACTCAGAGGGAGAGGACCACATAGACGTCTATCTAGGGTTGGGAAGGTACCAAAAGCCTGGGAAGATACTGGGTCTTTTCCTGACCCGCTTTCGGAATGGTTACCAGTTCACCAAAGTGAGGGTTTTATGTAAGGCAAGCCTTGGTAACATCTCTGGTGGTGTAGCTTTGCTAGAAATACTGCTAACCACGTTGAGATTGCACATATCCAGAACAGGAAGTTGGACAAAATGTATCCGGGAAAAAACTTTTGGCAGGACAGGATCTTTAGGGGTGAAAGACAGGTACACAAGACACCCACAGAGGGTGTTGCAAATAGAGCAATGCAACAATTGTCCCGTGACCAACCTTAGCGTCTGGTGGGTACGAGTGCCTCAGGACGTCAGTACTTCTGGTCGTGCAGAAGAAGTTTGTAGGTCAAATACATCATTTTTGTTCCCCTTCCTTTTAGTCACCTACATGAGTACATACAAGGGTGAGTCTCAAAATAATCCAGTCTCTCCTAGAAGACAAGCCCCTGAGGCATGTGCGCTAACAAAGTTAGCATCTGATTTACACACTAAGAATTTCAACCAACTACAATGTGCTGATTTAAGTGTGTCTTAAATTGTTCTAGGACCTCTATTATACTCATCAGTATGTTTGTTTTTGCACAAAACTCTCATTTAATAAAGATATTTACATTAGAAAATACGCTTAAGCCCCGCCCACTTAAAATGCGCCGTTTCGACTGAGAAGAAGTCTTGTCCAAGCAACCACGCCCACTCTGCTCTGATTGGTCACAAAAACACGAGTTGCATTCAAGGACTCACGTGAATTTCAAACTCAGCCCTAAGACTCCCGTTTTGTACATTAAAAACGAATCATAGAAATAAGGTTTGCTGGTTAATGTACACATTACAAAAACACCTAAAGGCAGAAGTAACTCTCACCAAAATATTTATTTAGTTTCACGATTAACATGTAGGTTCTTAACTGATTTAGGGCTTTTAGGGGAGGACACCTGCACCAGTGTGATGTCAGAATGTATAATATAAACCGTAATCTCGTTTGGCGAGATTTCAGACGAGAACTTTATTAAGTAATAACTTCAAAACGGAGCAACGTCATGATGAAATAACTACTGCATTTTGAAGAGGACAACTTCAACATTTACAACATGGAGGCAGACGTCCTAAAATCGATCAATAGTGTGTCGTTCACAACTTAAACCCAAATGCATGCGAAAAACACCCTCAACATGAATGGAACCATAATCACAATGTGTCTCAGTGAAAGTCACGGAATTAATCCACTTTAAATTCCATAATGGATTATTTTACACTAGCTGAAAATTGTGATTAGTGATACTTAACCCCCCTAAATTCATCCCGAGTTACATCCCAAATAAATCCTCCCCCCCCCCCGCCCATCGCTCCGTCAGGTTAATCTGGCTCTAATCCTGCAGGAAGCAGTGGAAGTGAATGAATGGATTAATGATCGTTCATCCATGTAATGTGTCTGTTCTCACGGCACACAAACACACACAAACGCACACACACACGCACACACACACACTAACCATGTTTCACCATCGCACTTGTGATCGAAGCGTTTGACGTGTCGTGCCAACAAACACACACTCGTTTGCCAATTAGATAAAACTGAGATAAACCTGAGATAAACCTGAGAATCTGCAACAGTTAGATAAACCTGCCTGATCCACTTAACTGTGGTGACAACACAAAAGATTTTCTTTCACTTTTGTAGTTACGTTTTTTCCGGCCGAAGATCAAGGGCTGGTTACAGGAGAACCCTAAGGGGTCTTGAAAATACCTTAGGATGGTAGACATGCAGTCTTTTCTCTCATGATTCATAACAAACTTTGCGTGAAAACTGAAGGAATTTTCTACACCCCAATACAGATTTTAAGAAAACCAGTTGAGGTGCCAGGGAGCGCCTTTTTTCAGTAGGAGGTCCTAGCATGTCCAACTTTGAAGGGACCTTAGGGCAGACCCAGAACATGTTGGAATGACTACTGGCCCCTTTTTCTACCGGAACATCCTAGTCCTACTCTAGTCGACTCAATTCTACGCCGTTTGTGTTGTATTACCACGTTGAAAACCTTGTAGCGGATACTGTTCTTAGGACCAGCTCAAAGGTGATGTCGACCGACTGCTGACCACTGTTTTTCTGTCCTAAAAGGTTCTTGGTCCGTGGACATTTTTGTGTCTGGGTTAGTCCACGATTGCCAGTACAACAGGAGGCCCCTGAGTAGGCGGCGGGGCCGGTGGAACCACAACACAACAGAGTAGAGTGGAGTCGAGTAGGGCTGGAACTGCTTGGAAGCCCTTTGGTTTTCTCCGGGAAGAACCGGAGGAAACTCTAGGAAGCCTTATTGCAACCGCTGTGACTCCACCTTGGGTCGATGGTCGAAGACGGATTGAAATATTAGTAGGTGTCAGATTCTTTTATAGATCCAAGTGAGGTAACTACGTGATGCCTTTACATTGTTGGCAATACAGTTGAGGAATGAGGAGGAGGATGTGACATCATCACTGGGGGACGAATAAGAACAAGGAACGTTTCAAAATGTAGCATAAATAGTTTGTTTTGTTCTGCACTTCCTTTAGTCATTAGCTAACATAAAAGCTAATGATTTGGATTTATCTATGTTTACTTTTGTACAGTATTGTTACTATTGCATAGTTTTTGTTGCACTAAAATGTTCTGTGGAGAATTACATTGTTGGGAATTAAGTTGAGAAATGAGGAGGAGGATGTGACATCATCACTGGGGGACGAATAAGAACAAAATGTAGCATAAATTGTTTGTTTCTGTTCAAAACTTACTTTGGCTTTTAGCTTAAATCAAAGCTCAGGATGTGGATTTATCTATGTTTACTTTTGTATTCTCACTATTTCATAGTTTTTGTTGAACTCAAAATGTCCTGGACAGTGGAGAATTTCCAAATAAGTAGTTTTTTAAGACCTATTTTCTTACAAATGAATAAATACAATGTACAGCACATGGTTATAGTGTTACCTTTATTGTCCCATTTAACACTGTAATTCATAACTTTTACTAGACTTAAAAAACATCTACATAGACATCATAGCTTGATAACTTTGGACCGAACATCAAAAGAAAGTCGGATCCTGAAGCCGAAGTAAAACTTTATGGACGTTAAACCCTCAGTAACTTTGCAGTTGCTGCTTCACCTGACTCCCGACTGAAAGCAAATACTCTGCCATGATTGTGGCGGCACCAGCTGGCGTCAGTTGTCAGATAAACACATGCAACCCAAGGCATGCGTGTCACTTCCTGTTTCCGTCCCGATAATTTAGCGAATCTATTTTTAAAACGCTGATTAACATAAGACTATAGGACGCCCGTCTGCACTTTGACGTCACCCTCGAGATCCCATCAAAGGCTACGATTCCATCCATTAGAGATGATTTTGGATTCAAAGAGTCTCAACACGACGACCAGTACTATAGTTCTGGTAACGCAAAAGTGTAGAAGTGATCTTAGTCGCCATTTCTTCGCTGACATTGACCTGTATGTAGCCTTTGCTAACAAATTATGCTAACATAAAGCTACGTAGCATTGTTGCGCTAACAGCTGAAATCAGGAAATGATTACAGTACACATTAGATAAGGGTGGGAAATACTTGTAAAAAATGTCTATATATTTGTATAAGGAGAAGGGTTTTGTTCTAATTGGAGACTATTTACATATACAGTATATATATATATATATATATATACTGTATATATAAACACTTATAATACACTTTCTCCATTATTAAAAAACATTAGTTATATATAAATATTGTCGTCCAATTACTATTATTTCAGGTTTAACTGAATCTGATTTTAGAAATCCCTTTCTGCAAGATTTCTTAAAGCTTATTTAATCACTTAAATTAAAAGAATAAAATACACCCTGAAAATGAGTCCACTACACATAAGATGATCAAGTTATTTTGATTTTAATCACTATATTATGTGCATTTTCAAGTCTAATCTGAATTAAACATGGCATATATATATATATATATTTTTTTTAGTCATAATACATATGTCAAATTCTTTTTTTTATATATATATTTTGATATATAATGAATTTGTTGGTTTTTAACGCGTCTTCCTGTTTAGATTCCCCCAGAACCACCATAACAATGATTATCATGTATTTCATTAAATTCTCCTAGAGAGGGATGTTGTGAAGCTTTATCGTGGGTGAAATTGTTCAAATTTACAAATCCATAAAAAAGCAAAAATTCACACTTACATCCCTGCATTCTGACTCTTAATCACTCCGAGATCCTAATCTGTTGATCTCTTCAAGAAGAACTGGATTAGCTGGAGGTGAGGTTCTGACTTCACGAGTGTTCATTGAAGAACCGCTCGGGTGGTTCCAGTAGATCCTGCCCACGGACACCATGAGCGCAGGTAGAACAGGAATTTACTCAGTCATTGGGAGGATCAGCTTTCACTCTCAGGTTCAATTGAGGGGTTTTTTTCACTCATCGCTGCGCCGACATTCGATTTAAATATTCACCCGAAAAAAAGTGGGGATCAGTAAAGAAATGAGATTAGAGGATGAAGAAGAAGAAGGAGGAGGAGGACGTCGGAGCGTAATTATAGAGTCTGACGGCAGCGGAGCAAAGAGATCCACGACGGTGGTACTGATGGAGGAGAGGAATCCATTCCAAATTAAAACTTCACATTGAAACCATCGCTAACAACAAACCGGCGTCGCTGCTAGCATCGGCGCTTTAAATTAAACTCGTGGACGATCAACATATTCCCTGAAATCATCTCTTGGATGAAGAGAAAACATGCATCGACCGGTCGTGACCCTTCCATTCAAGAGGACAAGTGCCTTGATGCCTCGGAGCCGAACGGGGCTTGATTGACGACCTATTGTGTCGTTTTGATGAACGTCACTCGAGTGCGTTACTTTGGGTATCGATACCTTGATCCAGACCATTTCTATATCTGTACATACTGACTTAATACATGCAGTTTTATCATAAATACTGTTGTTAAATGAGTGTTGGATGAATCAATGACCCTGATTGTGTATTAGTTACACAATATGTATCTCTTGGTGATTTCAAAGTAAACATTTCGCCTTTAGTTTGCGATGAAATTTCTATTGACGTGTAATTTTGTCCATCTTTTTTGTCACTGACTAAAATACTGCTTATCTACATACATGTGTCTATACATGATACATAAGTCATTCAATTTTAAACAAAACATTGTGGGTCGGACTGAAATTTCACGTTGGAATACTTGGAAATATCAATTTTAATCTTTCAGAACCAACTCAAAAACACCGAAAACCGATCCAGTTTCCACTTCAAACTCACCAAAATCTATTCTATTTGCATTAATATTGGAAGTTTCTCGATTTATTTCATAATGTTTTGGTTTAAATCAACTTTTAATGGAAATTTTTGATGCATTTTAAATGATTATTTTTGCTCTGGTTGGCGACATAGAATGTTTTTGACACTTTTTGTTATTATATCAACAGTATCTCAGTATCTGCTCATTATCCAGTTGAATATACAGTAAATAAAACATTCATAAATGAGACAAAACACACACATATGTGTGACCAGACTCACACATGATTATACTTTCAATTAAAGTTCCTCAAAGTCACACGTTGAAGGGTGAGAAACTGGGTGTGTCATCACATCCCGAGTGTGTGTGTGTGTGTGGTTTTTTGGGGAAAGTGTGTGTCTTCTGTCAAAATATGTCACCGCTGGTGTCACCCATTGTTGTGACGACTGGACTGTGATGTCCTTCTGTCACACACACACACACACACACACACACACACACACACACACACACACACACACACACACACACACACATGTACAAAAAGCCTCTACACAACCACAAGCTTCATGATCGATACGATCGATTATCGATCCGACAGACAGATGGAGGTTTAAAGAAAAAGGCTCATCATTGACATCCAGTCAATCCTGTCGCAGGTGGTTCTGGTTCAGGTTCGGGTGTAAAAAATCCGGGTGTCTGGGTTTTTGTAGAAAAAGCCTCAGCATCAGACATGAGCTCACACGTTACAAAAGAGGAACCATCTGAGCTCCTCACACTGACTGCTTCTGGTTCTGGTTCTGGTTCTGGTGACACCCGGGGCTCAGACGTCCTTTACCTGTTCTGTAGAAGGCATCGGTGTCCGGGTCTGGTGGCGCCTCCTCGGCCGCCTCTGCCGGGTTCATGCCGGAGGATCCGCGTCCAAAATACTATCCGACAAAGAAGAAGAAAAAAAAAAACCGAGGGCTGCGAGAAGATCCTCCTCCGCTTCGAAGGTAGATCCGTTATTCCTCACATGTTCCCGGTTCTCCTCGAGCCTCCTCCCTCCATCCCTCCTTTCTTTCTTTCTGCTTCGGTTTGTTCGGAGCTTGAAGGCTTCGTTCCTTCTATTGTTCCCGGTCCAACCTCCCTGCCGCTGTCTGCCAGGATCTCTCTCTCTCTCCCTCTCCCTCTCTCTTTCTCTCTCTCTACCTCCTCCTCCTCCTCCTCCTTCTTCTTCTCTCCCCCCGGTGCCTCCTCGGCTCTCCCCTCCTCCTCCTCCTCTTCTTCCTCCCTCTCTTCTCTCTTCGATCCATCGACCTTTATTGACTCAGCGTCGCGTTCGTTTCATTGACGTCGACTTTTTGGGTGTTTTTGACAAAACTTTTACCAATCCCAGCTATGAAGGGTGGAGATCGGAGGGACACCCTGGAAAGGTTGCCAGTCAGCCTACAAACATTTTGCCAGGTTAGTTCCCCCTCTCTACTCGCCCTCATGTCGACTGAGAGTTTGGATTATTTTCAGAGTAATCTGTTCCTTTTTCAGACCCTTGGCAAATATTTTTGTTCATTTTAGTGTAGCGACTGGAGCTCAGGTTCATCTTCCTCGAAAAAGACACTTAAAAACATTCCAAATACCTCCATACTGTAAGGTTTGTTCATTTTAGTGTCAGGTTAATTTCCCTCGAAAAAGACACTAAAAAAAAATCCAAATACCTCCATACTGTAAGTTTTGTTCATTTTAGTGTCAGGTTCATTTCCCTCGGGAAAGACACTAAAAAAAAATCCAAATACCTCCATACTGTAAGTTTTGTTCATTTTAGTGTCAGGTTCATTTCCCTCGTAAAAGACACTTAAAAACATGCCAAATATCTCCATACTGTAAGGTTTGTTCATTTTAGTGGAGCGAGTGGAGCTCAGGTTCATCTTCCTCCAAAAAGACACTCAAAAACATTTAAAATACCTCCATACTGTAAGGTTTGTTCATTTTAGTGTAGCAACTTGAGCTCATGTTCATCGTCGTCGAATAAGACACTTAAAAACATTCCAAATACTTCCATACTGTAAGGTTTGTTCATTTTAGTGTAGCGAGTGGAGCTCAGGTTCATCTTCCTCCAAAAGGACAGTTAAAAACATCCTAATACCTCCATACTGTAAGGTTTGTTCATTTTAGTGTAGCGACTGGTGCTCAGGTTCATCTTTGTCCAAAAAGTCACTTAAAAACATCCAAATACCTAAATGCTGTAAGGTTTGTTCATTTTAGTGTAGCGACTGGAGCTCAGATTCATCTTCGTGTCCAAAAAGACACTTAAAAACATTCCAAATACCTCCATTCTGTAAGGCTTTATCATTTTAGTGTAGCGACTGGAGCTCGGGATTATCTTCCTTGAAAAATACACTTAAAATCATCCAAATACCTCCATACTGTAAGGTTTGTTCATTTTAGTGTCAGGTTCATTTCCCTCTAAAAAGACACTTAAAATCATCCAAATACCTCCATACATACTGTAAGGTTTGTTCAATTTAGTGTAGCGACTAGAACTCTGGATTATCTTCCTCCAAAAAGACACTTAAAATCATCCAAATACCTTCATACTGTAAGGTTTGTTCATTTTAGTGTAGCAACAAGTCAGATTCATCTTCGTCCAAAAAGACACTTGAAAACATTCCAAATATCCAAATACCTCCATACTGTAAGGTTTGTTCATTTTAGTGTAACGACTGGAGCTCAGGTTCATGCTTAAGTAATCTGTTCCTATTTAAACCTTTAGGCAAATATGTTTCTTCATTTTAGTGTCAGGTTCATTTTCCTCGAAAACGACACTCAAAAACATTCCAAATACCTCCATACTGTAAGGTTTGTTCATTTTAGTTCAGCGACTGGAGCTCAGGTTCATCTTCCTCCAAAAAGACACTTAAAAACATTCCAAATACCTCCATACTGTAAGGATTGTTCATATTAATGTAGCGACTGGAGCTCAGGTTCATCTTCCTCCAAAAAGACACTCAAAAACATTCCAAATACCTCCATACTGTAAGGTTTGTTCATTTTAGTGTAGCAACTTGAGCTCATGTTCATCGTCCTCGAATAAGACACTTAAAAACATTCCAAATACTTCCATACTGTAAGGTTTGTTCATTTTAGTGTAGCGAGTGGAGCTCAGGTTCATCTTCCTCCAAAAAGACACTTAAAGACATCCAAAATACCTCCATACTGTAATGTTTGTTAATTTTAGTGTAGCGACTGGAGCTCAGGTTCATCTTCCTCCAAAAGACACTTAAAAACATCTTGTCTGTAACATCTCTTTGTATTGAAGTATCGGCATAAGAAATTGTACCAGAAAAACATATCTAAGTCTATATTTTAAGCTTGTTTGTAGCATAAGATTAAAGGCTAACATGCTACACAAACCGGACGTATGTCAGGTAACACTTGCAACGTGTTTGAATGAAGGGAAGACTTGGGCAGCTGCTTAAAATAAACCTAAAATATAGATTTTTTTTTTCCGACCAATTTCTCATGTCGAAGCTTCAATAAAAGCGCTGTACAAATATAACTTACTTACTTGTTGTATTGTTATTTATACTTTCTTCGTAAACAAAAAAAAATCGATGACAACATCAGGCTCCGACGAACTGAAACATAAAAAATTGTAAAAAATGAGCATGAGTAGAAAATCAGTGAAGTTGGAACTATCACTTTAAAATAGTTGTGGGGCAAAGGCTTTATTTTTTTAATGATAAAAAAGCATTTTTTTCCTAGTGTTTTTACTTTTCATGTGCAATAAATACTGAAAAGCGGGGGACAACAGTCCTAAAACAAAAAAAAAACATTTTTGTCATATTTACAGACTAGTAATGAATATTACAAATAAACGCAAAATAAATTGTTAGTTCATTCAGGATCTTAGATCCTGATGGGGTCCACAAAAGTACAGTTTAGGGGCCACACTTTGACCAGCTCGTTTGTTTATTGGCCCTACATGAGTTCAGTAATGGAGTCGGGATTTTTGTCGTATCTACACAATCCTACTGTTGAACAACAAATATACTTTTCATATTCTACTTTTTGTTTCATTCCTGGTCGCCAGAGCCGTTATACGATCATCTACCTTTTTTCGCTGTCTTGCTGTTATCAACATTAATGGACTGATGGATTCCAGTAAAATGTCTAGGGAACAGGAAAATATATAATTTATCTAGTGTCTAAATTAGCCTCTACAGATCTTCTGAAAGATTTGTCACTCTCTGTGGCAACACTACTGCCACCTTCTGTCCTATTGTGCCCATCGCTGCCAATGACATTTAATTTCAAATGCCAAATGATTTGTTGAAATGTACACAAACAAAGAAGCCATTTCAGAGATTAGGATGATGTCTAGTTAACATCGCACACACACAATAGTCATGGTAAGATTTAGCAACAAAATTTTGTGTAAAAAAAATCGAAATATAAGTCTAAATGAGCTGCTTGACCGAAGTCTGCACTCTTCTAAGTGCCTCTCTATTTAGTTATAGTTTTTGGGGAGATTTTAACGGCACTTACAACAAGAAAACGCAGTTCTTCTTGTGGTCAAGTATGAGCCTTTTTCAAATAAACTTAACTGAGCACAGGTGGACAAGTCTGATTTTTTAGGTGTTCGTTATATATAAGTTTTCGGCCATAAAGGCTGTAAAAGCTGGTAGGTTGGTACCTAGATAGCCTGGTGGGGACCGAGTAAATGTGAGCATTCCACATACAAAGCAAAAATGTGTTTTTTTAATCCAACGGCAGCTGGAAATTGGCTTCAACCTGCTTGTTGATAACCATCATATCAGAGCATACAGAGTTTCTTCTGTTTCTTTGACTCCATTTTTTTCCCCTACCTGACAGAAAACCTTGGCTGGTACAGAAGTGCTGCCGCCGACAACAAAGAGAGCTCTGCATTCATCCTGAGCTCGGGTCGCTACTCCTGCCTCCTGCCAGTCTCATTTAGAACTTCAAAAAAAAACCCTGCTTCTGGCTCATGAATCACCTCAAAGCGCAGAGTCTAAAATAATTTCATACATTTTTCTGATAGCTTAGGAAGCCCAGCAGCGGGTCTTTTATGTCTTGCAGGTCCAGGTTTCTTAAGATCTAAACTTGTCTCTCAAAATAATTTATAAGAAAATCCCGTAGCTCGGGGATGCTACAGTTGTGTGCAGACTCCTTCGGTCAGGTAAGGTTAAGTTCCTTTAACCTCAAAATATAAATCCATCGGAAATCTACTGACGGTTGTTGACATAAGCTCTGGTCCGGACTAACCTCCCACTTTGGGGTCTGACTCAGAAAACTCAAACAATGCTAACATGGTTACCTTATTAGCTAACTAATACCATGAACTTGATGAGCCCCCTACTTCAGTTGGCAGAAAGGCCAACCATCAGGGGCTGGTTAAGGTGAAATTGGAAAGCAACACACAAAAGTAGTGGCAAACTTAATACTAGTAAATTTGTTGCTAGCATAAACCTTACAATTAAAATAGAAACTACGGAACTTCTCTCCTGGAAATGTGGGAAGACCATCTCCATTGTTTGGTTGTTAAAACTCCATCTGGATTCAGGGTCTGGTTCTACTGGGTTTTCTTTATTAGGTGCTACTCGTGAATAAAGATGTTGGAACTTCAGCCAACTCTCACTGTAGGATCGAAGAAGACAAGAAGTCTCTGGTCCACTTGATAATTGGTCCTCGTGTTGTTGCCATTTTGAGCCAGGAAGCCGGGCCATGAATTTGCCAGGCGAGCCATGAAGAATTGGGAATGAGCTGTTCTCTTCTGTATGGTTTTTCCACTGGGCAATCTGGCTTCCGCCCCCACTGCCCAAAAACCAAACTGAGGTTAGGTAATGACTCCAAATTGTCCCCAGGTGCAGTTGGTGATTTGTCTGAATGTCCTCTTCACAAGAACTACTACCACTTCCCTTTATTCCGCGTTGACTGGTTCCCATTAGCCTAGAAGACACAAAGCTTAGATCTGGCCACAGGTTTTAGCGTTGGTCAAGGATTTGTCTCTACCATGAGGTTCCACTCAATCATCAGCTCTGCGGCTAAAACTTTCCGAATTGCTTCTCTGTCAGGTCCCTCAAATGAAAGACCCTTCGAGGCGTAGGCCTTGAAGTTGAAGTTCCTAGGATTCACTGGACATGGGTCGGATGAAGGGGGCTAGAGACCATAGAGATACTGGGTTAAAGGAGACTTCTGAGGTCCAATGATCCGGTGAAAAGGCAAGCCATGGCTGGGGTGGAAGATCTAGACGGCTAATTTCTTTGGACATTGCCTGTTGGGACTTATTGGAACAAGAAACAGCCTATGGGTCAGCATACCTATCAATTAGTGATGGGTGAGTCTTTCTAAAGGAAGACTCCGTATCATGAAACCCCATCAGATGTTTCATGAGGCCTCACCAACCCCTCACTGCCATGTGGCAGATATAAATATTGCCTTCTTATCGCCCACCCTACAGTCTTAGCAGAAGCAGACTTGATTGGACTTTCTGTGGACTGTGTGTGCCTGAAAAAGAGGTAAATTCCAAGATTGGAGCCATGCGAGTTCTTCGTGGGGCTTCTCCATGAACTTTGGACTCCATGAACTTTGGTCTCTAGTAGCGCCACCCAGCGCTCCTGGGCGCTATTAGAGACCAAAGTTTAACCCTTTCCGACTCAGCTCTCAAATTAGGTTCTCGATGGAGTACAGTAGTGGCCGTTTTCCAGTTGAATCCCAAAAATGGTTAGATGAGGTTTGACAGGGAACACATCTCGACCAGGGCAACCCGGACTGAACTGGTTTCGCCGTCACGGATAGAAGGCACACACACATCTCTCCACGGGAGGAGGGGGGGTGCTAATTTAATTATGGTTTTTAATCTAAATTTGGCAATGCGCCATCTGGGTCTGTGTTTTCGCTAACCAGTCCCCCCCCCCCCGTGGGGCCTCCTGGATGGACTCACCGATGCATTGGAAAGTCCAGCTGAACTAGAATAGCCGCCCCCCCCTTCCTCCCCGGTAGTAAAAAAGCCGACATCAGACGGACCTGGGCTTTGAGGTTGAGATATTTTTGAAGCGGTGAAATCTGTTACACACATGAGTCACGGCACCTGATCACCAGACCTGCTCTAGGAGGGGAAAAAAAAAGGACTCGTTCAGAGGCTGAAGCCAACATGGAATTACCAGAGGGGCCTCTTCATTCAGCAAAGCAGGGGGACAATCATGGGGCGAGTATTTGGGATTGAAAAAAGCTTCTTCACACCTTTCTTGAGGGCGATCCAGCAGAGCAGACTGTTTCCATTTTTCTCTGTGTGTTAAAACAGACAGATGTGCCTTGAAATTGAGTCTAAATTGTAAGAAGATGAGCTCGAGGAATGATTAAGTGTCGTGGTGGGACACCTGCTGGTGAAATCTATAAGTGCAGCCAAATACTAAATATCTTGTTAAAACAAATGGATGAAAGTGATGTCATTTTATTGTTAGAGTAGGACTGTAAATATTGGGTCTAAACATGTTTTAATTACTTTTAATTATTATTCTAAATGAAATATTAACTATAAATAAACGTTATGTTTTATTTTCACATTTTCTTTGAGTACAAAATATAGATTTGAAAACAATAAAGGAACAGGAAAAATAAAATAAAGTGATATAAACATTATATTTTTAACAATAATATTCATCATATACATTGAAAACTGAATACATCTTTATTCCGGGACATTTTTTTTAATTAATCTTATTTTCTCCATAATAAATAAAAGTGCTTCTAACATTCGGTTTCTTATAATACATTGTATTAATGTAATTAATTACAGCATGATTATATCCAATAATATTAATGATTTTAGAATATCAAACAAATATATACAATTTTAAAAGTTGAAAAAAAAAACATTTAAGTGGTAAAATGTTGATTAAATAAACCTTAAATATAACAAGAAAAAAATATATAATAACTTTTATTGATTTAAACGATTATAACTACAAGATTTAAAAAATGTGTGTTGTATCATATTATAATGTTCCAATTATTTTATATTTCAATGGATGGTTTTAGTTTAAATTGACATACATGAGCAGCAAGGATTCTTTGCGTTTGACTCCTTCAAGAAACATCTTAAAACATTTTTATTTGTTCAGGCTTTTCCTTGGTTTTTTCTGGAACTCCTGTATTGTTCACAGTATTATCTTGACCTTTAAAGTATATATTTTATTGAGTATTGTTTTGATTGTTTAAGCGCTTTGTGACCCTTTTCTGGAAAAGCGCTGTATAAATAAAAATTACTTCTTTTGAAAAGATGACGTCACCGTGAGGCCGCGGTCCTCTGGCTCCCTCTAGCGGTTCAGCCTCGAAGCTCGTTGCGTGAAGTTAACGTCAAGTCCATTCTTCTCGCCGCTGACAGGCGCTCAGGGCCTCATTAAAAGTCGAACCCTCGCCAGAGTTGGATGTTGGCGTTTGCTGACACACTTTCACACGGATGAGATTTATACATATTTTCAGCTTCATTACTCCTTTTCTTCTCCTTTTGTCCTCAAATCACTCGTTTGTTTTCTCTTTTCCCCCCAAAGAGTTGCTCCATCTCAGACTTGTTCTGTTCCTATTGTCCAATTGGATTCAATTGTGGTGTCATAGTCAAGATGCTTGCTTAAGGGCACCTCAGCAGAGCCAGCTAGTAGTGACCAGTGAATAAAACATATCATTTAACATGTTTATTGGGGTGAAAAAGTAATATATATTGTTTCTGGTCTAAAAGATTATTGGAATGTTGACACTATCGTTGTGTTCCATGTGGACCAAAGAAGGTTTTCCTAGGACAGAGTCATCCGTTCATCACTAAGCATCCTTCATCCTGAGTGTCCTGGGAATTCACCGGGAATCCTGGAAATCCCAAAGGGTGGATAATATAAGCTTTAAATGAGATGTTTCCAGGTCTCTTCTGGGTCTAGAGAAGTGGAGCTCCTGGGGATAAACAAGAAGGAAAATCAGAGTTTTTTTCCCAGGTGAGACATTTATCAGCGGCGTCCACAAACGGACTTCGTCAAAGGCCACGAGGCAGGAAAAGAGAAGCTTGCTCAGCTTTTCACGTGGACATCTGAGAAATAATGATGGAGGCTGTGAGGGACCTGAGATAGCGGCACCTGCTGGGGACACCAGAAGCTACAGAAGATAAATGTGCCGATGCAGAGGATCGGTCTTCAGGAGACACTCGGAGTTTACTAAGTGAAAAGCCTGCACTTTTTTTTTTACTTTGTCCAACAGAACATGAGTCAGAAGACGGTGCCAGGTTCGTTTCAAGTAAAGTGGGGAGATGCTGGATCCAATATTTATGAGGGAGATTTAAAAAAGAACCTTCTTCAACCAATGAATATTTGGGTAGATGGAGGGAGAAGAGAACATTGTCGTGGAGAATATTCGTCCATGTTTTTGTCAGTACAGGAGATATTGCTAAAAATAACAAATCTACTAACAAGAACGTTTAAAAAAAAAAAAAAAAAACTTCATTAACCAAGAAAACCTTAATGTTTAATTTGTCAGTAAGTTAGTGTAAGTTTAGCAGACGACAACTAACTCCCCCCCAAAAAAAGACCATTTTTTAAGGGGCTTTTCCTGGGTTTCTGTTGCTCTTGACAGTCGGTGAGAGCGGCGCTTGGCAAGGTTCATGGATTTTAACTTTTGCCGCCTTCTTGCGGACGTTTTGTGCTTTACATTATGGTTTTTATGCAATTAAACTGTCTTTTGTGAACCTCTGCCTAGTAACTCATTATCCTCCACTTCTGGGTCACATTGTTAGCTAAACCGTTACACTTGTGAAGTTTCCCGATGAGACTCTACAGTGTCTTTGTGGTATGTAAAACTGCATAAAGTACCTCTTACATTTTGGGGGGAAAAAAAACAGCAACTTTAGAATAAAAGGATTCAGACCATCAATCTTACATGGAATTCATAAAAATGGTTCCAAAAAAAATAAATCTTAAATGCATAAGGTGGTAGTTCTATGCTGGACTTTATAAAATGTCCATCTCTTTTATAGTGTTGACCTGAAAGTGTAGATTTATATTTGACACATTCTTCTCCTATCCCATCTCCTATTAAACAAAGAGTGTAAATGATTTACTTTATTATCCATAAATCATAAAATAGTTACTTATGTGGTCATTCCTCGACTGGTATTCATGGATAAGTCAAAGGGTTGTCAGTGAATACTTAAGGTGACCCAAGATGTGGAAGACAATAAAATTACAACGGCTAAGGCAACAAAAATACAATTTAATACAAAGACACAGTGCAAGTACAATGAATGTCCAGCAGATGGCGGAAGTGTAACCAGAGTCCTTTCTCTCAGGCCAACAATTACAATATTAAGTCCAACAATTGTCCGTAGATAAAAGAGACAGTTCAGGACGGGCGTGGCTGCAAGTCACGAGATCCACTGGGGAAGAGGAAAAACAAAAATTAAATCCAACTCACCAAAGAGAACAAAAAATCTCAGACGAAAAAAAAAGGGGAAAACGATCAACAAGAGTTCAAGGCTGAGTCCAAAAAGTCAGGCAGGAGCAAGAACTAGCAGGGTAAAAAAAAAAGGCAACGTGCTGAGTCTGAGAGGATACCCGCCTTTATACCTGGCAGTAGATTGCTCATCGTTAGCAGCTGTGGTTCTCGCAGAGGCTCGCCGACTGTCGAGAGAGAGAGAACAGGCAGGAACAGGAAACCATGAGACAAAATAAAAGCCCCTGGAAAAGGGATGTGATGAGGGTATTACTAATTAAGTAAAAGAAGTTTAATTACTTGACTTGGCTTTAAGGGAATTGAACTTTAAGAACCCAGGTCTTAAAGTTCCCTAGTAAAGCGCTATATTCGTAATAACTTTGCATCTTAACGGCTACATTGGTTCCTTCAATGTTACTTTCGCATCAACATTGACTCAACGGAACATGAACGTAGTATATGTGACGTCACATGTTCTTTCACTGAACTTCTATTTTGAAACCGGTTTGCGATGGCCGCCATCTCGAAAATCTTTCCTTCCACTGTTGGCCAGACTCAGGTCAAGATGTGTAGTTTTGGGCAGGCTGTGTTATGATTGGTCGATGAACTTGCGTCCATTACGTTGAGGTCCAAACACACTTAAGTCAACCGCGACCCTTTTATTTGTAAATACACAGAAACTGATAAACAGGAAATAGGAAAATTACCTGATCAGTGCTTCCTAATAGTTAAATTAGGGTTTAAGACCGAGTAGTATTTTTAACCAGGCTGTATATATGTTTTTTTTCAATGCTGTAATAGTTTATATTGCTTGGATGTGTACGGGACCTCCTTTTTATTTGCGTTGGCTTCCTTTTTAAAACCAGTGCTCAAATCACATACTTCTCTTAGGGCACTGGTGGTTAGTATGCATCAGGATAGTGTACGTACTAACTAGTAACTAATTCTCCACAGATAGTATGTCTCAAATCAAACACTGCTGCTACGCACTAACAGGAAATGACGCGACAGCTTCTTCTTCTACTACTATTTAACGATGATTTCAACCAGCTGTAGGAACACTAGCGACACCTGCTGGCAGCACATTTGGTTTGGATCAAGAAATATGAGAAACTAAATATTCGCAAGATATTTATTATATATATATAATATATATATGACGTAACTTCTGTTTACAACGTCACTAAGATGGAGCCATTTAGGGTAGAAAGTGTCCATCGATCCATAGTTTTGTGGGCGTTTTAGTGACAATTTAGTGTGTATGATGCACTATATTTCACATACTAAGAATTGAGATGCACTTACGCACTAAAAATACTAATTTAAGTACGCAAGTATGCGATTTAAGACACAGCTCCGTTGTTTCCCATCGTTCCCAAGGTACCCGTGGGAGTTTTTCGAGCATATTGTCCCTAAAGCAACATGGAGTGGATTGTGGGAATCAAACGGCAACTTGAGCACAAACTAAAGCATGAAAGTAGAAGGTGGCTCTGAAGTTGAAAAAAAAAAAAGAGTGGTGAACTGCAAACATGTTTGCTGCGCTGGCACAGATCTGGGCGACTCAAAGATGCAAGTTCAACGGAATCTTTCATCCGCTGGAGTCAGCGAATACTAAAATACTCCCAGTTCATCATTTGCATGGAGATGCAGTAGCACATTAGCAAGAACTCAAGATCCAAAGTAGGTCCATGGGTTTTCTGCAAGTGATCCAAAGACAGTCACTTATTCTGCTTCTGAAGTCCTGGAAGACTGGACTGGTTCTCCATATTCAAGACACAGGAACGAGGCTGAAAATGGGGCGCCGGTGCAGCTAGCATGACGAACTCTGACCGGACATTTCAACGGACCATCAGTCTCAGATCATCCGTCTTCATCCGTCTTCTTGCATCAAGAGCTAGTTTGTGTCCAATGCTCGGCGTGTGATTGATGCGTTTGTAGACCTGGTGTGACGGTACGATCGCTCACGTGGAGATGTGACACCCCTCATTAGCAAACCCCCCCCCCCACTCAAGAGAACTCGACTTTTAAGCATTTTTGTCATGGATGGAAGTGATGGATGCGACTTGGAATATGTTAACATTCCACATGTTCTTTCATCCGACACCCGAGACGGACTCGCTCTAACGGAGGACGGGAAGACTTTGGAAGCCGGTTCCCGATAGAAAGATGCCATCCATGAAGATCGTAAAAACTGTTTGTAGAGTTTCTTGTCGTTCCTTAGAAACAGGAAGTGGTATCTGCAAAGTAGTGAGTGATAGGTGGTAGGCAAAGTATTGAGCGAAAATACCACCAAATTGGGTAAAGGGGGGCACGATGTGTGAAGGAAAATACTTCAGGGACGAGTCACTTCCACCGAACAGACTATTTATCTATATTTTTCGTCTTTACCTGTTTGTTAGGAAAGAACATTAGTCCCTCGTCTATTGCGGGGGTTACTTTTCTATTTTTTTTTTCACTGGTTTAAATTAAAGACATTTATTTAAGAAACATGTATGACCTGAACAGCTCTTTTAAAATGCTTTGCCGCCCAGCCAACTTATTACGTCACTTATGATGTAGCAACATATTTACAACTTAAGGTATTGTAGCGGCCAATCAGCCTTCACTAAATAGAGCTGTGTGTAGAACGGCATCATGGGAGGTCCCTGTTTATTTTGGCATCAAGTGTGCGGTAATAAGTGCCTTGTACTCAGTTCTGTGGCTGTGTTTTAAGTTTAAGTAAGCACCTGGTTACAACTAGTAACTTATCCTGATTACAACGTTATTAAAATTTGTTGTACTGTGTGCAAAAAAATCGAAAAAGTGAAAGAAAGTGTATGGTGAAACGAAATGTTGTTAGTAGGAAAAGGAAAAGATGGAAAGAAGTTGTTGTGATCCAAGTGCACAAACAACTCTTCTTCGCCTATTGCATGTGTTTTACAAACTAATTCTATAACTGCTGCCTGACTTGATTTCAAATGATTAAAAATGGGTTGAATTATAATTTAACCTTTTTGGACAACACAAAATTCACTATAAACTTGCTTTTAACGAAAAATGTCATCTAGTTTTTGATTAAATGTATTCATACTTCAGCCTAAAACGTGAGTCTGTACTTCACAGCTCTATCTTCTGGAGTGTGGCGAGCACCTTCTCATTGAACACCGGGGAGGAGACACAAATGAGGTTGGACAGATGTCTAACACTGTAAAGGGTTTGCTTGAGATCACCATCAGCAGGAACTCCCGCCGACACCAGTCTGGACCAGAATCTCATCAGCGGCAGGTCAACCTTCACCGGGAGATTTCTGCTCCGCCTGAGCGGGAAAAAGTCTGGGACCCCCCAGAGTTTGTTCTCGGTTCGGTTGAGTGTCTGTGTGCTTTGACAGTCATGAAGGAAGCTGTGGAAATTAAAATGTTTAAGTTAATCTGAGATAATTCAAGTGTAATTGTCTCTTTCTAAAGAGTCATTAGGGTAATTTATCTTTTTAATTGTCCTTTTTTTAAACTGCTGTTTTTTGTGTTTCATGACTTGAGTAGGTTGTCAATAGTTATTTGCTGTTTGTAAAGTTTTTAACAAGTTTAAATACTATATACTATTTATATTAACTTTTACTTGATTTTGATTCGTCAGTTCAAACTGGTTGTAAAGTAGTTACTGACATTTTTAGGAAATTATAAATAGAAATAAAATGCTTTAAAGTTCAACAACTTTTACAGCTAACACATCCTACTTCATTCGACGCTCGAAAACAACCAACAAAACCCCCTAAAAAATAGAGAACTTTGCAAACAGTCAAATCATCAAAATAAATAAACCACCAGGTAAGTGTCGTGATAAAACATATTCTTTTTCTTTTTCTTCATTGGAGAGAGTTGGTAACTAGCATGTGGTTGAACTCTGAGTAGTGCTAACTAATGATGGTCTGACGAAGCTTCATGAAGCAGTGACATGTTTTTTATAAGTCAGTAGGTGGCGCCATCAGTTTAAAAATGATGTTTCATTAAAACGGTTGTTCAAAACAAAGAAAAATAGTTCAGTGACGCCATCTAGTGGACTCTGTAAATAATGACACTGCTTCATGAAGCTTCATCACTAGCGCTAACATCGCATGTGGTTAAGACTATTGTACTTTACTGGAGGTTTATTTTCTCATCTGAACCAAGTCTTCACAAAGTCAAAGTAGGTCCTCAGTGGAGGTATGTTTCATCCCAGTGACTGTGTGTTGCTAAAAATCCGAAAGTTATTATTTATTTTTTCCAACTTTTAGTTTCTTGACGGCTGAAGGGAAGCGTCTGGACTCGACCATTTAAAATGCACGATGTACTTTCCTGCTCTTTTCCCAGACTAAACTAAATGTTTGTATTCACGGCACCAAAGGACCAGCAGCCGACTGACCACAAAGTCAAACGTTATCACAAACACCACTTTATGTCCCGACTTCCAAAAAGAGGACTTCAGAGGGCAGTTTGCACACAAGCTAATGGCGTTAGCGACTCGCAATTCCTATCTCCCGACAACGTGCCGGCAATACCTAACGAATCTTTCATCCCCTGACACCAGGTTTTTTTAGGAACCTGCTGCTATTTTCTCTGGGATTTTATTAGTAAATTGGAGAGAAGATGACACTCAAACCCCGGCAGGAGCCGGGGTCTCGAACAGGAATATCCCCACACTTCATGGCTAAGCTAGTTAGTAAATAAGTAAGTTATATTTCTAGAGCGCTTTTCTGGACCAGGGTCACAAAGCGCTTAAACAATCAAAACAATACTCAATAAAATATACATAAAATCAGGGAAAAGCACAAATAAAAACGTCTTAAGATGTTTCTTGAAGGAGTCAGTAGATCATCAAACACAGAGATCGTTCCAAAGCTTAGGAGCAACAGTCTGGAAGGATTTCTCTCCTCTGGTCCTGAAGCGTGTTCAGGAACCATCAGTAGATTCTGATCCACAGACCTCAGAGCCCGAGCTGGGGTGTAAGTCTAGATCAGATCACTGATGGAAGGTCTGACCATGAATAGATCTGAAAGTCAGAACCAGAATTTTAAAAGTGATCCTGAAAGAAACTGGCAGCCAGTGAAGAGTTTTAAGGATTGGAGAAATGTGAGTTCTTCTACTAGAGCGGGTCAGAACAACAATAGTTAATAACAATAATAGCCTCAGGAGATTCGTGGTTGAATTTACCAACCCCTAACCCAATGTTTCTTTGTTTCTTTTGAAAATGTAATAAATCTCCAAATAAACCTATTTTTTCCAAGATCAAAAATGGGACTTTTTTTTTTAAGTTGGAAAACTTTTGGTTCCCTTTAATTAAATTTTAAATTTTAATGTTTAAGTTTGTTTTTTAACACGATTCCTGTTCTACACATTATTGTGCGATTTTCATATTATAATGACTTAAGTGCCGACAAAAATGTAATAAAAATAAAGTTATATAGAAGAAAACAATATGTCGTAAAGCAGGAGTATTATTGTATGTCAGAGGTGGTAAAAATCATTTTGTCTTTGACACCTGGGTCACCAAAAACACAATATTCCAACGAGAGATTTATGCCAGAGCTGGTAAATATTCCATCAGGTCATATTGTCCGTATGGTGGCCAAGAAATCTCACGAAAAAATGACAAGGCTACAGCATAACTGACGACACACCGGGGACTCATATTGCTGACGGACCAGGTGACTGAAGTAAAAAGTAAAGGAATATTTTGAACAAATGAAGTAGATATATTAAAATATTGAGGATTTATGACATTTAGAAAGTGGAATTTGGTCATTTTAATGTACTTTTCCCACTTATTACTTGTTATTTGGAATATTTCAATATTTTTTCTCGTCGGTCCGTCAGATATTTGCGTCCCTCAAGACATTCGACTAAAAAGGATCGTTTCCCAATAATTAAGAATGCGAACAGATTTCCTTCTGCTGTGGAAAGTTGGAGTGAATTCATGTCGAGTCTGACAAACAGACGCATGAATCTATTAAAGACAATAATCCCGTTATCTGGAAAAGACGTTTATTAATAAAGCGATGGAGTCCCGCGTCGTTATGACGTCTGCTTACGCAAGCAAGACACCAGAGACCGAGGCGGGATTAAAGAAGCGATTCCTCCGACAACAACGGCGTCTAAAAAAAGAGGCGACTCGTGCTATGGTAATTGATAATTAAAACGGGATCAGCGAACGATCTGGAAACTCAGGAGTCGCTGAGCAAGAGCACAGCCAGTGAGTTTAAATGAAGATTCTTGAGCTGATGCAGATGAATGTCGTGCTCAAGGTCCAACGAAAAGTGTTTCATGAAGCATTTTTTATAGACATTTACAAAGTGCAAGACAACGATGACCTGCAAAAAAACCTCTTTATTATGAACCATTGTTAGCATTGTTAGCACATAGCTAGGCTAGCTAACGCATTGCGTGTATAAAACGTCTTACATTTTACATTAGAGTGAAAAAATAAAGTCGTTCCTCTAGTGATTATGTGTTAAAGGGTTTTAAGTTTACTCTCTTAAAACCATACATAGCGAATAATCACGCTTAAGGCCTTGGCTCCTGCAAGGGTCTGAGTTAAAAAGAAAGAAATCATATCTTTGTAAGTATATTTATAAATAATATAAATCATTTTTTACAAATTTATTCTTGATCAATATATTAATTATATTTTTAACATAGTATTAAGGATGTATTTTATATTTTTTGGGGGGTAATTTTAACTTTTCAGAAGTGTTTGAAATGGACTAAATATTAAAGGTATCGTTAGTAGTGATGGTCTGATGAAGCTTCATGAAGCAGTGTCATTATTTTCAGAGTCCACTAGATGGCGTCTCTGCACTATTTTCCTTTGTTTTGAACAACTGTTCTAATGCAACATCATTTTTAAACGGATGGCGCCACCTACTGACCTCTAAACAACATGACACTGTTTCATGAAGCATTATCAGACCATCTGTTATCTTTAGTTTTGTATACGTTTTCTTTTTATTTATTTTTCTAATTTTACACTTAAAAATTCAAAACAAATATAAAGCATATATGACAAAAAAAAAATGGGGTTCCCTCCCCATTACATGTCATACTTACTCTGAGTCAAACAACAAGAAAGCACAAATTAAAACAAAAACATTCTGGATTCAAGAAATAATAATTTAGCGTAAAAAATAAACAACTCTTATTCAATTGAGATTTTGTAATGAACCAGGGTCGAGTCTATCTCGCCTCACATCTCAACTTCCACTCGGGAGTTTCCGTGGTCGTACATCAGTGGTTCCGTCGCCACCTCTGGCAGGACTGGATGAATGTGTTCCGTGTCACCCGGTGGTCTCGAGGGGCAATTACAGGCAGCGCTCGGTCAAATTCGCCCTAAACGCCGTGTAATCCAAACAGATGACCGTCATTAGAAACTCTTGAGCGCGAACGTTTATCATGGGACGCCACAGGAACTGGTCCAACAAGCATTTAGGACACGAGTGGGACGTGGAGAACAAATTGAGTAAGTGGAAAGATGGACTTGGAAAAAAAACTTCTAATCAAATCGAAATACTCAAAAACTAACAAACACGCAAACGAAAAAACAAACAAACTAATGAATTGACATAAGAACGAGTAAACGAATAGACTGAGCAACTAACAGAATTAATGATGAAAATTGCTAAGCTAAGTTATATACAACACAAAGTCGCATTTGGTACTAGCTAATAAACACGACAAAATGCAGGCACAGGCACTAGTTGAACTAAGAACATCAAAAAAAGAAATCCATAAAGTCAAATTCAAACGTGACAAACCATGTAGCGAAGATTCTAAACTGGCGCCTGCTGCTGGAAAAAGGTGTGGCTTTAAACTATCCACAGCCGCAGCTGGCGCAGCAACAGGCGCTGAGTTTCTGAACAAAACTCAAACAAGTAGAACAAAAAAGGAAGTGTGTCACAATAAAATCAGAAGACATGGTAGAATTAAAGGGATGTGGAAAACCAAACATGAACAAAAAAGAGTAATAATGACAAATAGTAAAGAACTAACCAACTGACTGACCTCCCCGATATTTAAAAATCCGTAATTCTAAATATGTAAAATAAGTTATTTACTAATGTTTACAAGGAACACTGGGTACCAACTAGCTTAACCTCCAGAAAATAAAATAAATCACAAATAAAGAATAAGTGGCACGTGGAAAACAAAATATGTAAAGGAAAAGTTTACTTCAAAATTCACAAGAATGAGTAAAAAAAACCTGAAAAAGAACTGACTGACTTAACTGATATTTAAAAATCCTTAATATTAGTTATTTTAGCTAAGTTAGCCTCATTAAACAAATACTTGAATAAACAGTCATGAACTAACTTACAAACAACACATTAATTGACCGAGCGACTGACCAAAAAACGAACTGACTTCCTTGTTTATTTTAAATTCCTTCATGATAAAAAGTATTTTGCTAATACTTTGTGACCCTGCTCTGGAAAAGCGCTATATAAATAAAAATTACTTACTTACTTACTTACTTACTTACAACTAAACTGGAATAACACCTGGTACAAGCTAGCTTAGCTATTTTAGCCTCCATAAACAAATAAATCATCATTTAATAGGCAAATAAATCATTCTTTATATGACAAACATCCTTGTGACACAGAACCTGCAGCCAAGTGGACCACTGGGTCACAACCAGACTCCGGTTCCCTCTGGGTTTTCGCTCAGTGGTTCCGAAAAAGAACCGTTTATTTTGCCCCCGAGAAACCTGCAGCATTTCGTCTCTCTTGGTTTTAAACGTGTCCTGTTTCCTTCCCACAACAGCTGCTCCACATTCCCGACCTTGACTTCCCGCCGCCTGTCGTGTCTCGGCTGGTTCTGGCAGAATGAGACCGACCGGGTTCTGTCGGTGGTCCCGGCGTCCTTGGTGGGTCACAGCAGATGATCGGGACCATCCGTGTTTTGGTTACACTGTGTTGTCTTGACCTTTTAAGCATATCTTTTATTTTGTTTTGATTGTTTAAGCGCTTTGTGACCCTGGTCTGGAAAAGCGCTATATAAATATAAATGACTTACTTACTTATTGAATAAAATATATTTATGGGATGCTAAAAGCTAATTTAGCATTAGCCTACAGCTAAATCTTAAATATACATTTATTTTCACACATAATACAGCAAAAGATTTAATAATATATTCCACCATTATCATAATCCTATTTAGACACTAGCTAGGTTAGCATTAACATGCTAGCTGCTACAATTACACCCGAAAGTGTATTAGCATTAGCTCAATATCACACAAAGAAAAGAGTGCGTTTAAACTTTTCTGCCTTAGTAGGAAAACAAGGAGATGGGATTTGACAACGCGGAATTACAAAAACGGCGAAAACACTAGCCAGTAAATGAGTTGTTTGTAAAATACCTTTTGATAACATAGAAGAAAATTGGATATAGTTTTTTCCTTATTTATATGTACATTTGTGTTTGTAGTTATTTACCATTGGTCCTGTATATAAGTTTATTTTAAGCTTATTTTGATGTATGTATGTGTTTCTTACTTTATTTTCCTGTCTGACTCGATTTCCAAATCGCCTTTTTATTAATTAATAATGGCAAAAAATAAAAAACACACAATCATCAAGTGTATATGTGTTAACATGATTCATACTTATTTTTATTTTATTTACTTTTTTTTTAAAAGGCTTATAGTTTTAAGGTAAAAAAATATGTAGTAACACATTTCTAGTACAGTTCTAATGTACAGATATCTTATTTTAAGGGATGTGGGACTTTTGCACCATTTTTACCTTCATAGAATCCAATTTTAGGTTCTAAAACACACAAAATACACACGTTAAATACACAAATAGGTACACAATGTAAACACATTTAGTGCCGAGCTCTCTCACACACACACACCCACTCGTAAAAGTTAAATCCAGACACACACTCTCTCTCTGCTCTCACACACTCACACACATTCACACACACTCACACACATTCACACACACTCACACACACTCACACACACTCACACACATTCACACACATTCACACACCAAGTCACGCGCATCACGGAGTCTCTTCCTCCGACTGTGCGCAGCGCGTCACTCTCTTCTTCACCTGGAGCTCCAGTCTGAATCTCCTCTTCTATCTCCTCCCCCCTTCCTTCTCTTCACCTTCCTCCCTCTCTTTTTATTTCTCCACCACGGCATCTGAAGGTCCAGTTTCTTCTTCTATGGATCTCAACGTCCACATTCCTTCACAATCTTGGATTCAAACTAGGACTTAAATCTTCTTCTCCAGCAGGAACTTCTCCTTTTTTTTTACTCCTTCTTTCATTCCAAGTATTCATTGTATGGGTGAGTATTTATGTCTTTAAAACGAATGAATGGAACAATAAAAAATATGGAATATAAAATATATATACTGTATATATATATATATTTTAAATATGTGATATTTATTGCTTAATATTTATTATATGTATTTATTAATATTTATTATATATATATGTGTGTGTGTGTTTGTACTGTATATATATATATATATATATATATATATATATGTATACTCTGTATATACATAGAAATATATTTTAATTATTACATGTTTAAAAAATCACATAAATTGACAAAAAAAGGGAGAGTGTGTATGTGAGTGTGTGTGTCTGTGTGTGTGTTGAATATTAAACTCGTTGATGAAGTTGTGTCATGGCATGACTGCAGGGTGTGTTATTAGTGTGTGTGTGTGTCAGACCTCCTGCTGAGAACAGACTTATACGAGCATTAGGTTGTGTGTGTGTGTGTGTGTGTGTGTGTGTGTGTGTGTGTGTGTGTGTGTGTGTGTGTGTGTGTGTGTTAGATCCATTTGAGAACAAATATGATAATAAGACTCCGTAGGTGGTTTGTCTTTTCACGGCCACTAGAGGGCCACAGACGTAAAGTTCTGACCCTTCCTTCAACAGCAGATGGCTTTATATATATTTTATTTTTAAAAACCGACTCCAAAATAAGTCCATATATCCTCAGCAGTCACCGTCGCCCTTGAGCAGGACATCTTTTCTCCATGATGTATGGGTCCAGCGGCGGCGGTCAGTGAAGTCCACTCAGGTTTCAGTAATCACATCCCAAGGTTTGCTGATCGAATCATAGGATGAGGCCAAACGGGTTTATGAGATTTACCGAGGATTAAGTTAATGATCTGCAATGATTGTCTTAAAATACAAAAAAAAATCATCAGTCATTGCGTCTTGACCACTGACTTGTAATAACACTAATAGTCTGATGTCATAAAATGTCTTTGGAATTAAAGTTTTTGATCGCATTAGATACATTGCAATAGCCTTAGCATTAGCATTATTAGCATTTCAATAAATCCCAAATTGAGTTTAGTTTCTCTTAAGCCTGTTAGCAATATTAACTTTACCGACTGTCATCTTAGGAATCTGACTTAAGGCTGTGAACTTAAAGAATAGACATCGTAGACATGGTTTAAAGTTGCAACAACTTTACTTGCAAGGAGAGTTTAATACAGAACCTTCTTGAAGAACGTCCTGTTTCACTCTGAAGCAAGAACTGTTTCGGTTGCATCTTTATACTCTGTCGTAAGTTGTTGATTATGCGAGAGACAAGAAGGACAAACACAGACAAGAATGAATTCAAGATGGTCTTAAAAGAAAAGAATAGTGTTTTTCCTGACGGCTAATCGAAGTAAAACCCAACACTCAACACAAACGACTATTATTTCCTATCACGACAAACTCTTTAAATACAGTGATACTATAAAAACGTTGACATATTGATCATATCTAAGCATCGTTAGCATTTTAGCTGTAATCTTCATTAAGTTTAGCATTATAGTTATGTTAGCATAATGTGGGAATTTAGCAATAGCCAAAAACACAGACCAGTTTCCTCTAGTCATAATGTTACGGTTAAATAATGATTTGTTTATTTCAGGTCTTCACGTGAACATCAGTGTCAGGCATCTGGAACAATGTTCAGGATTTACCCCTCAGGTGCTCTGAGACCCTTCAGGGGTCTGGTCTGAGATCTGGATCCATCAGATGTTGGACTCTGATGGAATTATGAGACATTTGACTCGACATGACTCCAGAGTCGTTCGGGCGTGTTATGAGTAGATGTTTGCTGCTGTGGCTCTTCGGATTCCTGGTGGTCCCGGTGACCGGCTGCCCCGCTGGATGTCACTGCCTGGAGAAGAACGGACTCTCGGTGGTCCAGTGCACATCTCGCAACCTTGAGCAGATTCCGGAAGACCTTCCCCGGGACACGGTGGTCCTGCTGCTGGCCTTCAACCGCATCACCCACATCCCCAACCAAGCGTTCAAGGAGTTGAACTACCTCCAGGAGCTGGACCTGTCCCACAACGTGATCGAGACGGTGGACGCCGGGGCCTTCAAGGGCGTCTCGGACAGCCTGGCGTTCCTCAACCTGGCGGACAACCACATCCACGGCGTCCCCAAGGAGGCGTTCGCTCGCCTCGGCGCCAGGATCAGCCTCTCCAACAACCCGTGGCACTGCGAGTGTTCCCTGCAGGAGGTCCTGCGGGAGCTCCAGCTGGACCCGGAGACCGTCAACCAGGTCTTCTGCCACACGGCCGTGCAGGAGGAGTTCGCGGGCAAGCCCGTCATCCAGGTGCTGGACTCCGGGATCAACTTCTGCAACTTCCACCACAAGACGACGGACGTGGCGATGTTCGTGACCATGTTCGGCTGGTTCGCCATGGTCATCGCCTACGTCATCTACTACGTGCGGCACAATCAGGAGGACGCGAGGAGACACCTGGAGTACCTGAAGAGCCTCCCCAGCAGCTCCCAGATCAGCAAGGACTTCGACACCATCAGCACAGTTCTCTAGTCGTTTTTTACGTCTAAGATTGACGACGATAGATTTATTTGAAAAAAGAAGAATTAAAAAAGTTTTGGGGGAAGAAAAATATATTCTGACTTTTCCTGTGAATTTGTGTCTTTTTCCATTTTCTTAAGTTAAGAAATACATTAATATAATATCTGAATTAATCAAACGAGTTTTATATTTAAATTCATAGATTTATATGAATCAAAATATGACATTTTTTGCTCATGGTTTTTAATACAATTTATTTTAAATCAATCGATTTTTTTTTTTAATTCAATACAAACATAATTTATTTGGTGATTGATATGATTTTATTTTACATTAAATAGGCTTGAAAATGGTGAAATAATTACTTGATTTTTTTCACTTCAAAAAAATATATATATTAAAAATATATATTTTTTAATCAGGTATTCATTTAAATTGAGTGACTTTTTATATAGAAAATGAACGAAATTCTTTCAAAAATCAATATTTTGATTATACGTTAATTTATTAATTCATTATAAATGAATAAAAATACATGTATTGTTTTAAACTAAATTTATCATCTACATCATACAGATACAGATTTCAAAATTAAAAAATGACAAAGTTATGCTAAATTAAAAATAAATCAGATAACTATGAACAATATACAATCCTTTTTATATATTTTATATAAATGGGATTTAAAATGTCAGATTTAAAAAAAAAAAAAATTTAAACATGATAGTCTTGATTTTTTTTCATGATGGTAAAAGTCAAAAAGTCAAAATCACGAGATCTATTCATTACAAATGTTTCGGTTGCATCTTTATACTCCATCGTAAGTAGGTTCCTTTTTTTTTGTTATAAAATAACAAGTTTCTTCTTTCAAGATGTTTCCAGGTGTCAATAAATTGACAAATTTGACTGAAATGACCATTTTGTGTGTGCGTGTGTGTGTGTTTGTGTGTGTGTGTTTGTGTGTGTGTGTGTGTTTGTGTGTGTGAACCAAAGTTCCAGTGATATAACATGTTTGTGCTTCAACTCTCCCTCCATCATCCTTTCAATAAGAAAGTTAATGAGCCAGAAAATGAACCTGTTTTCCTTCCAAGAATCTCCTCCTCAATCCTGGGAATCAGAATCAGTTTCCGACGAAGTTTTAAATCTCTTTAATGATATTGATCCGATTCTACCACGAAAATATGTGTTCAACTTTCTGTCTACGTGCCTTTTTACACACTGACTCACTGTGTTGACCCTTAAATCAAATCTTAAATCGTGTTTTTAATTATATACCTTGATGTGATGTCGGTATCCCAGCTACCCAGGGTCACACATTGTAATAACATGCCTGTGGCGGAGATTAAAGGGCTGAAATAATTCATTTTTGTGGTGATTGTATCGTTTGTTTTGTGTGATAATGTGTAACTGATGAAAAAGCTTCTAATAAAAAAAAACAAATTGTTCCCAAGTTCCTCTCGTCCTTACCTTACCTTACCTTACCTTACCTGAACTTGAAATCACAGAAACATTTGTTTTCTTCTCTAAAAGCAGATTTGATGAAACAATCCGTCGCATCTGGACAGTCAAGGATTCCGTGGCGGTTCTTGTGCAGAAGTGATGTCTTCATTAATGGACGCTCGGTCGTGGACGTAGATTCGTCCGCTGAGGTCAATAAAGATTATTACTCCGATGTTTTTCCGCCTGCATTATTGTTCCGAAGCACAGAGTCGCTGTTAGTCGAGTTAAATTTGCTTTTTTTCTACTTTGCTTTTAGGTCTTTGAAGAGAGTTTGTCTGCTTTAAAGCTTTTCATTAGAGAGAGGGAATAACTTTTCTTTTCCCTGAACCCGTGGAGCGTCACTGTGATGTCCAGCTAAAAAGAAAGAAGAGAAAACAATAATAACATTGAGGAAAAAAGGCAGAAAAACAGAAGAGAAAAAAAATATACATATTGTTATGTTATTGCATTAGAAAATATATTATTAATATAAATTATAAACCATATTTTTTCCAATAAGTTAATATATTGAGGGGAAAAAAACTATTCAATACATATTTTATTTTATTTTAAGGGGCAATAAATACTCTTGCACGAAAATAAACTAATTAAAAAAGGGGAAAATAGTCATAAAACATATTAAATACTACAGTTAAATTTTAAATATTCATATATTAAATGATGATGAGACAAAAGTAAGAAACAGAAAAGAGAAAAGATTGAAAGTATAAATTGTTAATATTAATATAATTATCAAGTGTAAATATTCAATCAAATTTAACTAAAATTGACATACATAATAAACTAACATTTATTTACTTTTTTTTGTTGGACAAAAAATATGCAAAAAAGAAAAAATGAACAAGAAATACACAAAAAAATGAAAACGGTTGAAATGAAGTGCTAAAACAAACAAAAAAAAACACTCACTAATTATAAATACAGTTGGAATAAAGTAAAGTAAAAATGATAATTGGGAAGAGCCTGAGTTAAAGTATGTTTATCAAATCTTTTCATCAATGCTTGTGTGGGAAAGTAACGCAGGAGTAAATATGTCTTCGTCTCAAGTACGATCTCTGAAGGAGCGAGCTAACGTCGACCTTGAGGACAATATCTTATTTTGAATAAGATAAATAATGACTTATTAAACTGGGACGAAGCTATAACAGCGAACTAACAGCTCTGTGCTTCAGAAAGGATCCAGACACATGTAAACTCTGTGTTGTTCTTACTTGTACAAGTAAAACCAGATCTGATTTATATTCTTTGTTTAAGTTACAGCATGAAAACAGATTCCTTATCTGACCATAATCATTTGAAACAAATGTATCAACTCTCAGAAACATTTTTTTGATAACAATAACACCATGAATACTGAACAAAGTGTTTTCAAGTTTTCTTCAGTTTAATTGATCCGTCACTTTATATTTTTTCCAAGCCGTAGTCAGGTGGTCATAATCATGACGATCACGCTTGTTTTCACTAATCAAGCTCGACACGTGTAATTAAGTGAAGCTATTTAGGAAAGAAGCAGCAGCTGGAAGATTCTTCCGGGGAAGAGAGGAGGAGAGACGAGAGCGAAACAAGAGTTGATCATTAAAAGAGAAAGAAAGTGGAAAAAGAAAAAGAAAATGTTCTCCCTTAAGACGATTTCTTTTGAAGCATCTGTTTTCATGTTAGTATTTTTTTTTGTTGTACTTGCTATTCTTTTCTGTTTTTTTTTTTTCGTGCAATTCTTTTTTTGGTTCTATTTTTGGTTCTTTATCTGATTTTTTCATCATAACTTTTACTAATTTTTTTTTCTTCGAGTCCCATTTTTTTCTGTTTGACTTGATAAATATTTTTTTGTTTTTGTGCATATTTTCCTCCTGGTTTCTGTTATCATGATTTTTTTTGTGTCGTTTTACATTCTTACTTTTTTTCTTTTGTTTTTCCTGCCGATTTTTTGATGATAATTTAATTTTTTCTTCCAAATAATTTTTGTTTTTCATGCAATTTTCAAGTTTTTCCTGCTAACTATTCCATTTTCCATGCAAATTATTTTTATATTCCTGTCTTTTTTATGCTAATTATTTTTCATTATTTTTTGTGAAGTATGCTTCATTTTTTCGTCCGAATTCTTTTCGTTTTTCATGCAATTTTCCAGCTTTTCTTGCTATCTATTCTGTTTTCCATGCACATTATTTTTGTATACCTGTCTTTATTTTTTTAATGCTAATTATTTTCATTATTTCTTGCCAAGTATCTTTCAGTTTTTCGTCAAAATTCTTTTTGTTTTTTTCATGCTATTTTCCAGTTTTTCTTGCTTATCATTATACAGTTTTTTTCGTGCTAATTATTGATGTTTTGAGAAATGTGTGAAACCAGGTTTGGGGGCCAAATTTGGCACCTTTTATGTGGCCCTCCAGAGTTTAAAACTAAATTAGTCAAAAAGCAAAATGTTGTTTGAGCTTCAGCACAAGTGGATTGTGAAAAAAAAACAACCAAAACTTAACTTTTCTACCTTAAAAAAACATTTTTTCAATTAGAGGTTTATTAAGCCTCCAATAATAATAATAATAATAATAATACATTTAAACTTTTATTTATCAACAAGTTCAACTAAATCTTTTGTGACATAAATAAATATTTATTGTCGTCTATTTTCAGTCTTTTCAAGTCTTCCATCAAAAATAAAGAAACAGTCAAGAAAGTCGTCCTTTAACTGGAGCTAACGATGCTATGCTAAGTAACGACACGACCAGGACTGAGTACGAGAGGTGTCTCTTGTTGTTGTCCTCGCCGTGACATCCCTTCTTCTCTCTGGCTTTATCTCCCCCCGCGGAGCCGTGTGGGGGTGTCGTGACCCCACGACTGTCGCGGCAGCAGCAGGTTTTAAGGAAGCGTTATTGTGGCGATAAAAGCTAAGAGTTGTTAGAAGCGACTCTCAGGTGTGAGATTCACGAGCCTCTGGAGACGAGAGTTGACGTCAACACATGGAGCGGAAATTGTTATTTGAGAACTCATTTCCATTTTTCTTCATCGGATATTGCTTTTATTTAATGCATGTTTTGTCTTATATCCGGTTTAGATCCAGAACTCTGAGAACCATCGCTGTAAACGGGTCCAAACACTTACTTTTTAAACATTAATTCTCTCTTTATTCATCTCAAAATGAATCCTGGTTAACTTTTTTTTCAAATCTATCTCCATAAACAGTGAATCTTTAATCGGTTTTTCAAGTTTTCGATGAATCTCTTGATGAAAAGGTCGAAGTAAGACAAAGAAAAGTGATTAAAACTCGTAATGATGGATTCAGTCCGGTCTGGTCAGTGTTATCTTTCCGCCGCCGCCTGCCTTTGACGAATCCGTCGCTCGATCGTCTGCTAATGTCTGTTATGATTTAGGAGATTGTGCTCATCAGTTATCGTCTGCATGCAAAGTAGAGAAAAAGAAGAAAAAGTCGTTAAAAATCTCATGAAACAATCTCCAGGTTTTGACGACAGCAAAGCAACTTATTACAGGTGAAGGTTTTTTTTAATAATCATAAACTATGGAAGTGTCAGAGGAATTTCATTTTTTTCATGCAATTTCATTTACTTTTTTCGTGCAGCTTTTTCTATGTTTTTATTTTCTTTTGCATTTTTCCTGCTAATTTTTGCTAAAATACAGCTAAAATAAGCTTGTTAGCTTCACTCGTCGTTTTAGTTTTTCATTTTTTTGTGATCATTTGTTGTCCTTTTGTTCATATTCATTTATTACACTTTTTAGCCATTTTTTTTGCTCAATAATTTTCTGTTTTTCCTGATATATATTATTTTTCTTGTTTACAAGTTAGTTCCTTTTCTGTTTTTCAGGCTAATTTATTTTCTATTTTTACTGCCTATTATTTGACTGTTTTTCCACAAACTACTCAGCAAAATAGCAAAAATAAAGAACAAAAAAATCACAAGGGAGCAACTCAAATTTGATTGTAAAAAATGTCACGGAGAACATGAATTAAAAAAATGAATAAATACATTATATTGTCTTTTTATTCATACTGATTTATTACAATTTTTTTGTGTGTCATTTTGGGGGGTTTTTCATGCATATTTATCTTCTGTTTTTCCTGCTAATGATTGTTTATCTTGTTTTCAAGAAAGTTGCTTTTCTTTTTTTTCATTAATTTTTTTCTGTTCCTTTTGCTTTTCTTGGAAACAACTATTATTTATTTTTTTCCTGCGCATTATTGTACTGTTTTGGTGTTTATTGCTTTTCCTTTTTCCTGCTTTACATTTTTCCTTTTTCGTGATGATTTTTCTGGGATTCTTCATGTCAATTATTGTTCTATTTTTTCGTGATAATTTGTTTCCTTGTTCTTTCAATTGTTTTACTTTCTCCTGAAAGTTTTATTTTATTTCTTTGTTTATTGTATTCAATTTTTGATCCAACATGTAGCTACAATACAGTGTGACACGCTGAGTCTGGTTCTAAATGAGGTTTCTGCCTGTTAAATGGTACCTTTTCCTCGCCACTGTCGCTCACTGTGATTGGCTGGAACCTCATTTTTCTCTTCTCTCATCCAGTGTAATTGAAACTATGAAGTATCTTCAGACAATCCTCTTATGATTTGTCACTTTCAATATCAAGTCTCTTTATTTGCTTCTCAAATGAATTGTGGGAATTACGGCAAAGCTGTTGCAGCTGTCGCTGAAAATCCGATCTTGATTATAGACGCGATGGTTTTTCCCTGCGGTCGTCCTCCTGTGAACGTTCACCTCACACTCCGGAGGCATTCGTGACGCTGCTCTCAGATTGAATCTGTATTTCAAGTGCTGATACCGTCGCAGGCAGCTGGCGAGTCCAGGAGCTCCTAAATAGAAACATATATACACATCTCTGCAGATTCACGACCGACATCACCGCGGCGCTGGTCGTTTGTCTGCGACGAGACAATCGTCCCCGAATCGTGCTGCTTGTCCTTAAGACGCCTCTTCAGGCACGAGTCCATAAATCTGCAGGTTTGTTTCGTCGCTGCAGCTTCAGATCACTGATGGATCAAAGAGCCACTTCCTTCGTACGGACTGTCCAACACAACACAAGGGATACCACAAACACATTTGTTTTCAGGTCACCTTAACCCAGAGACAACACAAGGGATACCAAAAAAACATTTATTTTCGGGTCTTTGGGTCACCTTGACCCATAGACAATACAAGGGATACCACAGACACATTGGTTTTCGGGCCTTCGGGTCACCTTTACCCAGAGACAACACAAGGATACCAAAAACACATTTGTTTTCAGGTCTTCGGGTCACCTTGACCCAAAGACAACTCAAGGGATAAGACAAGCACATTTGCTTTCAGGCTTTCAGGTCACCTTGACCCTGAGACAACACAAGAGATACCACAAAAAAAAAATGTTTTCAGGCCTTCTGGTCACATTGACCCAGAGACAACACAAGGGATACAACAAACACATTATTTTCGGGCCATCGGGTCACCTTGACCCAGAGACAACACAAGGGACACCTCAAACACATTTCTTTTTGGGTCTTTGGGTAACCTTGACCCAGAGACAACACAAAGGACACCACAAAAACATTTGTTTTCAGGGCCTTCGGGTCACCTTGACCCAGAGACAACACAAGGGATACCACAGACACATTTGTTTTCGGGACATTTGGTCACCTTGACCCAGAGATCACACAAGGGCTAAATAGCCTAAAGAAAACTGTCAAGAACTGTCATAAAATAATATTTTTGAGTCATAAAAAGTGAACTTTATAATAAAAACAAAACAAATACAGTAACAAGGTAAAATAAATACCATAAATATTGTGAAAAATATTTAAAACCTGGCGTCAAAACGTTTTACCTTAAACTGGGCGACACTGAGACTGGATGTTTCTGGAGGTTCCTGCTCCAGATGGCTCGACGTCTGACCCGACATGTTCCCCCCAAAAATAAAATAAATAAGGTTGAGTGCTTTCGTGAGAATTCATGGAGGTGCTGGAGGTGAAGGGCGAGTGTTCACCTTGTGGCCGCTGATGGAACACCAGAGGGCGCCGTCAGTGACACTGCTGTGCTGGTCGTGACGCCTGGAACCGTTGTCTGGACGACAGAACCATACTTTATAAAAACCTCACGTGAAACTGTGCAGAAATAATACTACAAACATGATCCTTTTACTAGATAAATCCCTTATACAAACATTCAATAATTTACTTGAAAAAAAATACTTTTTCTCATGAAAAAAACCTTTAAAAACACGTTGTAACCTCCAGACTCGTCCTGCTTCTTCCCAAAGCCTCCTGAATCATCTCCCTTCGCGGTGAAATCGTCGCCGATGTCGTGGTTATTAATGGCTGCTCGTGTTCTCACGTCCTCGCCGTGACTTTGTCTGACGCTCTGTCAGCTCCGGTTATTGACTGTCCGTCACAAACGGACAAAAATAAAACACCCCTATTGTTTGTCCTCCAGGATCAATCTGTGGCCTTGGTAAAAATATTTTATTTCCAGGATGACATTTGTTTACGTGCCTTTGGGTCACCTTGACCCAGAGAAAACACAAGGGATACCACAAACACATTTGTTATCAGGCTTTCGGATCACTTTGACCCAGAGACAACACAAGGGATACCACAGAAACATTTGTTTTCAGGTCTTCGTGTCACCTTGACCCAGAGACAACACAAGGGATACCACAGAAACATTTGTTTTCAGGCCTTTGGGTCACCTTGACCCAGAGACAACACAAGGGATACCACAGACACATTTCTTTTCAGGCCTTCGGGTCACCTTGACCCAGAGACAACACAAGGGATACCACAGACACATTTGTTTTCAGGTCTTCGTGTCACCTTGACCCAGAGACAACAAAAGGGATACCACAGACACATTTGTTTTCGAGCCTTGGGTCACTTTGACCCAGAGACAACACAAGGGATACCACAGACACATTTGTTTTCAGGTCTTCGTGTCACCTTGACCCAGAGACAACAAAAGGGATACCACAGACACATTTGTTTTCGAGCCTTCGGGTCACTTTGACCCAGAGACAACACAAGGGATACCACAGACACATTTGTTTTCAGGTCTTCGTGTCACCTTGACCCAGAGACAACAAAAGGGATACCACAGACACATTTGTTTTCGAGCCTTCGGGTCACTTTGACCCAGAGACAACACAAGGGATACCACAGACACATTTTTTTCCACGCCTTTGGGTCACCTTGACCCTGAGACAACACAAGGTATACCACAAACACATTTGTTATCAGGCTTTCGGGTCACTTTGACCCAGAGGCAACACTTGGGATACCACAAACACATTTGTTTTCACGCCTTTGGGTCACCCTGACCCTGAGACAACACAAGGTATACCGCAAACACATTTGTTATCAGGCTTTCGGATCACTTTGACCCAGAGACAACACAAGGGCTAAATAGCCTGAAGAAAAAGAAAACTGGCAAGAACTGTCATGAAATAATATTTAAAGATCTAAAGAATATATATACTTCCAGGATGACTTTGACACGTGTTGTTTATTCTTCCTGTGAGTCTAGAAGGTAATTTTTAAATTAGTGCCTGAAGTTATTGGCTATAAATTAACTTGAGTCGTTTCCTTGAAATCTACACCCGTAGAAACTCAAAGGTGTGTCGCGGCAAATATCTCAATAACGTTTTTAAAACCACCACGACATTGCCATAGTAATTAATGTGACTTTTTAATTAAAGTTGTAAAGAAATATTTTTGCTTTTGTCAAAATGTTTCACTTTCAAAGTACAAAATACACTGAACAAAAATATAAACACTTTTGTTTTTGCAGATTTACTCAACGATCAAAAGTTTAAGATCTGAATTAAATGTTTATTTCTTTACAATTTGCTATCTTGATGCTGGTAGCTACCACAGAAATGCTGCACTTTAGGAGGTGACAGTGAAACATTTCTGTAGTAGCTACTAGCTTAAAGCTACTAGCTTGATGCTAGTAGCTACTACAGAAATGCTGCGCATTAGGAGGCGCCAGGGTGAAACATTTCTTTAGTAGCCACTTGCTTACTGCTACTAGCTTGATGCTCGTAGCTACTACAAAAATGCTGAGCTTTAGAAGGCGACAAAGTGCAGCATTTCTGTAGTAATAACTTGCTTAGTGCTACTAGCTTGATGCTAGTAGCTACTACAGAAATGCTGCACTTAAGGAGGCGACATTGAAACATTTATGTAGGTGCTACTAGCTTAATGCTACTAGCTTGATGCTAGTAGCTACTACAGAAATGCTGCGCTTTCTGAGGAGACAGAGTGAAACATATCTGTAGTAACGACTAGCTTAATGCTACTAACTTGATGCTAGTAGCCACTACAAAAATGATGCACTTAAGGAGGCGACAGTGAAACATTTATATAGGTGCTACTACCTTATTGCTACTAGCGTGATGCTAGTAGCTACTACAGAAATGCTGCACTTTATGAGGCGACAGAGTGAAACATTTCTGTAGTTGCCACTAGCTTAATGCTACTAGCTTAATGCTAGTAGCTACTACAGAAATGCTGCACTTTAGATGGCGACTAAGTGCAGCATTTCTGTAGAAACTAATAGATTAATGCTACTAGCTTGATGCTAGTAGCTACTACAGAAATGCTGCGCTTTAGGAGGCGACAAAGTGCAGCATTTCTGTAGTAGCTACTAGCTTAATGCTACTAACCTGATGCTAGTAGCTACTACAGAAATGCCGATCTTGTGGAGGCGACAAAGCACAGTTTTTAATACACATGTGGAGGCGACAAAGTGCAGTTTTTAATACACATGATGCATATTCCTGTGAATTAAACGTGAAATATATTCATGCATTGCTATTTTTTCCTTCTTTTTAAACACTTTCCCAAAGCAAAGAACCAATAACCAGAATTCTAATCACAGCAAAACAACGGTGCAAGTCATAAACGGCGCAGCTTCGTGTGCAGAAAAACACATCGCTGTGTATTTGTTCTCTGATTGGATTAAGTGAAGACGGAAAACGTCGTCACACGTTCTCAGGGCGAGAGAGAAGGAGCAGATTTCAGGAAATAGTCCCAGAAGATGAGACTGTTTATGTGCGGAGAGAAGCATTACTGTATCTAATCTGAGGCAAATTGATCCCAGAGTCTCCGTCTGTCATCCGTCCTCTCGCGGGAGTCTTTGGTTCTTGGAGGACGAGGCTCGGAATTTAAAAACCTCAGCCATGAAAAATAATAATAATGATGAAAATTATGATACATTTTAGGTTAGAGAACCTGGGAATCGTGAGGGACGATAAATGAAATAATAATATATAAATGAATATTTAAATACATAACTGAATAAATAAATAAATGCGGAAAAATGTCCAATTTATGTCTTCCAAATACATTTTTGTCATAGACCAGTGCTTACAACTACGGGGCCCCAGAAGTGCAAAACTAATTAAAAACTTCTGAAACATATTGACAATTTCCTGAAACAAAATTTATAAACAATGAAAAAAAAGGACAATTTCAGAATTGTAAGAAATCGCTTTTTTTTTCAATTTAATTATAATTTTGTAATCAAAGTTTTGAAATTTATTTTGCACTTCCACCGTAAAGAAAAATACATTGGCCGTTGGAAAAGTATCGGATAAGGTAGCGATAATCGTAAGATATTTTCGAGATCGGCATTGATTGCTTAGTTTGGCAAAATCAGTTTGCAAACTGCCAGGGAAATGTCGAAAGAAAAAAAAAGACGAAAAGAAGACATAAATAAATAGATAAAATGGATCAGCAACTCAGCACAATACTAAACTGTAACGGCCCAATGATTGACCCCTGTGGAACTCCATTTTTGAAGGTTGGTTAAAACCCGGGCAGAGTGGAACAACCAACCTTCAAAAATGGAGTCACAGGGGTCAATCATTGGACTGTTACAGTTTAGTATCTTGCTGTGTTGCCGATGCATTTTATTAGTTGCCCAGCTAGTCAGGTTGAGGGCGAAGGAACACCCAAGAAAGCATCTCAGTCCATATGTTCTTTTTCATAAACCTGTCCAAGAAAAAAGAAAAGAAAAACACAGCTCATCCTTTTTTACTCTCAGTGTCGTGGGAGGAGGCCCTGGGGCAGACCCAGACCACACCAAAGAGACCGGGTCCCCTCGGTTATCCTAGGAACTCTGCATTCTCTGCAATTTCACTGGAAAAGCAGCAGGGGGGGCGTTTCTGGTTAAAGGGAAGTCATTGCTTTCTGCAAGTTGAAAGGTAGAAGAGTAAAGATTGCAATGAACACTAAAAATCTGTGAATTTATAAAAAAGACGATTAAATAAAAAAAGGCCCGGAGATTAATAAATATTTAATTGTGTTTTAATAAGCCCAGGTACAAAAAAAAAATAATTGAATGATAAAACACACACAGAAACAAGTACATTTGTGATTCATCAAAAGGAAATCCAACAAATCCATGAAGAAACATGAACTAAACGTTTAATTAAAGTAAAATAATCATATCTTTCATTATAAAAAATAAATAAAAATAATAATAATAAAATCACGGACTACGTCTTTACTGCCATCTAGTGGTATATATTAGTGTGTACAAGTTGCTAGAGAAAAGTACATGAAATTATTATCTTTTTTGTTTCAATCAGATTTAACAACGAATAAATTCATTACCCTAATAAATAAAATAGTAATTAAGAGTAATGATACTCATCCAATAAATTAGAAATGGTTCAATCGGGAAAACGATAAAAATAAACAAAATTATTTCAAAATAAAAGGTACAGTATTTTAATTATAAAACAAGAAGCAAACTCCTAATTTTTGATATCTGACTAGAAATGATTTTATAAATATTTATTTCTTTGAATTTTAAATATCATTGTGGACTTAAAATAACTGTAACATGTTGTACAATGACATCTAAAGGCTGAAGACACTGTAATAGTAGTATTCATTGGAGTATTAGCAGTATTAGATGTGGAAGAAGTTGTACATTTATATACTCTTTGTATAAACAATAAACCTACAAGCCAATAGTACTAATAGTACATACAGTAGTTGAATTAGCAGCATAGTAGTAATGATCGTAGTGGCAGCAGTATTCGATTATTATTAAGGTAAGGTAAGGTAAGGTAAAACTTTATTGATCTATATTGAATTGTTTTTTCCAGTAGCCAGCAATTTTTCATAAACAATAAAAAATAATACATAAAAAATAAAATAAGAAAGGAACATAAGAGGACGAACAAGATGACACAATCTGAGTCTAAAGATAAAGATAAAGAACATAGGTCAAAGAAAAACAACAAAGACAAAGGATACAAAGACTAACATGGAACAGAACATCCAGATACTCTCACTGCACTCCTGCCCCCGAACTCGGAATTGTACAATTTAATAGCCCGAGGGATGAATGAGTCCCTGAGTCTATTTGTTTTGCACCTGGGTAGGAGCATTCGTGCACTCATTCTGCTTCTCTGCTTTATTACTACACCTGCATAAGCAGTAAACATTAATAATAGTTGTACTGCAAGAAACAACAACCGCATTATAAAATGTCTACCAGTTTGAAGTTTATTATAGTTTTACCAGTCATACTATCACCTTTAGTCAGAGTAAAAGTATTCATCCTAGTTGAAGCATTAGTGTTTGTAATAGTAGCAAGATTAGCATTAGCGATAGAAAACAGTAGTAGCACAATATCAGCAGGCCACTACTTTTATGTTCAAAAGTACAAATAACAACCTCAAAATTGTAATACAACCAATAGTTATACTTGTAGTTGAAGTTACGTTAGTATCGGCAAAAACTAACAACATACACACTAGTAGTAAGTAATTAAGCTATTACGTTTTATTTGTAACCTTTCACAGACCAGGGTCACAAGTAATAACTTTAGTAGTAGTGGCAACAATTTTAGAAGACAAAGTAGTAGAACCAAATTTATATCAGTCGCAACATTTTTTCTATAGGGATTTTTTTTAATGTACCAATTTCTTCATCATATAATTGTTAAATTCAAAATAAATGTCAAGTTATTTACCAACATTTTTCGTTATTATTATTTTTATTATTTAGCAACAGAACAGTGGACGGTTAAGCATTATGAAAGCAATCGAAATAGTTTGTTAATACTTTTTAGTAAATGTCATCGTTATATCATTTTATATATACATTGAGTGCAAAATGTTTCATTGTGCTGACACAGAAATTCCTTATTTTACAAATCTAAGCCAATCATAACTAATGTATTTATATTATCCATTACTTATTTAATTTTTAATATACATTTTGAATTCAAAGTAGCAGTATTAGCATACATACAGGTAAACAAAGCAGTACTTAGTAGCTACTACTTTTTAAAACATGTAAATAAACAAGTAAATACTTATTATTTGTAACTGTTATTTTTAATAGCGAGTTATGAAGTACTCTAATAGTTTGGACATATTAAATTAAATTGTATTTACATTTTATTTCTTTGTATACATTTCAAACGGATGTGGATCAGTGAACAACAATGGGACTTCCGGGAGAAGGTTTTAAAAAAAGTGGGCGGAGTCAAGGGATCAGTTTGTAAAGAGCTTCAGTAGTTTTGGGTTCATCGGTGGCTGGAAAGATGGAGTCAGAATCTCTGTCCTGATCCACTCCTGTCCTCGGTGGTTCCGATCCAAAAAAAACCCACCACCATGTTGATCTTGTGCGCGATGCTCGCCTGCGCCGCGGGGAACCTGGACTCCAGTCTCTCGGAACCGCGCGTCTCCGATGGAAACTTCTCCAGTCTGGACCAGAACCGACCAGAACCTCCGGATCCGCGGCGACATGAGCTCGAATCAGGTTCAGACTCTTCATCACCATCATCATCATCTTATATAAGAGTTATTATCTAACATTAAAGCAGATCATAAAGCAACAAACACACTGTAAATCTGATTTAATGTCATTATAGTCTCGTTTCTATGGATCCTGTTGATGTTTTGGATCCTGAGTTCTGTTGCTGCTCCTGACTAACGGTTTCTCCATCTGTTTATTCCCTCTGCCTCCAGCTCACCACTGTGAACACGAGACAGATTAAATGACAATGATCCAGAGACAATACTGTCCGTCACGCTTTAATAACTGTCACCAGGAACGACCATTACAATATTCAGCACCATTCGTCACGAAGATTGTAGATGACGAAAAAACCCACAGTTGTGTTGTTGCATCTTTGTGTGGAGCTTGGCGCTGATATGAAGCCTCTTGGAATGGAAACAAACGCTAGTTGCCATGACTACCAGTTTATCAATAACACACTATGTTCTCTTTTTTTCTGAAGGATTTCCCTTCTGTTCGCAGTAATGTCTATTTTTTAAGAACGACATTTCCAGGATGGAGTATTGATGCTCGATAGTTGTAGTTGTTTGCATGTGTTCTACTGGTAGTAGTAGTATTTGTATATTGAACTAGAGTCAGTTTTACTAACCTTGTAGTCATTGAGACATAGTATAACATGGGAAATCAAATTTGTTTAAAACACTTTAAAATCTAGAAAGATGAATGTTTAAATTCAGCATTATGTTGTTGTAGATATGAAACATAAAGAGTGGCACATTTTGGCCACTCTAGTAAGTACAACGAATGCTGTACAGCTCACTGCACAGTGTTTCGCTTCTTGCTCTTTGTTGAATTGCTGGGATCTATTTTTCCTTAATCAACTATAGTCTTATTTCAACTGTATAGTGTCTTGAGATAACTTTGTTATGATAAGACACTTTAAATAAAATTGAATTGTAGTAAATGGCACAATTTCTTGTATTGACCTATACCTGCTACTATGGTGGAGTGGCACTTGTTAATGAAGTACCCATTTCAATGTAGTGAACTAAACATGTCGCAGTAGTTAGTGGCACACATCAACATTCTGAACTGAAAATGTCACAGTAGTTAGTGATACAACAAAGTAAACTGAACATGCCACTGTAGTTAGTGACACAACGAAGTAAACTGAACATGCCACTGTAGTTAGTGACACAACAAACTAAACTGAACATGCCACTGTAGTTAGTGACACAACAAACTAAACTGAACATGCCACTGTAGTTAGTGACACAACAAAGTAAACTGAACATGCCACTGTAGTTAGTGACACAACAAACTAAACTGAACATGCCACTGTAGTTAGTGACACAACAAACTAAACTGAACATGCCACTGTAGTTAGTGACACAACAAAGTAAACTGAACATGCCACTGTAGTTAGTGACACAACGAAGTAAACTGAACATGCCGCTGTAGTTAGTGACACAACAAAGTCAACTGAACATGTCACAGTAGTTAGTGACACAACAAACTAAACTGAACATGCCACTGTAGTTAGTGACACAACAAACTAAACTGAACATGCCACTGTAGTTAGTGACACAACAAAGTAAACTGAACATGCCGCTGTAGTTAGTGACACACATCAACATACTGAACTGAACATGTAAGTAAGTAAGTAAGTAATATTTCTTTATATAGCGCTTTTCCAGACCAGGGTCACAAAGCGCTTTAACAATGAAAACAATACTAACAAAAGTATATACTATGTTCATGTTCTATGCTGTGGTGTGTTGGGGTGGAAATGTGTCCAAGAGGAGTGTCAACAGGTTGGACAGGTTGATCAGGAGGTCTGGCTCTGTGGTTGAAGCTGGACTCACTGGTGACAGTTGCTGAGAGGAGATCATTGAACAAACTACTGTCCATCATGGATGATGACAGTCATCCTCTGAACACTGTCATCAGTGAGCAGAGAAGCAGAATGAGTGCACAAATGCTCCTACCCAGGTGCAAAACTAATAGACTCAGGGACTCATTCATCCCTCGCGCTATTAAATTGTACAATTCTGAGTTCGAAGGCAGGAGTGGAGTGAGAGTATCTGGATGTTCTGTTCTATGTTAGTCTTTGTATCCTTTGTCTTTGTTTTTTGTTTAGTTTTTTCTTTGACCTATGTTCTTTGTCTTTATCTTTAGAGTTAGATTGTGTCATCTTGTTCTTCCTCTTTATGTTCTTCTTCTTATTTTATTTTTTATGTATTATTTTTTATTGTTTATGAAAAATTGCTGGCTATTGGTAAAAAACAATTTCCCGAAGGAGACCTGAGGGATCAATAAAGTTTTACCTTACCTTACCTTACTAGTGGCACATATTAACGTATTGAACTCAACATGCCACTGTAGTTAGTGGCACATATTAACATACTGAGGTGAACATGCCACTGTAGTCAGTGGCACATATTAACATACTGAGGTGAACATGCCACTGTAGTCAGTGGCACATATCAACAAAGTGCCTTATTCATGCCACTGCCATGACATATAAATGTAGGGACCCATACATGCCACAGTAGTAAGAGCCACATATAAATGTAGTGACCCATACATGCCACAATAGTAAGTGCCACATATAAATGTAGGGAACCATACATACCACAGTAGTAAGTGCCACATATAAATGTAGGGACCCATACATGCCACAGTAGTAAGTGCCACATATGAATGTAGGGAGCCATACATGCCACAGTAGTAAGTGCCACATATAAATGTAGGGACCCATACATACCACAGTAGTAAGTGCCACATATAAATGTAGGGAACCATACATGCCACAGTAGTAAGTGCCACATATAAATGTAGGGTACCATACATACCAAAGTAGTAAGTGCCATATAAAAATGTAGGGACCCATACATGCCACAGTAGTAAGTGCCATATATAAATGTAGGGACCCATACATACCACAGTAGTAAGTGCCACATATAAATGTAGGGAACCATACATACCAAAGTAGTAAGTGCCATATAAAAATGTAGGGACCCATACATGCCACAGTAGTAAGTGCCACATATAAATGTAGGGACCCATACATACCACAATAGTAAGTGCCACATATAAATGTAGGGACCCATACATGCCACAGTAGTAAGTGCCACATATAAATGTAGGGACCCATACATGCCACAGTAGTAAGTGCCACATATAAATGTAGGGACCCATACATGCCACAGTAGTAAGAGCCACATATACATGTAGGGACCCATACATGCCACAGTAGTAAGTGCCACATATAAATGTAGGGACCCATACATGCCACAGTAGTAAGTGCCACATATAAATGTAGGGACCCATACATGCCACTGTAGAAAAAGTGCCACATATAAATGTAGGGACCCATACATGCCACTGTAGAAAAAGTGCCACATATAAATGTAGGGACCCATACATGCCACTGTAGAAAAAGTGCCACATATAAATGTAGGGACCCATACATGCCACTGTAGAAAAAGTGCCACATATAAATGTAGGGACCCATACATGCCACTGTAGAAAAAGTGCCACATATAAATGTAGGGACCCATACATGCCACTGTAGAAAAAGTGCCACATATAAATGTAGGGACCCATACATGCCACTGTAGAAAAAGTGCCACATATAAATGTAGGGACCTAAATCTCTATGCAGTGAACTGAACATGCCACTGTAGTGAGTGTCACAAATAATATATGTATTGAACTGAACATTTTAACAAAGAGGCCAATACGCTGTTTGTGGCACATGTCAATATATCAAACTATTAAAGCGACTGTCCTGAGCGGCACATGTCAACAAAGTGAACTGAACATGCCAGTGTAGTCAGCCGCACATGAGATCATAGTGAACTGAACATGCTATTGTTGTGACCGGCACATCATCATACAGGTAGAAACTGATGCACAGTTGGTGGCACATGTCAACGTAGGGATGTTGTTGGACTAAATGTTAAAAAATGAAGCCATAAATGATGCTTAAGGTCCTGCTGTAGTGAACTAAAGTTTCCAGTCAGGGTGAGCTAACTAGCGAGCCTCAGCCCAAACTCTTGCTTGAAGAAGTGACGTGCTGAGTTTATTAACTGGACCTTTTATGGAACGTCCCAAAAAAAGAAGTACAGGCTGTTCAGGATTGCAGAGGAGTTTGGTCAGAGCTCTCAGAGAGCCAGCATGAAGTAGGAGGGTGGGGGGGAGAACGAGTGAGGATGACATAACTCCCCCCCACGCTTGGATACACTTCCAAGTGTCTGACTGAACAACATGTGATGAGGCCCGATCGCTTCTCCCTCCCTCGCTGTTGTATGAATTAGTCATGTATGGCTTGATAAGTGAATAGGGTCACAAGGACCCCACCCGGTCCGGTCGCCCACCCACCCACCCTACATTCTCAGCTGTTCTACTGTAAACAAGAGAGAATGTCTGCAAGCGTGCCTGCAGGCGCAGAAAGATCACGAAAAACAACTGATGTTTGTGCTTTAAATGGAGATTTGATCACACGACTGAGCGGCTGTTTGTGCTCATACGGCTTTTTTTGGCTCATCTTTGTTTATCATAGAAAAAGAATATTAGGAACTGCATTCGTTTCACCAGTTGCTACTAGAGCTTGGCAGTAACAAGAGTAGTTCACATAGTAATTACTTCCTTTTCTGTACTTCATTTGTCTTTTGATAGAATTCAAATTGGCCTGATGGTTGAAATTGTGCTGGGAAATGAAGGTTAATGGTCAATCTCAGAGTTTGTCGGATTCAATTAAGAAGTTGAGGTTTGAAAAATAGTATGCACTGTTTCACGGTATATTTCCAATTAAGATGATTGGAACCTCAAATTGGATTTCAAGTCTGCAGAGAAGTCTTTGAAAAATTGAGAAACAAAAAAAACACATTTGTCTGAAAACCAATTTTAACAAATGCTGACATGTAGAGTCTCGGTCCCATTAGTGTGCCCTGGATTGACCCCAGGGCCTCCTCCTAGTGACCCAAACATGCCACTGTAGTAAGTAAGTAAGTAAGTAATGGTTATTTGTAAAGATCTTTCCAGACCAGGTTTACAAAGCACTTTAACAATCAAAAACAATACACAGTTAAAATATATACTTTAAAAGTTCAAGACACATAAGACAAACACAAACAGAAAATCAGGGAAAAGCACAAATATAAACGTCTTAAGATGTTTCTTGAAGGAGTCAGTAGATCATCAAACACAGAGATGGTTCCAAAGCTTAGGAGCAACAGCCTGGAAGGATTTCTCTCCTCTGGTCCGGAAGCTTGTTCAGGAACCATCAGTAGATTCTGATCCACAGACCTCAGAGCCCGAGCTGGGGTGTAAGTCTGGATCAGATCACTGATGGCAGGTCTGACCATGAATAGATCTGAAAGTAAGAACCAGAATTTTATAATGGATACGGAAAGAAACTGGCAGCCAGTGAAGAGTTTGAAATGCGAGTTCTTCTACTAGAGCAGCTCAGAATTCTCGCTGCAGAGTTTTGTATTAACTTCAGGCGAGACAGATCCTTCTTGTTTAGACACCAATATAAACTGTTACAATAGTCTAAACAACACAAACACATGGATTAAAATCTCCAGATTGTGTTGTGATCATTTTCAAGTTTAGAGATTTTTCTGAGTTTAAGGAAACAGATTGTGGTCAGTTTTCTTCAGTGTTGAACTAGAGACATTATCTTTATCAAATACAACACCCAGGTTTCTCAGGCTCAGTTTGACAGACTGGCCTAAGTCACCAAAGTACTGACTCAACCCTGGAACCTTTTCATCAGGCACAATAACCAGAGTTCCGGGCAGTGAGTGGAAAAATGGAGACTCAGTCCCTCCGATGTGCCCTTGGTCCTCAGGTCCTCCTACTAGTTGGACTCGCCTCAAAAACTTCAAAAAAAGAGACATCTAGGAGGCATACAAGATGCCCATGCTGTACAGAAAAGTATAGGGAGCTTTGAATGAGTTCAGTGAAAATGAAAACAAAAGGCTGTATGTCTGTCTCGTGACAAGATGCTTCAATCGAGTAAAATCAACTTAAAACTCAACAAATGAGTCTTTTCAAGCATCACATGATCTTCACTCGGCTCCTTGTGACTTCACGGACACGACGACTCGGCATCCTTCTTCACTCGGGTGTCTGTCACTCCAATATGTCCTCATCTGAGATCTGTTATTCTTGCCCTCGGGAGGAATGTAGGGCCTTATTCCACCGCAGGCAGCAGCGTGAGGGGGTTGAGGGTCTGCGATGGTAGTGGGGGTCACCAGGGATAAGTCGGCGCCTCACCATCTGCCGGTGCTACGCCGGTGCTCTCAGACGAGTCAACATGTTTTCGTCTCCCAGACTTTTCCCCGTCAGGCGTTCTTGTCACTTTATGAGGCGTATTATGTTAGCGATGTATTCTTGTTAGCATCATGGACTCACAGGACCACCTTGCATGCACTCATAGAACCGGAGTTATATCCCAGTGGTACCCAGATTATCTGTATCACTCGGTGATTGATTCTCACGCTAAATAAAAATTATTGTAGACACAAAATGCTATTTTTAAATGAGGACATTATTGTCGTTTTGGCAGAGATAGCGCTTCGTCCAAGTCATATGTTTTGTTATGATCCACATCATAAACCTCTTTGCATCAGAACAATGTGCAGATTATTGTAATCTGGCACGAAGAGATCCAGCATCTCTCGGTTTCATCTTTCAATGTCCAGACACATCTTCTAGAAATTAAAACCATCAACATTTTTGAAATGTCTGGTTTATTCAAAAATATATATTATTATTATTAAATGAAGTTAAAATGTATTTGTATTTTATATTTAGCTTTTATTGTACTTTTTAAATACATTACTTGACTTAGGTTTTTCTTTTTGCTTTGTTTTTAATTTAAGATTATATAAACTGTACGTACATTTTCAGGATTAAACAATATAAGTATAATGTATTTAACGGTTAATAAGTTAATATTTAAAATATGTTCTTACTATTTTATATATTTATTTATACTTTTCTTTTTTTCTAACCCATTAGAAATGCAAGATCTCCACCCACCACTCAAAGCAAAGAGTTTTTAAATAAAAAAATAAAATGAAATAAACGAAAAAAACACACTAGTTGCAAATCTCTTGAATTCAAAGTCCAAAAGGTAGTTTGGTCGGTTTGAATATTATTTAAACTGTGAAGTAAAACAATTGTAAAAACTCATTGGTATTGTTGTTTTTATAATTAATATTGATCATAATTTATACTTTTTCAAATATACTTTGAAATGTATTTCGTTAATTTCTGCCTTGTTTGTAATGTTCATTTAAAAACATTAAAATATTGAATATTATTTAAAACACGAAACAACAGTCAAGTGAAATAGTAATTAAAATCGTTTTTTTAAATAATAAAAATAAAGATAAATAATCCTTTTTTTGAATTTTCTCCGATCTCCTGAAATGTATTTAATTGATTTCTGTCTATTTAGAAATAATTAAATCCTGTGTTGTTCTCTCAGGTTCTGCCTTCGACCTGAAGGTCCAGGTCACAGACATGCTGAGTCGGCAGCACTTGAGCAAGGCAGCGGTGGAGGTTTACGTCAACTACAGCCGGACGTTGGCGACGCTGACGGGCGACGACGGCGGCGTCCTGCTGCACGTGCCGCACCAGCCCGGCGTGCCCGTCACCGTGGTGGCCAGCAGGGACGGATACGTGTGCACGTTGCTGCCGTGCACGACCAGCAGGATGCCCAGTGAGTGTTTTTTGTGTTTGAAATAATGGACTCAATAGTTAAACTACTCTTTTCTTTGTACTCAGTATTTTCCTCCGTGACGATGTCGCTTCTGCGAGTGACACAAGGAAACATTTGGCTGTTTGAAGACTCTCTGCTCATCTCTGACAAAATATCCGGTAAGTTGTTGTATTTTCAGGAACAGTTAAAAGTCAGTTTTGTACAAAAACATAAATTTCTTCTTTTTTTAATTCAAAACATATTTCTACTTGATTTTTTAAAAACAAATATTGATGCTTTTAAAATAGTTTTCTTTGAAAAAAATGTTTCATTTTTTTTTTATATATATACAGTATTTAACAGGATTATCCTTCAGTAATTCAATATTACAAAAGTTTCTTTGAAAAATCTATTTTTTGGTTAATATTTAAATAATAAAAAAAAACGAAATTACATATTTTTTCCATTTTATAAAGACTGCTTATTAAAATACTTCTCTGAAAAGTTCATTAAAAATATAGTATATATACACATCTTATATATGTTAAGTTTAATTATATTAAAATGTACATTATATGTGAATCTTTTTTTTTTTTATCCAGAAAACTGCCTTTTAAAAATAAATTGTTATATATATATTAATTATGTTTTACTTTAATTATATAATGTTTCAGATTTTGGTAATAAGTCTAATTTATTTGAAAAGTTATTGTTGAAAATAGTTTTTGGGTTAATTGTCTTTTCTGATAATATTTTCTTATTGAAAATATTTTTATTTAAAAAAGATTTTTCTGTTTGTTTTTTTTACTATATGTTAAACAGGTTTTTCTTCAATTATAATTAAAAATTTTGCATTTGCTTATATTAATGCGTTTTCACATTGATTTGTACTATGATTTATATGAATATATATATATATATAAAATTTAAGTATACTGTATAAAAGTGCAATATATACTGTACATATATATTTAAAAATATAATAAATCAACTTTTTTTTAGTCATATCTATATTGTTTTTAATTCTTTGCTCTAATTTCCTTTTTTTAAATATGTTTTCATACATTTTCTGACATTATATTTCATATTTCTCTCTAATCTGTCCATAAATGTATAAAGTTCATGCTTGAGGAGACAAACAAATAAACAATTTCATTGTCTTTAAAGAACATTTTCAAAGTCCTTCATCAAGTCGTTCTCTCCGCCTGCAGAAAACTCTCTGCGTCCAGTCGTCCAGTTTCCCAAACGCCTGCTGAACATGTCGGACGACGGCGACGTCACCTCGTTGAAGGCCTTCCTGACGTTCCCCAAACTCCCGTCGGAGCAGGAGAACCTCCTGACCTCCGGCATCGTGAGCGGCGCCTCAGGTACTCGTTCAGGTTCAGAGGTCAAAGATCGCTCGCCGTAACGGAACCTCCTCCCTCCAGGTTACGTGAGCGTCCAGCTCCGGCCGGTGGCGGCGGTCAGCGTCCAGCTCTTCTCCGGGGACTCGGAGCTGCACGTGAACGGCGCCGTGAGGATCGTCCTCGGCCTCCCGGACAACTGTGGGCTGCAGTCGTCCAGCGATGTTCCCGCCTGGTTATATAACAGCAGCACGGGTGAGCGCAGAGTCACGCAACCTCCACTGAGAGTGAGGCGTTCTGACGGCTTCTAGATCTGGAGGGAGACGTTCTTGGAGCTGCAGCCGAATCAAGTCTTAAAGTAGCATCAAGAGTCAAACAAGGTCTAGTTTTAGGAGAAGGTTGTGCCTAGTGTGCATGTAAGTTTACACTTTACATGCTAGAATGGCTAAAACTAGATGGCAGCAGTCATTACGTCCTCTGCAGATAAAGAAACAATGAAATAAAGCGAGGTACCGGCAATAACTGAGGGCGAGAGGATACAGAAGACTCCACTATCTTTTTAGCTCAAAGCAGATGTTTGGACATATTTTGGTTTCAAAACAAATGAAAGTCTTATATTTTTATCAAGAGTCAAAAAAGGTTTAGTTTTAGGTGAAAATTGTTTAAAGGGGTGTAAAAAAATGTCAAGATACTGATATAATTTTTTCACTTTTATTTTATTTTATAATTTGATTATTGCTTTTTATTCTTTGGCTTTTAACGTCATGTTTTATTTTCATCATAGTTCTTTTTATGGGTAACATTTCAATAAAGTGTGTAAAAATACAAATAATTAGATTTTTTTTCACAATTACAATTCATTTTTTGCACTTACACTAACAGCCACTAGATGGCAGCAGTCCTTTGCAACTACAGGAACAATGATTCCCTCGCAATGAGGATGAGAGGATACAGTGACTCCAGCAGATTTTAAAGCTGATGTATTTTGGTTTCAAAATAAATGAAAATCTTTAAAATGTTAAACGTCTTAAATTACTATCAAGAGTTAAACAAGGTCTAATTTTAGGAGAAGGTTGTGTCTAGGGGTGTAAGAAAAATATGAATACACTTAAATATCAAGATAGTGCATGATATACAGAATGTTTTTTTATGATTGTTTTTTTATTCTTTGGCATTTAGAGTCAAATTTTGTTTTCATCATAGTTCTTTTTATGGTTTATAGTTTAATAACGTGTGAATAAAATACAAATAATTATATTTATTTTTAAATTTACAATTAACATGCACATATTCAGGGTGTTTGTTCATTTTTGTGTTGCAATTACACTTACAGCCACTAAGTGGCAGCAGTCATTATGTCCTTTGCAATTACGGGAACAATGACATCTGAGCAATTACTGAGGACGAGAGGATACAATGACTCCAGCAGCTTTTAAAGCTGATGACATATTTCGGTTTGAAAACAAATTAAAGCAGTTCACTTTTTTACTTCGTCAAGAGTCATGTGGTCTGTAAATACTACAACACCAGAGTCAAGTACTCGACAATACTACAAAATGATCCTCGTTAGTACAGTATCACAATACATTGTATCATTGGCGCTGTATCGTGATACGTATCGTATCGCCAGATGTTTGACAAAAGACACGTCCTAAATAAGCTTCAATTCTAACTGAATTGTTTCTCCTCCAGGCGGGTGGATGAGACGAGGTCTGGGGAAGGTGGAGTCTGTGGACGGGAAGCTCAGCTGGACCTTCTTGGCTCCTCAGCTGGGCTACTGGATCGCTGCACCTTTGTCGCCATCTAGAGGCAAGACTTCCCATTCGAGTCACCAATGTTGTCACTCGGTCGTTGAGGTATCGTTAAACTCTTGAGGAGGTTTCAGAGCTCAGTAGGTGGCGCTCTTATTTTGAAAATAAATTTGTCAGAACCAGTGATTATAAAGCAGAGAGTGCCATCTAGTGGCCTTTGTGAATGAGGACATGCATCATGAAACCTCTTCAGTTGTTTCATGAAACCTCATATAGCCATATTTGCTTCTACTAATCGTAAACTACATCTTTCAACCAGCAGTACTACCACTTACAACTACTACTACAAAAAGTTAGTACTAACACTTTTACCAACATGTAATTATATACCTTTTATTACTTTGCTACATGTAAAAATGACGCTATTACTTGCTTCTCTTCTAATACCGTCGCGTCTAGAAAAGCGCTATATAAATAAGAATTACTTACTTACTTATTTACCTATGAATATAATTTTACATCAGCTACTGCTATAATTACATCTGCCAAGGAGATCATGTTTTCACCTGCGTTGATTTTTTGTAAACAGCATAGTTAAAAAGAAAATTGGGGTCAATGGTTATGAATGGATTTAGAAGCGATTTTACTTTGGAAATGTATATTGTGGTATGAGTTAAATTCCTTGAATGTTAATGTTATATACCGTGGTATACCAATATAATACCCCTTTCAAACTTGGCGCAGGTGTGCAGCCTACTCCCATCAGTATGTGTGAATGGCTGTAAAAAGCACTACCGAATTTCCCCTCGCGGGACAAATAAGGGATTCTAAATATAATACCCCTTTCAAACTGCCCTGCTGAGAAGTTGCTTGGCTGCCTTCCCACCTTACGAAATCATTGTTTTGCTCGTATGCTAACTAGCATGGATTTTATTGCTCAAGTTTACAAATTATTGTTTTATTAATGTGATTATTTGCAGCTTTTTTTTACAAGGAAAATGTTTTTGCTCCAAGTGTCTGAACTCGTACTTTCTCCACAGGCATCTTTGGACTCGTCATCCCCAGCGACTTTGTCCTGAACTACTCCTCGTTCCTGATGATCCTCCTCGGCGGGATTCTGTTCCTCCTGGTCTGTCTCCTGGTCGGAATATTTTCCTTTCAAAGGTAAATCTCACTTTTTAAACATTCGTCGGCTGCAGTCTTGTTTTTCCTTCCTGCGTAATTACTTAAGTTTTCACTCTCACCAGCGTTTCCAAACAGATTAATCCCTCATTAGCACTTGTGAAACTTGAATCTGATTCAACATTTAAGACGCTTGAGTCGCTGACGGAAAACCACCAGAGGAGCTGTTTAAGTGTCTCATCCAATCATTTGTTGTTTTTTAAATCCACTTTCGATGTTAATTTTTCTTCTTTCATGTCTTAATACGATAATCTTCTCTTTGCTCAATTTGTGTTTGGTTTCTTCTCTTCACGCCCAGATTTTACTCTTAATCGTTTACTTTTTATTTGGACTTCTGTCTCACTCTGGTCTTCTGAGTTATTTCAACACACTCGCCAGGGTTAATATCCATATATATCCTAAATATAAGAGAAAAACAACCTCCAGGGAATTACAACAGTAGCCAGGAAAAAACTTTTAACAGGCAGAAACCTTGAGCAGAACCAGACTTGGTGTGAACTGTCTTTTGCTGGCTGTGAGGAAGAAGAGAAACAGATGGAGAGGAAGAGTTAGAAAAAAAAAGGTTTCTATTTTGGCTCTTGCGGTTCTTCTTTGCGTTTTCATGTCTTGTTTATATTGTCATTGCACCTTGAACTCACCTTGAGTTTCCTCCTGACTTTTTGTGTAGTGATGTGTTGATGAAGCTTCATGAAACAGTGTCATGTTGTTTAGAGGTCAGTAGGTGGCGCCATCTGTTTAAAAATGATGTTTCATTAGAAAAGTTGTTCAAAACAAAGAGTTTGGGGATAGGATACGTATCACGATACAGGGACAACGATACAATATATTGTGATACTGTAGTAACAAGGATATATGTGTAGTATTGTCGACTACTTGACTCTGGTGTTGCAGAATTTACAGACCACATGACTCTTGACTTAGTCGTAACAACTTTTATTTGTTTTGAAACCAAAATATGTCCAAAAATCAGTTTTAAAATCTGCTGGAGTCGATTGTATCCTCTCGTCCTCAGTCATCGCGAGAACTAATTTTTTCTTTAGCTGCGAAGGAAGTGATGACTGCTGCCATCAAGCGGCTGGAAGTAGAATTTCAACACAAAAATGAATAAACGCTGTGAATATTTGCATGTTAATTGTAACTGGTTAACTCTAAAATAACTATAGTAAAGATAAAAAAATAAAAATCGATTTAGAAAGAGAAATAATGAATACATTATAATAGCATTGTTGAATATTGATACAGTATCGTGCACTAAAATCTCATTATATGTGTATAAGGGTATCAAGATCTTCTTACACCTCTACTTCTTTGTGGATTAAGAGCTAAAACATTTTCCTAAATATTCCAATTTTATTCGCAGAAGTTCCAGCGAAACGAAGCCCAAACGGATCCCGACCACGTCCAGGAGAGACCAGTCCACGTCCACCCGTGGAGACGAGGAGTTCCAGGTGTGTTCAGGAGTCTCGGTGCCGAGCGAAGAGGAAGACAAACACAGCTCCCTCCACGACAGCGACTTCCTGGCGAATCTGAACGACGACGGCGGCGTCAACCGTGCCGGTCCGGACCAGAACCCCGACAAACCGATGGCGTCCAGTAAACTGGAGCCGCTGAGAGTCCCGACGTCTCTGACGGAGAGTTTGTTGTTTTATAATCAGCCCGTCGCGATCCTTCACGCCTCGGCGTTCTACCACGTGGAGGAGCCGCCGGAGCCGCCCAGGAGCCGCTCGGCCACCCTCCCCAGAACCAAAGAATCAGAACCACAGGGCGACCAGCAGTCGCCGCCGAGGCCTCTGCCCGTCATAGAAACTCAGCCCGCGAACCCGGCGGATCGCCTGGCTGTGCCGGACGCGTCCCGAGCTCAGGGCGGCCTGCAGGAGTCCGCCTCCGTCCCTCAGACTCTCAACAAGGTCCGGGACAACAGACACTCGCTCCACGCCGGCGAGGACCTGTCCAAGATCCAGACCCTGCAGCCGCCCCGGGCCTGGTTCGTGTCGCTGGAGGGGAAGCCCGCCGCCGAGATCCGGTACTCGGTGGAGCAGCAGAGGCGGAGGAGGCCGGCGGAGAGTCGGGACACCAGCTTGGACTCGGGGGTGGACCTGAGCGAGCTGAGCCAGAGCGCCGGGAGGAGGGCCGTGACCCTGGAGCGCAACAACACTTTTGTCAAGAGCAGGTCCAACGGCAAAAAAAACACTCCGGAGTAACTTGGAAGTGGATCAAACAAAAACAAAAATTTGTCGCACAAACCTTTATTGAAACAATCAAAACACAAATCTGAAAAAAAACAAACATTTCTTACACTATTATTGAGTTTACATAGAAAGTTGGACTTTAAAACATTTTTTAAACGTATAAACCACAATAAACTAAGAAATGACAGATATTAATACGAGTTTTTCAACAAATAATTACTCTTTTGAAAGTAAAATTTCTTAAACAAATACAAGCGGGGATTAAAAGCCATTCCTGGATTAAGGAAACATGTTGACATTATTTAGAATAGCTACTGCAGTAAGACTTCCAACCGTTGGGGGGCGCTGCAGCGTGTGGAAGAAGAGGGGAACGAGAGGGTGACGTCACAGCTGACGCTTAAACCAAAATGAAACTTGAAGACTTGAACTTTCCTCCTTTTTTTCCCATGTTTAAAACCTGTTTTTTAACACCTGCGCACGAGTTAATGTGAATATTTTTCGCCTTTTTCCTTTTTTTTTGTTTGAATGCCGAAAGAAATTGTAAATAAAAAGAAAAAACTTGACTGATTCATTTCTTTGTACCGCTATTTATTATTTGGTAAGTTAAATAACATTTATTTTCCAAGGAAAATAGTTATATATTTGGGATATTAAATTAAATTGAAAATATAACCACTTCTGGTGGCTTTTAATAACGTTTTACCACTTCATGCTTTTAACCGCTAGAGGTCAGGATTGCACAACAATCAGAAATACTTAATTAAAAACAGTCATTTTAATTTATTCTCCATTATACGGATACAAGTTACATTCCCTGTTTACCTGTATTGTCTTTATATGTGAGAAGACGTCATCCAACTGTTTTCAAGCACTTAATTTAAAGGAAAAAACTGACCAAGTCAGATCAAAAATGTGTCAATTTTAACTCATTGTTCCCTGAGAGTTTTATGTCCGACAAGTGGCAACAATAAGCAGTTTAAAATAAAATTTACAACAAAATATCCAAATACTCAATCTCATAATTATTACCTCTGCCAAGGAGGTCATTGTTACTTCCTGCATTCATTTGAATGTAGTGAAAACATGATAATAATGAAACGATAAAGGTATAATTCAATTAATTGTATCAAGCAACCAAAAAAAACCATATATGAATATCATACATTTAAAAAAATAAAATAAAAGGGCGAAGTTTGAGGCATTTTTCAATATAAATGTATTTCAATAAACAAGAGCGAGGAGAAATAATTCCTGCAGTGAAGCCAAAACTGTCAAAAAAAGCAAAGTATAAAATAACATTTAAATAAAATTGATAATAAAACAATCAGTTTCATGGAGAATAAAAAAAATCTTTTAAAAGGTAAACAGAATTTAATTGATTAGAATGTTAAAAACAAAATGGTTGATCTCTACTAAAGAAGATTAAAAACAAATCAAAGATTGGACTGATCACTTCAGAGTCCTCCTGGAGGATCACCTTGTGGCTCTGGTCCAGGGATCAAATCCAGCTGGAGTGGAAACACTCTGACGCATTTGCTGGCTCATGACATGTAAGTCCTCCTTCCTGCAGGCACCTGAGAAACAGCAAAGCATCGGAAGAGAAATCTACGTGAGAAATATTTAGTGAGATATTTTGTAGTTTGCTGCAGGTTTTAGGAAAGACTTGATCTCAGACCAGGCTTGAACCCTGTTGGTCCAGAGTCCAGTATGAGAATGTTTTGCCAGTGAAAATTACATTTTATTCAGACTAATTATTTTCTTCTATTTCTACTGTTTATATTCTGACTTTTATTGTCACAGAGCAAGTAGACAATGAAGAGTAAAAAAAAATAGTGACTGAAAAGTAAAGAGGAACAAAGATAGAACCTTGAGGGACACCAGTTTTAAGTTTACTGATCAGTGCAAATCCCATAAAAAAATGTTGTTTTTTTTTTCAATTGATACTTTGACATCTCAATTGTGTTTTTATTGTCGCGGAGCAAGTAGAACACGAAGAGGAAAAATTATAGAAGAACTGAAAAGTGAAGAGGCACAAAGATAGAACCCTGAGGGACACCAGTTGCAAGTGTACTGATCAGTTCAAATCCTATAAAAAAAATAAAAAAAAACTTTTGGTTTCCACTGGATACTTTTTGACATCTCAATCGTGGTTGTCACTGTCGCAGAGCAAGTACAACACAAAGAGGAAAAAAATAGTAGAACTGAAAAGTGAAGCACAAAGATAGAACCCTGAGGAACACCAGTTGTTAGTGGACTGATCAGTTCCAGTCCCATTTTTTTGTTACCACTGGATTCTTTTTGACATCTTAATCATAACATTTAAAAATACCTGAATATATATATATATATATTCAGGTATTTTTAAATATATATACATATATATATATATATGTATATATATATATATATATATATATATAAAATGTTGATTTGAAGTATATAAAATGTTGATTTGAAGTAATCTTGCACACAAAAGATGCAGAAGACTCTGGTTCTTCAGGACATCTTTATTTAAACTTCACTAAACTGATTTAGACTTTTAGAGTGGTTGTTCTACACACACACACACACACTTACACACACACACACACACACTTACACACACACACACACACACTTACACACACACACACACACTTACACACACACACACACACTTACACACACACACACACACTTACACACACACAGACACTTACACACACACACACACACTTACACACACACACACAAACGCACACACACTAACACACACACACACTAACACACTCACACACACTTACACACGCACAAACGCGCGCGCACACACACACACACACACACACACACACTCACTCCTCTCTGGGGCTGGAAATAACTCTCTGTGGCGTAAATGGCTTCAGGAATAGCTGCGAGTTGAAGAGGGGTCGACATTGATACCCTGAGAGATTGTTCTGTCTCGAGTGTCATCTCGTTTCCGACGCTTTTGTTTGCGTCACACGACGTGCAGATTCACCGACGACTCCCGCCACGTTGTCCAAAATATGGACCAACGTTTTTTCATCCCTAATGTATTGTCCAGAACTTTTAGTTTCGGATCTACGTGACAAACCCACTTTCCATCAAAGCTGCACTCTAGAACGTCCACCTCATTTTAACCTTTTCTCCCCTGAGAGGTTTATTTTTAAAAAGTACTTCATGAAAAATAGCAGCATTCAAGCTTTATTTTTGTGCAAAAAGAGATGACGATAAACTCTCTTTTTTTTAAATTGTGCTTGCATGTAAAAAATACATAAAACATCAGCTCATAATTATTAGTGCTGGTCTGATGAAGCTTCATGAAGCAGTGTCATTATTTTCAGAGTCCACTAGATGGCGTCTCTGCACTATTTCACTTTGTTTTGAACAACTGTTCTAATGAAATCATTTTTAAACTGATGGCGCCACCTACTGACCTCTGAACAACATGACACTGTTTCATGAAGCTTCATCAGACATATAATAACATGTTAATAAGGTTTGTGACTGTTGAGAGGCTCCATGAAGCAAAAAAGAAAGAAATGGGGGGAAAAAAAGCTGAAATATGGGGAAAATTCGAAGGTAAATGTGAGTAAAAAATGGAAAAAAAGAGATAAAATAGTGTAACTCAGGTGAAAATCAAGCAATAGAATTTTGAAAAAAATATTAAGTATATTTTAATTTGTAAACTATTTATGTACATTCTATCGCATGTGGCCCCCATTTTTTCCACATCTGGCATAAACTGTTTTTCGTTGTTACAAATGTCAAACATCTATTGTCCACTAGGTGTCCCACCAGATTTTGTTTTTGTCCAATCAGACGAGGAGGATCAAAGAGTCGATCTTCAATCCTTCAATATGTGAGCAGGGACTGGCGTGCTAAACAAAAACATTTGCTGTGGTCTTTTAGCTGGAATGTGTCTCATACTTCTTTTTTTTTGTGGCATCTGGGTCCAAATGCAGAGCAGCTGTTGGTCCGAGTTAAACGTATGTCACAGGCGGAGATGAAGAAATGTTTTTTCTGTTTAGAGGGAAGATTATCTTCTAATATTAGAGGAATTAAGAGCTAGTGATGGTCTGATGAAGCTTCATGAAACAGTGTCATTATGTTCAGACTCCACTAGATGGCGTCGCTGCTCCATTTTTCTTTGTTTTGAACAGCTGTTCAACATAATTTTTTAACTGATGGCGCCACCTACTGACCTTTAAACAACATGAAACCGTTTCATGAAGCTTTGTCAACACATCACTACCATTCGATCTTGACGTTTTTCTCATGAAAACTGGTACTAAACTGAGAAATGGTGCCGAGAGACATCAAGAGTTGACATAAAATGATGTTTCGCAGTTTTTTTAGGAAACTCCAAATACTGTACAAACACGAAAGCGAGAGGAAAAGATGTCAGTGAAACACAAACCAGTATGGAATATCTTAAACAGACAGAAGAAAAAGAAACGAGAATCGCAAAAAAGTAGTGATGTGTTGATGAAGCTTTATGAAGCAGTGTCATGTTGTTTAGAGGTCAGTAGGTGGCGCCATCAGTTCAAAAATGATGTTTCATTAGAACAGTTGTTCAAAACTAAAGGAAAATAGTGCAGAGACGCCATCTAGTGGACTCTGAAAATAATGCGATGCTTCATGAAGCTTCATCAAACCATCACTACTAAATAGTAAAGAATACTATGGAGTAAAGAAGACTAAGAATACTCAAAGACATAAAAAGTAAAAAATCTAACTTGGCTAGTTGAGCTTAAACTTAACCAGCACAACCATTAAATCAATGGACGCAGTAGCCACCTGACACCACGGACTGGAACCACGATACTTGTAGACAAGATATATGTTGTGTATTTCTATGAGTGCTTATATATTTGTGTATTTTTAAGGTTATCTGTGTAGAAATGTGGAAATTTGCTACAAACTGAAGAATAATTTTAAAGCATTTTGACTTCTTCCGACTATTTTTCGAACTACAGTGTTTTCTTGTGTTTTCTTTTTCTGTATTTTTGATTGTATTTCTTCCATTTTATATGTACATATTTTTACATATTTAGTACACGTTTGTAACATATGTATATACATAAAGACAGAGATATATGTTGTGTATTGCTAGGGCCATCGGACACCACGGACTGGAACCCGGATACGTATAAAGCCAGCAGCTTGTGCGCTGGTTCTAATTGGTTCCTGCATGTTGTCATTACTATATCAAGAGAACGTCAACAAGAAGAGAAACAAAAAAATACAAGCACATACAAAACTAACCTCAACAGTTTTAACCTCCTATATATACATTTTCGTAATTCGAGCTTCTTCAGGTTTTTTTTTGTTCGAAATATTGCTTCATGGTGAAAATTCTCCGGCTCAAGAGCTCGTGGACTGGAGCGAACATGGTTGATTTACATGTTTGCGTCATGAAAGTCAAACAGAGACCAAACATTTGTGTGTGTGTGTGTGTGTGTGTGTGTGTGCTTGTTATTTTTTTGGTGCTTGTCTGCAGCAGCAGGTTGTTTGGTTGTTGCCGCAGCATCATCAGGTTCTTTCAAGCCGCCCGACAACCGGGCCTCAGCTGTGTCAACAAGAGGAGTCTGGATTAATATGTTTGACTTGTTATGTTTGCTCTCCCCCACCTGCACCGGCGCAGATAAGGCTGGAGGGTTTCTAGGATGAAGAACATCTGCTGCAAGTGAGAGAGAGAAGAAAATATGTTTATTGTGATTGTTTTTGCCTCCGGAAAAAGGCACAAGACTCCTTCATGGGTGCGCTCTGGTTTCCTCCCGTCATGTCAACATATTGACATAGCTTGTGTATTTCTATGTACTTATATATTGTGTATTTTTAAGGTTATCTGTGTAAAAGTATCTGGAAATTTGCAACACACTGAAGAATAATCAAAAGGTATTTTTACTTTTTCCTATTACCTTTTATTACTACAGTGTTTTGTTGTGTTTTCTTTTAATTTGGCTTTATTTTTAACTTGTACATATAGTTAACGTGTTTTATTTTAAATGGAATTTTTTAAACTTGTTTGTACTATATGTGTACACATACAGATATATGTTGTCTATTGCTAGGTCCATCTGACACCACGGACTGGAACCAGGATATTTATAAAGAAAGCAGCTGATGGTTATTTTTGATTGGTTCCTGCATGTTGTCATTAATCTGTCAAGAAAAATATTTAGTATTTTTAAAGATATGTGTAGAAATTGTAGACATTTACAAAAAAAATGAAGAATAATTTAAAAGTTTTTTCACTTTTTGTTAAGTTTTCCTTTGATTTTACACTTTTCATGTAGAATTAATTACATATATTATACATGTTCATAACATATCAAATGTATAAACATATAAACGAGACATACTGTATGTTGTGTATTTTTGTGAGTACTTTTTTTTATATAGTTTTTTTGTTTAAGCTTTCTTTTTCTTTATTTTATCATTTTTTCTTTCACTTTTCATGTAGAATTAATTACATATATTATACATGTTCATAACATATCAAATGTATAAACATATAAACGAGACATACTGTATGTTGTGTATTTTTGTGAGTACTTTTTTATATAGTTTTTTTGTTTAAGCTTTCTTTTTCTTTATTTTATCATTTTTTCTTTCACTTTTTATGTAGAATTAATTACATATTTATGCTCTTTAAATAAAAGTAATTGATTCACTTTTCCTTTTTATTTATTGTTGTTGATATATTCAAAATGACATGTTTTATTTACATTATTATTTTTGTTCTACATTATTATTGTATTTAAAAAATATATATATATATATAAACTTTACTTATTGTTATTGTAATGATTCAATATCATTTCAACATCTACACTGAGAAGCCAACGAGCAAAACTCCGGAGGGAACGTTTTTCCAAAGTCACTCCTGATTATTTCCAGAGCCATACATTTGATTGACATATTCAAACCAACATTCCCATCCTATTTTATCCTGACAGTAAATCAGTGAGGATTTGGATGAACTTCCTTCAAACTTCTCTCCCACGACGACCAGAGTTCAGTGAGTTTTTGGCCGAGTTGACCGAGAGGTTTTCTCCCCCGCAGGAGGTTTTCTTCCTCCAAACATTATCACTATTTAGAAAAACTTCTGCACTATTTCCACGGACAAAGAAATGTTGGATACTTGAGAAGTAGTGATGAAGCTTCATGAAACAGTGTCATGTTGTTTAGAGGTCAGTAGGTGGCGCCATTACTTTAAAAATGATGTGATGTTTCATTAGAACAGTTGTTCAAAACAATGGAAAATAGTGCAGAGACGCCATCTAGTGGACTCTGAAAATAATGACACTGTTTCATGAAGCTTCATCAGACCATCACTAGTAAGAAGCGTTTAAGTAAAAACTATATTTAAAAAGTTCAATTGCAATTAAGGCTTAAATCAATTTATTTATTGATCAAAAAATTAGGAAATTTATCTCTAGAAACAGATTTAAAATTTCTGATTTTAAACTCTAGCTAAAACATAAAAAAACGATTTTTCTGATTACATTTTTTACATTTTATTTTTATCTTAAAAAAAAAACAGATTTATTTTTATTACATTAAATTATAAATGTTATATGTATATCCAAGATCTGTCGTTATAAACTTCAATTGTTCACATAAAGAAAAGAAAAATATTTTTACTAGTTCATTTTCAAGTGTATTTCCTTTATTTTTATTATTACTTTCTTTAAATGAGTACATATTTAAGTTTTTCCCTTTTCTATTATTATGTAATTATATAAAATATTTATTCTAATTTTCTTTTAGTATATATATTTTTAATTATATATATTTTTTCTCATCTTTATACTGTCATCATTCTTTATTGCATATTTTCTTTGAAATTAAAAAATAAATTTCTATTTAGTTTAGCTTGTTGAATTAAATGATTTTTAACCCAATTCTATATTTTAATTATGTTGTATTTTAATGTCATGTATTCCCAAAGTGTTCAGGTTACAAATAGTGATACATTATTAGTTTTAAATAATATAAACTCACATGATGCCAAAATAAAAAGATTAAAAATCAAGTTTGTTGATTTGAAGACTGATTTGACCGGTTTGTAAGAGGGAAAAAAAAGTAGTTTTAAATGAAAACGCAGCAGTAAAAATGTCAAAATGTAATAACCGTTTATTTATTCACCTAGAAAAGTACAAACAGTGGATCTACATCTACAACTTCCAGCTAAATCTCCTGCAACGCTGACTCCGTTATCTCCAGACAGCAGTCGAGGCTGCAGGCGAAGACAGAAAAGAAAATGTAATCAGAGCGAGAGCAAAGCTCAAGTTGTGCGATTTTACTTCCCTTTGGCTCTTTTTTTGTTGTTGCATCCCTGCCGACCCTGATCTTCCTCCAGGAACATCTGTCGGTGTGGATTTGTGGAGAAGCTGCTCGTGAACATCTCTTTTATCTTAAAACCTGTGGCAGGAGAAGCAGAACGATAACCTTGACCGACAAAACACTTGTTCTATCCATCTTTAAATTATGATGCGGTAAGTCAGGGGTCCGGTGTCAGCAGAGAGAACTTCTAGACCACAGGACTGAACCTTTTATGTTGGTTAATGCTTCTTATCCGCTTGTTTATCGACGGACTATACGATTGTCCTGCTTGATCGCTTGAGACCGGACGTTTTTTCTATCTCTGTGTTGCATCTGATATTGATGAGTCTGCAGGGTCGTTGTGTTGCATCTGAGCTTGTGTTTCATGTCAATGATCTGCTTTTATCAGTTTATAAGTGGATTATATCACCGTGAGGCTTTAAAACCAGGGCTGAAGAGGTTTGTTTGGATCAAGGTTCTTTCAGGGTTTTTTTTTTCATTTATATCTTATATTTTACCCCAATTCCAGTATTTTTAACTGTCATTTAACAATATTCAACCGTAATCCAACAATTTTCAACTATAATCAAACAATTTTCAACTATAATCAAACCATTTTCAACTGTAATCAAACCATTTTCAACTGTAATCAAACCATTTTCAACTGTAATCAAACCATTTTCAACTGTAATCAAACCATTTTCAACTATAATCAAACCATTTTCAACTATAATCAAACCATTTTCAACTATAATCAAACAATTTTCAACTATAATCAAACAATTTTCAACTGTAATCAAACCATTTTCAACTATAATCAAACCATTTTCAACTATAATCAAACCATTTTCAACTGTAATCAAACCATTTTCAACTATAATCAAACCATTTTCAACTATAATCAAACCAATTTTCAACTATAATCAAACCATTTTCAACTATAATCAAACAATTTTTAACTATAATCAAACCATTTTCAACTAGAATAAACCATTTTCAACTATAATCAAACAATTTTTAACTATAATCAAACCATTTTCAACTAGAATAAACCATTTTCAACTATAATCAAACCAATTTTCAACTATAATCAAACCATTTTCAACTATAATCAAACAATTTTCAACTATAATCAAACAATTTTCAACTATAATCAAACCATTTTCAACTATAATCAAACAATTTTCAACTGTAATCAAACCATTTTCAAATATAATCAAACAATTTTCAACTATAATCAAACAATTTTCAACTATAATCAAACCATTTTCAACTATAATCAAACCATTTTCAACTATAATAAAACAATTTTCAACTATAATAAAACAATTTTCAACTATAATCAAACAATTTTCAACTATAATCTGTAACACTCTGCGTGGGGGGGAAGGGAGGTTTGGGGCACAGGTGCGGACCCAGGGGTCTCTTAAAGTTATCCCCGGAGGGATAACCACAAAATCGCACAAGCGACTACAGGGGAGGGGGAGAAAACAAAAAGCACAAGGCTACCTTTTAATAACCAAACTTAAAGTGAGAACCAAACCACTGCTGCCAAGCAGCTGAACGAAAGACAAGAAACTTGAACAATTATTTTTTCTAACTCAGAGGGCACTCAGAGTGAACCTCTTACCATCGCATGGAGCAAACAATGAGCAGCACAGAGCACTGGGGTCTCAGGGCAGATATAGCCTCTCACACCTGGGCTCAATCAGCCAATCAGTGCACACACCTGATTGCAGAGAGTGAATCAGTCACCATTCTCACGGAGGCGAAACACTCATCAATAATCAAACCATTTTCAACTGTAATCAAACAATTTCAAAGGTGGATGATCAGAGAAAGGCAGACACACTTTGGCCTATTTCAGTTCAAGGTCATGCGTTTTGGCCGAGGCAATGCCGGAGCCACCTTCCGGCAATTGTTGGAGACCGTATTAGCCGAGCTCAAAGGGAAAATATGCTTTGTTTACATTGATGATATTATAGTTTTCTCCAAGACCAAGGAAGACCACGTGCGCCACTCGGAGGCAGTGTTTGAAAAGCTTCACCAAGTTAACTTTGAATGTTAAGAAGTCCCAGCTCTCCTTTCTAGGTCATGTGGTTTCCAGCCGAGGGGTAGAGGTAGATCCCTCCAAGATATAAGGCCTCTACGAACTTAACATTGCAGAGGTTTCTGGGGTTAGTGGAGTGGTATCTTAAATGATTCCCCAAGTTGGCCGACATAGTGGTCCCTCCGAATAACTTGAAGAAGAAGGACATCTCCTGGGACCAGACGCCGCAATGCCAGGCGGCATTTGAGCTCATTAAGGCCCGCTTGCAAACACCCCATGTTCTAGGTCAGCACCATCCCCACCTAGACTTATAGGTCCACTGTGACGCTAGCCTCGGTTGGCCTTGGGGCATTTGCTAATACAGATCATTTTAAGGGTAGGAGAAAGTGAAAGTGTTCGCATCAAGAGCACTCGAAGGGGCAGATCTAAGGTAAAAAGTGTGCTTGGCAGTTGTGTGGGCCATAGAAAAGTGGCGCCGTTTCCTGGAAGGGGAAAACTTTGACGTCTACACCGATCACAGCGCCTTGGCCTGGGCTTTTAAATGTCCCAAAGCTTCCTCCTGGCTAACTCGATAGACACTGCGGTTGCATGAATTTTCCTTCCGGGTCCATTATCAAAAGGCTTGCAGCAACATGGTGCCTGATTCACTGTACCGAGAGCCGTCCCCTCTCGAAGGCCATGTTGGAGTAACTGTTTCCAGGTCCCACTGGGCCCATATTCCCTCATCCCTGGAGGAGATTGAGAAATGCACACTTCTCACCCAAGTCTCAGACCCTACGCCTGACCGCATTCACTTTATAAGTCAACAAGGAGTCCTGTACAGAGAGGTCCCCTCCAAATATGACAGTTTTAACTACCAGCTAGTGGTTCCTGAGGCGCTCAGGGAGGATGTCCTGAAGTACTGCCACAACAGCCCTTTTGGAGGTCATTTTAAAGACCATTCTTAAACTAATTGACACAGCCTGGTGGCCGGACATTCGGAAGGATGTGTGGTCACGTGTACGAGTCTGCCAAAGCTACTAGGGATCGAACGAGAAGCCAGTCTGACTTTCTTCAACAGACTGAGGTCTCTGCTCCGGGAGAGATGATGGGAGTGGACTTTATGGGCCCCTTCCCTCTCAGCAAGTCGAGAAACCCGGTCCTTATCGTTGTAGTCCAAAATGACATCTTCTCCTGCATTCATGGTGTCTGACCGAGGGCCCCAATTCATCAGCCGGCTGATGTCAAATTTGTGCCAAGCCTGGGGTGTGGGCCAGAAATTGATGACCCCTTACCACCCCAAGACCTGACTGAGAGAGTGAACAGGGCGCTAAAGATTGCCTCGTACGCTGGGGACCATCATCAAGATTGGGATCGATGGCTCCCTGATTTCTGCTTGGCCATTCACACTGCCGTACACGAGGCGACTGGCGTGACCCCTGCTGCTCTGCCTCTGGGCCGAAATCTTAAAGGTCCTCTTGAACGTCTTTTGCACAAAGCTCCTGTTCCCGGCACATCCGCTTATCACACGGTGCAGGCCCACACGCACTTTATGAATGAGGTCAACCGGCATGTGGGTAAGGCCCATGCCAGACGAAACGGCGCAAGGATGTACACTTTGTAGTTGGAGACCTGGGCTGGGCCTGTGAAGGTAGAGAAGAAGCTTCTTATTAATTACCATGTTGGGTGGGTAGCAAACGATAAAAAAGGTGGATAACGTGAATGTTGTTGACATGAAGCCCTTTTATGATCCCTGTAAGACGCTGGCTGGGGTATCCAGTATCTGGTGTTCTGACTCGGCTATTGTGGAATATATTCCTGTGGACACTGAAATTTTCTCAATCGGCTGATCAATCCGCATTCCGTTTCCCTCCCGCAGTCATTCAAACAGATCAATCACGTAGATCTTCAATCATCAATTCCTATATCAGATGGTTGTAGCATTCCAGCATAAGTAGGCTTACAAAATCAATTTTCAACTAGAATCAAACCATTTTCAACTATAATCAAACCATTTTCAACTAGAATCAAACAATTTTCAACTGTAATCAAACCATTTTCAACTGTAATCAAACCATTTTCAACTATAATCAAACAATTTTCAACTATAATCAAACCATTTCCAACTAGAATCAAAGAATTTTCAACTGTAATCAAACAATTTTCAACTATAATCAAACCATTTTCAACTATAATCAAACCATTTTCAACTATAATCAAACCATTTTCAACTATAATCAAACAATTTTCAACTAGAATCAAACCATTTTCAACTAGAATCAAACCATTTTCAACTATAATCAAACAATTTTCAACTAGAATCAAACCATTTTCAACTAGAATCAAACCATTTTCAACTAGAATCAAACCATTTTCAACTAGAATCAAACCATTTTCAACTAGAATCAAACCATTTTCAACTGTAATCAAACAATTTTCAACTGTAATCAAACCATTTTCAACTAGAATCAAACAATTTTCAACTATAATCAAACAATTTTCAACTATAATCAAACCATTTTCAACTAGAATCAAACCATTTTCAACTAGAATCAAACCATTTTCAACTAGAATCAAACAATTTTCAACTAGAATCAAACCATTTTCAACTAGAATCAAACAATTTTCAACTAGAATCAAACCATTTTCAACTATAATCAAACCAATTTTCTACTATAATAAAACAAATGTTAACTGTAATCAAATTAAAAAAAAAACTGTAATCAAACAATTTTCAAATGTTTTAGAGTTCGAATAAAAGAGTCAAAAGTAGCAGGAGGTCCTGGACCAAGTGGAGGTACAGGTCTCTCAGAGGTAATTCTCGGACAAAGTTAAGACAGGATGGAAATGACAAAATAAGTCTGACGGGAAGAGTCTACTCATGGTTAAAGAATTCTATTTTTCCCTTGTGCATTGTCTCATACGTGGAATTCATATTCCAGAGATCGGGAAATGCTGCCGATGATGAATCAACCTTGAATGGAAATAAAGATTCCACTTTAAGCAGCTTCCAGCTCAGCATGAAATAATCAACTCTTACGGTGTAATCGCATCAGTCCATCCTTGGCTCCTGGTCCTGGATCGATAGAATAAGTAGCTGCACTTCCTTCCTCTCCTTGACATCATCATCATCATCTTCTCTCTTCTTCTGTTTACACTTTTTCAGCCTCTTGAAAAAACATGACTATTTTAAAACCTTCCAAAAATTGACAGTAAAGCATCATCGTTGACGTCAAAGATCTACTTTCACCTGCACTTTCTAGTTCTATTGTCGCCGCGCCTCATTTATAATGTAAGCTGCTGTTGCTTCAGGAACTTTTCTTCAGGAAGCATTTTTGTTTAAAGATTCATCAGTTTTTTCTTTTTTTAGTCTTGTGAATGTTGCTTCAATCTTTAATACAGAGTGAGATTAATTAATGTGGTCTGGATTGAAACACAACAAAAATGTTGTCTTCAAAGTTTTTTTTTTTAAATAAGGAAAAGGCAGAAGGAATTAGATCAAACGATTTTAAATTATAAACAATTTCCAACTAAAATCCAACCATTTTCAACTGTAAACAAACAATTTTCAACTAGAATCAAACGATTTTTCAACTAAATTTAAACAATTTCCAAATTAAATCAAACTATTTTCAACTTAAATAAAAACTTTATTCAATTTTCAACTATAAACAATTTTCAACTGTAATCCAACAATTTTCAACCGGAATCAAACTATTTTAGACTAAAATTAAACAATTTTAAACTAAAATTAAACAATTTTCAACTAGAATCAAACTATTTTAGACTAAAATTAAACATTTTTAAACTAAAATTAAACAATTTTCAACTATAATCAAACAATTTTCAACTATAATCAAACGATTTTTCAACTAAAATTAAACAATTTCCAAATGAAATCAAACAATTTTTCTACTGAAATCAAATATTTTCCACTAAAATTAAACAATTTTCAACTAAAATCAAACAATTTTTCTACTGAAATCAAATATTTTCAACTAAAATGAAACAATGTTCAACTATAAACAATTTTAAACTATAATCAAACGATTTTTCAACTAAATTTAAACAATTTCCAAATTAAATCAAACAATTTTCAACTTAAATCAAACAATATTCAATTTTCAACTATAAACAATTTTCAACTGGAATCAAACTATTTTAGACTAAAATTAAACAATTTTAAACTAAAATTAAACAATTTTCAACTATAATCAAACAATTTTCAACTAAAATCAAACAATTTTCAACTAAAATCAAACAATTTTTCTACTGAAATCAAATATTTTCAACTAAAATTAAACAATTTTCAACTAAGATCAAATATTTTCAACTAAAATTGAACAATTTAACTGAAATCAAACATTTCCAACGATATGTTTGGAATTCAATTAAATGTTTTGAAAAATTCCCTTTTAATAAATAGACAAAAACTGAAGCTCCTGATGAAGGACTTTCATTTAGACCCAAATTCTTAGACTCAACACTGTTTAATTCATGATTCCTCTCGTCCTTCGCTCACGATGGTTAAACCTCCCGCGACAGACATGTTGCGTAACAAGCCGTCGGGTCACTCCAGACCCAGTCCTGCTCTGGGCTCAGTCTGACCTCTGCAGAACCACTTCTTCAATTCTGTCGCCGTCCCCCGGGAGCGATGTCTGCTTGGTTTCCTCTCCAGAGGACACGTACACATCCGGATTCTGAGGAGGCGCTCGCGGGTCTGGACCCGTGTCAGGGACTGGAGAGAAAAGACACGTCGTGGTCGTTCTCGAGGTTTTTCATCTTGAATTTCACATGAATTTCCACAGTGTTTGTGAGTCACAGGTGATTGAAACCGTATAGTATTGTAGGACTGTAACTCTGAATATGGTCAGTTTGTAACTATGATTAAACACATTTCAAATGGAATACAACTATTTTCAATTATAATCAAACAATATTTAACCATAAATCAATTCTCAACTGAAATCAAACCATTTTCAACTATAATTAAACAATTTCAACTGAAATCAAACAATTTAACTATAATCAACAATTTCAACTATATCATCCATTTTTCAACTGAAAACAAATCATTTTCAACTAAAATCCAACCATTTTTAACTATAATCAAACAATTTAACTGGAATCCAACATAATAAAAACAATATTCAACTATAATCAAACAATTTTCAATTATAATCAAAGTATTTTCAAATGAAATCAAAACATGTTCAACTATAATTAAGCAATTTTCAACTGTAATCCAACAATTTTCAACTGTAATTCAACAATTTAACTATAATCAAACAATTTTCAACTGTAATCCAACAATTTTCAACTATAATCAAACAATTTTCAACTATAATCCAAAATTTTTCAACTGTAATCCAACAATTTTCAACTGTAATCCAACAAATTAACTATAATCCAACAATTTTCAACTGTAATCCAACAATTTTCAACTGTAATCAAACAATTTAACTATAATCCAACAATTTTAAACTGTAATCCAACCATTTTCAACTATAATCCAACAATTTAACTATAATCCAACAATTTTAAACTGTAATCAAACAATTTAACTATAATCCAACAATTTTAAACTGTAATCCAACCATTTTCAACTATAATCCAACAATTTAACTATAATCCAACAATTTTCAACTACAATCAAACAATTTTCAACTATAATCAAACAATTTCAACTATATCATCCATTTTTCAACTGAAATCAAATAATTTTCAACTAAAATCAAACAATTTTCAACTTCAAGCAAACAATTTTCAACTAAAATCCAACCATTTTTAACTATAATCAAACAATTTAACTGGAATCCAACATAATAAAAACAATATTCAACTATAATCAAACAATTTTCAATTATAATCAAAGTATTTTCAAATGAAATCAAAACATGTTCAACTATAATTAAGCAATTTTCAACTGTAATCCAACAATTTTCAACTGTAATTCAACAATTTAACTATAATCAAACAATTTTCAACTGTAATCCAACAATTTTCAACTATAATCAAACAATTTTCAACTATAATCCAACAATTTTCAACTGTAATCCAACAATTTTCAACTGTAATCCAACAAATTAACTATAATCCAACAATTTTAAACTGTAATCCAACCATTTTCAACTATAATCCAACAATTTAACTATAATCCAACAATTTAACTATAATCCAACCATTTTAAACTGTAATCAAACAATTTAACTATAATCCAACAATTTTAAACTGTAATCCAACCATTTTCAACTATAATCCAACAATTTAACTATAATCCAACAATTTTCAACTACAATCAAACAATTTTCAACTACAATCAAACAATTATCAACTATAATCAAACAATTTATAACTGAAATCAAACGATTTTCAACTATAATCCAACAATTTAACTATAATCCAACAATTTTCAACTATAATCCAACAATTTAACTATAATCCAACAATTTTCAACTTTAATCAAACAATTTTCAACTATAATCAAACAATTTATAACTGAAATCAAACGATTTTCAACTATAATCCAACAATTTAACTATAATCCAACAATTATCAACTATAATCAAACAATTTTCAACTACAATCAAACAATTTATAACTGAAATCAAACCATTTTCAACTATAATCCAACAATTTAACTATAATCCAACAATTTTCAACTACAATCAAACAATTTTCAACTGTAATCCAACAATTTTCAACTATAATCAAACAATTTTCAACTATAATCCAACAATTTTCAACTGTAATCCAACAATTTTCAACTGTAATCCAACAAATTAACTATAATCCAACAATTTTCAACTGTAATCCAACAATTTTCAACTGTAATCAAACAATGTAACTATAATCCAACAATTTTAAACTGTAATCCAACCATTTTCAACTATAATCCAACAATTTAACTATAATCCAACAATTTTAAACTGTAATCAAACAAATTAACTATAATCCAACAATTCTCAACTACAATCAAACAATTTTCAACTACAATCAAACAATTTATAACTGAAATCAAACGATTTTCAACTATAATCCAACAATTTAACTATAATCCAACAATTTTCAACTATAATCAAACAATTTTTAACTACAATCAAACAATTTATAACTGAAATTAAACCATTTTCAACTATAATCCAACAATTTAACTATAATCCAACAATTTTCAACTACAATCAAACAATTTTCAACTACAATCAAACAATTTATAACTGAAATCAAACGATTTTCAACCATAATTAAACAATTTTCAACTGAAACCCAACCATTAACTATAATCAAACAATTTAACTGTAATCCAACATTTTACCCATAATAAAAACAATATTCAAACATAATCAAAACAATATTCAAACATAATCAAAACAATATTCAAACATAATCAAAACAATATTCAATTATAATCAAACTATTTTCAATTATAATCAAACTATTCAACTTTAATCAAACAATTCTCCACTATTATCAAACAATTTTCAACCGAAATCCATCATTAAAAATGGTGGACAGTTGTCGACGGTGGAAGCTTTTCCAGGAAGTTTCCATGGAACCATCACAGGTGCTGCGATGCTAATTCATTCTAACGCCTCCATCGACTCCCATTTCCTTTCAACAGTTGCTCCGAGTTTGTTTTATGAAGCCACTTGGTTTTTCCGTCTCGTGTTTCTCGCTGCACTCCAGCGGCTCTCGATGCAGATAAGCTGCGAGGTCGACGTCTCTTATAGGACGAGACTTGTTTAAAAGGCACATCGGAAATATTCCTGTGTCCTCTCGAGTGTGTATCGCTTCCTCTTCCATGGTTTTATGGGATAAAAAACACGGTGTTAATCTGATTAAACGAAAATATGTCGTGAATCCGACTCATAACTGAGACATTAATACGACTCTTTAAATACAAATATTTGCAGCAATACATGTAAAAACACAAGAATCAAAACATTTTCCTGGAACTGGAGGTAAAACTGTTGGAAAAATGTATTTAGATTCACTATTGAACCAAAAACTAAAAGTAGGAAACTGTCTTAAAAATCATGTGTTTGAAATAGAATCGCTGACTCAAAAAATGAGGAGACAAGAAAAAAGAAAAATGCAATTACAAAAGGAAAAAAATTAGTTGTTTTTAAGGATCCTATTGTAAGTGTATCTGTGTATTAATACCTTATTTTATTTTTAATTTATTATAAATATTTTTGTTTTGTCTGTGTTTTCATTGATATGATTGTATTGTTTGCTCTTTTTTGATAAATAAATAAAAACTTTCTTAAAAGCTTATATTTTGTTTTAGGGATTTACAGATGTTTTTTTTAAATAGATTTGATTTTTTGTGCAAATATTTAAGTGAATTGAAAATTCAAAATGTCCTTTTATATCCTGGTTTCTTTGAGATTATTTATATATATGAGAAATAATTTCTTTTATGTTTTATTTGAATTTAGGAATAGATGTTTGTTGTTTCTGAGTTATTTTGTTGATATTTGCTGTAGTAATTTACAAAAAAAAGGAAAAAAAAAACAATTTTCAACTGTAATCAAACAATTTTCAACTGATAAACAATTTTTATTTGTAATTTGTAAAGTGTTTTGTTTCAATTAAATGTATTATTATTATTATTATTATTTTTGGATGACATTGAGCAAGAATAACAAAACAAAAAGCTCTTTGTTTAATGTCATTATCAGTATTTTGCACTCAGACACTCAGAGAAGTATTAACTTCCTGGTCCATTATTAAAGTGGATCGATGGACGAAAAGATCCATTTGTAACAAAGTAACTGCAGATAAAACTAGTCAACAGTTCTCGCAGTAAAACCACTTATAAACCTCAGAGCTTTAAAGCTTGTTCGCTTGAAGAGGAAGGAACAGCTTCAGTGTTTAACAGCTAAAGAGGTCAAAACTAACCTTCGCTGACCTTTGCAAAATGTCAGGAGAGGGTTTTAATCCGGGGCAGCCACGGGAATTTCCTCAGGGGCCACATGCTATACAGGGGCTGTTTTGAGGGGCCGTCAAGCAAATATACAGGAAGGAAAAATTTAGAAATTAATTGGGAAAATAATTAATCTTATAAAATCAAGATCAACATTTTATTTAATCTGATTTTAATAAAACAATATTTTTCAATTATATATGTTTTTATTTACTTAAATCCTTTTGATGGTCAATGAACAAAGATTCTTAAACAAATATAAATATAGTATTAATAAATAAACAGTCTAATAATTAGTGTGCAACAAGTAATGAAAAAAATGAAAATAAACAAAATAAAATGCCGAGTTTCCACATGATCTTTGACCTCAAAAGGGCCACTGAAACAAAATTTCCAATGGAGTCACTACTGCGTTGACTTAATCCTTGTATAATATCAGGGTCAAAGTGACTCGGAGGCCCGACAACAAATGTGTTTGTGGTATCCCTTGTGTCGTCTCTGGGTCAAGGTGAACGATCTCCGCCACTAGTCAAATAAGTCAAACATTTTGTAATTCATTGGAGTCTCTGGGTTCAAAAAGGGTCTTGAGTTAAGAGGCTTAGAATCTCCTTGTTTGCAGATGATGTGATGCTGTTGATCCAAAAGCCTTCCTGGAAAAATTAACAACCCGGAATCTTACAGGACTTGCGTAGCAACAAAACAGATCACGGACACAAACTGCCATCATTCGTTTCCCCTTGATTGGCCCCTATAGCACATTAGTTGTAACTATGATGATCGGATGAAGCTTCATGAAACAGTGTCATTATTTTCAGAGTCCACTAGATGGCGTCTCTGCACTATTTTCCTTTGTTTTGAACAACTGTTCTAATGAAACATCAATTTTAAACTGATGGAGCCACCTGCTGACCTCTGAACAACATGACACTGTTTCATGAAGCTTCATCAACACATCGCTACTTGTAATAGTGTAAAAAAAACTAGGAAAAAACTCCCAGTAAAAAACAGGATTAAAAACCCCCGATTGTTGTTTTTTGTTTTACACAAATAGTGTCCAGTAGAGTACTGACTTCTTACCTGACGTTGAGCAACAACAAAGGCATTTAATTCTTACTTTCCCTCATCACTTTCATGTTTTAAATCAATTTAAAAATAAATAAATATTTATTTATATGGTCAGTGTTGTGAACATACAAAAAACAATTAAAAATACATTTAAATAAATTGTAAATTAAGACAATATTCTTATAATAATAAATTATTATAATAGAATATTAAAATTATTACACTTTTTTTACTCTAGAATTCCCTGATGTCAAGTACTTTTCTTTTACTTCTGTCAAGTAAAGTAAAAAAAAAAACCCTATTGTTGATTAAGAAATATATATCAGTAACATTTGTGGTCATTCTTGGTCATTAATATTTGATTTACTGCTCCTTTACTAGTATTTTTATTTTTGTATTGTCTTTGATGCGTGTAGAAAAACATGTGTAAACATGTACTTTTTGTTGTTTGCCACATGCTTGTATTAGATATAAGGTACGAAGCTACAGAGCCAAACATATCCTGTTTGAAGATGTGCTTCGATTCAAGAATCTGTGCACAGGAAGTGTGGGAAGGTTCCAACGCAAACTTCACCCAAAAAACACCCAGCGATGTCCATTGACTTGCACATGGGCACTCGGGGGCGGCGGCAGCTCTCCGAGTGGAAGGTGGGCAGTGACGCTTTTGTTTTTGTTTTAAGCATAAAGCAACGGTTGAGATTCTATTTTGCGTAAGTTGACAGTCACCTGAAGTGGGCTCGCAGGTCGTGTTAGTCATCGCTGTTGGTGAGTCACCGGCAGAACAGGAGCTCCAGCGTCACAACGTTTATTTCCAGCCATTCTTTTCCAACTAGACCGTCTGTTGAATCTCCTGCTTGAAATTGAAAAAAAAGGTGGACTAAAGAAATACTTATACACTCAGTTTAAGACTCAAATACAGAAGCACAACTTGCTATTGCTAACTTCTTCTTCAAAAGGACTTCGGATTGTTGGGGTTTAGTTCCGATGAACCGACCCTTCCCCAGTCTCGATACGTGGTGGTTGTAAAGAAGGACAGACACAGGAATGAGTTAAAGAGAAAAGAAGTGAAATATGCAAAAGTCAGAGACGGAACTTACACAATTATGTAATTCATTCAAAGCAGAGTTCTATTGCAAAGACGTGTTAGAGTGCCAACCGCAAAGTTCTAACGATATGGAGGCTCTTTTATAGCAGGGGTGTCAAACTGGTCTAGAAAAGGGCCAGGGTGGTGAAGGTTTTTGTTCCAACCCGTCAAGCACACACGAGTTAACCAATCAGGTGACGGCTTCAACAAGTAACACCTGACCAACAAAAACCTACACCATCCTGGCCCTTTTCTGGACCAGTTTGACACCCCTGTTTTATAGTAGGAATATTCAAGTAAACGCCTCTAGTCATTTGTGCATGTATTATTGGTCAGATACTCTAAACAATTGTAAGTTACCGCAGTTTGATGTCGTCGGGAGATAATCTGTTTTATTAGTCGACTTACGCAGATGTCTGTCCTTGTCCTTGTTGGAACCAGACTCGCTGGCATCATCCATACATTGTTTTGTATCTCTCAGTGCGAGTGTCGACTTGACCGGTCGAATAGCTGAGCAAGCGGATTATAAAGAGAGGCGATGATTATTTAATATGAATGATTATCAGTTAATCAAGTGATTATTTGAAATGTGTGTTAAATCTAGATGATCGATTACAGTAAAGTTGTCGTATCATTACAAGATACAACTCAAAATGTGACATAAGGAGAAATAAGTCGTTAAAGTTTACTTCTTTACTTAGATTAGTTTCAAAATCTATTGAAAGTACCTTTTTTTGCACATTTAGGATGTCCAATGGGAAATTCGTACTTCATTTTGAAGGTACTATCCCAGGTTTCCATGAGGTATATTATTCCGGCCGCACGGAGAGAGAAATCATTTATATAAAATTTTGATTAATACTGTCTGAAAGTTTCTTTTTTAATTCGAAAAATAATTGATTACCCCCACAATTGCAATAGCCTGTGACTCTTAACACATCAAGGTGTTTGTTTAAGTGACATTTAATCAAAAAACATTTTGGTAAACTTGAAATTATTATTATTTTTTTTTTACTCTGGAATTTCCTGATGTCAAGTAATTTTTCCAAGAAAAAAATTCTCGAAGTACTCCCCATTGTTGATTAAGAAGTAAATATCAGTAACGTTTGAGTATTCTTGGCCATTTATATTTGATTTACTGCTCATTTACTAGTATTTTATTTTTGTATTGTCTTTGATTTGTGTGTAGAAAAACACATGTAGTGTTTGTCTTTTCAGATAATGTCGCGAGGTTAAAAAGTATGTTGGTTGTTCGCCCCTGGAATGTGTTGTTTTCAACCTCCGGGGATGAAAAGCTCGAGATCACATTAAAAGAGGTGATTTGTGACAATCGCAGGAAGATTGTTGAGTGCTCCGTGGCTTCCTTGCATAAAGAATTCTGTCTCATTAGCAGACGCGTCTGGCTCCATAAGCACGACGTCGGCCTTCAGTATCTGTACCTAAGTGACTCCCGGGAATGTTGTTCAACATTCCGTGACTCGCGGTGTTGAAAGATTTTTTTTATTCATGGCTTTTTTCCTCAGAGGCTCCGTGTGAAAGGAGCTCGGATACATTATCATGGCAGCTTGTGTTACATTCTTGGGTTTGATTGACATCTCAAGTTATGAGTTTAATAGAAAATACCATGATTTGAAATGGAAGGATCAGGGTCAAGGTGAATCCAAGTCCCGAAAATAAATGTGTTTGCGATATGTTGTCTCTAGGTCACCTTGACAGCAGGGTGGACATCAGTTAGGACATGAGTGAGGACATCAGTGAGTACTTACTTACATCAGTGAGGACATGAGTACGTCAGTGAGGACATCAGTGAGGACATCAGTGAGGACACGGGTGAGGACGTCAGTAAGGACATGGGTGAGGACGTCAGTAAGGACACGGGTGAGGACGTCAGTAAGGACACGGGTGAGGACGTCAGTAAGGACACGGGTGAGGACGTCAGTAAGGACACGGGTGAGGATGTCAGTAAGGACACGGGTGAGGACGTCAGTAAGGACACGGGTGAGGACGTCAGTAAGGACACGGGTGAGGACGTCAGTAAGGACACGAGTGAGGACGTCAGTAAGGACACGAGTGAGGACGTCAGTAAGGACACGGGTGAGGACCTCAGTAAGGACACGGGTGAGGACGTCAGTAAGGACACAAGTGAGGACGTCAGAGAGGACACCAGTGAGGACGTCAGTGAGGACACGAGTGAGGACGTCAGTAAGGACACGAGTGAGGACATCAGTAAGGACACGGGTGAGGATGTCAGTAAGGACACGGGTGAGGACGTCAGTAAGGACACGGGTGAGGACGTCAGTAAGGACACGGGTGAGGATGTCAGTAAGGACACGGGTGAGGACGTCAGTAAGGACACAGGTGAGGACGTCAGTAAGGACACGGGTGAGGACATCAGTAAGGACACGGGTGAGGACGTCAGTAAGGACACGGGTGAGGACGTCAGTAAGGACACGAGTGAGGACGTCAGTAAGGACACGAGTAAGGACGTCAGTAAGGACACGAGTTTGGACATCAGTAAGGACACGAGTGAGGACATCAGTTAGGACACGAGTGATGACATGAGTGAGTACTTACTTACATCAGTGAGGACATGAGTACGTCAGTGAGGACATCAGTGAGGACACGAGTTTGGACGTCAGTAAGGACACGGGTGAGGACGTCAGTAAGGACACGGGTGAGGACATCAGTAAGGACACGGGTGAGGACGTCAGTAAGGACACGAGTGAGGACGTCAGTAAGGACACGGGTGAGGACGTCAGTAAGGACACGAGTAAGGACGTCAGTAAGGACACGAGTGAGGACGTCAGTAAGGACACGGGTGAGGACGTCAGTAAGGACACAGGTGAGGACGTCAGTAAGGAGACGGGTGAGGACGTCAGTAAGGACACAAGTGAGGACGTCAGAGAGGACACCAGTGAGGACGTCAGTGAGGACACGAGTGAGGATGTCAGTAAGGACACGGGTGAGGACGCCAGTAAGGACACGGGTGAGGACGTCAGTAAGGACACGAGTAAGGACGTCAGTAAGGACACGAGTGAGGACGTCAGTAAGGACACGAGTGAGGAGGTCAGAGAGGACACGGGTGAGGACGTCAGTGAGGACACGAGTGAGGACGTCAGTGAGGACATGAGTGAGGACGTCAGTAAGGACACGGGTGAGGACGTCAGTAAGGACACGGGTGAGGACGTCAGTAAGGACACGAGTGAGGACGTCAGTAAGGACACGGGTGAGGACGTCAGTAAGGAGACGGGTGAGGATGTCAGTAAGGACACGGGTAAGGACGTCAGTAAGAACACGAGTTAGGACGTCAGTAAGGACACTGGTAAGGACGTCATTAAGGACACGAGTGAGGACGTCAGTAAGGACACGGGTGAGGACGTCAGTAAGGAGACGGGTGAGGACGTCAGTAAGGACACGAGTGAGGACGTCAGTAAGGACACGGGTGAGGACGTCAGTAAGGACACGAGTGAGGACGTCAGTAAGGACACGAGTGAGGACATGAGTAAAGACAGGTACAGACATCCGAGAGTGGAGCTGTTGCTTGTCTTTCAGGACGCATGCGGGGGTTTGGTGTTTGCTACGATGCTCATTCCTGAGTAAACTCTCGTGGGTGTTTTCAGTTTCCTCTCCAGTTTTTGTACGTTTCATCTTTTCAAGCTTTTCACGACTTGTTTTTGATTCCACACTGAAGAGAGCGACGTTTGCTAAAGCGCCAGAAAACACTACTGATGAATTGTGGTAGATTGTTGAGGTCGTATACATCAAGATGAGTTCACAGAGGCATTTGTATACAAAACGAAAATGTAATGTTTAATAAAAATTTCAATGTAAAAATGATATTTTCAAGGTAGAAAATTCATATTCAAAAGCACAGATTCACTCTTATAGTAATTGTTTTTTAACGTTTCAGCAGCTCCCTTGTCAGAACTACAACATTTTAGTTGAATCAAAAAATATATAATTCAATCTTCTTTTTCCCCCCAATCTCATTATCAATCGACATCAGTTTACATGTAAATGAGATTAATATTTATTTGTAGACAATTTTTAAATGAAATACTGAAATACTTTACTGTACAAATGTGTACTCACTGAACTGAATTTTAGAATTAGCTCATGTTCCTGTTAGGTTTCTTCTTTTATGGTTTTCGTTTTCCTCTGTATTGTTTTTCATGTTGGTGTCAATGTTTTTAGTATTATTTTGTATTATTACAGTCAGTAAGGTTTCCAATCAATAACACACAAAACAAATCAATAAAGTTTTTGAAAATAATAAATATTTTATAGAATATAGTATATAAAAAAGTACATTTAATTCTTTATCAAACTCACCCTTCCTTAAACATGTTATGATAATAAAAATAATAAAAATAAACATACAGCACATATTCTTCTATTGGTCTGTTATATGAATGATTTATTTATGAAATATTGAAAAATTGTTGCCATGTTTGAACAATTCTTGTGACTAAAGGGACTCCTGTTTTTGTCTTATGTGACCTTTTATAGTATATATTTTAATTGTATATTGTTTTTATTAAAGCGCTTTGTGACCCTGGTCTAGAAAGACTCTTTACAAATAACCATTACTTACTTAATAACTTACTTAAATCCACATGGATTCCAAAGATCTCAATTAAAAAAAAAAAAAAAGATCCGTGTTACTCTCTAATCCTGTCGCCTGATGATTAAAGTGTTTGTTTTGCAAAGCAAAAGAGCACATTTGTATTCCAGCGGTCGACGTTCATTTGCGAGCGATGACATTCAATTACCCACTTCCACACACAGCGATCCATCTTCCTTTTCGCTCCCGACTTCCAAACCTCAACAAGCTCATGAATATTCCGCTCTGAAGACTTCCCGTAGTGACCGCTCGCTATATATGTGTGCGGAGCTAATTCCGGCCTCGGGAGCTTCCAGGGGGGCGGAGGGGGGAGCGGCGACAGGTGGTCGCTGGGACTCGGGCGAGGGGTAGAAGTGTAACGTGAAATCGGAAGCGATCCTGGAAGGATCGCCGAACACGTGGAGGGGGTAACGTTTGCTCTATTGTCAAGTGGGTAAATGTTACGGGAATCGTGGGTCCATGGCAACAAAACTTCCTGCGCCCTTGGATTTGACACTAGAGGTTTAGGGATTTGGTCCTCGTCTAATTCTGGACTCCCAGAACTCAAGAGGAGATCACTGGGTGACCCGACACCATTAGCACCTACGTAGGCCGGGGTTTATAGCTTAATCTGTACTTAGTCTACACATCAAGTTTCTTTTCCAAGTTTGGATGGTGTTCCCCTATTCCCGCGGGTCTCCTCCGGGCACTAGGGTTTCCATCAACAGTCCTGGTTGAGTGGTGGTCTGTAGGTTTGTGCCCAGTGATGTATCGGGGTCTTGTACAGACCTCGCCTTTCATGATCGTACTTCACTACTTAAGGATCATATTCTTGGGTCCTCTCCACAGTCCGGTCTAAGGCCATAATAGTCGTCTTGAAGCAAAACAGGCCGCAACTATTTTTGGCTCCTTTAAAGACAACTATCGAGGTTGTGGTCTTCCTCTCTATCTGGTCTGGCTTGGTCTCAACTCTCCCAAGTCTTGGTCCCACCTTGGTAAGGATGGCTTATGGTCTTGGTCTTGGTCTTGCCTAGTCTTGCGTTCTCTCCTTTTCCCCCGGGGTCTTGGCCTATAATAGTTGTCTTGAGAAGGAGTGTGGAGACCAATACAAGACCAAGACGGACCAGATGGAGACCAAGCCCGAGACAGAAACAAAAAACAACAACGTATATTTTAGGCGATTTGACGACCCATGAATGCAAAGCACAGAATGTCAAAATCAACTTGAGATGGTTAAGCTTTGGTCTCGTCTTGGTCTTCTCATCTATGGTCTTCATCTCATTCTGGACTTGACTTGGCATTGACACTTTCCAACCTTGGTCCAGTCTCGATCTCGTTGGCCTATGGTCTTGGTCTTGGTCTTGTCTCAGGCCTTAATAGTCGTGAAGCATAATAGGCCGAGACTATTTTTTGCTCCTTTAAAGAAAACCATTGAAAAGAAAACAGCACATAATTTCATAGAGGTCAGGGTCTTGGTCTCTATCTGGTCTGGCTTGGTCTCAACACTCTTAAGTCTTAGTGTGACCTTGGTATGGATGGCTCATTGTCTTGGTCTTGCCTAGTCTTGCATTCTCTCCTTTCCCCCCGGAAAGGCCTATAATAGTCCTCTTGATTGTGAGTGTGGAGACAAATACACGACCAAGACAGACCGGACAAAAACCCATTATATTTTAGTTGATTTTACGATCCATGATACTAACATCATTTGACAGCACACAATGTCGTCAAAATCAACATCTGATGGTTAATTTCTGGTCTGGACACTCTCCAGTCTTGTCCTGGTCTCAAGGGTCTATGGTCTCAATCTGGACTTGTCTTGGCATTGACACTTTCCAATCTGGGTCCAGTCTTGGTCTTGTTGGCCTATGGTCTTGGTCAAAAGTGGCTTCGACCTGAGAGTGTAGACACTACAGATATCAATTGGTCGGTCTTAGATCTGTTTTTTTCTTGGTCCTGGTCTTCTGTTTCCGCTTGTCCTGCGCAATCTTTAACTGTTTTACTGTTCTTACAGAATCAGATATTTATCCGCCCCTTTATTGACACGCATGTCACATGTGTTGCTATTTTTATTTATTTGTCTCGTCTTGATCTGTTTTGGTCCAAACATTCCACGGTCTTGGTTTCAGTCGAGGTGGTCTCGACTACTACTGGGGATTAAAGACTTGGGGATTTATGCGTCTGAGAAACAAATCAAAAAGATGAACTCTCCACCAACCTGCTGGAAATACCAGATCTATTAGTAGATCCTGTTCTGAGCCAAGAAATACTGCAGTACACGTAAGAAGTAGGATGAAACCCTTTGGAATCGAACAAGGTTGTGGGAAACAGAATCTACGATGGCCCAGTTTTTAAGAGATGATTAAGACCACATGGAATATCACATTAATGGCAGATAAGTCAAGAGAACCTCCCATAAAATGTAGCAACATTTTGAGAAAAAACATCTGTTTTTCGCTGTTGTTTTTCTTCACAAGTAAGTTGTGTAAGCTACGGAAAATAGGAAAAAGAAACATCTTTCAATTAAGGAAGAATAAGTACGTTTCTGGAGGTTGAAAAACAATCTAAACTTAACCAAAAAAAGGAGATGCTATTGACTGACACCACGGACTGGAACCAGGAATCTTTAGCAATGGCATTGATTGCCATTTGGTTCCAGCAGGAAGTCACTGACTTAAGACTCAGAGGGATTAAAAAACGGGGTAAAAACAAACAAAAAAACCACATGTAAAAACAAAACCTAAACCCTCTTCAGATTCTTTCTGAACATTTGATTCACATGAGTTTAATTTTAACTTTCTGCTCCTGCTTTCCAGTTTCCCCTTCGTAAAACACAAGCATGTTTTTAAAGAGCCACTTAACTGAAACAAAACAATCATAGTCAAAAATCCAGATGAATAAGACACTCCTTGCACTCTAACTCTCCACAAACAAACCGATCCCGGTTGTTTTTCCCGAGGACTCTTCCTGGCAAACACATTTATGAGTACATGTCGGAGTAATTGCTTTCATTCGGCTAACGACCTCCCGTCATCTCCACTTCCTCCGCTGTCATGAAGGGTCGAGGATATGGATGATTTGATGGCAACGGGCGCAAACATCGGCGCCTCCTCATCCTGTCGAGAGGCTTTTTTTTTTCTTTCACATGTAGCATCGATGCTTACAAATGCTTTTTTTTTTTTTTTTTTGGAGTGATTGCAAGTCGTCGAACTGTCGGAATCAGTGTGTCGCGGCCCAATACTGTGGATGCAGTGAGGAATGCAATACATCCTGTGGTCGCGATTGTTATCTCCTGCTCGTCCGGAGTGAAATTCTTTCTGACTTCCTGACGCAAACCAGAAAATCAGTTTTTTTCCCCCCGTCGTAGACTTATTGACGATATAGTCAGGAAGTTGACAATCAGTCCTTCGTGAAGTCTGAAGAGAAATGAGGCTCAAACACACAAACATATTACTTCACTTATTGTCTACCGGACCAAGGGAACAAATAACTTGAGTTAAAAAAAATATGGCTTTTTTTCTGTTTTAATGTAAAAATCCTCATATAACCTCAGAAGTAAGTATTGAAAGTCATCAGAGAATGTGACCAAATGTTCTCTCGACGCAGATATAACCATAGATATCACAGGGATGATCGATTATTCAAATGATCAATCTTATAAATGAATCTTAAAATTAAAACTATAATAAAACTGGACCAAGATAAGCCTCAAAACCAACAAACTATCGTTATTAAACAGTATCTTCAGTAACATGAATTTTTAACACTGCGTTTTTGCATGAAAATTGGACTTTTATTTTTTAAATCCATCCCATTTCAAGCACTGTTATTTGTTTTACTGTCTATTTACTTTTAAATGCATGATTACATTAAGTGTAAAGTAAATGTAAAAGAAAATTTAATTTAAAAAAACATAAGGGAAAAAATTCTATGTAAAATTAAATTCAGCCTAAATGAAATTCAGTGTTAAGATACGGGAAACCAGGGAGAAGCAATGGATCCCTGACGTTTCACTGATAAAGGTCACGGGAAGAATGAGTGAAGAATGTGATGTTGCTTCAATGTTTCCGTTTACTTTATACTGTTCGTAATACTGAATATAAGGTATTTCTCGACACAATGCGACATTTTAACATTGAATTTTTACCTTTCAATTTGTGACATTTAATTTTTTTTAAACATTAAATATTAGACAGTATAATTTCATGTGTTGAAAAAGTAAAATAAGGGTTTTTAAATTGAAAGTCAGACTTTTTTGCTGTAAAAATTCTTATGGCACACATTTAATTTCATAATGTCAGCAATGGTTGAAAAGTCGATCACCAGGGTAGTGAAAAAAAAACAAAAAACTGTGATTCATCTTCACTACAAATCAATCTATGGGAACTAAACTGAGATAAAAGTGACACCAAACTATGGCGAGTACTCACGAATGAAAAACGAAGGGAAAACCTGAAAAGAAACATATCAGAATGAAGAATTAAAAATAAGACAGTGGTCAGAACTTGTTTACTGGACTAAAGAGAACAATGAAGGAAGAATAATTAAACGTGTGGAGGTTAAAAAACAATCTAAACATTACCCGAAAAAGGGGATTTGCGATTGACTGACACCTCGGACTGGAACCAGGAATCTTTAGCAATAGCATTGATTGTCAATTATCTGTTAAGTGACAACAAAAAGAGGGTCAGAAATGGAAATGGATTTATTTTTTCCCCTATCGACAACACTTGTTGTTCGTAGCAGCACATCCAGTAGCATCTGCTATGCCGAACTAAACCCCCACAATTACAGGACAACAAAACTATCATCTTAAATCTGGCTCAAAGGTTAAATACTATGATTGGCAATTGCTTATTGTGAATTTATTCATCCAATTAAAGTTTGGGTCAACGTTTACCTGATACAAACACCAACAAAATACCAACAAAAAAAGCATTGTTTTTGCTTTAACGGCTCCGATGTTTTATGCCTAACATGTGCTCAAGGGGTGCAACGTGAAGGTAGCTACGCCGCTCGGCATTCGACTCCAGCATCCAGACTGACCGCGAGGACTGATTACATAAGGTCAATGTATGTAGCAAAGGTGCGAGAACAACAGGAACAGCGCTCGCGTCGTGTCGGCTGAGGCTGATCCGAGTGGACGGTGCCCTGAAGCTCCCTCGCCCCGACTCCTCACCAACCCGGCGGTGAAGCGGCGCTCTCATATTCAGGTCACGTAGGAGGAAGAGCAGCCACCAGCGGCAGAGCAAAAGACAGGAAATGTCTGTTCACATAGAACAAGAGAAAATATTACCCCCCAAACCCCCACCTCATAATCTTCAGCCGTGCCAAGCCAAACAGCTATAAGGTCATCAAAAATTCCGTAGGAGTGTTGAGGGCAGCCGTGCGCGAACGAACCGTCGGAGCAGAGCGATAATTAGACCGAGTGGGCCTGGAATGGAAATGTGTTTCTTTTTTCTGCTCGCCTTTTTGGCGCAATATGAGCATCAACTTGGGTAACTAGGGTTAGGGTAAGGGTTTAAGGTTTAGGGATTAGGGGTTAAGGGTTAGGGTATGGGTTATGGGTTATGGGTTATGGGTTAGGATTAGGGTTAGGGTTAAGGGGTTAAGGGGTTTAGGGGTTAGGGTTAGGGTTAGGGTTAAGGGGTTTAGGGGTTAGGGTTAAGGGGTTAAGGGGTTTAGGGGTTTAAGGGTTAGGGTTAGGGTTAAGGGGTTAAGGGGTTTAGGAGTTAGAGTTAGGGTTAGGGTTAGGGTTAGGGTTAAGGGGTGAAGGGGTTAAGGGGTTTAGGGGTTAGGGTTAAGGGGTTAAGGGGTTTAGGGGTTTAAGGGTTAGGGTTAAGGGGTTTAGGAGTTAGGGTTATGGGGTGAAGGTGTTAAGGGGTTTAGGGGTTAGGGTTAAGGGGTTAAGGGTTTAAGGGGTTTAGGGGTTTAAGGGTTAGGGTTAAGGGGTTTAGGAGTTAGGGTTAGGGTTAAGGGGTGAAGGGGTTAAGGGGTTTAGGGGTTAAGGTTATGGTTTAGGGTTATGGGTTATGGGTTATGGGTTATGGGTTATGGGTTAGGGGTTAGGGTTAGGGTTAGGGTTTGAGTCTCAACATCTTCCAGCTCTTCTTGGGAGTTAAAATGCGTTCCCATGCCCCATAGACTCATCCCAGACATGCCCAGAACACAATTCAAGGAAGGTTTCCAGATGGTATCCTAAAAAAGGAGTAAGGCCAAGACCTTTCTTCGATGTAATATTGCCCCTCATAACTGTTGATACTTCATCTCATGCACCATCTTTCCCATTAAGACACTTGAATGTATTGGGAGGGATCTCGGATCCAACCGTTAGGGTTCCTATCCCTGCAGCTACACATTTGACTGCGAGTCCACTAAAATTCCAAGACCTGAGGCCAACAGCAACACATCGTCTTCAGAAAAGTTAGTTATAAGGCTTATGAAGCTTCATGAAACAGTGTCATGTTGTTTAGAGGTCAGTAGGTGGCGCCATCAGTTTAAAAATGATGTGATGTTTCATTAGACCAGTCAAAATAAAGTAAAATAGTGCAGAGACGCCATCTAGTGGACCCTGAAAACAATGATGCTGCTTAATGAAGCTTCATCAGAACATCACTACCATAAGAGATTCTTAGATTCAATGTTTACCAAACCAAAGACCATCTCTGCCATTGATGCGTCAAGAAATTTGACAAATTCTGAACAGAACCAACGATGTTGGGAAGCCCAGGCAGAGTCCAACGCTATTTCCAGAAATACTGACTGGTCTCACAGGTTTTTCAGATACCCCATACTCACAGCTCACAGGATACCACTCAGAATATGAATCCACAAGTCAAGAACACACATCTAAACTGGTTGAAACCTCTACTATAGAAGTACTTTGAAGAAAAATCTTAATTTTTAATAGTAATGGTTGGAACAAGTCAGAAACTCCTTTGAGACTTTGACAACCTGGTATATAATTTGTCTTGATATTTAACAGTGTAGCATTTCAAGCCACTAGCAAGAAGTAATTATAACCTTCTTCCTGGTCTGTAGCTGGTGTTTGTTTCTAGTGATGGTCTGATGAAGCTTCATGAAGCAGTGTCATTATTTTCAGAGTCCACTAGATGGCGTCTCTGCACTATTTTCCTTTGTTTTGAACAACTGTTTCAATTAAACATTGCATCATTTTAAAATCAATATCCACTTTTTTGAGTAAGTAATATCGCGACTACTAAATTCTACAACACGTTATGTATTTGGTTACCATTGTGTCAAGTAAATGTATTTGGTACATTTTACAGCGTTTTTTTTAAAGGTTGAAGCCTGTGTTATTAAATAGTGACATAGTTGCAACTCAAATGTCAACCTACCAGAAGAAGTCTCTTTGGGTTGTCCTGCCTTATAAATAATAAAATATACGATGCAAAACCCCCAATGATGTAAGAAAAAAGCAGACATCCCTTCCTTGCATCACTTTCTTAATGTATGCGAGTGTAAAGCACACGATAAGAAGTATGTCAGCGGTGCATAATACCACAGTTTTCCATCAAAAATGTATCAAGTTCACTTTAAATATATCATGAGTACCACCATTACAAACCATTAGATCCAGCTATAGAGCACTGGAGCAGATCTTTTAATTAAGATTTAAAAAGATCAAGTTCAAGTCATTGTCGCTTTTATTTTGAAATAGAATCGAATCACCCCAAAATGCCCCATCATGGTAAAGTTATATATAGCAATGTTCTAATGAAGCTTCATGAAGCAGTGTCATTATTTTCCGAGTCCACTAGATGGCGGTCTCTGCACTATTTTCCTTTGTTTTAAACACCTGTTCTAATGAAATATCATTTTTAAACTGATGGCGCCACCTACTGACCTCTAAACAACATGACACTGTTTTATGAAGCTTCATCAGACCATCACTACTTATAATGTGGTACATCCTTTAAACCACTGGGTGTGTACTTATACACTATATACATGGATCAAGTAGTAAAATGAATACAATAATGAATAATGTAGTGACTTTTGTAAGAATTTTATTTGTTTTTAACAGGAAAACATCAATTTAAGATCACTTAGAAAGTATAAGTGCTGTTTGTGCAAGAGTTTTGGGCAGCTAGCTCCTATAGTTGGCGCCGTGTGCCACATTTATATGTACTTATACCCTCACAATCATCTTTTATCAATTTTGTAGACCACAGTATATATTTTTCTTGCAATTCATAACCTTACTTTTCATTTATTCATTAAGTAAATCAGTCCAACAAAATCAGGCTGGCAAAAGAAATCTATTATTGACCATCATGCCATCCAAAATCCCATAATGCTCTGCAACAGTTGAAGCTCCTCCGGTGAGAAGAAACGGGACTACAGACAGACTAGTAGGAATGTGACACATTTATATTCAACAGAAGAACGTTTACATTCAGACAAAAACAACCTGTTTTTATGTTTTTTTCCGGTAACTGTCGTGTCAAAAATACTGGCGATGATGACGACAACTCGTCATTGAAAGGACACACGTGTCTCTAAGGATCACTATGAACATTCAGGGCATTGTCGTACTTTCCACACACACACACACACACACTAGCATGAGACGTGTATAAAAGTTATATTTGACATTGTGAAGGTGACCGGCATGAGGGTCAGTCGTAAACACAGTCTCAATGGTCATGTGGTTCACCTCTGGACTATATATCAGGTTTTTTTGGTGGTTTATCACAGTGTGTTTCAGTTCAGTACAGTGGATCTGCTTATTAAACATGCTCGTCTACTTTATATCAAACTACACTTCATTAAAAATACACTTTTTGACAAGCTTTTGTCGATGCTACAACCTCAAGCCTTTACTTCACCTGCGTATAAATGGTTATGTACGCAGACAAATATTCATCCTTAACCCCTTGTGTCGTCTCTGGGTCAAGGTGACCCGGACGCACGAAGCACAAATATGCTTGAGGTAACATTTGTTTTCGGGCCTCCGGGTCATGCATACATAACCATGTTAACAGGTTAATTAGCTCAATGGATTCGGGTTTAATGGAAATCCATGGAAATGTCAGGCAAGCATGTGACCCTTTTTCCAGTAGTTTCTTCTTATTTTTCCGCCACCATTACTACCTTTTTTTCAAGTTTTATAGTTTATAAAATGTACCTAAAACCTAGGAAAATAAGGGATGGTGGATACAGAACATTACAGGAACAAACTTTGATTGAAAGAAACAAAAAATCAGCAAGTGACCCACATTAAAGCCAAGTAGAATTGTAAGTATAGTAAAGACACTCTTTAAACGTTGTGCGTTGACATTTAACAGTCGCACAACCATGTCAGAAGTCAAACCGAAAAAATAGTCACTACTGTACTGAACTGAAACGTACCACTCGTCATTGTCTCTTTGGATGTCTTGTGCTTTAAAAAAAACAAAAAAACAACAAACTAACCCACTTATTCAAATAAATTGATGATATGGGGAACAAGTCAGAGCATCCATTAAAAGCTGCAGATTTTGTGTCCAATACATTTTTATATTACTTTATGAATTATAAATATGTGGAATTTCTATATCATCCTCATTTCCTTCTAGAAAACTGCTCAATGGGATTTCCTTTTTTAAAATTAGGTCCTTTTTCCTCATGAAGAAAAACATTTAGTAGCAACATCGTCCACCTCATATTCTTAATCTAAAGTTATTAAATCTTTATTTAACCAGATAAAAGACCCATTGAGGTCAAGATTTGTTTCAAAAGGGGGAGCTTTAAAATGTCTTAAAATCGACCCAAAATGGCTTTATTTGAGTTTTGTTTATAATCCAGGGATAGAAAATAGTTCCTTGTGTGACCCATTACACTAAATAAAAGCAACATATGTGAGAATTACAAAAGGAATTTATTTGAAGTTAAAAAAATAACAAAAAATCAAATAAATATACATTTCCAATTGCTTTTCAAATTTAGAATTGTGGTTATTTTTTAAATTTTATTTTTAAAGATCATTCATCAATAGCTGAATTTAACTCTGGCTAAGGAACCTTCAAGTTTCCCCAGTAAAAGGTAGAGTTTGGGTTCTACTTTCTGCCATGAACTCCCCAAACCTGGCTTGTTTCTAGAACCAGCAGCTCTACTCCAAGTCTCTCACAGAACGTATCTATGCAGGTGACTCTCCTTTAACCTTTAACCTCACTTATATTTATCTTTTAATATATTAAGCTTTTTTTTAGGAGCTTTGATTTTATTTCCTATCTTATATTTAATATATTTTCAAAAGCATGAATTTAGGCAACTCTGGTTTTCCTGGGCTTCAGTTGGATGATCAACGGGCTGTTTCTATATATAATCGATACACATTTCCTGACAAACACCGACACAAACGTTAGAAAATACTTCAACAATCGTGACTCTGCATAAAACACATGATCATTTTAATAAATACTATACGGTATCGTTATAATACTTGCACTTAAGTAAACACGTGAGTCTAAATATATTGTGCACCCGGAGAGGAATCCTGTGTTCTGATGCTGCAAGCAAAAAGAAAAATAAAACGAGAAGATATGAAAAGAGTCAGGCAGAGTTTGGCACTACTCGTAAGTTAACAGTGTCACCAGAAGGCTTTTTTGTGCTCGACAGGATTTGTTTCCCAGTCCGCTGACGTCGGCACAGGGTCCTCACCTCAGGAGAGGCTTCGTTCCGCATCTCTGATTATCAGTCTCTGTAAAGATGTAGTCCTGGTTGCCATGGCGATCCAACTCTGATTCAGTTCGTAGAGAGGACGGGCGGGGATGTAGGAGGAGGGTCAGAGGGTTGGGTTGTGGGGTTTGGATCATCAGGCGAACGGGTTTTCTGATTTGAGGTTGCAGGTGTCGGTGTCGTGGTAACCTTTGCCGTTCATGTGTTCCGAGTGCCCGTCGATGCTGTAGCAGCCCTGGACCTCGGTGATGGACGAGGCGGTGTACGAGGCCGAGCGCAGGGCGTCCGAGTGGTTCCCGACGCTGCTGCCGAACTGGATGTTGTACTGGTTCCAGTGTCTCCTGAGCACCGCCTGGACCTGAGCCGAGAAACCAGCGTCATTTTGACACTTCTGCAGAACTGCTTTGTCGAATTACCATAGTGACCGTTATTAAAGATCATGGTTCTTTCAGGTGGGGTTTGAATGTTTCAGATCATATACGTATTATTTGGACTATAAGCCCAGCTAGAATATGAGGCGCATTAAGCGTGGTGGGTTTTTGTAGTATAGTCCATGGAGTAATACCACAGAGCCTCATGAAGTTAAACCACTGAGCCTTGCCTAGTAATAATTTGGGGGCTCAGGAAGTTACACAACGGCGCCTTGGGGGGTAATACTATGGAGGCTTGAGGAGTAATACTTTGGAGCCTTGCAGAGTAATACTTTGAAGCCTCGTCTAGAGGAGTAATACTATGGAGGCTTGAGTAGTAATACTTTGAAGCCTTGCAGGTTAACACCGCAGCGCCTTGGGGAGTAATACTATGGAGCCTTGCAGAGTAATACTTTATAGCCTCGCAGAGTAACACTGTGGCGTCTAGAGGAGTAATACTATTGAGGCTTGAGGAGTAATACTTTGAAGCCTCGTCTAGAGGAGTAATACTATGGAGGCTTGAGTAGTAATACTTTAAAGCCTTGCAGGTTAACACCGCAGCGACTTGGGGAGTAATACTATGGAGCCTTGCAGAGTAATACTTTGAAGCCTCGCAGAGTAACACTGTGGCGTCTAGAGGAGTAATACTATTGAGGCTTGAGGAGTAATACTTTGAAGCCTCGTCTAGAGGAGTAATACTATGGAGGCTTGAGTAGTAATACTTTGAAGCCTTGCAGGTTAACACCGCAGCGCCTTGGGGAGTAATACTATGGAGCCTTGCAGAGTAATACTTTGAAGCCTCGCAGTGTAACACTGCGGCGTCTAGAGGAGTAATACTATTGAGGCTTGAGGAGTAATACTTTGAAGCCTTGCAGAGTAACACCGCAGCCCTTCTGGTAGTTATATTTTGGAGCCTTGCAGAGTGATACCAAGGCACTTTTCAGAGTTATACTTTGAAGCCTCGCAGAGTAACATCACGGCGCCTTGGCTAGTAATACTTTGGAGCCTTGCAGGGTATTACACAGCACCTCATGGAGTAATACTTTGAAGCCTCGCAGAGTTACACCACGGCGTCTCGAGGAGTAATACTTTGGAGCCTTGCAATTTTATAGTTTATAAACATTTTGACTGATTTTCGAGCACCGTGTTCTACATAAAATCGGTTCGAAGTCGGTGAATTCAACTAGAGTTGTTACATAAGGCGCGCCCGAAAAATTAAAGGAATAAAGGCCAAATTAAAGGCCAGATCCAGTCCGCCAAGTCCTTGTATGTGACCCGCGAGAAGGATAGCTCACCATTAAAGGTGATTCGTTGATACTGTGACCTATAATTTCAACAGTCGAAACTGATGTGGAAGGAAATTAATTTGATGGGAGTGTTTGGAGTCGACGGACAAACACAGAGATCATTTGGATACAGCAAGACTCTAGAATGAAAATACAAGATCACAATCAAACATCTGTTAAAGACAGTTTGGTAAATATATAGTTTGCAACCTCAGCTGAGAAAATATTGTGGCTACTTGTATCATTGAGTTCGACATCCCTGATCTAGATAAACAAGGAGCTCAATAGTATCCTGAAGGGTCAAAACAGCTTCTCACCTCTCCGTTGAAAAAGCAGAAGATGGTCGCCACCAGCAGACCCTGAAATAAAAGCAGCATCCATTTATGGTGCATCAGATAACACGTAGACATATTTCAGATTAATTCCTGCTTTCCTTCCTGCTCCTCTTCTCCCGGCCACAACATATACAAGAGGATTGCGAGGAATTTCCTGCCTTTCGGTAGAACGTCTGCTCCGTGACCAAATTAAGTCTGTTTCTTCCTCCCACTCTAAACATGTCCGCCGACTGCCGGATAGATTCAGGGCTGCCTGGAGTCTCAGAATCTCACCTGGTAGTGCATGAGTATGTGCATGATGTAGTCGTAGATTTCCGAGGAGACGCGTCCTTCCGGTTTGTACGGGAGAAGCACGTACTGGATTCCCAGGAGAGGGACCAGGATGAGGGTGGCCCTCACCGCCTTCATGTAGAGGCTGGACTCGGCCTGGTGGGTCACCTTCAGCTTGGTTATCAGGACGCGCACGATGTTGAGCAGGAAGAACAGATTGACCTGAAGAACATTGGGGGTGGAAAAAAATAATATTTTTGAGTTAAAGCTCCAATATGTAATACTATATATTGACTTCTGGCGCCCCCAGTGGTTTAAAGGATGTACGACATAAATAAATATTATTAGTTATGAAGCTTCATGATACAGTGTCATGTTGTTTAGAGGTCAGTAGGTGGCGCCATCAGTTTAAAAATGATGTTTCATTAGAACAGTTGTTCAAACCAAAGGAAAATAGTGCAGAGACGCCATCTAGTGGACTCTGAAAATAATGACACTGCTTCATGAAGCGTCATCAGACAAGGTTTCATTACCGCCGACATGAATAACAATCTTATTATATTTATGTAGGACAGCGAACTAATTTGACTTACTATTGTCACTGTTTTTTCACTAAACGTTTCGAAATATGCTGGTATCTATTGGTTAAGTGTTCGGTCACACTTTATGGTCTTTGGTTGTAAGGTACGCTTTACATGAACAGTGCCCCCTCCTGGTTTTTTCTCGGGGACTCTGGGAAAATGTCCGAGCAATAGCTTATAGCTTAGCCAGCGTGCGACAAAGTCAACAAGCTAGATTTTATAAGTAGTAGTAGTAGTATAGTACCATCATTGTTTAAGGATTTCCAACAGAGCAGAGATGGTTTTTTCCTTTTTATATTCCTTAAAAATACCATTAAATCATATTTATGGAAATTACTGGAACTACCGCCTCCGACTAGATATAAAAATAATTTTCATTCTTTATTATTTTAGCATCAAAACAAGAGATTAATATATAAATATTAGGGGTATTTATGGCAGGAATTTACAATATGATACAATATATTTTGATAAATCGTAATACTGTAGTAGCAATGATATATTTGTAGTATTGTCGAGTACTTGACTCTGGTGTTGTAGTATTTACAGACCACATGACTCTTGACGAAGTCTTATCTGCTTTCATTTGTTTTCAAACCAAAATATGTCCAAACATCATCTTTAAAAGCTGCTGGAATCGACTGTATCCTCTCGTCCTCAGTCATCGCCTGGAATCTGATTTCCTTTTTCCTGTACTGCTGCAATCCAGCGGCTGAAATTAAGTTTCAGCCATTTTTTTTTTACAAACCCTGTGAATATTTTCATGTTAATGGTCAATGAAAATTTAATATTTCCAAAACACTTTGAAATTGAATTCAATTGAAATATAAACAGTTTATGTTAAAAATATTAAATTAATTAAAGTAATTGAACTAATTTTGAATTATTTATGAAGAAAAATCAAAGGTAAGTAAGTAAGTAAGTCATTTTTATTTGTATAGCGCTTTTCCAGACCAGGGTCACAAAGCGCTTAAACAATCAAAACAATACTCAATAAAGTATATACTTTAAAGATCAAGATAACACTGATAACACAACAGGAGTTCCAGAAAATCAAGGAAAAGCCTGATTTATTGATCGAAATTGAAACAGAAGTCTTTTGTTTATAAGCCAAAATAATTAAATGGTTCAATGTTAGCAAAGTTTAGTTGTTTTCAAGTTATATTTGCTAAGAACGGTTCAGTTTGGCAGCAAAAGAAGATTTAAAAAATGGCTGTTTTGACGCCAGGACTCTTCAAATTCCGTTTGCCGATGAACCCGTCGGGAAGAGACGCTACGAGGGGCAGTGATTTCCTGCCTGCTGATATGGTTGATGGCTCTAATCCGACACGGGCCTGGGGAGCGGCCGGCCGGGCGGTTTGGTCGGATCCAGATGTATCGACTCGTCGTCGACAAACACGATAACGAGCTGCAGACGGCGCACATGTGAAGCCACTCGTTGTTGTCTCTGCTAATGAGGAATCGACTCCAGGAACAGATGCGCCGAGGATTCCTTTCACAGCCACGACTCCTCGGAGCCAACGCTTCGAAGTCTGGCCCTTGTTGAAGTCGAAGTCGACTCACTTACGACTCTTTCTTTGGTCCAAAGTAAGTGAAATTTAAATGATAGTTTCATGACAACTCCTTACCAGCAGGGCGGCGCAGATGGGTCCATGGATGATGTAGAGAAGGGAGGTTTTGGCACTGATCCAGCAGCTGAGGATGATATAAAGGCCGTTAAAATGTAAACTTTTGTTGTTTTTTTTAAAGTTAATTGAATCACTCACTTGTCGTTGTAATAGTAGCTTCTTGCAATGGCGTGGATGGAGGCGGGAATCAGAGGAAAACCTGCAAGAACAGAAAATAAATTATATTAATTATATCAATTTAAACCAACATAAAGAACAAAACATACCTAACTTTTTTTTCCTTTTCCAAAATACTATTCAATATTTATTACTTAAAACTTCCCAGATTCTCTGGATACAACATGAAAATGCATAAATTTTGGATTTTTTTTATTTTTTATTAACTTAAAATATATTTACTTTTAAATTCCGAATATAGCCATTTTTATATACGTTTGTTTTTCTTGTGTAAGTTCAATTTTTCATAACAAATCTACAAAATAAATAAAATATATTATATTTTTTCCACCATTCAACTTTCTAACTTAAGGTTTGTATTGTCAAGGATCTGGTGATACGATACAATAAATTGTGATACTGTAGTAACAAGTATATATTTGTAGTATTGTCGAGTACTTGACTCTGGTGTTGTAGTATTTACAGACCACATGACTCTTGATGAAGTCGTAACTGCTTTCATTTGTTTTCAAAACAAAATATGTTCAAACAGCAGCTTTAAAACTTGCTGGAGTCAACCGTATCCTCTCGTCCTCAGTCATCACTGAACTGCAGGATTTCATTGTTCCTTTATCTGCGGAGGACGTAATGACTGCTGCCGTCAAGTGGCCGGAAGTTTAATTGCAACACAAAAATGAACATACACTGAATATTTGCTTGTTAATTGAAATTAAAATAATGTAATTGTTTACAGTTTAAAATAACTACTACGTATAGTAATTATAAAAAAAGGTTTTGTTGAATATACAGTTGTTGAATTCCGGTATGATGGAAAAAATGTTTTTTATCAATATATAAGTGTAGAAAGTGTTAAAGTGTAGCTTTAAAAGATGATGGAGTCGACCGTATCCTCTCGTCCTCAGTCATCGCCGGGATTGCATTGTTCCTTTAGCCGCGAAGGATGTAATGACTGCTGACATCTAGCTGCCGGAAGTTTAATTGCAGCACAAACTTTGCGAATATTTGAACATTAATCGTAAATAAAAAAAAATGTATTATTTTATGTTAAACACTTTACCGAAATATAAATCATAATATAATTATGGTATGAATAAAATATTAAATTTTCGGGGGGCTGTAAAATCAAATCAATATGGTATTGTGAATTTGTTTTTATTGATATTTATTACTAAACCATTTTACTTTAAAAACTACAATATAACATACATTTATGCAATTAATTATCAAAAAAATGCAAGAAAAAAGTAACAAAAAAGTAAATAAAAAATTCTTGGTTAACCTTTAAATAACTGTGACGTTCTTAGTGCGATTTAAACTGAATATCAATCATTCTCAGATCATATCTGCCGCCCGGTCCAGTCCGTGTTACGTACCCCAGCCCAGAAGGTAGTACCACATCAGGTGCTGCTTCTCGGCGAACACGGCCACCACGATGAGCGTGTGCAGGTAAATGCCTTCGCACAACATCCAGAAGTAGTTGCAGCCGAACAGGTAGAGATGGATGAACTGAGAGACCTTACAGCTCGTCTGAGGACGACCATAATAAACAGGATTATTTTGACGCTCCAGACATTACGAGTGGATCCACGACTCACTGGGTTCCTCTGCACCAGCTCGTTGTTGTTGGCGACGGCTGTCAAGAAGATGATGGTGATGATGGAGTTGAGGACGAAGGAGAAGAAGAGGTTCTTGTGCAGGGTGATCCTCTGGCAGCTCAGACTCCTGCTGGAGGAGAAAAAAAAAAAGAGAACCCTCGAAAGGTTAACGAAACCGGAGCCGGCGAGAGGAGGAGCGTCGATCGAAAAACCCACTTGAAGTAGAAGAAGATTCCCAGGGAGACGAAGAGGGAGGTGAGCGACAGTCCGTGTCCGATCAGAGCGAGGTAGAGCAGATTCATGGCCGTCTGCGGAGGAAGAAGACATTATCTTCGGGTCACGCTTCATCATCCACGTCTGCCGGAATCAACGGCAAATTGAATCATCTCCGAGGAACGGCCGGAGAAATATCGGCCCGTGATTAGCGGTGGAAAGAGACGAGCGAGAAGAAGTCAAACGATGGATTGACCCGACTAATGAAATTACTGCTGGTTCTGGAAGAGGAAGAACTTTCCGCTGCGGTGATGTCATCGTGAGATCAGGAACGTTTTAGTTGTGACCTTCTCTGTGCAGATTATATTGAACTCAATACAGATGCATCATTTTTTTATTCATTAAATGAAAATATATTTAGTTAAAAAAAGCATTTATTGTTTTATTAGATTTTTTTTTATGTAGAATGATAAATAATTTTAAAATAATAACAACAACAATAATAATAATAATAAATAATGAAAAAATTGGGGCGTTTTCAATATAAGCATTTGTTTTATAAAATATTTTTTGGTACATTTGGATATTTTCATCAAAAAAAAAAAATTATAATTGACATTTAAAAAAGAGGACTTTAATGTGTATGTTTTTGTTCTATAAAATATTTATTGATTTATTTGGATGATCTTTTGGCTAAAATATATATTTATATAAATATATATTTATATATATATAAATATATATTTATATATATATATAAATATATATATATATAAATATATATTTATATATATATATATATATAAACCTGTATATAAATATATCAAAATACAAAAAATGTTGGAACGTTTAAGAAAAAAAGAAAATTAAATATAAAATATTTATTTGTTTATTTGGATGATTATTTGACTTTAATAAAGTTTATTTTTTGATTTTAGTTTAAATTTATCAAAATTTGGATAATTTTAGAAATCTCCTAATTTTTATTTTTTTTTATGAAAAAAAAGGATTTTGATTTAAACAAAAAAAGATATTTGGTAACATAACATTTTCATCAAAAAAAATAAATTATAATTGACATTTAAAAAAGAGGACTTTAATGTGTATGTTTTTGTTCTATAAAATATTTATTGATTTATTTGGATGATCTTTTGGCTAAAATATATATTTATATATATATAAATATATATTTATATATATATAAATATATATATATAAATATATATTTTTATATATATATATATATATAAACCTGTATATAAATATATCAAAATAAAAAAAATGTTGGAACGTTTAAGAAAAAAAGAAAATTAAATATAAAATATTTATTTGTTTATTTGGATGATTATTTGACTTTAATAAAGTTTATTTTTTGATTTTAGTTTAAATTTATCAAAATTTGGTTAATTTTAGAAATCTCCTAATTTTTTTTTTTTTTTATGAAAAAAAAGGATTTTGATTTAAACAAAAAAAGATATTTGGACTTATTTACAACATATTGGTTTATTTGGATGAATTATTAAATAGAGAAAATATATATAAAAAAATCAAAATGAAAAGAGAGTTAAGGACATGTTTAAATATAAATGTATTTGAATATAAAAATATCGATTGGTTTATTTGGATGATCTTTTGATACTAATTAAAAGAAAAGTTGGTATTTTATTTAAACTAAATAAGACAGACCGGAAATGTCAACATTAAATAAAAAGTTGGGCCATCTTTCAATATACGTTTTTGTTATAATAAAATATTTTGAGCTCTAACAATAAATTAACAAAATGTCGAGAGGAACTTAAAAAAAAAAGAAGGTATATTTAAGATGTATGTTATTGCATATAAATAATGACAAACATATAAAGAAGCTGTTAGTTATTCTGTAGCAAATACCTCATTAAACAAGTATCCAGAGTTAGCATGGCTGTCACTTTTAATTTTAATTTTATTAATAAATGTGATGTAACATAAATTGAATGAATACAAAAACAAAGACTCGTAGTGTTGGCGGTGAGAACCAAAGGTAGCATCATGAGAACTTGATAGAGTTTGTGTCTCACCACTCTGCTCTCCGTGGTGTGTTCGTTGCATCGGGTGTAGTTGGTCCAGATCCGGTTGCTCTCGGGGTGAAGGAACCAGTGGCCGCTGTCCGTGCAAATCTTTATCGCCATCTCTGTGAGAAATAAACCTCTGTGTGAACCACACGTGATGGAAACTTCTCGCTTCGTCCATTTCCGACGAATCTCTTCATCTGCCTCTCACTTGTAGAGTTGAAGGTGATACTACTTATCCGCTAATCTGTGGTGGCGGCCATCTCGGAAACACAGTCAATCTTGTCGCTTATTATTGAATTATTATCTTAAGCAGGAAAACTGGTGCAAAAGTTGAAAATTTTAATCTTTTTATTGAAATGTTCTTTTTTTAAAAAACATTGAAATATTTTTGTTGAATAATTCCATTTAATAGTTTAATTTAAAAATATTTTCATAAATATATTTTTTCTTTTTACACGTTCATCTTATTTTTTAAATAAGAAAAAATACAGTTTCAAAATTAAATATATATCTTTTTGAATTGTAGCCTTTCAAATTATATGTAGAATGTTGGTATAATACTGCAGACATATTCATATCTAATTTAAATATTTTTAATTTTTAAATTAATACATTATATATATATTTTTAATATTGAGCTTTATTTTGGAAGTCTAACGTCGTCAAAATTAATATAAAATGTAAAATATCACAAATACAGAAAAGTTTAATTTAAATTTATTTTTGAAATAAGTCAAAATATGTGTACAACATTTTTTTTAAATTTAAAAAAAATGTTTACTATTTAAATTTAGTTATTAAAATATCCAAAATTGTACCTTTTACAGTACAAACTATTTAATGCAATTGATGAAAATACTTAGAAAAACCAATAACATTTCAATGAAAGAAAATGCCAAAATTGAAATGCCTCTGATATACTTTTATAGATAAAAAAAAAATGTAAATTTTAGAAAAAAATTAGTCTTTCCGACCCAACCAATGAATAAATATGTTTTTAATGATGTAAAAGACTTTTACGCCTCCAGTGGACACTCCATGAACTGCAGCTTCGGCTTCACAAATCTAGACTTCTCACCTGAAGGGTCAAAGTCCTCAAAGTAGTCCGGACAGTGTTGCTCAGACGTCACTCCGGCTTTGGCGTCGTCCCAACACAACCAGCCGTCCCATGTTCGATTACACACCGCTTCTGAAGAACACAACGGTTGATTCGTTAAGACAAGAAGTATTTATTAAAAACTATCATTATTCACCATTTCTAGACTGAGAGTTGTCCTTCATGATCTTCTGGTAACACTCGAACTGAGCCGACACGATCTTGTTCCGGGTCATTCCCATGTCGTGGTAGACGTTTGTCGGATGCTGCTCCTGAGTTTCGTTCACGACAAGACTCGCGCTCACAAAAGCCTGAAAATATACGACAAATAAGACAATATTTTTTTGGGTCATTTGAACTTAGGGTTGATGAAGCTTCATGAAGCAGTGTTGTGTTGTTTAGATTTCAGTAGGTGGCGCCATCAGTTTTAAAAATGATGGGATGTTTCATTAGCTACGTTTAAAAAAAAAAAAAGGAATATAGGGCAGAGACGCCATCTAGTGGACTTTGACAATAATGACACTGCTTCATGAAGCTTCATCAGACCATCACCAGTTCAACTCTTGAGAAATGATGAAGTGATGGAAAAAAGAAAGCGTTGTAGTTGTAGAGAGGGAGGAGAAAGGAACGAAAATGAAAAAAGAATGTGCAAAGACTCAGTATTAAGATTTTCAATATTCAGTGATGAAAACTAAGAATATATTTTATTTTGTTAATATTTGTATCCTTTTTCGTTTGTATCCTTTGATCTATGATTTTTATACTTGCACTTAGTTATCTTGTTTACACTTTATTCTTGTTTTAATGAAACTTGCTGTACCTTCTCATGTATTCTGTGAACTGGAAACTCCAATTTCCCACAAGATTTCCAGAGGGATTCATAGTCTATCTATCCACCCATCCATCCATCCATCCATCCATCCATCCATCCATCCATCCACCCATCCATCCATCCATCTATCCACCCATCTAGAATATCTTAATTATCAATGGCCATTAAAAAAAATTATAATAATGAGTTTTAAAAATATATTATATATATATATATATATATATATATAATATTTTACTAGTTTGTATTAAGAAAATGCATGTTATACTATGAATTTGCGTTGGAATTAGGGGGTTTCAAAAAGTATTGATACAGTTTTTTGAGAGAAAGAGTCAGAAAAAAGCTTGAAAGAAAAATAGGAACTTTTTTTAGAGTGATAAGGAAAAAGGGAGTGAAAGATCAAAGGAGTGATACATTAAAGAAGGTCAGAACGAGTGTAAAGAAGAAGGCAACAGAGAAAAGAGTGAATAAAAGTGCGACAGAAGAACTGAGCGAAAGAAGTGTGAGAGAGAAAGGAAGTAAGAACGAGGGATGAACGTGTAAAGGAGAGGCAACAGAAGAAGAAGGGTCAAAGAAAAAAGAAAGTAAGTTTCACACAGGATGTTTCAGAGTCAAAACGGAAAACCAAAAGAAAAGGATGGAAAGAAGAAGTGCGGAGGAAGGTAGGAAGCGAGTACCTTGGTCAGACAACACAACAGCAGCGTCACTTTGCTGCGTCTGAAGCGAGTCATGGCGGAAGATTCTTCAGCTGCAGACCTGCAACACAAACGTGTCAAAAATATTAAATTAATCAGGTTGTATTTCAGATAAATGTGTTTCAAATCATTATATTGACATTTTTTAATAAGTCATCTTTTAAAAAAAACAAGTAAACAAACGTGTCGTGGGGGGAAAAAGGAGGTTTCCCTGACAAAAGGTTACGTAATCACAGCTGACACTGATATTCCCGGAGCCGATTATCTGGAATTTTTACCTCTGGAACGAGGCCACATGTTGTTCCGATGACTCAGACGCGAGGGTGAAGATGTTCAGGGTTTTTTTTTTGGGGTGAAAAGTAAATGTTTGGCCTCAGAACGACCCGATCCGGTCGAAAACTCGCTTCTGAAAAGTTCAGATCCTTCACGACGTTCTGTCCGACGTTCTGTTTTTTTGGGAAGCGACTAGTTTGACATTAGGACCTGGTGTCATTTTATTTTGAAATAAAATCCCATTGTTTGTATAAGAAGCTCTTTTAGGTTCATCCAGGAGTCCTGGGTTGATGAAAGCACAAGTGTTGGCTCTAACATTAGGGGACATTACACACATTTGGATCAACTTATACACTATATTATCTGTATAAAACAATGATGTCAGAGCCCCTCTTTAAATTTCGCTCACCATGTATAATCTGTTGGTTGAGTCAAGTATTCAGGCTCATATTCTTGCTGATGTACCACCAGCACCTTTATATCTGAGCACTACACCACCACCTGGAGGCCTGTGTTGTGTCTCAAATCGCATACTAGCGTACTAAAAGTTAGTATTTTTAGTACGTTAGTGTGTCTCAATTCTTAGTATGCGAAATTTAGTGCGCCATGCATACTAAATTGGCATACTAACACGCCCAAAAAAATTGGAATGGTTCGATGGACACTAACCATACTAAACAGCCGCCATTTTAGTGACGTTTTAAACGGAAGTTACGTCATATATAAATGCATATATATGCATATACTTAAATGTGTATTTTCAGCAGCAGTAGGAGGATAAACACGTCTTCGCTGCTGATACCAGCTTAAATATCTCGCGATTATTTAGATTCTCATATTTTTTCTTTATTTCTTTTTCCAAAGTTGCAATACGTGCTGCCAGCAGGTGTCGGTGATTGCGTTCAAACAGCTGGTTGAAACATCGTTAAATAGTAGTAGAAGAAGAAGCTGTCATGTGATTTCCGGTTAGTGTGTAGCTTCAGGGTTTGATTTGAGACATACTATCTGCGGAGAATTTGCGTACTAGTTAGTATGCATACTAAACTGATGCATACTAACTTCTAGCATACTAAGATTAGTATGCGATTTGAGACACAGCACTGGTGTGTGACTTACGGCCGCCATCTTAGTGACGTAGATGAAGCTAAACTGAAGCTACGTCACTGACTACGCGTCTTCGGAGCAGATACCGACGTAAATGTCTCGAGAAAACACAAATTTTACCACAAAAAAAACCCACAACAACAGTAATAACACAATGAAACACAACTTAATAACTTGTTTCAATTGGTGAAAAGAGTTGTCAAGTGTCAGTGATAGTGTTTCAACAGCTGGTTTCAATCAGTGTTAAAAAGTAGTAGAAGAAGAAGCTGTCGAGTCATTTCCTGTAAGTGTGTAGCAGCAGAGTTTGAGACAGTACTACCCTGTCGAAATTTGTCCATTTAACATGTACTGTGAAGTAGTGCACTCGGATAAGTGTGCGACTTGAGAAACAGCATTGGACACAAATCCTGAAACGACAGTGTTTGTCGAGCACTAAAAAAAGTCACCATGACCCAGAGACAACACAAGATTTGTTTAGGAATGAATATGTTTTTTAAATATTATATTGTGATATCATATCAATATTCAACAGCACTGTAATGATACAAATATCAGAATCAGAAATCCTTTATTTGTCCCGCGAGGGGAAATACAGTTTAAACAACAGCAAGCCCAATACCTCAAATAAAAAAAATAAAAGACACCCAGAAATAGAATAATAAAATGAAAAGAAAGATCTAAATAGAATAGAATAAAAATCTGCCCTATATTATATACACTATCACATTTACAAAACTAAAAAGAAGAAAATAACAAGAAGAAAAGGTGCTGTTAAATATTTATCTTGCTGAGTTCTGAGTTATTGTGGTTTTTTTTTTATAAATAATAATTACTGTTATTTTGGCTTTCAAAACTATTAAGTTATTAGTCATACTTCTTTTATGGTTCATTTTTTTTAAAGTGAGTATAAAATATAAATAAATCGGTATTTTCGTGTAGTAATTAAACTTATGGCCACTACATGGCAGCAGTCATTGCGTCCTCACCCGCTTAAGGAACAAGAAATGCCCCGAGATCCCGGCGATGACTGAGGACGAGAGGATACAGTGACTCCAGCAGCTTTTTAAAGCTGATGTTTGGACATATTTCAGTTTGAAAACAAATGAAAGCAGTTACGACTTCGTCAAGAGTCATGTGGTCTGTAAATACTACAACACCAGAGTCAAGTACTGGACAATACTACAGTTATATACTTGTTACTACAGTATCACAATATATTGTATCATTGTGCCTGTATCGTTATACTTATCGTATCATCAGATTCTTGCCAAAAAACACACCTAGACTTAAAAATGAGAAAAGTCACAGTTGTATTTATTCAGTGATTTTGTTCACGTATGAAGGTCTTTATATTTAGTATAAATTGTGCACGTGAGTTAAAGGAGCAGCTGACATCTTCCGGTCACATCACCATAACGTTTTACAATCCAACATAAACCCCTCCCCCTTCGTCCCTCAAGGTGGCGCTGTGCCAGAAGCACCACTCACGGCGCCGCGAGCTAATATAACCTGATCTGTTCAAGAACTAACACTGACCGTCTTTTCTACACTTTTCACAGGAGATTCTGAGTCTCTTAAGACTCACTTTAATTTCATTTAATTTTAAAGTCCAAATGAAAAAAAAGCAAGGTAAAAAGAAAAGTTAGGAATAAAAAAGACCAAATTGGTTAAAGAAAATAAAGTATATAAAAAGTTGGGTAAAAAAAAGAAACGACAAAATAAAAAAGATGAAAATTGGATAAAAGTTAAGGGAAAATGACTCCCTTATCCATCTTTTACTCTTTTTCTTTACCCAAACTTTTTAATACTTTTTTGGATATGATTCCATACCTAAACTCATATTAATAACAGATTTTCAGTGAAGTCGCATGTGACATATGAAAAGACAATGAGCTTTTTTTCTGTCAAGTTTACTCAAAAAATAAACAAAGTTAACTATTAATAATGAGTAAAACTCAAACTCTATATTGAACCAACAGTGGCAGAACTAACACTCCACGGCTCCTGCTGACTCAGCGTTACGTTGAGACATACTTTTCATGCACTTAACGTTGTATTTTTAAACATTTGTGATAAAAAAAATTTTGGTTTAGTTTTTAGCAACAGTGACTCACTCTTGCCAAACATAAAAAGACTCACTGGTGTGGAAGCGGGTGACGATTAGTCTGTTCGCAACAAATGCTAAACGGGAAGATGCTAATAGCATTATGGCTAGCAGAGTTTTGTTTCAGTTTACATTGCGGTGAACACAATTTTCACATTATTCTAATACATATTAGACAAGTATTTTGTTAACATGAATTAAGTTAAATATTATTTTAGTAAATGCTATGACTATTATAGTAAGTAAGTAAGTAAGTAATTTGTATTTATATAGCGCTTTATCAGACCAGGGTCACAAAGCGCTTAAACAGTCAAAACAATATCCAATAAAATATATACTTTAAAGGTCAATATAACACTGAGAACAACACAGGAGTTCCAGAAAATCAAGGAAAAGCCTGAACGAATAAAAACGTCTTAAGGTGTTTTGAATGTTTTGAAGTTGGTATAAAGTTGCTGTGAATTCTGGGCGAACAAGAGGTTACGAGAGCTGAGTCCATTATGACGTAATAGCGGCTTCACTCCTCCTCCAGCCAGCTGTAATAACGCCTCACTTTGTTTATAGAACGAGTCCCTCGGAGGTGGAAACATCCGGGATTGGTCAGCACTAGATTAGTTGGATTTGGTAGAATGCCAATCTGTAAGTAGTTTAAGTGGCATAATAAGTTACTGTTTGACTTATATAAGCCTTATTTGTTGCTTATCATTGGTATTAAATCACTTCAATGTATCATCAGGTTATACACGAGCGATACAAAAATGTGTTTTTCCCTAAAAAACCTACGAGCCTCATGACAAATAAAACATCCCTCACACGTTTGTGTTTCCAATCCGACAGCGAAGGAGTTCAAGCGGTGGGCGTCCAACTCTTCATCGGCAGCACTCGACTCAAGTGGTTCGTCATGTTCGCTTGTTTGGGACGTTTTGTCCTCCCCGTGTTAACAATAGTACAATAAACATGGAGAACACATGTGTGTGTGTTCGAGACCTTCTTTTATGGACCAGAACCAGACCCCGGGCCTCGTTCAGTCTCCCTGCAGAGAAGACACTGTAAACATCCTCCTGCGCTCACAGGGAATCTGATGGATTATTATCGTCAAAAAGTCGCCCGAAGGCGATTCGCAGAAGCAGCGAGAGGAAGGAGGGATCGGACGGATGGATAGAAGAAGGGATGGACGTTGATAGGGTATGTTTGGAAAAGTTGGAAGAATGGACGGATGAATAGAAGATAAGAAATGATCCTGACCGTTGATTGGCCCTTTAGATGTAAATGCATCGATGATGGTGGTCCAAGAGACCCTTTGACCTTTGACCTCAGAACCCATCCAGTCCAACATCAGGGAGCAGTTTTTGTTTAGTTTGGACGTCCAGACTCAAATAAACACTGTGTTGTCTCACGTGCCAGCGACTCCTTGAGCAGGTTCTTCAGGGAATACAACTATTTCCCGAGTCAACTTTGAGAAATAGATTTTATTTTTCCCTGAGACTCCATGTTATATTAACAATTTGAGATTTCTTAAATAAAGTTACCGAGTTATTAAGCTAATAAGCTAAGATTTTTAAAGAAGATACAACAAATAAACAGATTTTTGACAATTTCTTTTTGTTTTAAATACATTAAGTTCTCAAAAAAAATGTCATAGTAAAACATGGTAAGAATTAATAAACCCAAATAATTTACATATATATTAAAAACTAATACATTATTTTATATCACTAGCTCCCTTTACATTAAAAATAGATACATAAGATAAGATATACATTTCATTGTTAGTCAAACAACAAAATAGTATCAAAATAAATAATAAATATAAAAAAAGTACAACACAATAAAATTAATACATTTTTAAATTCCTTAAAAAAAAGAACATACAAAAATAAACCTGTTTCAATTTTTTTTTTTAATATTGTAAATTCAATATATTTTTTTGCTCTATAGAAACAAACAATCATAAAATAACAAAAAATATTATTTAAAAAAAATGTAAAAAAACGTTGATGATTAATTAATGATATATCTAAATATAAATGTCATCGGTCAAACCACAAAAAAATAAGATTTATGACAATTTAAAATGAATACATTTTTAAATACCTTAAAAAAAACGAAAAAAACTTGTTTGTTCTTCTTTCTTCAATCTTATTTAAAGATGGTAACTTTAATTTCTATTTTTTGTTCTATAAAAACAAACAAAATAAAAAAATGTAGGTAGTAAATCACAGTAATTATTAGTAAAGCTTACTAATTCTTTAAAAATAAATTATAATAATTAATAAATTACTTTATATCACCAACTTAAAATAATTAAATAAAATAATCTATATAGAAAAGTCAAACCACCAAAAATAATAACATTTAAAATAATAAGAATTTACAACACAATATAATGCAGTTTTTTTTTTAAAGTAGTGTGAGTTTGTGTATTTCTTATAAAATAAATAAATCTACAAATAGTCCTAATAATAGTCTTACACACTTTATTGAGGGAAAAAAAAATTCAAAATATAAGTGCAACTAAAACTTCAAATCTTAGTATCTTATAATCCACGTAAATTTGTTAAAAGATATGTTTAAAAAAGGTCAAACTACCAAATAAACGATCGAGAAATGAGATGATAAATAAAGGTATGAAAGCTAAATCAGTTTTCCTGATGTGCAGAAACTCTCTGGTCTGACAAACCTCATCAATCTGGTTGTGTAACCTCACGTGTGCAGCAGATGTTCGCTGTGAGAAACACATGAAGGAGCCGTCGGACATTTTTCTATGGGAAAACCAAGAAACTGCTCGGATGAAGAACGTGGGAACGTGTCGTGGAACTGGAAAGGGCAGCGGAGAGAAAAGAGAGGCATGAACCCTCCACAGCTGAGGGCAGCTCCAGATGTAAACATCAGTGCACAGATGTGAGGGTCGGCCGGAGAAGAGCCGAGTCAGCGAGTCCAGAGAAAGACGTCGAGAGAGAGAGAAAGGAATCGAAATGATCTTGTCAGAGGTTCAGAACTTACTGAAGCCGACAGAGACGCAGCTGTGAACCTTCAAGGAATTCATTAGGGAAAGAAAAAACTGGGAAATCTTCCAAAAATTATCAGCAATCAGAGGCAACGTTTTGTTGTTTAGGGAGTGAAGGTTATTAATGACATGTTTATGTGGCGTAGGGTTGATATTGATACACTTAAATACTGACAAAAATGTTGTTTTTTTTCCCATCATACTGGTAGCGTTTTTTTATTTTTGTGTTGCTATTACACTTCCGCAGTCTTACGTCCCCTCCATAGCTAAAGGAACAATGTAATCCTGCAAGTTCAGAAATGACTGAGGACGAGAGGATACAGTTGAATCCAGCAGTTTTTAAAGCTGGTGTTTGGTTTGAAAACAAATGAAAGCAGTTACGACTTTGTCTTGACTTGAGTCATGTGGTCTGTAAATTCTGCAACACCAGAGTCAAGTATTCGACAATACTACAAATGTATCCTTGTTACTACAGTATCACAATAAGGGCTGTAGCTTTACTCTCACAATATGATTTGATGTATTCAGTATTGATGTTCTGATGAAGCTTCATGAAACAGTGTCATTATCGTCAGAGTCCACTAGATGGCGTCTCTGCATTATTTTCCTTTGTTTTGAACAACTGTTCTAATGAAACATAATTTTTAAACTGATGGCGCCACCTACTGACCTCTAAACAACATGACACTGTTTCATGAAGCTTTATCAGGCCACCACTAATATTTACCTCATTATAGAATTGTATACGATGAATTTTGATAAACTCGCATGATTTTCTGTACGGTTTTAGTTGGACACAGCTGAGGATTTTCCCCCAACAACCAAAAGCTGCTATAGACGACTGTATCCTCTCGTCCTTAGTCACTGCCATATCCCTTTAGCTGCGGAGAACGTAAAGACTGCTGCCATCTAGAGGCTAAAAGTTTAATTGAGGATGGTGCACGCTCTACTGCGACACCCCGCTATCTTGTATGTCAAATCTAAATATTATTTTGTGTTGTTTTGTTTTGTTTCGTGTGTCAAGTGAGCTGAATATATCGTGAGATACGAGTAACGCAACAGCCCTTATTGCGATACTGTAGTAACAAGGATGTATTTGTTGTATTGTCCAGTACTTTTACAGACCACATGACTTTTGATGAAGTCGTAACTTTTAAACCAAAATATGTCCAAACACCAGGTTTAAAAACTTCTGGATTCAACTGTATCCTCTCGTCCTCAGTCATTGCTGCACTTGCAGAATTACATTGTTGTCAAGTGTCCTTTTTTGGACTAACAAATGTAATCTAATCTAATTACTAACACCAAAATGAAGAAAGGCTGTGAATATTTAAATGTTAATTGCCAAAAAAACAACAAAAAAATAATCACATTTTTTTATACTACACACATTTGTTTAATAAACCATTAAAGAACTAAAATGAAAAATATATGGTTTCAAAGCCAAAAAAACCCCAAACAAGAACAAAAAAACGAACTGTTGAATTTCAATACAGTAACGTGAAAGACATCGATATATCAGTATTTTGATTCTTTTTTCCACACCTCTAATCGTACTATATCGTACCAAAGCACCTGTATCGTGATACGTATCGTGTTGACCTCTCATGTAGTGACACGTAACATAATAAAAATAAATAAAGAAGGTTACAATTAGATAAAGAAAGAGCATTTAAGACCTTCACAGTGTGTTAAGTGACTCTATTGCCACATACACTGAATAAAATGCAACTAAAACGTCACCGAAACTCTCTAAAGTTGAAGAACTGCTCAAAGGTTCAAGGGCAACAAGGTGTCAGACTATTGTCTACAGATCCAGTTCAAGCTTTGAAGAGGAAAATAGTCAGAATTCCCGGACGAAAATACTCCCGTCGTAAATAAACTACCACCAACTACAACCAAAATACTAAACATTCATTCACGTTGCTGAACTGGACGCAGTGTAATCGAGCGCTACATGACGACGAAGGGGTTCGGACTGTGGTACCAGAGCGATGCGGCGACTCAGAAACTTTTGTTTGGAGTGTTTGCTGTAGCAATTAGGAAGATGAATCAGAGCGGAAAGCCGGAAGGGAATATTTCGGGGCCAGAGACAGATTTTAAACGGATGTTTACACTCTCCATGAGACTCCAATTATCAGATGAAAAAAAAAACGTTCCCTCCCGCCGTCTCCGATTGGTCCTCGGATGTTGCATAAGAAACACCTTCAATCGTCATCATGAGTATTGATTAGGAATTGGTCCGTTATTCTTTGTGGGTTTTTGTTATCGTTTGAATTGTTGAAATTGTCGGTTTTGTTTCTGCGTCCACACCTAAATCCTTCAGGGTTGTCGTCATGACGACCTACGTCAACATTAACCGCCTTAAAATATTTCTTTAATGTGTTCAACTTCTTGCACTTCTTTTGGGTGTGTTTTTAACAGTTTTGTCTCGTCTGGTTTCCGACTACAAACGTCATTTTGATTCCTCGCACTGTGTGACCCATAATCGCTTCAGTAAGAATTTGTCAACTAGTAAACTTAGGTTTGTATCACTTTTGATTTCGTTTTTTTGTCTGTTTGTTCACCTGAAAACATTTCTTTTGATAAACGTTTGCAGTGTCATTATTGTCAGAGTCCACTAGATGGCGTCTCTGTACTATTTACCACTGTTTTGAACAACTGTTCTAATGAAACAGCACATAATTTTTAAACTGATGGCGCCACCTACTGACCTCTAAACAACATGTCACTGTTTCATGAAGCTTCATCAACACATCACTAGTTTAAATGTCTTTTTGCACGGTATAAGAAAATTCATTGAAACGACCACAAGTTTGTCAATTCTGCCAAAATTTGTTTGCAAATCAATGTGAATGCTAAGCTACTTACCAATACCTTCACAAATGACGACGTCCTGCTAATAAAGCTAAGTGTATTAGCATTCTACCAAAATCAAACTAATCTAGTGCTGATCAATCCCGGAAGTCTCAACCTACAAAAGACTTGTTGTATAAACAAAGCGGGGCGTGATTACAGTTAGCTGTAGGAGGAGTGAAGCCATTATTACGTCATCATGAACTCTCGTAACCTCTCGTTCGCCCAGATTTCAGAGCAACTTTATTGAGTAATACGTTCAAAACATGGTCATGATGAGGGACTTACTGCATCTTGGAGACGAAGACTTCAACATTTGAAACATGCGAGTCAGGGGAACACACCTGGTTAAGGCGAGGACCTGAAACCAATTGTGGTTTAGCAGGACACGGTCGGGTAAAGTAGCCAAAGGTCACCTACAAAGAGCACGACGTTGCTTAACCCTGCATTAATAATCATATATATCACGACATGTATCACGAGTCCTTCTACACATCCAGGACTTTGAGTCACTAACAAAGAAAACCAGATTCGAGGTACAACATGCAGTGACCAACAAGTGTTTCCTAGCACACAACCCGAGAGTGTTTCCCCGCCTGACCCGGTCGCGACCAAAAATATCCCTGGAGCGCGCTCAAGTTCGTGTCGAAATGACAAGAAGGAAGCGTCGGAATATACTCCATGCGTTCGCTCCGGGCCCTGAACTTGACCTCCACCGGTGCTATTCACGTCAGAGACAACCCAGATCCAGTTTCTGGGCTTACAACAACAACACCGGAGCTCGGAGTGAAAGTGGAAGAACGTATTTTATAATTTGACATCGGGTCATTGAGTGGCGTCAAGAGGATAATGGCAATGTCATGTTTTCTTAAAGCCAGCTCTGGGATTCTTTTCATTCTTGAAAACTTGAAGATCTGAAGCGGCGTCTGGCGGCGCTCGGGGGACTCAGTGGAGTAAACTCTGATAATAGTTGGCGTTTCACACTAGAGTAGCTTCAATAATTGGACTTCAGACACAAACAGAGACGATTCTGCTCCGAGCAGCAGGAGAGACGTTTGGACGCCTCACAGATACTTCCGGACCAGGACCAGATTGTTGTGAGGAATATTTTTTTAAAGCAAACTATTAGCTGCATTTTTTTTTATTTGTTGTTTACTAAAAAGTTCACACTTTAATATGTTTGAACTGTGAATTCTTCTTTTGACATTTTTGACCGTTTTATGAATTATTTTCTTCACTTTTCTTTTTTCTAGAACCCTTTTTCTGAAGTGTACGCATTAAAATTGTTTGTCTTTAACGAAGGAATTTTTGGTTTCTGTTTGCAATGCACCATGGGATGGTGAACAACTTTAAAAGTTGGAACAAATTAAGTTTCACAGAAATTATTTGGGGACAAATGTACCATTTTTGAAACCACAGAGTTTTTTTTTCTGATAAAAAATTATGATTGAGTCAAATTGTTATTGTACTTTGGTAAACAATTTACCCTTTTTATACAAGATAAGATAGATAGTATTGGAATGATGAACCCTCACATGGGGATTTTTTTCAAACATCAAAAATTTGATTTATTACGATAGGAGTTTCAATGGCAATTTTATTTTGGTAAAGCAAAAAAAAAAAAGGTTTCTTTAACAAACAATGATATTTGTCCTTTAGTGTATGTATATAAAATGAATTATCTTTTCAGAAAATGTTTGTTTTCTGTTTCAAAAATGGACCGTGGGATAGTGAAGATTTTTTAAAATCTTAACTGTGAATGTTGTTTTTTTGTCATGGCCATTTGTTTAGTCAAGTGAATTTGTACCGTTTTATGAACTTTATCTCCTCCAAAAAAACCCGAACATTTTTCTCTCAGGAATAGGTAAACATATTTAACATTTTGCGCTTTTTTTTATAAGAGATTATTTTAGTTTTTAGTATTTGAATGCCAAACCCTGGAGAATTTTCTCTGAACATTAATAACTAGATTAATAGACTAGACTTGATTTATGTTTTTTGTCCTTTAGTGTTTATATTTAAATAACTATTTCACCAGGGAATAAAACCATCACTGTTGTTTTTGTTATTTGTTTGGTCAAGTGAGTGTGTACCATTTTTGTCTTCTGCAAAAAAAACATTTTTCTCTAATGAAAATATTGTTTTAGGCCTTTTGGTGTACGTATCTTTTTTTGTTGTAATTCAACAACAGGCCGTGGGATGGTGAAGACTTTTTCAATAAATAAAATATCAAGGCCATTTTTTCGGTTAACTGAGGTATGTGTAACCCTTGTCCTTTTTTAAATACTACATTTTTTTGCATTTTTCTTTCGTTATGTATTGTTGATTCTACATCAGATGCTATCATAGGTAGAAGTCGCTTTTGTTTTATTTTGAAGGCCTTTCCTTCCTTTTGTTTCCTATTGATTATCTGTTCATAGTTAAAACTCAACATCTCAACAAACGCATACGAGTCATTACCGATCTAGACACCATTCTTGATGCTTTGCCGCCCAGTCAACCAAGCTCAGTTGATGTTCCTGTTTATTTGGCTAAAGAAGAATGCTAGAGGCTGCCAACGCCACATGAATGCAACAGTGTTCTCTAGAACAGATACCAACAACAATCAGCTTCTTATCTAAGATACTTTTTGGCTCTTTTTTAACATGGTTATTAAGCATTTATTCTACTATAACCTTTATTTAAACCATGAACGTCAACATCCATTTTCCATGTTTTTCTTTTTCTCTAGTGAAAGACCAAACATTTCATTTATTATCCATTCGTGCACAAACATTCTCTTTCCTCCAACCATGTGAGGTTATTCAAGGTCAATGGATGCGCTTCATTTCCTCTGCTGCCATAAATCAACAGGACGGATCTATGGTTTGTTTGGAGAACAAACACGGAAGAACCCATAGATCTTTTTTCCTCCACTGTTCAAGCGACAAGAAAGAGATACTTTCCCTCTCGTCATCTCCTCTATAATCAATGAGCGGCAAACATGACATCACTTCCCTCCAGAACCCGATCCAGCACCAGAGGCGAGATCTTCGCCGTCGTGGAACCAGAGAAGTTTGAGGTGAGACGACGAGAAGTGACACCATCGAGACAAGAACCTGCTGCAGGTTGAATTCCAGACAAATACTTCATAGCTTCTGACAGATTTGTTTGCAGTGTCAGGTATTTGTTGGTGTGTATTTATTAACCACACATTTCTTGACATGGAACATATGAGCCCCCTAAAAAAGTTAAACACCACCCAACAATTTAACAGGATTTTGAAAGATCATATAATTTACAATCAAATTAAATGTATATATTTTTTGTCATCACGTTTTTAAAAGGTTATGTTTAATAACGTCAGATTTTTCAAATAATTTTTTGGTTAATATTCATGAATTAATAGTATTTCTTTGAGCATGTGTAAAATGTGAAACTATTTGAAAATACAAAAGTGGGAACATTAATATATATAGTAATAAATAAATAAATAAAATTAAGCAAAAAACAACAAGTTAGAAAAATACATTTTAACCTTTTTCTTTCACTAAACTAACCCCTTATTCAACCACTTACAAAGAATGGATGACTTATTTGTTTTAAACTTTTTCAAACGAAAAAACGTGTAAATTATTTGCACATACAAAATAACAAAACAGCAATTAAACAAAATAGCAGAAAAAATAAAGATAACAAAACCCTGTTCGAAAAAGGAGTAGGGACCAGCAAAATAAAGAATTGTTCTCTGTGTACATTTAATTTATATGCTTTAATTAAAAAGTTAGGAGAAAATCTTTTTAGTTTATTGAGGCTTTCATAAGAAAATTTGCAAAATTCGACGTGTTTGTCTATCTAGACAAAACTCATGATGCTTTGCCGCCCAGTCAAACAAGCTCCATCTTCAGTCCTTTTTCACAACTTTGGACGTATCATTTAAATGAACTATCGCAGCAACCAATTATCCATCGCTAAAAAGAGCAAGTGTGTGGAAATGCATCATGGGAGTTCATTGGTTTCTTGCTACTTAAGTAAGAAGGGTGTTGTAATTACTGACTTCCATTAAGTTTTACAGTTGTGTTGAAGTCTATCATGTTCTTGAAAGCAGCTTGTAATAATATATATAAAAAAAAAAAACGCAAAAAAAACACGCGAAAGTCGAACTATCGTAACGTGATGGCAAATAATGACAGTAACTTCTGCCTTATTCTCTATGGACGTTACCTAATGTCGCCTGCTCTGTTTGTGGGGGCGCTAACCCCTCAAATGACGGAGAAGTGAAGAAGAAGAACAGCAGGATGCCACAATGAACGAATACAATTGGTGACAATCTTGTGCTTTCTACTTCGAAACAACTTAATTTACCATTGAAATACTTGATATTATACAAATCTGGACCACATTTGTCAGCTCTACTCTGACAAAAGAACGTCTCGTAGCAGGTAAAAGTACATCCCCATGTTGAAAACACTGACGCTGGCCTCGAGTCGACAACATCTGATGCTACTTTTGAAGGTTTTCGAGTAAAACCAGGGAAGGATTCTGAACTTCGTCTCATCTGCTTTTTGTCATCCTCAGTTTTTGAAGAGCAAAAAAAACCCCCAAACATCTCAACTGTTTTCGTTCACCGCCAAGAGCGACAAAATAACAACATGAATCACACTGACGTCACAACAGGAGTAAATACATGTTTCTAGGCGTCACTTTTTTTGTACACGAGGGTGTGTCTTGAATAGCGCAATACTGCACTTACACTTAATGTTTTGAGTGCAAAAGTTTGTCCCGATATTGCGAAAATGTAGGACGCTAAACCGAAGCTACGTCACTGACGACGTGTCTTCGGAGCAGATACTGACGTAAATGTCTCAAGAAAACACTTATTTTAGCACAAAACAACACATCAACAGCAATAACACAATGAAACACAATCAGTGTTAAACAATTTCAATATCAATTAAGTTTTTTTTTTTTAAGTTTTACCTTAAAAAGTAGTAGAAGAAGAAGCTGTCGAGTCATTACTAGTAAGTGTGTAGCAGCAGTTTTTGATTTGAGACAGTACTACACTGTCGAAAATTTGCTGGGCAAGTAAGTGCACTGTCTTACAGTGTACTGTAGTGCACTTGTAGAAGTGCACGATTTGAGACACACTATAGGTGTTCACAGAAGTCGTCCACCAAAGCGACGTTGCTAAAACAAAAGGCTTCTGCGATGCTACTGCTATCAGCAGAAGTAAAGACGTCTTTTTCAATGAAGAAAAGTTTCAGTTTCGATGATTTCATTTCAAGGGGGCGCGAAAAAACAACACCCCCACAAAAAACTACAACAGTGACAACACCTCACTTCACGTCAAGATTTTGACTAACAATGGATACACAAAAATCTCTGTTTGATGTTTTGCGGAAAACCCTTAATATGGTTACAACACATAACGTGAGCTGTGTCTCAAATCGAATACTTGCGTACTTAAACGTAGTATTCTTAGAGCATAAGTGTGTCTCAATTTTTAGTATGCGAAATGTAGTGCTCCATGCACACTAAATTGTCACTAAAACGCCCTCAAAACTGATGGATCGATGGACACTTTCTACCCTAAACGGCTCCATCTTAGTGACGTTGTAAACGGAAGTTACGTATTTATTACTTAAATGGTTTCACTCAATTTCCTGTTGGTGTGTAGCAGCAGTGTTTGATTTGAGACATACTCTCTGTGGAGAATTAGTTACTAGTTAGTACGTACACTATCCTGATGCATACTAACCAGTGCACTAAGAGAAGTATGCGAGTTGAGACACAGCATAGGTTTCGATCACAGACTGGACGTTCTATCATTGACGTCACAAGTATGATCAACGCCGGTCGGCCATCTTGGATTTCGTTGCAGCCAGTGTCCGAGTCGAGTTTGATCGTGAACGGGCCATAAAACCATTGAGCTAATGGCTACGACTGCAAATACACACCCTTGTGATATTACCATTATTTTGGTAATTTAGAAAAAAACTGATGAAATTGAATGAAAAGGGAAAAGTTACAACCTATGAACTTTCTGTTTCACTAGGGAAGGTAGTTTTTAAGAATGTGTTTTCAATGAGTTTTTGTTGTATTGTCTCGGTGTGTACGTGACTTTCACGCTCTCTGCAGCCTCAAGTGGACACCTGATGAAATGCAATTGATTTCCTTTGAAAATAAATCAAAGAACGTCAGAATGTCATTCGTTTTACGACTAGGGGTGTGAGAAATGATCGTGTTACACCAAAATATATAAATAACTATAATTAAAAAATATATCATAATAAAAATGAGTTGCTTTCTTTAGCTATCAAATCAAATGTTGTTTGTTTTTTTTTAATCATAGTTATTTTATGTTCAATATTTAAAAAAAAAAGTTTGTATGAATAAAAACAAAAATGTTTAAAATATAATAATTTTTGTGTTTTATTTGTGTGCAATCCTGGTGGTGACTGAGGACGAGAGGATACAGTGGACTTTGTGTCTGATGGACATATTTTGGTACGAAAACAAATGAAAGCATTTACGACTTCGTCAAGAGTCATGTGGTCTGTAAATTCTGCAACACCAGAGTCAAGTACTCGACAATACTACAAATATATTATATATATATATAATATATATACTCGTTACTACAGTATCACGATATATCGTATCGTGATACTATATTCTTGCCAACACGCACCCCTAGGTTACACAAACGAGTAGCAAAACAAATCTTTAAACAAAATCGTCCAACAACAACATCAACAACAACACATTAAGATGTTCCTGCCACATCTTCTCTTGACAGTTCAAGGTCAGCCCTTCAAAATAAAAGGCTTTTTCACCGACTAATCTATGAGGAAGAGTGAAGTGTGGCGGACTGCTGACAGCTGGATTACATCTGACGTGTTGACAGATTAAGTGACCTCTCGTCAAGTGAAGTTTCCTCCCATCATCTTCACCATCATCTCCATCATCTCCAAACCCCAACAAACTTCCAGCAGGTCCACAAATAAAAATAAAAAAAAATCTGTCGCTTACGTAACCAATGCAGATGATCCAGAGACCACCGCCTCCATAATCACACTTCCCTCCAGCAGATCCTTAATTTCATCTGGATTATCAGAGTTCTCAATTAGAAATATTCTTTAAATAAAAAAATCTGTGTTTTTTTTCTGCTGGAATATCAAAGGGCCGCACGTGTTTCAAATCCATATTTCAAGCACATGCACGTCAACTGATGCTGGCACGCGCGGGTTTTCACGGATTGAGGACGAGAATCCGGTAATCTGTAATCCAGACAAATTGAAAGAAGCAGAAGAAGAAGAAGAAGAAGAAGAAGAAAAAGCAAGGGATACCCGAGCACATCATTGTCAACACGGGATTACATCTGCTCGACTGTTGTTATTGTCATCATCTGTGTTTACCTTCGGGATTATAATCCGGAGAAAAACGAACCGAGACGAAACCAGACAGACGTCGTTGTCCGCAGCTCTCTGGGGGTTCCGTGCGATCGGCTCTCGAGGCTGAAGTGGACTCGCTGGATCCTCGGTTCCGACTGACTGTGGCGGAGAGACGCTGTCAGGTTGCAGTCGTAAGGGGCGAACCCACTACTTCCGATGACGTCACCACGCAGCGCCTTTTTTTTTTTTTGCATTCATAAAACTGACGTCAGCGACGTTTTAATTTAAACCGATACAACATTTTAATTTGTAATAAAAAAAAATCATATACTTTAAAACTGTGTATTTTAAGATATTTAAACATTTTTTTTACCGCCAATTTCGCTTCTTTTTTTTAAACTTAATAAATAGTTTAAAAAAAACATTTATTATTATCCATCTTTTATCTCTGTTTTATAAACTGGATGTATATTAAAAAAATTAAAAACATTTTTTTTTATTTGGTGTCTAAACTATGGCTTGTACAGGTTTATTTATTTATTTTTTACTAATTTTATTTTAATACGATTTATTCTTTTTTTTGTTACTGTCAAATAACACACAATATATTTTAATTTCTTATCTATTTTAACTTTTTTACTTTACTTTACTTTTTTAATTTATAAAACACATTAATGTCTGTGATTGGAAATCTGCCTTATATTTTAAAATATTTAAAAAAATATCTTTAATCTGAAATTTGTTGTTTTTTTTTAACTTAATTTTTAGTTGTTAAAACATGATTGCATACAGTATTTGTTATCCATATTTCCTGTCTGTTTCATTTATATTTTATTATTTTTACTTTTATTATTGCCTACGTTTTTATTTGGTGTCTAAAATATGTTTTTTAAGGAGTTTAATGTATGTTTATATTTACTATTTTTTACTTTTAAATGAGTTATTTCTTATTTGGTTTTTACTGTCAAATAAGACTATACATATTTGTACATTTTATTTTATTTTACTCTTTTGAATTGTTTAAACACATTGTTTCTGTGATTGCAAATCGATTTTATATTTCGAGATATTCAAATAATGTTTTATCTATTTATCTATTTATTATCATCCATATTTCCTTTGTTTTATAATAACTAATAATTGTTAGTTTTTTTTATTAGATTTATAACTCTTATTTGGCCAACAATGTCTTGACAAAAGTTTCTATAGCGTTTATTTAATTTAATGTATTTATTTACTACTTTTTTATTATTATTATTTATTTATTAATATTTTATTATGTTTTTTCTAATGAGACATTTTATTAACTCACTAAATTGATCTTTTCTTATATTGTTGTTATTTTTGCTTCTGTTTTTAATGTAATGTGCCATTTTAATTATTTTATTTCTTGTGTATTCCGGTGTGAATTAATTAAACTGTGCAGTTTTTAGCGATAAAATAAACAAATATCATTAAGCATGTTTTTATTCTCATACTTGAACATTTTTTCTCGTAGTTTGCTGAATTTACCTCATTATTACACCATAAATAAATCATAGTATAACCATTTAAAAATATATATGCACAGTATTATTTTGTTTAATTTAATAAGGTTTTATATTTAAAATATTCAATGTTATGTTGTTATAGTATGTAACCTTATTAAGAAAAAACAAAAAGAAAACACATTTTGAAGTAGGCAACAGATTTTATTAAATAAAATTCAAATCAAACACCAAGCGTGTCCAAACTTTGGTAACGCAGCACTGCCCCCTCTCGGTCATATGCCGACACTGCAACACGACCTGCACAGGTTTATCCACTGAAGTGATTATTAATCCAACAAGAATGATTTGTTATTAGTTGTGATCATGAGTGCGTGTTGTTCCATTTCTCCTTGAGAGCCCGATACATCTCTCGGCTGCTGTAAATCCCAGAGTCAGAGCAGTTTAATCTGTTTGGCTTTTAACATTGATTAACCAGGAAAAAGCACGAAGAATAATAAACACACAGATATAAACGATCATCTCACTGCAATGATTGTGTATTAAAATAAAACACAATGATTATATGTTTTCACACAAAAACGTAGCGCTGGAGTGTGACGGTGAGCTAAACTGAAGAGTTTATTGTCAAATAAAACAAAGAAGCGTTGAACTAGATTATGATAAAAAAAAATTAAAAAGTCCCACATAAATACTCCGGATGTTTTTAGGCCGAGTTGAACGACAGGTTGTACATGTTTTTCTTCCTTATTCGGATCATGTTCATTCCGGAGTCTGCAGAAAACACAGCAAACGGTTATTATATAAAAATACAACACAACATAAGATATTAAATGAAAATAATATTTTGATATTGATAGATTTCAACTAGTTTTATTGATCTACATTAAAATGTTCAGTATAGTTCAAACTTTTTCCTCTCATATTTAATACTGAGCACTATTCATTTTTTAATTTTATAAAGAGGAAGACATAACTTTTTGGTCAAAAAAATGTCTGAAAACATTCTACAAATAGAGTGAAAAAATAAGTAAATAAACACAAAATAATGCTGAAAAAAGTCTAGCGTATAAAAAGAAAATTCACAAAAAAGAAATAAACAAAAAACAACAATATTTATGCAGTAGTTCATTGTTAAAAAAACAAAACAAAAAAAAAACGTATAAAATAAGGTTGACTTGTTTGTATAGTATAAAACTTCACTCCCTAAAACGCTAAGATAAAAAAAAAAATCAGTAACTATTCAAACAATTAAAATAATTCACAATTCAAGATTTACAAAATTAAATGAATATCAATCAAAAAAATACAAAGAAAAGAACGTAGAAAAAAGGTCTTAATGTCAAATGAATAGTCCGAAAATAAATCCGCTATAAAAGAATTTCAACATAAAATAAAGAACAAATCTAAATGCAAAGTTCTTAAAATAATATTTAGGTAAAATGACAAGAATACAAAAAAAAAGTTTTAAATTGAAAAATACAGTGAAAACAAACGAAAAGCTATGTTTATATTTAAAAAAACAAAACAAAAAAGTACTAAAAAATGTTTAAAGAAAGTACATGAGGCAAACTCTGCTGAAGTCGATCCCACTCACTTCTTTTGATGCACTTGCGGATGCAGTATCTGCGGTGAGTGAAGTTGTTTTTGTTCCCTCCACAGCCACTGTACAGGAACATCTGGCAGCGCTTGGTTTTGGGGTTGAAGGCGAACCTCTTCAGCGAGCCGTCGCAGGGACCTCGCTCCACGGGACTCATGCAGAACTCGGCCGTCTCTCCGTCTGAACACGTTTTTCAAATGATTATCAAAGAAAATAAGAGTGACGTCAGTTTTCGGTCGTACCGTAGCGTTGAGGATGTCGCGTGTGATTCGACTGCACCAGAGGCTGAACCATCCCAACATCTTCGGGGAAACAAAGAACAAAGTCAACAATTTTCTCTAAATTTTCTGTTGCCTACAAGTGTGAATAAGAAACCAAGTGTATTGATAGTATTGATAGTATTGATAGTATTGATAGTATTGATAGTATTGATAGTATTGATAGTATTGATAGTATTGATAGTATTGATAGTATTGATAGTATTGATAGTCTCACCTGGTACTTTTGCGGGTTTATCTGGATCAAAAAGAGAAAAATAAATCACAATTAGTCAGTGAAATGATGTCATGAGTTTTGGGTTAATGAGGCTTTGTGATACAGTGTCATGATTTTGAGAGATCAGGAGAGGAATACAGTGCAAAAATACCCAAAAGCTTCTATACTTCAGGCTTTAGCAAGAACTAGTACTACACATGATAGGGTTGATGAAGTTTCATGAAACAGATGATGAGGTTTCATAATACACTACGTTTTTATTTGGTGTCTAAAACATGTTTTTTAAGGAGTTTAATGTATGTTTATATTGAATATTTTTAACTTTAAATTAGTTATTTCTTATTTGATTTTATTTGTAAATCTTTTTTTTTTTTTACTATTCTGAATTGATTAAACACATTGTTTCTGTGATTGCAAATCGATTTTATATTTCAAGATATTCAAATAATGTTTTATCTATTTATTATCATCCATATTTCCTTTGTTTTATAATTAATAATAATTAGTTTTTAAAAATTAGATTAATAACTCTTATTTGTTCAACAATGTCTTGACAATAGTTTCTATAGCGTTTATTTAATTTTATTTATTTATTTACTACTTTTTTATTATTATTATTTATTTATTAATATTTTATTGTGTTTTTTTCTTGATAGTATTGATAGTCTCACCTGGTACTTTTGTGGGTTTATCTGGATCAAAAAGAGAAAAATAAATCACAATTAGTCAGTGAAATGATGTCATGAGTTTTGGGTTGATGAGGCTTCGTTATACAGTGTCATGATTTTGAGAGATCAGTAGAGGAATAAAGTGCAAAATGGGGTTGATAGGGTTGATGAAGTTTCATGAAACAGATGATGAGGTTTCATGATACACTTAATTAATTTTGGGAAGTGAGGAGTTGAAGACTATACCAGGTACTATAATACCCAAAAGCATTTTACCTCTAAGATTTACAGTAGCAGGTATTATTATTACTAATGTTGGGTTGATGAAGTTTCATGAAACAGCTGATGAGGTTTCATGACACAGTTAAGTGATATCAGTATATATACATGTGTATATATACAGTGCTATAATACCCAAAGGCGTTTATACTTTCAGGCTTTAGCAAGAACAAGTACGACTAACAATGGGTAAATGAAGTTTCATGAAACAGATGACACAGTTTCATGATACAGTGATGTCATTTTAAGAGTGCGAAAAAGCTTTTTATTTTCAGGCTTTAGCAGGAATACTCACTACGAATAGTGTCAATGGAGTATCGTGAAACAACTGATTAGGTTTCATGATACACTTAAATGATTTTGAGAGGTCAATAGTGGCATACATTGCTTGATACCCAATAGATTTTTACTTCTAAGATTAAGCAGGTACTAGTATTACTAATGATGGGTTGATGAAGTTTCATGAAACAGCTGATTAAGTTTTTGTGATACAGTGTCAGGATTTTGAGGGATCAGGAGAGGAAGAAAGTGCAAAAAGACCCAAAGTCTTTAATACTTTCAGGCTTTAGAAAGAACCATTATGACTAATGATTGGTTGATGAAATTTCATGAAACAGCTGATGAGGTTTGGTGATACAGTCTGGTATTTTTGAGAGGTCAGGAGTGAAGGAAAGTGCAAAAATACCCAAAGGCCTTTTATACTTTCAGGCATTAGCAAGTACGGGTACCACAAATGATAGGGTTGATGAAGTTTCATGAAACAGATGACAGTTTCATGATACAGTGTTGTCGTTTTAAGACGTCACTAGTTTCAAAGAGTGCAAAAAAACCAAACACTTTTGAGCTTTTAGGCTTTAGAAGGGAAAAGTACTATTAATAATGGGTTAACAGGGTTTCATGAAACAGCTGATGAGGTTTCATGATACAGTTTTGTTATTTTTAGAGGTCATAAGTGCCGAAAACCGGAAAACCTTTACCTTCCAGGCTCAAGCAGGAACTAACATCACTCATAATGGGTTTAAGACGCTTCATGAAAGAGCTGACGAGGTATCACGATACAGTGTTGAAATTTTGAGAGGTCAGGAGTGACAGAATGTCAAAAGATCTTTTTTACTTTCAGGTACCACTGAGGATGGGTTTGATGAAGCTTCATGAAACAGTCGATGACGCTTCATGATAAAGTGTCACTTTTTTTTTAGGAATAACTAGTATTTATTATGATGGGTTAAAGAAGCTTCATGAAACAGCTGATGAGGTATCATGATACAGTGTTGTAATTTTGACAGGTCAGGGGCGACTGAATGTCAAAAACCCAACATCTTTTTTACTTTCAGGTTTGATGAAGCTTCATGAAACAGTCGATGAGGCTTCATGATAAAGTGTTACATTATTTGAGGTAGAACTAGTAATACTAATGGTGGGTTGATGAAGCTTCATGAAACAGCTGATGAAGCTTCATGAAACAGTCGATGAGGCTTCATGATAAAGTGTTACATTATTTGAGGTAGAACTAGTAATACTAATGGTGGGTTGATGAAGCTTCATGAAACATCTGATGAAGCTTCATGAAACAGTCGACGAGTCTTCATGATAAAGTGTAATTTTTTTGTTGTTGGAATAACTAGTATTTATTTTGATGGGTTAATGAAGCTTCGTGAAACAACTGATGAGGTTTCATGATACAGTGTTGTAATTTTGACGGATCAGCGGTGACAGAATGTCGAAAACCAAACATCTTTTTCATTTTCAGGTTTTATGAAGCTTCATGAAACAGTCGATGAGGCTTCATGATAAAGTGTTACATTATTTGATGTAAAACTAGTATTACTAATGGTACGTTGATGAAGTTTCATGAAACAACTGCCAAGTACCAACTGAGACATGCCATCACAACAGCAAAGAGACAGTATCGAGAGAAGTTGGACAGCTTCTACTCCAATGCTGACTCTGGGCGGATGTGGAGGGGCTTGCAGCACATCACAGACTACAAGACCAGCACCAGCATCATCAGTTCTACGGACAACCTGCCAGACGACCTCAACGCTTTCTACACACGCTTTGAGGCCACAATCAACAACACCGGAACAAACACACACACCTGGACTGCCGTACCCCCCTCACCACCACCAAAAGTCTCTTCAGGACAGGTACACAAAGAACTGAAGAAAATCAACCCCCACAAGGCAGCAGGACCAGACAACATCCCTGGCCGTGCACTCAAAGCATGTGCCAACGAGCTGGCTGATGTCTTCACCTCCATATTCAACCTCTCCCTAAGCCAGAGCACCGTTCCCACCTGCTTCAAAACTACAACAATCGTCCCCCTCCCTAAGAAGAGCCCACCCACCTGCCTGAATGACTACAGACCAGTAGCGCTCACTCCAATCATCATGAAGTGTTTCGAGAGAGTGGTGCTGGCTCACATTCAGAGCAGCATCCCAGACTCACTGGACCCCCTGCAGTATGCTTATCGACCCAACAGGTCCACCACCGACGCCATCTCAGCTGTCCTCCACCATTCCCTTTCCCACCTGGAAAACAAAGAGTCCTATATCAGGATACTCTTTGTGGACTACAGCTCCGCCTTCAACACAGTGATCCCTTACAAACTGACCCACAAGATGTCCACACTTGGCATCCACCCTACCCTCTGCGACTGGCTCCTTGACTTCCTGACTGGCAGACCCCAGACTGTCAGGATTGGCAAGAGAACATCAACCAGCATCATCACAAACGTTGGCACTCCACAAGGATGTGTCCTCAGCCCCATCCTCTACACCCTGTTCACACATGACTGTGTCGCCTCCCACAAAGACAACACCGTCCTAAAGTTTGCTGACGACACCGCAGTGATAGGATGCATCACCGCGGCGAACGAAGCGGCCTACAGGACAGAGGTGGACAGTCTGGTTTCCTGGTGTGAGGACAACAACCTCACCCTCAACACAGACAAGACAAAGGAGATGATAGTGGACATGAGGAAGGAGAGGAGACCTCACCAACCACTGTTTATCCGGGATCTTGAAGTGGAGCGGGTGAGCAGCTTTAAGTACCTCGGGGTCCACATCACTGAGGACTTAACGTGGGCCACCAACACAACACAGCTGGTCAAGAAGGCACAGCAACGGCTGTACTTTCTGAGGAGGCTGAGGAAGTTTGGCATGTCGACAAAGATCCTCAGAAACTTCTACAGCTGTGTCGTGGAGAGCAGTCTGACCAACTGCATCACTGCGTGGTACGGCAGCTCTACGGCCATGGACCGCAAACGTCTGCAGAGAGTGGTTAAGACAGCGGAGAGGATCACCAGGTCTCCACTGCCCTCTCTGCACAGCATCTACCACCACAGAGTCCACAGGAGAGCTGCCACCATCATCAAGGACAGTTCCCACCCACAACATGGACTGTTTACACTCCTGCCCTCGGGACGCAGGTACAGGAGTGCAAAATGCAGGACCACACGCCTGAGAAACTCTTTCTACCCCACTGCAATAAGAATCATGAACAGCTGAACACTGCACTGTTGTCACTTTAAATCCATCTCATGTACAGTTCCCCTCCCTTTCTTATATTATTATTATCTTTTTTTATTTTTAGTTTTTTTATTGTTATTTCATCTTGACTTTTTTGCTATGTATATTTATATTTATTTTTATTTTTTTGTTACGCCGATATTTGTGGAGGGACGGCAAAGAAAGAATTTCATTGCATAGGGAAACGTGTTTCTCAATGTATATGACAATAAACACTTTGAATTTGAATTTGAATTTGAGGTATCATGATACAGTGTTGTAATATGAAGGATCAGCGGTGACAGAATGTCAAAAACCAAACATCTTTTTTACTTTCAGGTTTTATTAAGCTTCATGAAACAGTCAATGAGGCTTCATGATAAAGTGTTACATTATTTGAGGTCAAACTAGTATTACTAATGGTGGGTTGATGAAGCTTCATGAAACAACTGATGAGGTTTCATGATACAGGGTAGTGATCTTTTGTAGAGCTCACTAGGTGGCCCTCACTACCATCTATTGGCCCCTGAAAATAAGGACGCCGTGTCATGAAGCTTCATCAGTTGTTTCACGAAGCTTCATCAGTTGTTTCACAAAGCCCCATCTTTCCACCTCCAGACGTTCCCGTCGTCCACTCACCGGCGCTCTGACACCGGGCCTGACACTCCGTCATGCTCTTGAAGTTGTTGGCGTTTCCCAAACATCCACCGTAGTAGAACTCGGCGCATGTCCGGGCCGCGTTGTCGTAGAAGTAACGTGTCATCAAACCGCGACAGGGACCCGGCGCCTCGGGGAGATGGCAGGGATTCTTGTCGGCTGAAAAAAAAATTAAATAAATGAGATTTATGAAAAGAAACATTTGTACTTAAAACAACATTAAGACCAGCTTTTAATTAAGTTTAAGACAATATTAATTCAATAAAAGTCCCTTTGCAGAGCGAACGTTGGATGATTTATTCCAAATCAATCCGGGCGCCCGGACTGAGGAGGTGATTTGTGGTCTGAGGGGTGTGTGTCAGCTCTTTTGGGCTCTGAATCACTCGGGCGCAGGTTTGGCCGCAGTCCACGAGCAGGAGTCGATATTTCAACCTGGTGCGTCGATACCGAGTCAGGCCCACGTGAGGAAGTGGGTTTTAAAAGCGTGATAAGAATGAAGCATATTGAAGATAATGAAGGGAGAGCAGTTGATGAATTTAGTCTTTCTATCGAGTCTGAAGATTTGTGTTTTAACGGGATTGTTTTCACGCTTCCATCAACGTTAAAACGTAAACAAACAAAATAAACGAGAGGTGTAGTTCACACGGTGGACACTAGAGGGAGGCAGACCTAAGGGATCAAACCGTTTGTTTAAATATCAATAATCAACTATATTTACTCAATACAATTACAATACAAACGTATTTTAAACTACAAATTTAAAAAAATAAAATCACAACTTTCCCGTTTGAAATTTCTTTTTTTTTTTTAAAATACATTTTTATTTATTTACCACTTGTATTTATTCAGCAACATCTTGAATACAATTATAAATAAAGACTATTATTGTATATTTTTTAAAGCCCAACTATCTAGTTAATATACTTTTAATTGTTACTTCAAAAAGTAATTGAGAAGAAATTATGAAGGTGACATTTGTAAATATTTTACTTCTTCTTTTTCTTAAATCCTTTAACAAATTATAAATTACATTTTTTCATCAAGTATATTTATTTGAAAAATTACATTAAAAAAAACAACGAGAATAAATTAAATTTCATGTCTAAAAAATAAATAAAATTCACATTCGTTTTTGTTCGTCAATTGTATTTATTCAGCAAAATCTTAAATACAATTGTAAAAATACCTATGGGGAAATATGTATAAAAATACTTATTTTTAAAGCTCAACTACATACATTAACATACTAAAATGTCAGAAGTTTAAATAATAATAAAAAAGAAAAGTTTTTACAAGACAAACTTTTTTACAAAAAATATATAAAAATGAGAACAATTTTAATGTTTCAAAATTTTTCACGTACATTTATTTATTCATCAATTATATTTATTCTGCAAAATTTTAAATAAAATCGTGGAAAAAATACTACAAATGATAAAATATTAATTATTATATTCATTTTAAAGCTTGATTACCGAGTTAAAATACAAAAATGTGGTGTAAATGTAAATAAAAACAATAATAAAAGGGGCTTCAAAAAGTAATTGAGAGACATTTGTAAATAAATAACTTTATTTAATTATTCTATAAAATAATTTAAACATATATTATGCTATTACTTAAGATGTGTTGCCTTTATATTGTTTTTTAACTTAAATGTTTGAATATATATTTTATCTAATGAATAAAAGACGAGTCTCCTGATCACATAAGAGCAGATTAAGTAGCGTCACCGCTTGTAATACAAATTTTGGCCGATAGAGGGAAACAAACTACAGAAAGTAGCTTCTCTTGATTTTTGCTTCTCTTGCAAAAATAAACCTGTTAATGTTTTATTATGTTTTTTTTCTTCATCTGAGTTAATCTAATGAATCATTATTTCATGAGTCTGGTCTCCTCAGAGCGAGAGGATTAAAGAGAGAGAGAAGAAGAAACAGATGTTTTTCTTCGGCGATGAGAGAAAAGTACTTCTGACTCCCACGTAGGGTCGCGACCTTTGCGGCAGATTCTTGTGCCGCCACAAAGGTCGAGTCGAGCGACGACTGAATAATTCACAGTGTTTTCGTGGCTCACGTGTTTTAGGGAAAATGTCGCACATGAAGGTTTGATATTTGAAAAGACACATTTTTTCCTTCTGGAACAAGAATATGATGATTTTACTTCTATTTCCATCACTTGTTCTTTCTGTGGTTCGTCATCCACGACTCCTTCATCTCGACTATGATTCATCTGAATATTTACCTTTTTCATGTTCATATCACCATGAATTCTCTCCATCAATTACCGTCCATTCATGTTCAACTTTATCTCTCTAGTTATGTCTTTGATCATCCTTCTGTATTTCTGTTATGAAAGCAACCATCCATCCATCCATCCATCCATCTGTCTGTCAATACATCCACAAATTCATCCATCCATCCGTCCGCCCGCCCGTCCGTCCGTCCATCCATCCATCCATCCATCCATCCGTCCGTCCGTCCGTCCGTCCATCCATCCATCCATCCATCCATCCATCCATCCATCCATCCATCCATCCATCCATCCATCCATCCATCCATCCATCCATCCATCCATCAACACATGAATTAAATCCATCATTATTCATCCATCTATCTGTCGGTCAATACATCCACAAATTCATCCATCCATCCGTCCGTCCGCCCATCCGTCCATCCGTCCATCCATCCATCCATCCATCCATCCATCCATCCATCCATCCATCCATCAATCCATCCATCAATACATCAATTCAATCCATCCATTAAGGAACCCATCCACTCATTAATTAATCAATTGAATTATCCATCAATCCAGCCAACCAATTATCTAGTGATATGTTGATGAAGCCTCATGAAACAGCTGATGAGGTATCATTATACAATGTCTTCATTTTGAAAAGCCACTAGATGTCACTCTCAGTTTGGAAAAATAACATCAGGTTAATCGAGTCAATCACAGCCAAAGATGATAAATCAGAGAGTGACATCTAGTGGTCTTTGAAAATGAAGCCGCTGTATTCATTCAAACCTTAAAGAAAAAACCATGTATCTTGTTTCTTGATCCAACACTTAAAAGTTTGTGCAGTAAATGAGTTTCTCCGTGAACATTGTTTTATCCTCTAATTTGTTCCCTGAAGGTGTTTCTGTTTCATCTTTTAATTTGGTCGTCGGATCATCCTCAGATTAAGAAGTGGAAGAAATGTTAATTAATATTCAGCGAGTGGGAATTAAAAAACCTTTAACGGGGTTTTTAGTTCAGTGATGGACGACAGTTTAAAGTCCAGAACACTTTTCTTCATGGTTTTTTTTATTCGCACTTCAGACTTTAATATTTGAAGCGATGCTTAGATGGTCCGTCGAAGTCTGAAGATGAAAATGAATGGAGAATGGATGTCAAAAACCCAAGTAATAAAGTATTTAATGAAAACATCTTAAATATTTAGAAAACTGCACCTTTTGTGAAAAATCAAAGATCCTTTTTTTCTATTATCATGAATCTTTGAAGACGTTTAAAAGAGAATATATTAAATGATTCTTTCTTCAATCTTCAGAATCGTATTTCTAGTGATGTGTTGATGAAGCTTCATGAAGCAGTGTCATGTTGTTCAGAGGAAAGTAGGTGGCGCCATCATTTTAAAAATGATGTTTCATTAGAACAGTTGTTCAAAACAATGGAAAATAGTGCAGAGACGCCATCTAGTGGACTCTGAAGATAATCACACTGCTTCATGAAGCTTAATCAGACCATCACTACTTATTTCATCAACTTTAATATAAGTTATATAATATAAAAACTAAAGTTGTTGACTACGGTCATCAGATCTTTTCTAAATCTTATCAATAAGTTTAAAAGTTCCAAAAAAAACTACAGGAGGAAGTTATTTTGGCTCAAATATTCAATAGTCATAAAGTACAAAAGTCCATTTAATGTGTCATCAGCGGTCGAAAAGCTTTTTTAATGCCAGCTGTTAACGTTTAATGAAGAAAGAAGCAGGAGACGGACGACCATCAAAAATCAAGGAGAACATTAACAGCAGTGAGTCACGAGTTCAAGCTCTTGTCGGTCGTTGACGTTTCATTAAAAACAAGTTTCCCACAGTTTCGCTGTTTTTTAAAGAAAGGGCTTCAAAGTCAGAGTTTTTCCATTTTCCGCTTCTAATTTCTCACAAGGGCCGTTATTAACAATTGATTTCACATCTATGGGGTCTTTGTAAGTCATTATTAATAATACAGGGTTCACTCGTAAGAAGGCTCGGTTCTTCCGTTTAGCAGACGCCTCCAGCACAGATTCAAATGCATAAAACCAAACTCGGGTTGGAAGTGGAGACATTCATTAAATAAGGCTTTTTATAAATTGCGAATATAAAGAGGTAATTATGAGTTATTATACATTTATTATATAAATATGATTTGTGGTATCCCTTGTGCTGTCTCTTGGTCAACACATTTGTTTTCAACACAAGGGTTAACAGAATAAATGCAAACACCAAGAAAAAGTCACTTTTTTAATTTTGTTATTGTTACCTTTGAGACTCAAGAACGCTGTGTTACATTAGTTTGTTGAGATGATTTTTAATTATGTTTGTTTTATTCTTCTATTTTTGGGATTGAATCCCTAATAACTGTTCCTACGCTATTGTTCGCTACTCGTTCCTGTCAATCAGATGCAGATTATATTTGTTTTAAGCTAACACTCTAAAAACTTCTCTTATATTTCTTTTACCTCTACAACTCTTTCTTTTATTCCTCTTTTTCTACCCTGTTTTCCCCCATTCATTTCAATGGGGAAAATCTTCAACTCATGTTTCAACTCCTTCCACTCCGACCTACTAATTTTACTGCTAATTCCCCTTCTTCTACTTTTACTACTAATTCCACTACTACTTTTTTCTACTACTTTAATTTTTACAACTTATTCCACTACTACTTTTACTTTTACATATTATTCCACTACTACTTCTACTTTTACTAATAATTCCACTTTTTCTACTAATTCCTCTACTAATTCCACCACTACTTCTACTACTAATACTACTACTACTTCTATGTTTACTGTTAATTCCACTTCTTCTACTTTTACTACTAATTCCACTGATACTTTTAATGTTCTACTACATCTATTTTTACAACTTATTTCACTACTTCTTCTACTTTTACTACTAATTCCACTTTTTCTACTTTTACTACTAATTCCACTACTACTTCCACAACTACTTATACTACTAATACTACTACTATTTATATTTTTACTACTAATTCCACTTTTTCTACTTTTACTACTAATTCCACTACTACTTCCACAACTACTTCTACCTTTACTATTTATATTTTTACTACTAATTCCACTTTTTCTACTTTTACTACTAATTCCACTACTACTTCCACAACTACTTCTACTACTACTATTTATATTTTTACTACTAATTCCACTTTTTCTACTTTTACTACTAATTCCACTACTACTTCCACATCTACTTCTACTACTAATACTACTACTATTTATATTTGTACTACTAATTCCACATGTTCTACTTTTACTACTAATTCCACCACTACTTGTAATTGTACTAGATTCAATTCTATTATGGGGTGTTTACAGATTCAGCAGAGTCAGCATTCACAGTGCATTTTCCTTCGAGAAAAGCAATTTTTCTAGTTGTATTCTTTTTATTTTACCACAAAACATGTTGCTAACACATTTGCTGATCTTGCACTGTGGAAGGGACCTTCATTCAAGCAATAATCATTTGTGTTCTTACATGCTTGTTTTAATAAACGCGTTTCACATTAAATATATATGTCTCTTCCTTATAAACTGTATTGAATGAAGTCATAATGATTTTCGTTTATATTCGACTCACCTGTCACAACACACATCTCCTCACAAGCTTCCACGGTTGCGAAGTTGTTGGCGTTCCCGCCGCAGCCTCCGAATTCAAAGAGCTCACATTGTCCCGAGTCCAGGTTGAAGAAGAATCTGTCCTTGATGGCTTTGCAAGGCCCCGGATCGTCTTTCATGGCGCAGAGCTCATTGAAGATGAGAGGCTCTTCTCTTTTTTCATCTGAACAAAGAAGAAGAGAGACTGTCATATTTGTTCTTATTGAAGCGGCACAAAATAAAAAAGAACTTTGGTTGATGTGCGAGACAATTTGGGTCATTGTTGTTGTGAGAGATCTGCTGTCGTCTCAATTTGAAGTTGTCAGGCTCGCTGCTGAATTATTGTGAGCCGTGTGACTTGACGGGGTTCAGGGGAATAAAAAAAACATTTCTCTCTGTTGTGCGGATCGGAGGCAACATTGGAATGGTTTTAGTAAAAAGTGAAGTATTTCAGGAACAGATCTCCTAGACGGACGAATCCAGAACCACTCAGGAGACGGCGGCAAAACCTTTTCAATTTTCAAACTAAGAGTGCCACCTAGTGGCCTTTCAAATTGAAGACACTGTGTCATGATACTGTGTCAACTGTTTCACTAGGCTTCAAAAACCCATCACCAAATGTTTCTTAAGAATTCCAGTTGCTTGTAAATCCATTATCCTCTGGATGCTACTACTAGCATAGCGCTAACTAAGGTATTCGTCATCAACAGCCCAATTGAAAAAACATTTTTTTTGTTGTTGGAGGCAATTTGAACCATATCAACCTGAAGCACATTATCTTTGGTAGTGATGAAGCTTCATGAAACAGTGTCATTATTGTCGGAGTCGGCTAGATGGCAGTGTTTCCACCATTTTCCCTTTGTTTTGAACATTTCTAAACTGAAAGCGCCACCTACTGACCTCTGAACAACCTGACACTGCTTCATGAAGCTTCACCAGCACATCACTACTTCTGGGGTACTAGCAGTATATGATTTTACCCACACAGGGGAAAGAAAACCTTAGACTGGGCGTATACTAGCGACTGGTTGACGAGGCCTCATGAAACAGCTGATGAGGTATCGTGATACAGTGTCACTTTCTGCTCTATAATCTTTGGATCTGATCCACGACAAAAGCTGGCGTCGTTTTCCAACTGAGAGTGCCATCTAGTGGGCCTTTTAAAATGAAGACACTGTATCATGATACCTCAGCTGTTTCATGAAGCCTCATCAACACATCACTAGTAATAAGCTATCCCTGGCCCCTTATTTTGGCCTCCTCGACCATCCGTTGTGATTCTGCCTGCCTACTGACCACGACTAAAACCAGGAAGTCCGTTCCAGAAGACCAGTGCATAGATGGGAATAATTTCAAAGAAGCTACTATACGAGAAGGTAAACCTGTATCAGGACAAATAGGCTCAGTATAACCTTGGTGTAAAGATGATGACGTGATCATCATCTGCCCTGACCTGGAGGTCTGGTCTCAACAAGGTCTGGGGATGCAAGAGCCCTACCATGGCCAGGGAAACATCTGACTGTAGTCATCAAGAGGACCAGAATTTCAAGGTTTGTTTCTCCATCAATAACACCACGAGTATGTGGAAATCCATGAAGCAAATTACAGACTTTAAACTGAGAGCATTGATCGTGGATTTTGGAAGTCGTCTCTAGCCACAGGCGTCAGGGCAAAGACCTCATTTGGTGCAACACCACGTCCTGGCTCGATAGGAAGTCTCACGTGGAGGTCTTTGTTTCTGTCAACTGTCTACGTGTCAAGAAAAGGGTTTCAAACATTCCTAGTGAATGGAATTCCTTGGAGAGGAAAGTCTGTTCAGTCAAACACATTCTCTTCATCCTATAATCTTTTCACTGTAATGATCAAAGCTCACTAATCTTCGTCTTCACGAGCCAAAGGGACGTCACTGGAATGTGGTCGGATGCTTCGTGCCAGCACACACAGCCACGCTCACGACTCTGAAATGTTAAGAATAATAACGTCTACCACACACGGGCTTTTCACTTAATTAGCCGTAACATTACGACCCCCCGGCTCGTATCAAATGAAGCCAACTTCTGTCCACGGGGGGTCATTTGGTGGCAAAGACTTATTGAGGTCTACCACATGTGAACTTTTGTCACAGATTCCTTTAAAAGCCGTCTGCTGGACTGGGCTGCTCAGGTCATCCAATCTTCCACCTCGACGGCCCATTACCTTCATCCTTGTTCTTTGTTTTGAGCCGCTGACAGTTTGAGGTTTCATATATCATCATCATATATATTGATCAATAAAGTTCTACCTTACCTTATATATCTCATTCGACTACTATCATATATATTATCAGTTTTATCTTGCCCTTCAAAGTATATACTTTATTGAATAGTGTTTTGATTGTTTAAGCGCTTTGTGACCCTGGTCTGGAAAAGCGCTATATAAATAAAAATTACTTACTTACTTACTTACTTATTAAACTAAATCAAAGTACATGTTCTACATCAATGGCAAATAAATGTATTTTTGTTTCACAAATAGAATTAAATTACTGGTTAATCTATAAAATTGTGTTGATATTGCACAACAGCATCCATGAGAAACTGATGCTGAACTACAGAGAGTGACAGATCTTCAACCGATTCCTGGAACCAGATGGTTATTCTGAACACCAACACAATCTCAGTACCGGTTCCTTGTCCTATTTTTAACTTTCATTAAAATCCTCTGTTTTTTAAAAGCTACAATTATAAATGTTAACAAAACGGTAACCTTCTTGGTGTTAAAGGTTTTCTTAACAACAACAAACTCACACCTGCTAGACTAGAATACAGACGAACAAACAGTCACAACTCAAACATATGCTCACTGTTACAATTTTTCAGATCCAAAGAATTTTGTTTGTGAAAAACATAAATTTCACCCCTCTAAATGTAGGGTTGACTTCAAGAAATACAACAAATCTTTTATTTTCAAGCTTAAGCAGTAACTAGTACCAGTACTGATGGGTTGATAAAGTTTCATGAAACAGCTGATGAGGTTTCACGATACAGTGTCACTATTTCTTACAGCTAACTAGGTTGTTTAAAAATGATGCGCCCCCTAGTGGCCTTTGTAAACACTCATGAAACAACACCCTGTGTTTCATGAAGCCTCATAAACCCACCACTACTTCCTACTACAGTTTACTATACAAAGATACTTTCCTTCTATATTCTCGTGTTGAGCGACCTCACAAGTCTAAGCGTGTTAAAATAATGACTCATTCTACTAAAGGAATATTTCCTCGTCCTCCGTCGACCATATGGGGAAGGGTTTTGTTTTCCACCACCTGCCATAAATAAAAAGATCACTATAGCACCTGGTTTGAAGCCTTCACTTAGGGGTAATCGTTGAACATTTCCTGGAAAAACGAATCCATCGGTTTACGAAAACAGACCCCGGCAGGTGGCGACCAGCAGGAAGAGACAGCGAGAGAAGAGAGGAAAAGCAAATCTCCCAGCATGCCGCTGCGGCAATCGTTCTCTGAGAATATATTCATGGGATTGTATCCCGACCGTCTGCAACCCACAACCTGAGGAACAATGGTGCATCATCTGAGCTCAGGTCTTAATGGGGTGGAAATCAATCCGGGTTCATAGACTTTCGCTTTTCAACCCCTTTTTTTTGCAAAATTTTTATCTCCGGCTGCGAGCTGGATTCCGAGCTGCCGGCTTCCCTGCTGTGCCTGGGTGGTCGGGTGTCTGCTATGACCGCTGGCATCGGTTACGAGGTGGCCTGCTGAGAAGAAAGGAATGTCCGCCTAAAAGGATTTGAGGACGACTGGAGCTTGAGCGGCAACTTTCTGAAACCTCGCGTTCGTTCGGCATTTTTTAAATTCCAGCGCTCTCACTGGAACCTCTTTAGCCGGTGGTTGATCGTGTGGACGCAACACTCGGAGCGAGGCGTTAATGGTTTAAAGGTGAGATCGGGCCAACCGTCTCGGGCGTGATGTCACTGGAAAGACACCTGCTGGGTGACGTACGTTGAAAGGCTGTTAAAAATTCGACACATACTCACTTATTGCCTTTTATCTTTTGCTACGGCAGCCTTCAAAGAGAATCGAAAATAAGCGGGGAAACGATTAATTTTACCTCCTGGCTCCGTTATTTCTAACTTAATCCCAACATTACTTCAAGACGCTTGGTTTCTGTAGCAGCTTTTCCTCAAATTAAAAATGACGTTTTTAAAATAGTTCCTTCTTTATAGTGAAATTGTGTGTGACTAAGTGCTTGAGGGGTTTTCCGCATTATATCTTAAGTATCAACGAATAAGAAATCATTAAAGTAATATTTTAATTTACATTAGATTAGATTGGACTTTATTTATCCCTTTAGAGAAAATTAGATTTCCAGTTCACAGCAGACAATAGAAGGTACAGCAAGTTTCATAGAAGAAAAACAAAAAAAAAAGTGCAAATATAAAGAACAAAGTGCAAAAAGATAACAACGTGCAAATATAAAGTGCATAGATCATAGGAAATAACACAATGACCTCCATTATACAACATTTGAGGCGTTATTTAGATTTTGCCCTCTAAGCTAGTCACAGTAGAAGACTGTTCACACTGAGTCTGGTTTTATTTGAGGTTTCTGCCTGGTGTCTCTTCTCTTAAAGGGTAACTCATGTCAAAACCCAATTCTTGTTTCAAACGTTGACGTCTTCCTCTCCAAGCTGACTATATTTTGAACTTATTACTTTAGAAAGTTCGTCTGAAATCTGGGCGAACGAGAGGTTATGAGAGCGGAGTTCATTATGATGTAATAATGGTCTTCACTCCTCCTCCAGCCCGCTGCGATTACACCCTGCCTTGTTTACACAACGAGTCCCTTGGAGGTGGAGGCTTCCGGGATTGATGATGCGCGGTGGCAAAGGATTTCATCCTCGTAAATATGTGTTTTTTCAGTGGGCGGGGCTTAAATGATCAATTTAATTGGAATTCAAGGTCAGTATAGAAGAACTATATAACTTAATAAGATCTGTTTATTTTCATCTCACTCCCTGAACTAAAGGTCGTAAGGACAACAGTTTCTTTTATGACCCAGAGTTTCCTCAACGTGTCATCGAAACAGTTTTGTCTCGTATCGCGGCGAGTGTTTAACACCAGACTGTCTGTCAGACAGAGCGAGAGTTCTCATCGCCGCGGAAACCAATCCGTCTGTCCTCTTCAGAACTCATCACTCTGTGTATCTATACTGACGAACTAGACTGAGACGCCATGACGAGTCGTTCCAGTGTCAACCGTGTGGCTCGACTCCTGGCTGGAAGATTGTCACAACAGAAGGTTCGGTTTTTATTTATAACACAATAATCTTATCATAATTTATAGTTTCAATTTCATTAAAAGCAGATTTGAATTAACTTGCGATTTAGTCAAAATGAACCATAACTGATATATATATTTTAAAGTAAAAAGGTATTCTGTATAAAATTGAATGATATTGACAAAAAAACTTAAAATATTTATATAAAAAATATTTTCTGTTTACAATAATTTACAATGATATTTTATGCAATGAAAAGATCAGGAAAAATAATAGCAAAATATTATATATATACAAATATTATTTAAAAAACATTGTTTTTAGTGTTAATCAGTGAATTAAAAAGAATCACAAATTAATAAATGACATTGATATCAAGGACTTTTTTTTTCTTTTTTACTTTGAGATTCTAAATTAAAAACAGAATGAGGGACAATAAATCATAAAAAGATGCAACAAAAGAAAGCCAAATAAATAATTAAAAAAAACTAAAAAATGTATTTAAAAAACTGAATTTTTTTAAATTATAATAATAATAATAATAATGATTATTATTATTATTATAATAATCACTAAAATTGTTAAGATTGGGGTAACAATGTTAGTCTTTTGCTGTTTTGGAGACTGAAGATTGTAAATGTGGAATAAAAAAACAACTAAAAATCAGCAAAACTTTATGCTTAAAAAATAGTTCTCAGATCTATTTTTCTTCCCGTGCCAGACTAAGATATTTCCCTTTAAAACGTGTTAAAAAGTTGTATTCACTATGAATAAAGTGTAAATGTTCTGCACGTAACTGATCAGCAGCAGAAAATCGATCCTCGCGTCCATGAAAGGCTGCAACTGTCATGACGACTTCTCCCTGTTATTGTGCTGAAGGTGAATAAATAAAGTTGGGTTCAACGGCGAAGCCTCTGGACTCGAGCCGACCAATCAGAGCAGCCTTTGAAATGTGTTCTGTGCAGAACGGAGGGGATTTTTAGACATCAATTTTTCATTGGGAAAAAGAAGAAAAAACAACAACTCTGGGGGAGGACAAGCTTCCCTGGCCAAGACCAGGCACTCACACACACACACACACACACACACACACACACACACACACACACACACACTCCTGGATAAAGATCAGCGTTACTCAACAATAGCTTAGTGCCGAACACCTGATTGAGGCAGGTTGAATCAGTTTGAGGTCCAGTCCGGGCTTGTTCAAAGATTGATGTCTTTCAGTGAAAGGCTCTTACACCCAAACTGCGCCGCGAACAAAAGAAAGACTTGAGAAGCAACCGTTCGGACAGAATCGAACCGAAGACAACGAAAGCCGGGAGTCATTTTTTGTTGGTGTTTATGGTGAAATTTCATCACGAGACATTTTTGAGATTCTGGTGAGAAGATTGATCTGGAATCAGCAAATTAGACAGATTAACATGGAAGAGTGCAAATAATGTCATTAACAATAAGAAAAAAGAAAAAAGTTGTGTTCAAATTGTTTATCACAGTTGCAACACACACAAAAAAACCCAATATCAAGTAGAGATTTCAAACCGGTGACCTTGAGTCGACCTGTAGGTTCTCCAACAAACTCAAGGGTGAAAATGAAAGTGAATTTATCGTAAATACGATGCGATGCGATGTGAAGGGAAAGTTTTAAATAAAAAAACAGAATAAAGGAAAAGAAATAAGAAAAAATTCAACAAAAGAAAACCCCAAAAAAAAATCAAAAATCTATGTAAATGCAGAAGAAGGAAAAATCAAAACCTTGGAAAGATTTTATAATGAAGGTGAATTATGTGTAAAAACAATGGTCTGTGAATTTGTGTATTTTTTTCCGTACTTACTTTATGGCTACAGGATGGTTTGCTCGAAATTGAAGTAGATTATTGTTCATATCCTGAGCTATAGAGATGCCAGTGATTAAGATAAGAAAAGCAACTGAGATTAACAATGTCAGCAATTATACAGAGACTTTCAATAACTGTTAAACTGAGATTGAAAGAAAGGTTGATGGGTTTTTGATACTTCCTATCAAAGTTTGGTAAATATTCAATTTCTAACTAAAATAAAAAGATGTTATTGAGTTCATTGGACCTTGAAAAAGGCATTAGTAAAGATAGAAATTCAGTCGGGTCGCCCAAAGTTACCTCTAATAATAAAAGCTTAAGCTTTTTACTGCGCCCTTTTTGACAGTTCAAAATAAAAAACAATTGTCAATTAGTGTAATTCATTAATTACAATCTCAATTGGTGATTAAATTAAATTAAACGTAACGGTTGAGTTTAAAACATAGCAAAAAGTTGAATTGAAACAATACATTATTTTAAGGAGACACTTTTAAAAAATAATGCATCTTTTTTTGATCTGTCATATCATCTGTTTCTAAAAGAAAATAAATTAAAGCAACTTTACTCTTTTAATTGGATAAAAATATTAATAAATTAATGATTAGAAATAATGATGACTTAATTTTCTAAAATATTGATAAAATAAAATGTAAAAAAGTTCCTTTATAGTATTTTTGTGTATGTGTTGTTTTAAAAAAATATATATATTCTAATAAAACTGAGATGAAGTGGCCCATGAAACATTATTTTATTGATATTTCAAATAGATTAGCAAGAGCCGTTTCGCAAGATTAATCTTGACTCAGTCGACCTATTGAAAACGCCCACAGCGTCTTCTTTTGTTACGGTCCAATGATTCACGACACAAAGGTGATTCGGGATTTCCAACAAACCCGTGGCGTGATTGAACCAAGAGCTCCACTGAATGTAAATAAGCAATCTACCGTTTTTTATCGCGGCCGATCCCAGAGGCCGCCGGACAAAGAGGCGAGGCTGAGTCACGAGTCCTTCTGAGGTTTTTACGGCTCGACGTGGATGAAGAGATAATTACGGGCTCGTGCAGAGGTCGACCTCGTCTGCGGCGTCCGAGTCCAGAGATGTTTGTTTTCCTTAAAGGAGGTCAATCGTAGGCGAGAGAGACGGAGCCAAAAGCCGCAGAATGTTCTCCACAGACGTTCCTCCGACGTCTCTTGCAAAAGATGCTGTTGATCACGAGAGGCTCGTCATCATGACGGCTCGTACGGAACAAATACGTCGCGGGTGACGCAGCGACCGTTAAAAAACATCGTAAATAGTTTGTCTCTTAAACATCGACGCTCCTCACGCTCCCGCCCTAAAACTTTTCCATTTTGACGAGTTGATCTTATGAATGTAACCATAAATTTCACCTGGTTTTAATTCACAATTAACTAAATTCACTTATTCATTTCCTGGCTTTTATTTGACGTTATTACTTTTTTTTCAGATGAATATTTCTACTTCTTGTTTCAGATTTTAAACTTCAGAATATTAGTGATGGTCTGTATGAAGCTTCATGAAACAGTGTCATGTTAAGAGGTCAGTAGGTGGCGCCATCAGTTTATAAATGATGTTTCATTAGAACAGTTGTTCAAAACAAAGGAAAATAGTGCAGAGATCGCCATCTAGTGGACTCCGAAGATAATGACACTGTTTCATGAAGCTTCACATCACTAGGTTGATGTGGTTCAAATTGAGATAAATTTTTGTTAACTTAGTCTTTGTGATTTCATCAAGACTTGATGACCATCCATGGAATTTCTCAAATTGGCATTTTTCCATTTTTAAAATGACTTGTTTTCTTTGTGTTTTGGAAAATACTACAAACTTAACATGTTTAACCGAATGATTAAAAAGGGAAATGAAAAAGTATATTTACTGTTGTTTTATCATCCTTTTAAGTTATTTCTTTTGTATATACACGACAATTCAATCATGTTTAACCTGGTCAAGAGTTGGAATGAGTCATATCCTCCTTAAAAAAAAACTAAAAAAAAACTAAAAAAAACTTGGCCATTCCAAAGTATCCCAGTATAAATTAAAGTAAAACATAAAAAATGAAATAAACAAATAAATTGAACGAAATCTCACACAAGCACAGGCTAGTTTAGCATAAAAAACAGTGTTCAAGTAAAAATAAAATAACATTTTCACGTTACAAAAGAAAAGGTTATGATGAATCTCCATCTTAGGGACACTGTAGATATATATATTTTAATAAGGAGAAACACAATGTATTGCCTTTAATTGAGTCCACTATAATCATAAAACCTTACGAAGGAGGAAAAAATATATATATTTCTGGTAAAGTTTTACATAGAAAAAATAGATTTTTACCTTAAAATTCCAAACTAAAGAAAAAGAAGGAGTTACAGCGAAATAAATATTTCAAACAATTAATTAAACAAATCTATTAAAACGTGGAAAATGAAAAATCATCCAACAACAATTTAAAGACTAAAAATGTTCTGATGTTGAGGGACATACATCTTAATTTGAGCGGTTTAATCAGTTTTGACTTGTGATGTGTTGATGAAGCTTCATGAAGCAGTTTTGTTGCATTCAGAGGTCAGTAGGTGGCGCCATCAGTTTTAAAATGATGTAATATTTGACTAGAACAGTTGTTCAAAACAAAGGAAAATAGTGCAGAGACGCCATCTAGTGGAAAATAATGACACTGCTTCATGAAGCTTCATCAGACCACCAGTAATTTTGAGTCTCCATGATGTTTTATTTTTATTTTTATCGGAATTAAAGGTTTAAAAAAAAAAGATGGGATTGTCAAGCGATCGGTGACGAGGACATGATTTGACAAACCGCTGATAGACAGATATTATCTGAACAACAAAAGGCGGACGAGCCAACAGCCATTAAAGCGAAAGCATCAATAAACTAAAGGACGACCTCATTTTCCTCAGCGATATCACGACGCCGTCCAACTGGAGTAGCTCTTCCTGCCGGGCTGATCAAAGCACTTTTCGTTCGCCGATGATAGAAAAAAACTCGACACATTTATGCCTCGGGGCGAAAAATCTGTTGCCGTTTTCAGCCAACAATACGAAGCCGGTGAGACAGAAGAGGCTAATCAATTACACCGGGGAGATTTAGGTTGTTTTTGCAACAGGTTCGTACACGAAGATTGGCACCTTCGCCGCCCACGACCTCAGGACTCGAGAACTCTCGCCTCAAAGTCCTTCGTAGATCCTTTAATATATTTAAAGCGGCAGTAAAAGTGTGTTCGGGATTAGTTTGGCTGCAGGGGAACCGTGTTAATTATCTAAAAGCCTCGTGCATTTTTAATCGGAAGCTGTTGGTATCGCAGGTGGTGGGAGGAGAGAAACTATTGAACCACTAAATTGTCAAACCTGGAATCTGTGAACGCCAAACCATAATTACTTTTTTAATATTTTATAATACCTGTGGAGATTGTTCAGCTGTGATTTTCACCGTCAAGATAAGTCCAGTGTTGGGTTTTTTTTTTTAGTCTGAAGTAAACAAAGAGAGCCTGGAAATCCTTTCGAGGAATCCGAGGCCACCTAATCCGTGCCGTGACATTTGAAACAACCAACGGGTTCGGTATAATCCGGGTTGAAGCCAATTAGAGTTTGACTTTTATCTTCGCCGTCAAACGTAAGCGAAGGTGAGAAACCCCGACAAACATGTTGGTCTTTTGTTAAAATCAAATGCAGGAAAATAAAAAGTTTATAGACATCGTAAAAGGCAGAGCCTTCCGGCTATTGAGAACTTTCACTGAGAATTCTGGGAATCTGAGCCCAGAGACCAAAAGTATTGTGTAATTTTTGTCTCCTGGAAAAGGAAATTAGTGCCAATTCAGCAAAGGACTTGCACGAAAAGCTATGGGCGCCATTATCCGAAAGTGATAGTTAACCCAAAAAATTCACTAATTTTCTACTTACCCTCATGTCGACCAATGGTTGGGTTTATTATCAGAGTAATCCGTTCCCTTTTATAGTTATGGACAAAAATGTTTGTTCATTTTAATGTAGCGACTGGAGCAGAGTTGTCTTCATCTTCGTCCAAGTATACTTAATAAAAAGTCTACTTTCTAAACAGGAAGCACTCGTGATATATACCCGGAGTACTTCCTGTTTGTGTAGGATGTTGGCCAAGCAGCTAGCCTTGTAGATAGCCGAGCAAGTTTAAGTTTTCCCGATATTTATCTGTTTTTAACTCTTGTGTTATCTCAGGGTCAAGGTGACCCGAAGGCCCGAAAACAAATGTCTTTGTTGTATCCCTTGGGTCAAGGTGAACGACCTCCACCACTATATTTATGGAAGGCAGGGAGGTTGTTTTTTATTTAGCGACTTCATCTTTGTCCGAAAAGACAAATTTGAAACTTGGGTTATCTCCGGGTCAAGGTGACCCGAAGGCCCGAAAACAAGCGACGTAAATATGAACATACATTTTTGTCTAAAACTCTAAAAAGGAACAGATTAATCTGAAAATAATCCCAACCCTTAGACGACATAATGCTGAGTAGATACATCCTGATGTTCTTTGGATCATTCAGGCAGGAAGTGAGAGACAAAAGACAAGTCGATCTGGTGAATTTACAAAATAAAACAAATATTTGCACACGTTAAATCGCTTCAAATTCATTCAACGCCATCATTACTTCATGACTAATGCACATGAAAATCAACACATTCCTCTGTGATGACGGTCTCACTTCACTTCTTCACAACTTTTCATTAGTTTAATCCTGCATTTTCGTAACGTCGAATCAGCTGTTTTTTTATTAGCAGCTGGCTCATCCAACAGAATCTTTTACCACTTCCTACTAAGCGGGCGGACCTTGAATCTAATAAAGTTGCCCTTTGGTTCATTTATCTAACTTTAGGGAGGCTGGTCCGATCAAGATGAAACATCACCTCTGAGACCGTGTTGTGTCAATAAAGTTGGTTAATGTACTTTCATTAACGCAAAAAATAAATCATACTGTGAACAAAAAAACACTTTTGGTGTTCCTTATGCTTCATTGTGTTGTTGCCTGAACAACGCAGTTACCTTTCAATCCCCCTCAAATTTACGAACTTCGAGAAGTACCTTCTGATTTTCTTACTTACTAATTGGTGTTTTTTGATCAGACAAACCTTTATTTATTTAGCCCAGTCGCTGATCTGAGAGACATTTTCTTTAGCATCCAATTAAATACAAAAACACGAATAAAAAGTGCAGTGGTAGGATTGAGGGATAGAAGGTTGTTAAAGTCTAAAAAGGTTGGTTCAGTTTTGTCAGTTTTAAAAGATACATCTCAATGCTAGATCAAATATGTATTCCACATTCTGGAAGAATAGGAAAAACCAAAGAAAAGGTCAACCCGCTGTTGGTATTTCGAATCCAGGACCTTTAATAAAAGTAGGTCACAGAGACCAAAACCTTGCAAAAATGTAAAACACTTCACTTTAAATCACAAAATGGACTGGTAGGCAAAGAAAAAAGTGTTGAATGGCTTAGGGGTTAATTCTTCGACTTATTTTATTTGTATGTAAAGTGCGCAGGGCCTCGGATAGAACCCTGATGAACCCCAGCTGACCCCAGCGGACTTTAGCCCACACATAGCAATATCTTTGAATTCTTGAAAATAATTACAGTATATTCTAAAATGACTGTTAAACCGGTGTTTTACTTTTAATATTTAAACTAGTGACGGTTTGATGACGCTTCATGAAACAGTATCATTATCTTCAGAGTCCACTAGATGGCGGTCTCTGCACTATTTTACTTTGCTTTGAACAACTTTTATACTTCAACATCACATCATTTTTACTGATGGCGCCACCTACTGACCTCTTAACAACATGACACTGCTTCAGCAGACCATCACTAATTTAAACCCACTATTAACCAGTAAGTTAGAACCAAGAACCACCTGTGTTATTAATGTTATGTGTAGTAATAGTAACCTATTAATAATGATCAATATATCAAATATTTATTACTTTATGTTAACTTCGACTTATGTTTTGATTTAAATCCATGTTCTTATCATAGAGTAGAACAAACTGTTTTACTATAATCAATAAAAAATACCTAAAAAAAATGTTTCTTGTTCATAGTAGGTTTATCGTTGTGTAAATACGTCTACCGTGTTTATTATAAGTCGTTGAATTTGACATTCGCAGGAAAGTTAATAATTAATTCCCGCTCGACAGTTTAATTACTTTACTGGCGTTGATCTTATCGAATCATAAACATTTATTACGATTTATGACCCTAAGTGGAATTAAATGGAACGGCGTATCATCGTTCAAATTGTGCGCGACCGTGACAGCCCATACAGAAACCCCATTGTTTCGACTGGGACAATAATGCCAAAAAGCTGCTCACGGGCCACTGCCCGAGCACAAGACCAGCATTGAAAACCCAGCGTGAGGGGACCAGGACCCGTCCAGGACTATAAGCAGCAGCGTGATCGTTGGCATTTGCCCTCGCGGCTCGTTTGTCTGCAGCTCAGGACCAGGACACCCGCCAAACGCGAGAATGGTTTCTGTGCCACTCGCCTCTGCTCAATGAGGTTAGACCAGACTGGCCCCCGAGGCCCCTCCAATGGTGAATCACATTTATACAAACGAGGACGAATTTAAACAAATTAATTCTCGCCTCAAGGTTGTATTTTTAGAACTGACGATGCTTTTGCTTTGCCTACGGTTAACCTTTTTTTTTTTCCTGCTCCGCTCTACCATTTAAAAAGAGTTCAAAGCCCATTGACTTTGGTGGAGTTTTACAAATACTGATGCACGTCCAGACTGTAGATCTGTGGAGAGTCAAACGACCCACCTGACGTGATGGAGGTCACTCGTGCTGTGAGGCTGACTTGCTTAATAAAAGAAGAGAACATTTATTTTTTAATTTTGGGTCCACACTTTTTATCAAGTTGTTGGTCATTTCTCAGTAATTGTAATGAATTACAGATGGACATAGATGGTGATTTATTACTCAAATACGCTACGATAATTGCTAATAGAGTTTTGTATTTATCTCAGTGTATTTACTAGACATAACCCATCACTGCTTTACCTCTTATTCCTTATAAATTGATGCTACGTTTTAGTACAAATAACTTCTATAATAGAAGGGGGTCCAGGAGCTCTGGTATCATGTGCAGATTAACACACGTATTAAATTAACTTTAAAACACTCAAACTAACACCTTATAACACAGATGGATGGATGGATGGATGGATGGATGGATGGATGGATGGATGGATGTATGGATGCATGGATGGATGGATGGATGGATGGATGGATGGATGGATGGGTGGGTGGGTGGATGGATGGATGGATGGATGGATGGATGGATGGATGGATGGATGGATGGATGGATGATGGATGGATGGATGGATGGATGGATGGATGGATAAATGAATGATAATGGATAATAGATAATAGAGAATGGATGGATGGATGGATGGATGGATGGATGGATGGATGGATGGATGGATGGATGGACGGATGGACAGATAAATGGATGGATGGATGGATGGATGGATGGATGGATGGATGGATAAATGAATGATAATGGATAATAGATAATAGAGGATGGATGGATGGATGGATGGATGGATGGATGGATGGATGGATGGATGGATGGATGGATGGATGGATGGATGGATGGATGGATGGATGGACAGATAAATGGATGGATGGATCGATGATGGATGGATGGATGGATGGATGGATGAATAGATAAATGGATAGATGAATGGATGGATAATGGATGGATGGATGGATGGATGTACGGATAATAGATGGATGGATGGATTTCTATATTGTAACATCTCCATATATATCCCATAATTCCCACATGACTCTGACTCCCACACGTGCAAACGTTCCACTTAAATATCAGGTTTGATGTTTTCCCGTCTATGAGCTGCAGGTGTTATTTTACCGTAATATTGACGCATTTCCTGGAAATCTACCAGCGTCTGACAATAATCAATTTGGAAGTTTCCCGAAGGCAGATGTGATTACAGCGAGTATCGACGGCGAAATGTAGACGCGGCAGCAATTCTGCCGTCAGCAGTCATCGTTGACCCGGGGACTCGCCAGTCGATGCACCTTGTTTGGGGAGATTAATTTGAGAAAGAGGAAGAAAATTAAAGTAGAAAATGATATATTTGGGATTTGACTTGTGTACGATCAATCATAGGTTTAATGTTTATTGAGGACAAATATTTGTGCTTGTCCCGAAAAAACAAACAAACATGAGACTTTTGTGGACACACAGTCCAAAATACATGGTTGTACCATCGACCTGCCTTGGATTATCAAATCCATCACCAGAGAACATAAAAAAAATGGTATAAAAAACAATGTTTTGCAACATCTATTGCATCTATTTATATTGTTGACAAAGTTTCAAGAGGCAAAGGTGAATTTTACTGGATGTTTTTTAAACAAAATGTTCAGAACTCTAAGAATGAATGCAGTTGAAATTATAAAAATTCTTTCTGTGTGTCCCGATCACATTTACTATTAAGTTTTGTATTTTGAACTCAGCTAATTGAAAATGTTGTCACGTTGACAACATTGGCATAATTAAATGATCAATTGAAAAATAGAACATGTTTCAAATGTTAAGGTGCGCTCAGTCATGACCATGTTTTGAAATTATTACTTTGAAAAGTTCTCGTCTGAAATCTGGGCGAACGAGAGGTTACCAGAGTTCATTATGACCTAATAATGGCTTCACTCCTCCTCCAGCCAGCTGTAGCCCTTCCCCGATTTGTTTATACAACGAGTCCCTTGGAGGTGGAGAGTTCCGGTAAAATGACGCGCTTCACCTCCACCACAAACACGTTTGGTTTCGGGCCCCCGGGTCACCTTGACCCAGAGACAACACAAGGGATCCCAAAAACACCTTTTGTTTTCGGGCCTCCGGGTCGCCTTGACCAGAAGACAACATAAGGGATACCACAAACACGTTTGTTTTCGGGCCCCCGGGTCACCTTGACCCAGAGACAACACCAAGGATCCTACAAACACAATTGTTTTCGGGGCTCTGGGTCACCTTGACCCAGAGACAACACAAGGGATACCACAAACACATTTGCTATCTAGCCTCTTGGTCACCTTGACCCAGAGACAACACAAGGGATCCACAAACACAATTGTTTTCGGGCCCCCGGGTCACCTTGACCCAGAGACAACACAAAGGATCCCACAAACACAATTGTTTTCGGGCCCCCGGGTCACCTTGACCCAGAGACAACACAAGGGATCCCACAAACTCAATTGTTTTCGGGCCTCCAGGTCACCTTGACCCAGAGACAACACAAGGGATACAACAAACACATTTGTTTTCGGGCCTCCAGGGTTAAATCCATTTTTCCAATAGAGTTAAATCAACTACAACAATTTTAACACTATTGACAAAAAAAGTATTTTATTATATTTGTGTCGTTTCCTTCAACTCACTGAAAGTTAAACATGGTCGATAAGATGAGCAACTCATGGCATTAAAAAAAGTGATCTGCCCTCTGTTGGATACAAATGTTTCTACACATTGATTCATTATATCGGGGTCACGGAGGGGTCGCAGCCTCTCCCAGGTACCATTGTACTAAGATTTAAAAATAATTCCGGGTTTTTCCTTCAGCCTTAAATGATATCTTGGAAAATCCCTTTTTTAGCTTCTGACTGGATCTGAGGCCGTGATTTCAACTGGTTGAGCAAACATCACGGGACAGAAGCGTCACATTAAGAAACAAGTTATTTCGGTTCCTTTTCCCGTGTCACAAGCCCGGACTCGTCCGTCATTCCTCCCATCGCGGTTCACACAAGTGATGGAGCAGCAAGTTTTTCCTGTAGGATGAAGTTACATTGTTGTTTTTTTTTTGCTTCCATGGCAACAGCTTCACCCTTCATTTGACCTTGGAACTCGTTCTTCTCTATTAAATGTTCTGCTGCCCTTTAGATAGCGGCGAGGAAACATATCGCTTCCAAACGTCAATATCTTTACGACCCACGACTTCCGGAGCGGAGTTAGAGCAGCGACTCCGACAGGAAACGCCTGCTCAGTTATCAGAGCGTGAGTCAGAGCGACTCAAGTATCTGATAGAAAGTCTACCAAACCGTGGCCTTTTTTCAATGCAGCTCAATGTGGACTTTACACCACATTAGTATAAGTGGATAAGTGGCCAAATTAAAAAGTGAAAAAAGTAGTTGATGAACCTGTTTTACTTGAAGATGGTCAGAACACTTGAAGACAACTAACAATTATGTTTCAATGAGTCTGTCATTAGTGACGGTTTGGGTTTTTGATACTTTTGTTTGTCTGTTCGGTGAGAAGCAGTCCCTTAACATTTGTATCCTAAATATGTTTCCTTTATTTAGAAAAACATGTTATTGAACTAAACATAAATAATTACATTTCATACATTGACATTCTGAATAAAAAAGCAAGAGAATTACGTGAAAAAGATAGGTAGGTAGGTAGGTAGGTAGAGGTAGTTAAGTAGGTAGGGAGGTAGATAGGTAGTGGTAGGTAGGTAGGTAGAGGTAGGTAGGTAGTTAGGGAGGTAGATAGGTAGAGGTAGGTAGGTAGGTAGTTAGGGAGGTAGATAGGTAGAGGTAGGTAGGTAGGTAGAGGTAGAGGTAGAGGTAGAGGTAGGTAGGTAGGTAGGTAGAGGTAGTTAAGTAGGTAGGGAGGTAGATAGGTAGAGGTAGGTAGGTAGGTAGGTAGGTAGAGGTAGAGGTAGAGGTAGGTAGGTAGGTAGGTAGGTAGGTAGGTAGGTAGGTAGAGGTAGGTAGGTAGGTAGGTAGAGGTAGTTAAGTAGGTAGGGAGGTAGATAGGTAGAGGTAGGTAGGTAGGTAGGGAGGTAGGTAGGTAGAGGTAGAGGTAGGTAGGTAGGTAGGTAGAGGTAGAGGTAGAGGTAGAGGTAGAGGTAGTTAAGTAGGTAGGTATGTAGGTAGAGGTAGAGGTAGTAAAGTAGGTAGGTAGGTAGGGGTAGGCAGGTAGGTAGTTAAGTAGGTAGGTAGAGGTAGGTAGGTAGTTAAGTAGGTAGATAGAGGTAGGTAGGTAGTTAAGTAGGTAGGTAGAGGTAGGTAGGTAGTTAAGTAGGTAGATAGAGGTAGGTAGGTAGATAGTTAAGTAGGTAGGTAGAGGTAGGTAGGTAGATAGTTAAGTAGGTAGGTAGGTAGGTAGGTAGGTAGATAGTTAAGTAGGTAGGTAGAGGTAGGTAGGTAGTTAAGTAGGTAGATAGAGGTAGGTAGGTAGATAGTTAAGTAGGTAGGTAGAGGTAGGTAGGTAGTTAAGTAGGTAGATAGAGGTAGGTAGGTAGATAGTTAAGTAGGTAGGTAGGTAGGTAGGTAGGCAGGTGGGAGCATGGGTGGTTAGGTAGGTAGGTAGGAAGGTAGATAGGTAGGTACGTAAGTAGGTACGGAGGTAGAGGTAGAAGTAGGTAGGTTAGTTTTGTAAATGTACATAATTTTGGATTCATTTTTATTGAAAATTGTTGTGTTCGTTGATGGGTGCAACCATTTTTTTGCATTTTATTTCCTCTCCTATTGATGCCAAAATTGTCTTTTTACTCTTCTTTTTTCGGTTTGTTATACTACTTACGTCACAAACTGTAGTTGTTTTTCTTATTGTGAAATATTTGTGTATTTGTATTTTTTGTTGCCCAGCTTTATACCATAAGTACTTATTAACTTAACTTATTAACTTCCACACTTGTCTTAGAAAACAAAATGCATTGTTTTGCTCTTCAAACATTTAAAATTTAAGCGTAAACAAAAAAGTTCATCCTCTAAAAAATTTTCAGCAAAGATGTCATAAAACACGACTGAATAGATATACGATGGTCAGTCTCAAGTGCGTCACGCCATCATGTGTTTTCAGTCGGTTACGTTACGTAACGTAACGATTCGTAATGAGGTCACGACTCCCACACAGCGATGACAAATCCAGGTGTGTGCTCTCTCACATGTTACATATTAACTACACACCTCTTATTTTGAACGCACACAACACAACAACACAGCTGAAGTGTGCACGAGGGACAATAAAGAACGTTGTGGGAGCGTCGTAATGAGACGGTGATGTTAGAGATAACCTGTCAATCAACTTTATGGACGTTAAAAAGAAAGATAAAGAAATACAGAAATGTTTTGTTTCAAAAAGGTCCAAAACCACTTGTTTGTTTTTTGTTTTTTTGTTTAGTCACAAGATCAAAGATGTTTAGCTTCTACAAAAAAGTCCTTTGTCTGTTATAGTTGATCTAATGCGTTGATTTAAGCGTGTCTTAAATAGATGTGTGACTCTATTGTATCATCAGTGTGTGTTTGTACAAAACTCTATTTTCATTGAAATATTGACATTAGATAATGATCTTAAGCTCCGCCCACTGAAAACACTTTGTTTTTCTGGAGCTGAAATCTTGTTGAGCATAACTACACCCACTCTGCTGTGATTGGTTCGTCACTGCCCGTCATCGATCCCGTTAGTGTCCACCTGCAAGGGGCCAACATACTGTACTCTGTTTTATTATTAATGGCAGATTTTTTTATTGTGTTGGAATTCTCGCTGCGGACTCAAGAGTGATCAATAAAGTTTATCCATCTATATATCTAGTCTCTCCTCATGACCACGTTTTGAACCTATTACTTTATAAAATTTTACCCCTAGCAAATCTGGGCGAACAAGAGGTTACAAGAGTCCATTGTGAAGTAATAATGGCTTCACTCCACCCAAATCTGGGCAAACAAGAGGTTACAAGAGTCCATTATGACGTAATAATGGCTTCATTCCACCCAAATCTGGGCGAACAAGAGGTTACAAGAGTCCATTATGACGTAATAATGGCTTCATTCCACCCAAATCTGGGCGAACAAGAGGTTACAAGAGTCCATTATGACGTAAAAATAGCTTCACTCCTCCTCAAATCTGGGCGAACAAGAGGTTACAAGAGTCCATTATGACGTAATAATGGGTTCACTCCTCCCCAAATCTGGGCGAACAAGAGGTTACAAGAGTCCATTATGACGTAAAAATAGCTTCACTCCTCCTCAAATCTGGGCGAACAAGAGGTTACAAGAGTCCATTATGACGTAATAATGGCTTCACTCCTCCGCAAATCTGGGCGAACAAGAGGTTACAAGAGTCCATTATGACGTAATAATGGCTTCACTCCTCCCCAAATCTGGGCGAACAAGAGGTTACAAGAGTCCATTATGACGTAATAATGGGTTCACTCCTCCCCAAATCTGGGCGAACAAGAGGTTACAAGAGTCCATTATGACGTAATAATGGCTTCACTCCTCCCCAAATCTGGGCGAACAAGAGGTTACAAGAGTCCATTATGACGTAAAAATAGCTTCACTCCTCCTCAAATCTGGGCGAACAAGAGGTTACAAGAGTCCATTATGACGTAATAATAGCTTCACTCCTCCCCAAATCTGGGCGAACAAGAGGTTACGAGAGTCCATTATGACGTAATAATATCTTCACTCCTCCCCAAATCTGGGCGAACGAGAGGTTACGAGAGTCCATTATGACGTGATAATGTGTTTACTCCACCCCAAATCTGGGCGAACAAGAGGTTACAAGAGTCCATTGTGAAGTAATAATGGCTTCACTCCTCCCCAAATCTGGGCGAACAAGAGGTTACAAGAGTCCATTGTGAAGTAATAATGGCTTCACTCCTCCCCAAATCTGGGCGAACAAGAGGTTACTAGAGTCCATTATGACTTAATAATGGCTTCACTCCTCCTCAAATCTGGGTGAACAAGAGGTTACTAGAGTCCATTATGACGTAAAAATAGCTTCACTCCTCCTCAAATCTGGGCGAACAAGAGGTTACAAGAGTCCATTATGACGTAATAATAGCTTCACTCCTCCCCAAATCTGGGCGAACAAGAGGTTACGAGAGTCCATTATGACGTAATAATATCTTCACTCCTCCCCAAATCTGGGCGAACGAGAGGTTACGAGAGTCCATTATGAAGTAATAATGGCTTCACTCCTCCCCAAATCTGGGCGAACAAGAGGTTACAAGAGTCCATTGTGAAGTAATAATGGCTTCACTCCTCCCCAAGTCTGGGCGAACAAGAGGTTACAAGAGTCCATTGTGAAGTAATAATGGCTTCACTCCTCCCCAAATCTGGGCGAACAAGAGGTTACAAGAGTCCATTATGACGTAATAATAGCTTCACTCCTCCCCAAATCTGGGCGAACAAGAGGTTACTAGAGTCCATTATGACGTAATAATAGCTTCACTCCTCCCCAAATCTGGGCGAACAAGAGGTTACAAGAGTCCATTATGAAGTAATAATGGCTTCACTCCTCCCCAAATCTGGGCGAACAAGAGGTTACAAGAGTCCATTGTGAAGTAATAATGGCTTCACTCCTCCCCAAGTCTGGGCGAACAAGAGGTTACAAGAGTCCATTGTGAAGTAATAATGGCTTCACTCCTCCCCAAATCTGGGCGAACAAGAGGTTACAAGAGTCCATTATGACGTAATAATAGCTTCACTCCTCCCCAAATCTGGGCGAACAAGAGGTTACTAGAGTCCATTATGACGTAATAATAGCTTCACTCCTCCCCAAATCTGGGCGAACAAGAGGTTACAAGAGTCCATTATGAAGTAATAATGGCTTCACTCCTCCCCAAATCTGGGCGAACAAGAGGTTACAAGAGTCCATTATGACGTAATAATAGCTTCACTCCTCCTCCAATAGAGTTTTGTACAAATAGAAACTGATGATACAATAGAGTCCAATGTCTTGAACCTTCCTACAGTTAGTTTGACATCAACTATAAATGACCTCCATCTTTATTGATAATAAATAATAATAAATGAGTCGCTGAACTAACCGCCATAACTTGGTGATTAAAATGGATATTATTTTTATTATTTAATAGGTTTTTTTATTAAAACAATCTTAATCACGTTTGAAAAGCAAATACTTGTGCAAAACAAGCATGTTTTCCAAGAAACAAGGCTTTTTGGAAAAACAAAAAATCCACCAGGAGGGAACATGGAGGACAGTGTCATCGTGACTCGTGAATATATTTAGACTGAATCTGTTTAATGAGAAAACATTTTTTTGCGTGTGAGTCAGAGGCTACATTTGTGCTTGTTTCTGTAAAGTATTTTCCAGATATAATGAGGAAACTGCTGGAGCTTTTTCAGGTTATATTTATAATATTATTTATACTTTTAAATGGAGTTATTCTTGTCTTGCTATGCTACTTCCTGTTAGCGACCATTAGCATATTTTGCTATGCAAACTCCTGACTTCTTTCAACCTATATTTTATTTGTTGTTTTGTTTATTTTTTAATAATATTTATACTTTTAAATTAAGTTATTATTGTCTTCCTATGCTACTTCCTGTTAGCGACCATTAGCATATTTTGCTATGCAAACTCCTGACTACTTTCAACCTTTATTTTATTTGATGTTTTGTTTATTTTTTAATAATATTTATACTTTTAAATTAAGTTATTATTGTCTTCCTATGCTACTTCCTGTTAGCGACCATTAGCATATTTTGCTATGCAAACTCCTGACTTCTTTCAACCTATATTTTATTTGTTGTTTTGTTTATTTTTTAATAATATTTATACTTTTAAATTGAGTTATTCTTGTCTTGCAATGCTACTTCCTGTTAGCATATGTTATAATATTTTGCTATGCAAACTCCTGACTTCTTTCAAACTATATTTTATTTGATGTTCTGTTTATTTTTTAATAATATTTATACTTTTAAATTTAGTTATTCTTGTCTTGCTATGCTACTTCCTGTTAGCATATGTTAGCATATTTTGCTATGCAAACTCCTGACTTCTTTCAACCTATATTTTATTTGTTGTTTTGTTTATTTTTTAATAATATTTATACTTTTAAATTGAGTTATTCTTGTCTTGTAATGCTACTTCCTGTTAGCATATGTTATAATATTTTGCTATGCAAACTCCTGACTTCCTTCAACCTTTATTTTATTTGATGTTTTGTTTATTTTTTAATAATATTTATACTTTTAAATTGAGTTATTCTTGTCTTGCTATGCTACTTCCTGTTAGCATATGTTAGCATATTTTGCTATGCAAACTCCTGACTTCCTTCAACCTTTATTTTATTTGATGTTTTGTTTATTTTTTTAATAATATTTATACTTTTATATTGAGTTATTCTTGTCTTGCTATGCTACTTCCTGTTAGCATATGTTAGCATATTTTGCTATGCAAACTCCTGACTTCTTTCAAGCTATATTTTATTTGATGTTCTGTTATTTTTTTAATAATATCTAACTTTTAAATTGAGCTATTCTTGTCTTGCTATGCTACTTCCTGTTAGCATATGTTACCATATTTTGCTATGCAAACTCCTGACTACTTTCAACCTTTATTTTATTTGATGTTTTTTTATTTTTTAATAATATTTAAACTTTTAAATTAAGTTATTATTGTCTTGCAATGCTACTTCCTGTTAGCATACGTTATCATATTTTGCTATGCAAACTCCTGACTTCTTTCAAACTATATTTTATTTGATGTTTTGTTTATTTTTAAATAATATTTATACTTTAAAATGGAGTTATTCTTGTCTTGCTATGCTACTTCCAGTTAGCATATGTTACCATATTTTGCTATGCAAACTCCTGACTACTTTCAACCTTTATTTTATTTGATGTTCTGTTTATTTTTTAATAATATTTATACTTTTAAATTAAGTTATTATTGTCTTGCTATGTTACTTCCTGTTAGCGTCCGTTAGCAGATTTTGCTATGCAAACTCCTGACTTCTTTCAAGCTACATTGTATTTGATGTTTTGTTTATTTTTTAATAATATTTATACTTTTAAATTAAGTTATTATTGTCTTGCTATGTTACTTCCTGTTAGCGTCCGTTAGAAGATTTTGCTATGCAAACTCCTGACTTCTTTCAAGCTACATTGTATTTGATGTTTTGTTTATTTTTAAATAATATTTATACTTTTAAATTAAGTTATTATTGTCTTGCTATGTTACTTCCTGTTAGCGTCCGTTAGCATATTTTGCTATGCAAACTCCTGACTTCTTTCAAGCTAAATTGTATTTGATGTTTTGTTTATTTTTAAATAATATTTATACTTTTAAATTCAGTTATTCTTGTCTTGCTATGCTACTTCCTGTTAGTGGCTATTAGCATATTTTGCTATGCAAAACTCCTGACTTCTTTCAAGCTATATTTTAATTTGATGTTTTGTTTATTGTTTAGGTTAAATCAATGTAGACTTTCCGTGTCAGTTTCAATAAAGTTTATTTTTAAAGCAGCACCAACGTGGACAATAAGTCACGCTGACCATCTTTGATGTCTTAACTCAACCGCACACACACACACACACACACACACACACACACACACACACACACACACACACACACACACACACACACACACACACACACACACACACACACACACACACACACAAACGTTCACTTCTTTAAAAAAGGCGTTTTGAAGCTCCATGTGTCGAAGAGAAAAAGGCTTTTCTTTTTCCGACCGGGGTTGAGTCACGGTGACATCGTGGCTAATTAGACGCCGTGTGGTGCAGTCGCTCCGTGTTTCCGAAAACACGCCGTCAATTACGTGTCGCGGCTACAGAGGATTTTTCCTTGACATCCGCAGGGAAACTTGAACAATGTTTTTCTTCTCCGTCGCCTTTTAGGTTCCAAACTTTGAATAGAAGACGCTTTCATCATGCGTTTTGTTTAAAAATATATTTAAAAAACAGGAAGTTTTTCCGTTAAGAGTGCTGAGACATCTGCCAAGCAGCTCATTTAAGCCTAAAGTTATTGGCGATGTGTCGATGAAGCTTCATGAAACAGTGTCATTGTCGTTGTTTAGAGCTCAGTAGGTGGCGCCATCAGTTTAAAAATGATGTGATGTTTCATTAGAACAGTTGATCAAAACAAAGGAAAATAGTGCAGAGACCGCCATCTAGTGGACTCTGACAATAATGACACTGCTTCATGAAGCTTCATCAGATCATCAGTAGTTTTTAATCTGGCACTTAAAGCCGATCATATGGTTGGTTTCCAATGTTTTTCCAGTGGTTATCCTGGACCAGACCTGCGTTCAAGTCCCTTAGATAACAAGTGTCTGTGGCAACCGTACAACAATGTGGGATTAACCTTATCACACTAACATTATTTTGTTGTCGGATTGTGTCCTTTGATCTTAAAAGTTATGGTGTCTGGATGAAACGCGTCGCTAAGTATTTTCCCTGAATAGAATTCTTCAAGATATTCCTGGATCCAGATGGTAACGTGAACGATTGTTTTACAAAAACAAAATTACATTTACATTCAAAAATTGACATAATTATAAAATAGTTTTTTTTTACAATATTGGCAAAGATTTGAGTTCACACAACTATAATACATTTTTATTTAGAATTTATGATCAAATAGTTGTTTGATCAAGAAGATGTTTTTTTGTTGTTGTTTTTTTAAACCAGCGCATTTGTAATGACGCTTCTTTTTATGATGACTATAACAATGTGAATAGCTAATGTAAGACATAATGTTCAAATATAATACTTAATTGTTTTTATTGTTGTAATGTGTGCTTTGTTATTTAAAAAAATTATGGTTTCTGGGGTTTATTTTTTTTCCCCAAAAATGACTTTAAATGCAACAGGCTGCTATGAAAAATTCCCTATGTATAGAATCCTTCAATACAATTCTGGATCCAGATGGTAATGAGAAAGATAGTTTTACAAAGAAAAATGTTTTCTTAACCTTTTTTTAAAAAAATTACACAATGATTCTAGACTATACATGAAGAACCGGAACAATCTCAATGTACTAAATATGTTTATTGTGATATTTTATCACTTTACTGCCAAATATTTGAGTTCACAAAACAACTGATCATTTTAATTTGGAAATCATGATAAAATAAGTTATAATGTTTTAAAAAATGGCGCATTTAAAAAAATAAATGTTATTTTTATTATGACTATTTAAAATGTAATATTCATATCCAACAAGAAAAAAATGAAAACCCAAGAGTAACAAATAATTAACAATTTAAATAAAGCAAAAAAGAAGATTTCTCCTCAATAAAACTAAATACGGACTTACAGTTAAAACAACATGACTTGTTAAAAATAAAAATAACATTTATATTCATGTTGAATAAAATTGACTAAACAAAAAAAGGAAAAAGAGTTAATTAATTTAAAATATGCACTTATTAAAAATAGATTCATGAGGAAACATTATTGAATAAAGGTTGAACATTAAAAGGAAAATACTGAGATACTTAAAAGAAAAAGCAGAACCAAAAAGAATTGCAAGGAGCGAGTGACTCTACAAGTAAGAAAAAGACAGTTTTTTCAGTTGTTATTTGTCGCCAAACGCTGGCTTCTCCTTCACGCTCCCTGAAGGTGGAATATAATTGGACGACTCTTAATAGACTCAGATTTACTGGTTGATTGCTCTGGTCTGGGCTGGCAGCAGAGTCGTCGACCGGGTCAGCACCAGGTCGTCTGCGCAGTAATGACAGTTTCCAAACACTCGCGAACGAAGACGGAAATAACATTGTGGGAGAAAAAAAAAAGGTTGAATTGGAATCAAAATTGAAGACGGTGAAAAAGATGACGCAAGTCCAGACGAATATAGTTGAGAGAAAGCTTGCAGTTGAACAACCAGAGGATAGAATAGAATTGAATATTAACAATATATTCTTGATTTCATGCATTATCTATATTAAAACTATTATTATAACTATTCAAAGTTTAATAAAATGAACTCTTTTAAATATGATATACTTTTTTTTCCGAAAATAATAATGAATAATATGACTAAAATAATTAAGATATGCTTTATATATATATAAAAAATTCATGAAAAGTATTTAAAAATGTTGTAGGCTATTGTTCTTTCGCCACAAGGCAAAAAAGACCGAATTATATTTGATGAATGATTTAAAAATTGTCATAATTTCAATTGGTTGCCTCAAGCTAGAAACGAACCTGCAACCGTTTCGCCTCAGAGCGAACAATAATACAGTTCTCACGGGGGCTTGATTTCTCCACCACATCAGCAAATTAAATTGAGCATTTGCAATTCAAAGGAAGAGAATCTTTTGAGACCAAATATATATCGCCCGTAATTTTTACTTTTATTCTGCTTTCATCCCAAATAATTTGCTTGAGAAAATGCAATTTTTCTTTGCCTTAAAAAAAACCCCAGGAAAGCTTCTGTGCAATAATGTTGTTCTTGGCAAAACATTTCACCCACTCTGACCTCTAGTGTTTCCTACTCCGGCTATAATGGCACTAGACGAGGACCCTTTTGGAAGGACAAACATGTCCATGTATCTTTTCATCACTGCCCTTAAAATGTTTTTTGAAATCACATACTTTCTTGGTTTGTTTCTTATAATAATATATTTAATCGACAAGCGACAAACGGCATGTTTGGGCTGTTAAACAAAACATAATCTTTGAATTCACAATTAATACATATAAGTGTAAATATTTGGGGAATAAAGTGAAGATAATAACAAAAGGTTTTTAAAAGCTTCATATTAAATTAAATACAATTTTATTTATAGTGTCAAATCATACCTAGTATGAGTCATACTGAGTTATCTCAAGACATTTTACAGATTAAGTAAGACTAAATCGGAGAAAAGAAAAACATACACTCAACAATGAGTGAATTACAGCATGACAGTGGCCAGGAAAAACTTCCATTTAGACGGCAGAAACCTCCAGTAGAACAAGACTCAATGTTGAACACAACTTGATTATTAAAAAAAAAAAAAGAATCAGAAAACATTCTATCGCCTGTTTATACACAACTGTTGGAATTTGTTGGAGGCATAATCGAATATATAAATGAAATAATATGAATTAAATGAAAAGAGATCCAAACTTATAAAATAAAATGGTACGAATGAGTGATGACTGATATGCTTCAGAGAAAAACCAAAAAGTAAGATAACATAAATGGCAAGCGTAAGGAGGAAATGGAAACATTTTTATCATTTGAGAGCATCACACATGAATATGTAGTGGTGGAAAATAACAAAATAGATGCAAGTATTTTATTTATAAACTAATTACGGCCATTTATTTAGCAAAGCATAACGAGCAACTTTACACATTTGCAGACGTATAACTAAACCAAATAATGACGGATAAAAAGTTCTAAAAAGACCGACCCCTCCTGGTAAAACTATCATTTCTTTACTAACTTAATATCATTTTAAAAAACGTGTTTGTTTCCCTAATAAATAGTACAATAATAAGGTTTGAATGAAGCTTAAAGTTCAGCTGAAATAACGGATTTATAATGAAGAGAAAAATCTACAAACTGCACCTTTAAATAATTTACTGTATTTTTTCTCCACACTTCATTTCCAACTTATTTTGTGATCTTTTAAACTTGACTTTTTTATACTTTTTAAACTCTATTGAGAGACTCAACAAACTTTCAAAACTCTCCAACAAATCCTCATCATTATGTGTCCGGACTGACTTTCTTTCTTTCCAGGTGGACTTCGAACCCTCACCATATCCAGACTCTAACGACGTCTTCTGAGGACACAAACAAAAACAAACCCAGATCCATCTGAAAACAGTCGTGCGTGAAGCTCCGTCTGCGCGCACGGATTTTACGCGTCACTTGCTGCTCAGAAAATACTCTCTCGGTTCATCTAAAAAAAAAAAAAACTGCTTGAAAAGTGAAAGAAACGCCAAATATTGACCTTTAAAAAAAAGTTGAACACGCGTCAAAACTGTGTAGAAAAGTGTTCCGTGAACGCAGCACAGGGATCGATAGTGATCGATAGTGATCGATAAACAGCGTCTTACCTCCTCCGTGTCTCCTGCAGGAAACGCTCAAAAACGAGAGAGAAAACGCGCACAGAATCCACCACTTGTCGACTGGAGACATGTTGATCCAAAGTGAGGGAAAAAGTTCTTGCTCCACTTCAGAGATATTCGTCCCGGGCGCGTGTGCGTGTGCGCGCGTCTCCGTGCGAGTGAACTTCCGTCCGATAAAGAAGTGCACTTTATCTACTTTAGAAGCACACACGCATTTCCGGGATGTGTCACTAATATTACTTGAAGAGGGGTTTTCTTTTTTTCTTTATATTTCACATTTTATTTATTATTCTGATAAATAATACACGTTTAACTTGAGCTTGAATTAATCATTTAAATAAATATATCCAAGTTATATACAACGTTTGAACTTCATAGAGTATCAGAAAATATCAATTAAAATAACTTCTCAAAATTAAAAATTTAAAGACTTAATATTTTAAATAAAAACAGTCATTACTTTCCATGTTTTGTAAAGTAGTTTAGTGAACATGAGAATTTGAGACATGTATTAGAAACCCAATTATTTGAAACGTTACATTTAATAATAATTAATAATGTGGCGAAAAAAAATAGTTTGGACATGCTTTACATTTTAAGAAAATATTGTCTTGTATTATCAAACATAACAATAATATTGCAAAGTATTTAAGCTGCATAGCAGAACAAGGTGAAAAGGTTAATGTTCTTTCGCGTCCAGCTTAATAGAAGCTAAATCATGTTTGTTAAATGATTCCATAATGTTTGTAGTTTCAAGATTCTAGTGCAGCTTCCAGGATGAGCAACACGGGAGCTTGATTTCTCCACCAAAGCAGGTATCGAGCGTTTCTCAGTGTAACGCTTTAAAATGTAACAGTTCACAATGTAACAATATTCACTGTGACGTTTTACACTAAACAGCTTTACACCGTGACGCTTCTTAACGTAATACTTCACTATATAAAACTTCATAATGTAACACTGAACTGTGTAACGCTTCAAACTGTAAGTAATACTTTATATATTAAGAAACTATTATCCAGAAACGTATTAAGTATTACACAGTGTTCAACCTGCAAAGCAGCACAATGTGAAAAAGCTAATGTTCTTTCGTCTCTAGCTTAAAAAAAATAAAGTTAAGATAATAACAAAAGGTTTTTAAAAGCTTCATTATTTAATTTAATTAAATTTTAGTAAAGTTAGCGAGACATTTTATAGTTTACGTAAGACTATATCGGAAAAAAGAAAAACAGAGAATCAACAATAAGTGAATCACAGAGTGACAGTGGCCAGGAAAAACTTCCATTTAGACGGCAGAAACCTCAAGCAGAACCAGACTCAATATTGAACACAACTTGATTATTAAAAAGAAAAAAAAGAATCAGAAAACATTCTATCGCTTGTTTAAACACAACATAGGAATTGTTGGTGTCATTATCAAATATATAAATTAAATAATGTGAATGAAATGAAAAGAGATCCAAACATATAAAATAAAATGGTACGAACCGGTGATGAAAAAACATGCTTACATGAAACTAAACTGATATGCTTCAGAGAAAAACCAAAAAGTAAGATAACAGAAATGGCAAGCGTAAGGAGGAAATGGAAACATTTTTATCATTTCACAATTTGAAAAGGCCAATGTTCTTACGCCTCTAGCTTAAAAAAACAAAATAATGTTTGCTAACTGATTCAAATGATTATAATATCAAACGCCACACTGAAGTCATGGAGTTGGCCTCAGGCTAGAAACCAACCTGCAGCTGTTTGGCTGTGAGGCATAGAAATGATCAGTACACACTGTACACTCTAGGAGGAGAAACCTTCCCTTTGTTTGATAAAATGTATTTTTGTTGTCTTTCTGTTGTCTGTTGAGTCTACCTGAGCTTCCAGGAGGACTAACACAGGAGTTTGATTTCTCCACCACAGCAGCAAATTTAAGCTTCAGCAATTCAAAGAAGTTCAAGGAGTATCTATGTAACGCTTGGCTATGTAATGCTGCAATGTGTAACACTTCAACATGTAATGCTTCACTATGTAATGCTTCACTTCGTGACACTTCAACATGTAATGCTTGACTATGTAACGCTTCACTATGTAATGCTTGACTATGTAACGCTTCACTTTGTAACACTTCAACATGTAATGCTTCACTATGTAACGCTTCACAATGTAATGCTTGACTATGTAACGCTTGACTATGTAACACTTCACTATGTAACGCTTCACTTTGTAACACTTCAACATGTAATGCTTCACTATGTAATGCTTCACTTCGTGACACTTCAACATGTAATGCTTCACTATGTAACACTTCACTATGTAACACTTCACTATGTAACACTTCACTATGTAACACTTCACTATGTAACGCTTCACTTTGTAACACTTCACTATGTAACACTTCACTATGTAACACTTCACTATGTAACACTTCACTATGTAACACTTCACTATGTAACACTTAACTATGTAATGCTTCACTTTGTAACACTTCAACATGTAATGATTCACTATGTAACACTTCACTATGTAATGCTGCACTGTGTAACACTTCAACATTTAATGCTTCACTATGTAACGCTTCACTTTGTAACACTTCAACATGTAATGCTGCACTATGTAACACTTCACTATGTAATGCTGCACTGTGTAACACTTCAACATTTAATGCTTCACTATGTAACGCTTTACTATGTAACGCTTGACTATGTAACGCTTCACTATGTAACGCTTTACTATGTAATGCTTCACTATGTAACGCTGCACTTTTTAACACTTCAACATGTAACGCTGCACTATGTAACGCTTCACTATGTAACACTTCAACATGTAACGCTTCACTATGTAACGCTTCACTTTGTAACACTTCAACATGTAATGCTTCACTATGTAATGCTTCACTATGTAACGCTGCACTTTTTAACACTTCAACATGTAACGCTGCACTATGTAACGCTTGACTATGTAACACTTCAACATGTAACGCTTCACTATGTAACGCTTCACTTTGTAACACTTCAACATGTAATGCTTCACTATGTAACGCTTGACTATGTAACACTTGACTATGTAATGCTTGACTATGTAACGCTTCACTTTGTAACGCTTCACTTTGTAACACTTCAACATGTAATGCTGCACTATGTAACACTTCACTTTGTAACGCTTGACTATGTAACGCTTCACTATGTAACGATTCACTATGTAATGCTTCACTATGTAACGCTGCACTGTGTAACACTTCAACATGTAACGCTGCACTATGTAACACTTGACTATGTAACGCTTGACTATGTAATGCTTGACTATCTAACGCTTCACTATGTAACGCTTCACTATGTAACGCTTCACTTTGTAACACTTCAACATGTAATGCTGCACTATGTAACACTTCACTATGTAACACTTCACTATGTAACGCTTCACTTTGTAACACTTCAACATGTAATGCTTCACTATGTAATGCTTCACTATGTAACGCCTCACTATGTAACGCTTCACTTTGTAACACTTCAACATGTAATGCTGCACTATGTAACGCCTCACTATGTAACGCTTCACTATGTAATGCCTCACAATGTAACACTTCACTATGTCAAGCGTTGCATAGTGACTATGTAACGCTTCACTATGTAACGATTCACTATGTAATGCTTCACTATGTAACGCTGCACTGTGTAACACTTCAACATGTAATGCTTCACTATGTAACGCTGCACTGTGTAACACTTCAACATGTAATGCTTCACTATGTAACACTTCAACATGGAATGCTTCACTATGTAACGCTTCACTTTGTGACACTTCAACATGTAATGCTTCACTATGTAACGCCTCACTATGTAACGCTTCACTATGTAATGCCTCACAATGTAACACTTCACTATGTCAAGCGTTGCATAGTGACTATGTAACGCTTCACTATGTAACGATTCACTATGTAATGCTTCACTATGTAACGCTGCACTGTGTAACGCTTCAACATGTAATGCTTCACTATGTAACGCTTCAACATGTAATGCTTCACTATGTAACGCTGCACTGTGTAACACTTCAACATGTAATGCTTCACTATGTAACGCTGCACTGTGTAACACTTCAACATGTAATGCTTCACTATGTAACGCTTCACTATGTAACGCTTCACTATGTAACGATTCACTATGTAATGCTTCACTATGTAACGCTGCACTGTGTAACACTTCAACATGTAATGCTTCACTATGTAACACTTCAACATGGAATGCTTCACTATGTAACGCTTCACTTTGTAACACTTCAACATGTAACGCTGCACTATGTAACACTTGACTATGTAACGCTTGACTATGTAACGCTTGACTATGTAATGCTTGACTATGTAACGCTTGACTATGTAACGCTTGACTATGTAACGCTTGACTATGTAACGCTTGACTATGTAATGCTTGACTATGTAACGCTTCACTTTGTAACACTTCACTATGTAACGCTTCACTATGTAACACTTCACTATGTAACACTTCACTATGTAACGCTTCACTTTGTAACACTTCAACATGTAATGCTGCACTATGTAACACTTCACTATGTAACACTTCACTATGTAACGCTTCACTTTGTAACACTTCAACATGTAATGCTTCACTATGTAATGCTTCACTATGTAACGCCTCACTATGTAACGCTTCACTTTGTAACACTTCAACATGTAATGCTGCACTATGTAACGCTTCACTTTGTGACACTTCAACATGTAATGCTTCACTATGTAACGCCTCACTATGTAACGCTTCACTATGTAATGCCTCACAATGTAACACTTCACTATGTCAAGCGTTGCATAGTGACTATGTAACGCTTCACTATGTAATGATTCACTATGTAATGCTTCACTATGTAACGCTGCACTGTGTAACACTTCAACATGTAATGCTTCACTATGTAACGCTGCACTGTGTAACACTTCAACATGTAATGCTTCACTATGTAACGCTTCACTATGTAACGCTTCACTATGTAACGATTCACTATGTAATGCTTCACTATGTAACGCTGCACTGTGTAACACTTCAACATGTAATGCTTCACTATGTAACGCTGCACTGTGTAACACGTCAACATGTAATGCTTCACTATGTAACACTTCACTATGTAACGCTTCACTTTGTAACACTTCAACATGTAACGCTGCACTATTTAACACTTCACTATGTAACGCTTCACTTTGTAACGCTTCACTATGTAACGCTTCACTTTGTAACACTTCAACATGTAATGCTTCACTATGTAACACTTCACTATGTAACACTTCACTATGTAACACTTCACTATGTAACGCTTAACTTTGTAACACTTCAACATGTAATGCTTCACTATGTAACACTTCACTATGTAACACTTCACTATGTAACGCTTAACTTTGTAACACTTCAACATGTAATGCTTCACTATGTAACACTTCACTATGTAACACTTCACTATGTAACACTTCACTATGTAACGCTTCACTTTGTAACACTTCAACATGTAATGCTTCACTATGTAACACTTCACTATGTAACACTTCACTATGTAACACTTCACTATGTAACGCTTAACTTTGTAACACTTCAACATGTAATGCTTCACTATGTAACACTTCACTATGTAACACTTCACTATGTAATGCTTCACTATGTAACGCCTCACTATGTAACGCTTAACTTTGTAACACTTTAACATGTAATGCTTCACTATGTAATGCTTCACTATGTAACACTTCACTATGTAACACTTCACTATGTAATGCTTCACTATGTAACGCCTCACTATGTAACGCTTAACTTTGTAACACTTTAACATGTAATGCTTCACTATGTAATGCTTCACTATGTAACGATTCACTATGTAACACTTTAACATGTAATGCTTCACTATGTAACGCTTCACTATGTAACGCTGCACTATGTAACGCTGCACTATGTAACGCTTCACTGTGTAACACTTCAACATGTTATGCTTCACAATGTAACGCTTGACTATGTAACGCTTCAACATGTAATGCTTCACAATGCAACGCTTGACTATGTAACGCTTCAACATGTAATGCTTCACAATGTAACGCTTCACTAAGCAACGCTTGACTATGTAATGCTTCACTATGTAACGCCTCACTATGTAACGCTTCACTATGTCAAGCGTTGCATAGTGACTATGTAACGCTTCACTATGTAACGATTCACTATGTAACACTTTAACATGTAATGCTTCACTATGTAATGCTTCACTATGTAACGCCTCACTATGTAACGCTGCACTAGGTAACGCTTGACTATGTAGCGCTTCACTATGTAACGCTGCACTATGTAACGCTTGACTATGTAGCGCTTCACTATGTAACGCTGCACTATGTAACGCTTCACTGTGTAACACTTCAACATGTTATGCTTCACTATATAATGCTTCACTATGCAACGCTTGACTATGTAACGCTTCAACATGTAATGCTTCACAATGTAACGCTTCACTAAGCAACGCTTGACTATGTAATGCTGCACTATGTAACGCTTGACTATGTAACGCTGCACTATGTAACGCTTGACTATGTAATGCTGCACTATGTAACGCTTGACTATGTAATGCTGCACTATGTAACGCTTGACTATGTAGCGCTTCACTATGCAACGCTGCACTATGTAACGCTTCACTATGTAACGCTGCACTATGTAACGCTTCACTATGTAACGCTGCACTATGTAACGCTTCACTATGTAATGCTTGACTATGTAACGCTTCACTGTGTAACACTTCAACATGTTATGCTTCACTATATAATACTTCACTATGTAACGCTTCACTATGTAATGCTTCACTATGTAAAACTTCACTATGTAACACTTCACTATGTAACGCTTCACTATGTAATGCTGCACTGTGTAACACTTCAACATGTAATGTTTCACTATGTAACGCTTCACTATGTAACCCTTGACTTTGTAACCCTTGACTATGTAACACTTCACCATGTAACACTTCAGCGTGTAACGCTTCACTATATAGTGCCTCACTATGTAATACATCACCATGAAACACTTCACCGTGTTACGCCTCACAATGTAACACTATACAATGTACAACAAGAGGGAGCTGTCACGTCTGCAGTTAATACATCCTCTGCATCCATAATTCTGGGCAGCTGTAGTAGAAGAACTTACATCTCAACACATTTATATTCGTGACTTCTGAGTTGTTCTTGGTGTTATCTTGATCTTTTAAGTATATATTTTATTGGTTATTGTTTTAATTGTTTAAGCGCTTTGTGACCCTGGTCTGGAAAAGCCCTCTGCAAGTATAAATTACTTACTTACTTACTTACAATGCAGTGCTTCTCAATATAATGCCTCACTATGTAACGCTTCACAATGTAATGCTATCTATGTAATGCTTCCGAAATTAAAACTTCACAATATGGGGTTTAAGAATGTAGCACCTGACGCAAATATTAAGAATGAAAAAGTGTTCAACCTGCATAGCAGCACAGTTTAAAAAGGCTGATGGTCTTTCGCCTCTAGCTTTACAATCTCACTTTTTACACTTCATGATTGAACGCTTCTCATCGTTGCAAACAATACGAACAATGATGATTCACAATTACTGATATAAAACATGATGATTGAGTCAATGTTATTTTTTTATAACTGCAGATAACAGTGCGATGACTCCGCATGTAAAGGTAATGATTGGTCAACTCAACCAAAACTCTGCCAGCAAACGTACTTGAAGCATCGTGTTTCTGTTTCACTGCCCATCCCTCCAGTGACCTCTCGGTCAACGCACACTATCACCAGTGACTCACTTCCTGCTCCAAACACACACTCAGACGGTAATAGCAGCTGAGTCAAAGTCAAAAAATGGAATTGAGATGGATTTTAGTCGACTTAAAGTTCATACAGAAGTCAGGAAAAAGTGAAAGTGTGGATTCCTATGAGCTTTAAAGTTAATTCCTGCTCATGAGCAAACACTGAGGTGTCGTTGAACTGTCGTCACAAACACTAAAAACAGCCATTTAGCCAAAAGGTTCGTGACAGCGCTCCCTGACGGCCTCTGAGGTGCGTTTATAAGCTCGAGCAAATATGAATTTAAAGAAAGGTCGTTAACGTCACAGAGATAAAGGCTTTCATGTAATTATCAGATAATGATGATTCACAAGAGTGTGATACCAGAACAAATATTGAGTCACGTTTCTTTGTTCCTCAGGAAATTAATTCTGAAGAATTTCTCTTTGATGAGAAACTAATGGAATGACACATGTTCTATTTTTACATACATTTAACATGTAATTCTTCATAGTAGATGGAACTTTTCTATTGATCCCCGTATCAATACTTTGAGTGACGAGAGTTTAAAATATAATAAAAAATAATATTGATTTCATGTCTGTCACTTGTTTTTGAAAATCAACTACGATCATAATGAGGATCATGTCCTTTAAGTCTGAGACCATTTTTCTCAGTTTAGAAAAGATGATGCTTGGGAGAACAATAGCATGAAGCTATGGTGGCCCAGAAGTGCAAAACAACTTTACAAACCTTGAAACTAATTTAAAAAGTCTGAAAACAAATGAACAAACCCTTGAAACAAGTCAGGATGATAAAAAAAAAACTATTTCCTTTTCAGAGTTTGCAGCATTCAGGAAATTGTAAAACTTTTCTGAATTTAGTAATTTGTTTCAAGAATTTATCATTTTGTTTGAGAATTTGTAAGGTTGGTTTCAGAAAGTTGTCATTTCGAAAGAAATGCTAGTTTGTAATAGAAATTTTTAAGTTTGTTTCAGGAAATGTACAGTATATTGTGTTTCAGAGTTTGTATTATATTTTAGCAAGTTTTTTGTTTTTTTTCTCAGAATAATAAAATGTTTTTCAGGAAATTGTCATTTTGTTTCAGTTTCAGAGTTTAAAAATGTGCTTTTGGAATTAAAATTGAGAAAGAAAATAGCCAATTTTCTATAGAATATTGTGATTTTTGTTTCAGGGAATTTAAATATTGTTTTAGAGATTGTAGCACTGGTTTCAGTAAGTTGTTTTTTTCTTTCAGAATTTTTTTATGTGTTTCAGGAAGACGTCATTTTGTTTTTGAGTTCAAAAATATGTTTTAAGAATTATCATTTTTAATTAAAATGTAATAATTCGTTTTAGAAAATAGTAATTTTGTTTCATGAAAATCAAAATTGTGTTTCAGAGTTTTTTACATTGGTTTCAGTAAGTTGTATTTTTTTCCCTCTGAATTATAAAATATGTTTTGTCATTTTGTTTAAAAGTATATTTAGAATACAAATTTGCCAATCGTATTTAAGAAAATTTTAATTGTGTTTTCGTCACATGTACACCAGATAAAAATTGAATAAAAAAAACAAAGAAGAATATGTGATCTTTATTATGTTAATTACTTTTTTTGGAAAAATGTTAAGCAAATGAAACAAACCAGTGATAGATTCTTAAGATTTAAGTGTGTGTGCGCGTGTGTGTGTGTGTGCGTTTGTGTGTACTCAGTCAACAAGAATGTGGTGTCGCTCTGCTCCATCACCGAGTCAGAACTTCCCTGGAAACCTCCTCCTCAGGTTCACGAGGACCAAAATAAAAAAAGTAACGGTCAAAAGATCACTTGGAATTTCCTGTTCGCGCACTTTCCCACAAATTCCTTATTAATGACGCGAAACCAAAAGCTAATCTTTCGAAGTTATTAAAAGTTAAGCCTGAGATTTCATCATAAGCCTCCCTCGAATTAACAATTATTTTCAGTCATTATTAGTCATTTCAAATAGAAAACTTTTCTAAAATATCTAAATATGTTTTGACGTGTCAGCATTTTTAAATCATATCTTAAAACGTTGATTTTCTTTGAAAAAGTTGCATCTGTTGAACACGTTGCTGACCTTTCCTGCACCAGTTTCCTGCTCGCATCCTCTGAAGAGTCGTAACTTTCCTTCAGCTTATCTGCACATTTTCAATTCATGCTTCATAAACACAACTGCTCGCGGTGACATCAGCAACATCTGTCGTTCGCATCAGACGCTGCATTTTTCCCTCCAGTCGCTGAGAAATGAATGTTTTCAAAGCCATGAGCGGCTTCTGTGCAACAGTTAGAAGAATCTGGATGTTTTTATTTGGTAGTTGTGTAACATTCTTTATTAAAGGTAAATAATACGTCCAGGTTTTTATCAGTGTTTACTTAGTTGGGATTGGAAAAACACAACAAATAATGTGTAACGCTTTGTAATACAAAATCAAATAGTTAAACATCAATGACAAATAAAGAAAATAATATAAATAAAGTTTGATTATTTATATTCTGATCAGTGAAATATAACAAAACAAATCAAAATTGTTGGATTTCAGTTGAAAAATGTTTGATTATAGTTGAAGTGTTTGATTATAGTTGAAAATTGTTTGATTACAGTAGAAAATTGTTTAATTTTAGTTGAAAATTGTTAGACTTTAGTTGAAAATTGTTTGATTTTAGTTGAAAATTGTTTGATTATAGTTGAAAATTGTTTGATTTTAGTTGAAAATTGTTTGATTATAGTTGAAAATTGTTTGATTACAGTTGAAAATTGTTTGAATAAAGTTGAGAATTGTTTGATTCCAGTTGAAAATTGTTTGATTATAGTTGAAAATTGTTTGATTACAGTTGAAAATTGTTTGATTAAAGTTGAAAATTGTTTGATTTTAGTTGAAAATTGTTTGATTATAGTTGAAAATTGTTTGATTTTAGTTGAAAATTGTTTGATTTTAGTTGAAAATTGTTTGATTATAGTTGAAAATTGTTTGATTTTAGTTGAAAATTGTTTGATTACAGTAGAAAATTGTTTGATTATAGTTGAAAATTGTTTGATTTTAGTTGAAGTGTTTGATTATAGTTTAAAATTGTTTGATTACAGTTGAAAATTGTTTGATTTTAGTTGAAGTGTTTGATTATAGTTGAAAATTGTTTGATTACAGTTGAAAATTGTTTGATTATAGTTGAAAATTGTTTGATTATAGTTGAAAATTGTTTGATTTTAGTTGAAAATTGTTTGATTATAGTTGAAAATTGTTTGATTTTAGTTGAAAAGTGTTTGATTATAGTTGAAAATTGTTTGATTTTAGTTGAAAATTGTTTGATTATAGTTGAAAATTGTTTGATTTTAGTTGAAAATTGTTTGATTTTAGTTGAAAAGTGTTTGATTATAGTTGAAAATTGTTTGATTACAGTTGAAAATTGTTTGATTACAGTTGAAAATTGTTTGATTTTAGTTGAAAAGTGTTTGATTATAGTTGAAAATTGTTTGATTTTAGTTGAAAATTGTTTGATTATAGTTGAAAATTGTTTGATTACAGTTGAAAATTGTTTGATTAAAGTTGAAAATTGTTTGATTTTAGTTGAAAATTGTTTGATTTTAGTTGAAAATTGTTAGACTTTAGTTGAAAAGTGTTTGATTATAGTTGAAAATTGTTTGATTACAGTTGAAAATTGTTTGATTAAAGTTGAAAATTGTTTGATTTTAGTTGAAAATTGTTTGATTATAGTTGAAAATTGTTTGATTTTAGTTGAAAATTGTTTGATTTTAGTTGAAAATTGTTTGATTATAGTTGAAAATTGTTTGATTTTAGTTGAAAATTGTTTGATTACAGTAGAAAATTGTTTGATTATAGTTGAAAATTGTTTGATTTTAGTTGAAGTGTTTGATTATAGTTGAAAATTGTTTAATTACAGTAGAAAATTGTTTGATTATAGTTGAAAATTGTTTGATTTTAGTTGAAAATTGTTTGATTACAGTAGAAAATTGTTTAATTTTAGTTGAAAATTGTTAGATTTTAGTTGAAAAGTGTTTGATTATAGTTGAAAATTGTTTGATTACAGTTGAAAATTGTTTGATTTTAGTTGAAAATTGTTTGATTATAGTTGAAAATTGTTTGATTATAGTTGAAAATTGTTTGATTATAGTTGAAAATTGTTTGATTATAATTGAAAATTGTTTGATTATAGTTGAAAATTGTTTGATTTTAGTTGAAAATTGTTTGATTATAGTTGAAAATTGTTTGATTACAGTTGAAAATTGTTTGATTACAGTTGAAAATTGTTTGATTATAGTTGAAAATTGTTTGATTACAGTTCAAAATTGTTTGATTATATTAAATATTATTTGATTATAGTTGTAAATTGTTAGATTTAGTTGAAAATGGTTTAATTTTAGTTGAAAATTGTTAGATTTAAGTGAAAAATAGTTTGATTTCAGTAAAAACCTGTTTAAGTATAGTTGAACATTGTTTGATTATAGTTAAAAAGTGTTTGATTACAGTTAAAAATTGTTTGATTACAGTTAAAACTGGTTTAATTATAGTCAAAATGGAATGGACCATCCTCTCCACATTTTCTCAGACAGAATCCTCCTAAATTGAGGCCCCCGTCTCAACAAGAGTTAACCTCTGGTGACCCCTGAACCAGTTGAGTTTAAAACCCCTCTGGGACCATTTGTAATGAATCATAGCTAATATAGAGTTCATGTGGAACCGTCTGCGATTACAAAGATGCCACTTCCATACACACAGTTATAATTCCAAATACAGAACTAAAACTTTAACTTTTACCTTTGAAAACTGTATTTGGCTGTTGAAAAATGTGACATATATTACAATTTCAGACAAATTTCAAATGGTAAAAAAGGGATAAAGACGTGTGATTAACCTTTTTTATGCGTACTTTCTTCAGAAAAGGTCATTTTTAAGAGATTCTACAAAAAGATAAGAACAAGTACTTCTGATTATGGATGCAGTAGCACGAGAGATTGTTAGACTTCCCTGGAATCAGCAGTCAGTCCACCACGAGGCCCTGGATCAAAGTGCTGATGATGTGCCGGCACTTGTGACATTCTTCAAAAGTAAAGGGTCACTTGTTTCTAAACCTCTGTCTGATCGTAACAAACGACCTCTTCAACCGTCTGCATTCAGGCCACGTCCTGGAGGGAACCTCGGAATAATGAGAGGCTGCTTTCCTTATCGCTGTAGCAGCTCAGCTGGAAATGTACAGTAACTCAGAAGGTTTATTGACTTTAAAGTTTGCATCCATTTATGTTGAAATACTTGTTCATTGTTCAACCTTTGAATATACATGTTTAACAGATATTTTTTACAGCATCAAATTAGGAATTTGAATGAATTTGAATGATTACAGTTGAAAATTATTTTATACAGTTGAAAATTGTTTCATTATATTAAATATTCTTTGATTATAGTTGTAAATTGTTAGATTTTAGTTGAAAATTGTTTGATTATAGTTGAAAATTGTTAGATTATAGTTGAAAATTGTTAGATTTTAGTTGAAAATTGTTAGATTTTAGTTGAAAAGTGTTAGATTTTAGTTGAAAAGTGTTTGATTATAGTTGAAAATTGTTTGATTATAGTTGAAAATTGTTTGATTACAGTTGAAAATTGTTTGATTATAGTTGAAAATTGTTTGATTGTAGTTGAAAATTGTTTGATTATAGTTGAAAATTGTTTGATTATATTAAATATTATTTGATTATAGTTGTAAATTGTTAGATTTTAGTTTAAAATTGTTTGATTATAGTTGAAAATTGTTTGATTATAGTTGAAAATTATTTTATACAGTTGAAAAATGTTTCATTATATTAAATATTATTTGATTATAGTTGTAAATTGTTAGATTTTAGTTTAAAATTGTTTGATTATAGTTGAAAATTATTCGATTATAGTTAAAAACTGTTTGATTATAGTTGAAAATCATTTGATTATAGTTGAAATTTGTTTGATTTCATTTGAAAATTGTTTGATTATATTTGAAAATGGTGTGATTATATTTGACATTTTTCGGTTGTAGTTGAAAATTGTTTGATTATAGTTGAAAATATTTGATTATAGTTGAATTTTTTTTGATTACAGTTGAAAATTATTTGGTTATTGTTGACATTTTTGGGTTGTAGTCGAAAATTGTTTGATTTTAGTTGAACATTTGTACATTATAGTTGAAAAGTAACTCAGATGGTTGATTGACTTTTCCTTAAACGTTGAAATACTTGTTGTTCATTGTTCAACTGATGAATATACATATTTCTTGCTGTCCATTTTTTTGTTGTCAATGCATTAATAAATTCAGTGTTAAAATAAATGTTGAAAAATGTTTTTCATGCCGTTAAACAATCCGTGTTTACTTATTCAAAGTCTAAGGCAAAAATATACTTCCATACTTCAGGCGTTTCTACAGTTTCCTCCGACCCTCCATGTGGATTCAGATCCAGTCCCAGTGGACCAGAGTTCCCAACGTGAGTCATGGGTTCGACAGCAGCTGCCGTCTTTCCATCCGTGAAATATGTCTGCTGGGTCGTGGAAACACCTGGTTCTCCACATCATGTTATCCGTGGAACCTTTGGAGCTGGTGAGTAAGAGGCTGCAGCGGGATTGTGTTACGATCCTCGACACTCCCAGCATTCATAGCGGCAGCGTGAGCACTCGTCGCGATGAAGTCGCCCTCGAAGAATTTCATCGGCAGAGTGACTCAGTGAGAGGGTTTCAAGCCAGTGGAAGACATGATGTCATTTGAACCGCTTATTGAATTTCACTATTAAACTTGGAACACCTACTGATGTATCACGATACCTCGTCGAATGTTTCGTGAAACCTCATGAATCCATGATGGAATTTCAATGGCTGCCTCAGTGTATGGTTCCGTATTATCAATCACTTATTTAGTTTGTACATTTTGTTTCTTTTGAGTCAAATTCAGGAGAGGATCCTATAGATATTTAGGGTTTTATTTATAGGATTTATTCCCACTATTTCTAACTCCTAATGGTAGAATTTTTGGATGGAAAAATGCGCTCAATTTTTCTCTGGTAAAAGCGAAGAGAAGCGAAGCAACAGGGTCACTGGTGAGCTATTGTGTTACAGTACCTTTGCAAAATCGCCTCCAGCTTATGGTGACAAGGAACAGAAAAACTCGAAGACATTTTATGTGCTTTGCTTCGCCGAAAACCTGGCTTTGTGAGAACAAACCAGGGATTCCAACTGCTCGGATCGGACTATGACACACACAGCTCTCTGGAGGGATTCTTACATCACATTCAATACAGAGTTTATATTTCAACAATTCCTGGTGCAAGGAAGAGACTTTTTGTCCGACATCACGGTTCTATTGTTCTGCAAATATTCTTCTTGCATTGAAGAACCTTTTACCCCCCACTGAGATTACGTCCCCCCGCAGACGAGCATGAAAGTGGCTTAGCGATTTTGAATGGGAAGCAGACCAATACGGATTCCTTTGTAATCGTTGCTGGCGACTTTGACAACGGAAGCCTCGCTCACACACCCATGATCGCCAGTGTGTGTTACACCTCCGTGAGTGTCGCATAACACTACCTGATTCCCACATACAAGCAGAAACTTAAAGTCTACACGCCTGCAGTTCAGACATCGAGAGCGCGAAGTAATAACGAACTTGCAAGACGGTCTAGACTTCGCAGACCGGGACGTGTTCAGAGCCGCGATGTAGTACATCAGCGTCTGTGAGTGACAGCTGCATCCCATCGCACACCTGGAATAATTACAGTAATGAAAAGCCCTGGTTCACGTCCATGCTAAGAGAAAAAAGAGAGAGAAGGAGGTGAATTTAGGAGTGGAGGCAGAGAAAGAAAGATCAGGTTTAGCAGGAAGGAGTGACACGCTAAACCAGACTTGGGCAAAGTGCGTCTCTTTGACTGTATTTATGCGGCCCTCGAATGTGATCATGAAGTATGATCATGTGTAAATGGTTCTAATGCATCAATACATGTATTTTGTATTTATTATTAATTTACATTCACACATAACACTTATTTACTTTTTCCCTCCTGTCTTGTGTGTAATTTTTCGGGTGTATTTTAATTGCTCAAAACATTTTTCTGAATCTGATTCAGATCTGAAGTGGGAATAAAATGACCTAAAATAGCCTCCTAATGACGAATGTCCTTTTTTTTTTTAGGGATTTTCTCGTCTTTTTTTTTGCTTGACGGCCCCTAACAACATTCACAGATTTTGACCCTGCTCACATTGATTTTAGACCCTGCGCTAAACACTTATTTTTCTGAAAACCTTTCAGTGAATGACTCTCCATCTGTAAGGATGGGCCTGAGGAACATTACCAACTACAAGCCTAGTCCCTCCTCTACCAGTGATGGCCTCAGCTTGGCAGATAGTCCCAACGAGTTCAACCAGTAGTGGAATTAAAACAACCTTCTGCACACTGTCATCTTACCACAGCCTACGACCTGTACAAGTCCTTCTCCGTAGAAGACCTTCCTCCGGTTGAGCTACCCCACTCCACCAAAAACAGTCATCAATATCAAGGAGGGGTAGGAAAAGGATTATGGAGCCCCTCATGGATCCACTGCAGTTTGCCTACAGGGCCAACGGGTCTGTTGATGACTCTCTGAACCTATGCCAGGTTCCTGTCGTCCCTGACCTCCTTAAACAAAACTGACAAACTCTCCCAGCTAGACTTGCCCAACTCCCTGATCAGATGAATTGCCGACATATTGCCTGACGTAAGAAAGCAGAAGTTGGGGAAACATATCCCAGACTTCCAGAGCATCAGCACCGGTACCTCTCAAGGCTGTGTTCTCGCACCCCTGCTATTCTACCTGTTCATCAACAGCTGAACCTCAAGTCATCTCTCTAAATCTCCTCAAGTCCACGGACGACACAACTCTGAGTTGACTCATCTCAGACACAGGGCGGTCAATCTACAGATGAGAGGTGGATCGACTGGTGACCTGTGAAGTGAGAAGAACCTGCATCTCTGAAGACAGTGTAGAAGATCGTGGACTTCCAAAGAGCTCCAGCTAGCCCCAACCCTCTCATCCTCAGCAACTCTGCAGTTGTGGAGTTTCTGGTCACTATCTGGGTACTATTTTCACTGGAGATCTGAAGTTGGAGACGAACATCGGTCCTCATCTGATCGTAGGAAGACCCAGAAGCGGATGTACTTCCTGTGTCAGTTGAGGAAATTCCAACTCCAGTTTCACAACGACATTGTGGCGCTCATCATCACCACACCCATCACCATGTGGTACTGCAACAGCCACGGACAGGAACAGACTGCAGCGGATTATCCGTATCGCTGACAAGGGTGATTGGATGCCCTCATTTCTGCAAGACATCGCGGCGTGAAGGCAGGATCGAGGTCGACCAGGAAGGAGACTAGATCGATACGAACCAGAACTTTGCGGTTCAAGAACTCTTTCTATCCGATCTGCATCATGAATATTGTTTCATTAACTGTTCATTTTATATTCCACTTTATTGTAATAATTTTAATTGATTTATTATATTTTAATAATCTTCTTTTATTTCATCTTTTAACTCTATAACGTCATCACAAAAACCAACCTGTGTTATGTTTAGAACACTAGCAACAAAAAATCTCTAATTCTGATGACCTTACATGGTCCAGCTATTACGATTACACCGTTTTCTTTAAGACAGTACTTTTTTAACCCCCTCTGAACTTCAAGAAACTGAAAAAACAAACATTTTTACTGGATTCAAAGCGATGTTTTTCTCCAATGTTTTGCAAATTCCGGACGACACTTTGCACTTATGGCTCCTTTCCTGCTTCCATGGGTTTGAGGGAAAAATAAACGTTTTTGTTCCAAAGAAAGTAGAACCGCTAAAAAGCTCCCAAGATACACACAAGAGATCTATTTCTTTGATACTTTCATTCAGATGACCTGGGAACTATTCTTTTAGTTTTCGTCCTGAGAAGAAAAACTAGCCGACGCTGAGTCGAAGCTCCGACCTCAGAGACATGTAATCAGATTGGCCTGCGCTCAGCAGGGACGCCCCCATGAGGCCCAGTCATTAGTCGCAGCGACGAACGGCAAAACGGAAAAATGAAAGAGTGGAAGTTTTTTTTGTGAGTCAGACTGTCGGGTGAAAGATGAATGACAATGGTGCGATACATCCATAGATGTGAAACTATAACCAGTAAGTTATCATTGACACATAACCGCGGATCTGTTCGCTCACTTTGATCGTGTATCAGAGGTTTTTTCCAGGAAAGAAAGGAGATGAAACGTTGATACAGTCATGGATGGTCGGAGTTTAGTCGAGCATGATGGTAGGAAAGAGCCGGTGGTGACTCGCAGATTTATAACCTGTTCAAACTGGTGAAGAATTCAACGTTCGGTCTCTTTATCACACTGTATTACAATATTAAAATAGTATATATTCAATTTTGTTTATGCGATATTAAGATTAAAGTTGTATTTATATTTGATTTCCTACAAGATTAAAGTTGTATATATTAAATGAGCTACAAGATATAAAGCAAATATATTAAATGTACTACAAGATTAAGGACGTTTACATTACATTTATTATGATATTGAGTTAATTTAATTAAATTTTGTTTATTACGAGACTAATATTAAGACAAATACATATATTACATTAACTACAAGATTAAAGTTTTACTAGAGATTAAACTTTTTCAAACATTTACCACAAGATTAAAGTTTTATATATTACATTTACTACAAGATTAAAGTTGTTAATATTACTTTTACTAGAAATTAAACTTTTTTAAGCATTTACTACAATATTTACTACAAGGTTATAGTCATATACATATGTTTAATTTACTACTAGAATAAAGTCTAATGTATTACATTTACTAGAGATTAACATTGTTTATATTAGATTTACTGTGGATTAAAGTTGTATATATTAAATGAGCTACAAGATATAAGTTAGTAAGTAAGTAATATAAAGCAAATACATTAACTGTACTACAAGATATAAAGCAAATATATTAAATGTACTACAAGATTAAGGACGTTTAAATTACATTTATTATGATATTGAGGTAGTATTAATTAAATTTTGTTTATTACGAGACTAATATTAAGACAAATACATATATTACATTAACTACAAGATTAAAGTTATTAATATTACTTTTTACTAGAGATTAAACTTTTTCAAACATTTACCACAAGATTAAAGTTTTATATATTACATTTACTACAAGATTAAAGTTGTTAATATTACTTTTACTAGAAATTAAACTTTTTTAAGCATTTACTACAATATTTACTACAAGGTTATAGTCATATACATATGTTTAATTTACTACTAGAATAAAGTCTAATGTATTACATTTACTAGAGATTAACATTGTTTATATTAGATTTACTGTGGATTAAAGTTGTATATATTAAATGAGCTACAAGATATAAGTTAGTAAGTAAGTAATATAAAGCAAATACATTAACTGTACTACAAGATATAAAGCAAATATATTAAATGTACTACAAGATTAAGGACGTTTACATTACATTTATTATGATATTGAGGTAGTATTAATTAAATTTTGTTTATTACGAGACTAATATTAAGACAAATACATATATTACATTAACTACAAGATTAAAGTTATTAATATTACTTTTTACTAGAGATTAAACTTTTTCAAACATTTACTACAACATTAAAGTTTTATATATTACATTTACTACAAGATTAAAGTTGTTAATATTACTTTTACTAGAAATTAAACTTTTTTAAGCATTTACTACAATATTTACTACAAGGTTATAGTCATATACATATGTTTAATTTACTACAAGAATAAAGTCTAATGTATTACATTTACTAGAGATTAACATTGTTTATATTAGATTTACTGTGGATTAAAGATGTATATATTAAATGAGCTACAAGATATAAGTAAGTAAGTAAGTAATATAAAGCAAATATATTAAATGTACTACAAGATATAAAGCAAATATATTAAATGTACTACAAGATTAAGGACGTTTAAATTACATTTATTATGATATTGAGGTAGTATTAATTAAATTTTGTTTATTACGAGACTAATATTAAGACAAATACATATATTACATTAACTACAAGATTAAAGTTATTAATATTACTTTTTACTAGAGATTAAACTTTTTCAAACATTTACTACAAGATTAAAGTTTTATATATTACATTTACTACAAGATTAAAGTTATTAATATTACTTTTACTAGAAATTAAACTTTTTTTAAGCATTAACTACAATATATACTACAAGGTTATAGTCATATACATATGTTTAATTTACTACAAGAATAAAGTCTAATGTATTACATTTACTAGAGATTAACATTGTTTATATTAGATTTACTGTGGATTAAAGTTGTATATTTATTCACATTCCCATGATAATTAAGTCATATTTATTACATTTACTAGAGATTGATGCGTTTATATTACATTTACTAAAGAATAAACTTGTAAATATTACATTTAATAAAGGGTAATAGTCGTATCTATATTTAAATGTACTACAGGAATAAAGTTGTATTCATTACATTTGCAAGAGATTAAAGATTTTTTATATTAGATTTTCTACGAGATTAAAGTTGTGTTAATTACATTTATAAGAGATTAAAGTTGTATTTATTCAATTTCTTTGAGATTAAACTTTTAATTATTGCATAATATGGACATGAACGTAAATGTGGGACACATGGTAAAATGATTTAGTAGTAGTTTTTTTTCCTCTCATTCTATTTCATTGTTGTTGTTTTCATCTAAAGCCGATTCCACGTATATAGTGTTGAAATTAAACTGGTCCGCGGTGCAAAAAAAAAAAGATCGAGGACTCAAACCTTGTTGAATCAACCAAACTGTAGCAGCTTCCAAAAAACAACGTACATGGAAACAAAACACGACTCTTGTCACCTCCTTCACTTTAATGCGAATAACGAAGCTGCCCGGGCGAGGAGGGTCAGCTGAGGCAAGTATGTGCAGAAATACTGTACGTGCAGCATTTTTTTGTGTTCGCCTCATTAAGACAAGGATCCAGCTGTGTGTTGTTGGCTGCAAACCGTCCGCGATGAGGCTTCATTAGAGTCGCTTTCACGAGCGTCCGCCCATCTAGTTAGCTCGTATTACATCCATCCCATTTATCAAACCCATCACGCTCGGGTCTGAACTGGTGGTGCTCACTTACAACTCGATATTATCGCTCGGGAAAACCAATAACAATGTATTTTCGTGCCACTCGGCTCGTGGAGACAGCATCTACCACAATAGAACTCGGACCTTTGAGTCTCATTGATGCAGAATAATTACGTTACGAACTGAAATTGAGTCTCATTCTTGAAATTATATATTTTTCAAACAGGTCTTTTTAAACCCGGCACAGATAGAACGGGCTTTCATTTCTTTGAGGTGATGCAATCACGACGGTCGATGAAACAGACGGTTCTACTCCTTTTGTTTGCGCTGATGTGAAGCCAGGAGGTGAAAAGAGGCGACGATAAAGCTGTGATTATTAGAAAATTGAGTCGCGTACCAGATTGAACCATCATGTGTGTCACGCCAACCAAGAAACGCTTATGGTTTCGGTCTGGTGTTGTAGCGACTGTTAAACTGGTTCCTGAACACCATAGTTGTGTCTCATATCGCATACTTGCTGCTTAAACTTAGTATTTTTAGTGCATAAGTGCGTCTGAGCAGTGTGCGAAAACGTAGTGTGCAATGAGCACTCAAATGGCCAGAAAATTGAGTGTGGATCGATGGACACTTTCCACCCTCAATGGCCGCCATCTTAGTGACGTAGATGACGCTAGACTGAAGCTACGTCACTGACGACGTGTCTTTGGAGCAGATACCGATGTAAATGTCTCAAGAAAACACTAAATTTGACCACAAAACTAGAAAACAATAACACAACTTAATGACTTGTTTTGATTGCCGAAAAGTGCTGTCGATGATAGGGTTTTAACAACTGGTTACAATCAGTGTTAAAAAGTAGTAGAAGAAGAAGTTAAAATTCACTACCCTGTCGAAAATTGAGCACTGCGCAAGTAAGTGCACTGTCTTACAGTGTACTGTAAAGCAGTGCACTTTGAAAAGTGCACGGTTTGAGACTCATCTTTATTTATTTAGTTCAAGTTAACTTAAAGTAAATCATAAGTCATGGATTTTTATCATAGTATTTACAGTTACTTACAGTTGAGTTGCCTCTGGTCTGCTTTGTCCTGAGCCCCCTCCTGTTCACCGTGCTGGTGTATGACCACTTTACCAGGAATTTGAGTTGTTGTATTGTTAAAGTGATAGTTCACCCAAAAATCCAACTACACTCATTTTCGACTCACCTTCGTGTCAATTTAGGTTGAGATTATTAACAGAGTAATCTGTTCCTTTTTGGAGTTATAGACCAAAACATTTGTTCATTTTAATGTAGCGACTGACTCAAAAATTGCAGTCCAATAAAACATATAAAAAACCTCTACGCTACTTATTTGTTATTGAACTTTCAAACTCGTTTGTAGCATAAGTTTAAGCAATCAAATAAAAGGACAGCAGGGACTGTTCCGGGTAAATATCGCAAACACTTCCAGACAGTATTCTACACAGTACAGGAAGTTCTCTGACATTTTTGGACGTTACTAAGTGTGTCTTTTTGGACGGCATTTCCTTGAGCTCAAGTCCCTGAACTAAAATGAATAAACATTTTTGTCCATAACAAGAAAAGAACAGATTATTCTGGTAATAATCTTAACCCTTAGTCGACATGAGGGTGAGTAGAAAATAAGTGAAGTTTGATTACCAACTAACCCAGTCAGTGGAATCAGTAGCCAGGATAAGTCAGACAAAAGACAGCAGAAGAACACCTGGAGGAAGCATTAATTTGGAAAAAATAACAACGAGGATGATTGTGGACTTCAGGGAAAACAGAAGTTGCCCGTGAACACCAGAGGAACAGCTGTGAAGGTACCTGCCATAATACCTGAGCGATGACCTCACCTGGAGCACCAGAATGATTGGCCAGATAAGACGTTATTCCCAACAAGACTTAAGGAGCGTCCTTGATGGTTGAGGCCTGTCAGCCAGTGCAGGGTCTCCTTAGACTGACTTCTGTAGTGTTGTTACTTCCTGCAAGCAAGGCTCAGGAATTATATTCAGATAGTTATTATCATTTTTATCTGCCTCTTATGCCATCGTGTCAGAGTCTCTCTGGGGCTTAATTTTGCTCCATTCTTAGTTAATATAATGACAATAAAAATCTTTGAATTCTTGAAAGAAAAAAATATTGAATTTCTGTTTAATCGTTACTGTCTGAAAGTTTTTTTGTTTTTATTTTCCCGAAAAAAAAAACTGTTTTTATCCCAAGTCTTATTATTGTTTCAGTCGAATTGAGGTAAATTAAACACTTTCTTTCAGTATTTCTTAGGTGACGCCATCTAGTGGTCGGCGAAAAAAAGGACACAAATATATGTCAATAAATATGAAGAAACCTTTCATTAAAAAAAAAAGAAATCATAAAATAACTTGTTTTTAAAATATGATCTCAAGATTCCCTTACATTTTTGGGGCGGCAAACATTTTTTTAATAACATTTACAGAGAAAAAATGAAACAACAAAGCCAACCCCTCCGTTATCTCTGGGTCAAGGTGACCCGGTGGCCAAAAAAAAGGGTCTTTAAGGGTTAAGCAAGTTGTATTTCAGAGTCAGTACAATAATAAATATGAAATACAATTTTTAGCTTCACTGTCAGAAACATTTACCCGATTTTAGACGTAGATCTTAATGACATTGTGAGGGCTGAAGAAAATAAAGTCAAAGGATGAGTCTATCAACACTTTCTTACAATATTTCTTACAGTGTTGATCAATTGACGCCACCTAGTGGTCTGCGTAATTAAAAAAAAAAAACAATTAAACAACTACTTTTCACTCACAGTGTTCATTAACAAATATTGAGCCAAATGTGATAATAAGACTCAGAGTTTGGTCTGATCTCTTCAGTCCTTCACCTGAAGTGCCACCAGGAACCAGGAGGACATTTCGGTGTTTTTGTATTTGAAGGTGGATCGATAAAGACGAATGACATCTCACATCTTGAAGCTCAATTCTTTGTTTTTCTAAAATGTTTTCTAAAAAAAATCCATACGCGATTTTATTTATGGCCGCGGCTCAATAGGTCTCTCTTTAAACACGTCTGCGAACAGACAAGAGCAATCGATCCTCATTTCACTCCTCATCCAGATCCCAGCGTGACACAAAGAGCGCCGGCTTATCTGGTATCAATAACTCCGTCCTCGGGAGGGAGGGAGGCGTCCGTCGGTCTGGAACGACGAGGAAACAAATGACGACTTGAGGGAGAACGCCAACGACCCCGGTGCTAAGAGTGTGAGACCGTCTTGATGCCGGACGAGGTGGATTTATCATGCTCCGTTTATCCATCCGGCCTGCTGGGTGTTTACGTCGCTCCTCAGCGTGAGCGACCGTCGGTTCTGACACCAGCGGCAACACCGCGGCTAATGATGTCGACAGAATTCGTTTTTTTTATAAACTACTTTGTTGTTGTTTTTTTCCAGAACCACATTTTCATATATCCCGAGAAAAGCAGGGATCCTGTTCATTTCCTCATTTTCACGTCACTTTGTAGATGAAATTTCGACTAAATATATGGTCAAAGATCAGCTCCATCAATCAAAATACCCATAGAATATAGAATGAGTTATTGATTTCCTTGTATTTATTTGATTAATTACTGCTTCATTTACTGATTATTTTTAAGTGTTTTTTAATGATATACACCAAGTGTTGGCAATTACATTTTCCAAGGGGCCTCATTTTAAACAAGTAATAAATTATAAAGTAAAGCTAAATATACTTCTATATTTTCTATTATAAGTTCACAAAACGCGATAAAAATACAGAGGAAAAAGTCAATTTCCTCTTTGTAAATTCAAAAACCCTATATTTCAGACACTATTAATTAATAATAGAAGTAAAACACAATTTTTATTTTAAAATGATCAGTGACTTCATGAGATCAAATGGGCTTTTCGTTCATTTATTGAATTTGAAAAAATCTATATGAAAAAAAAATCTATATAAATATTTGCTGGAATTTAAAAAAGATAATTTCGTCTAAACAATAAATCAAATAACATTTTTTTACGGCACAAAAAAAAAAACCTACTGAAGTCTAAGGAAATATTGTTTTTTACAAATATTTATTGATATATAAATACACTTATGAAAATGATACAATATATATATATATATATATATATATATATATATATAAAAATGAAATACCTTAAAATGATTTTTAACTACATTTTGCGCGCCGGGGACAGAATTTTTTCCTTTTATTTTGAATATTTCAAGCAGTATTCTGGGACTACTGCAAGGGTGGCCAGTAAAATGTCTTCAGGGGCCACATTATATACAGGGACTGCTGTTAGGGGCCGTCGCTGGAGGAGCGAGGAGCCAAAATATGATGATTTTTTTTTTAAAGAAGAACAATTATAAATGTCAATAAGTATTAACAAACCTTTCATTAAAAAAAGCAACAACATAAAATCCTTTAAAAAAAATATATGATCTCAATATTCCCTAAAATTTTTGGAGCGTCAAAATAAGATCACTAACACATCTGTTCTCAGAACGAACCTAACCCTTCCGTTACCTCTGGGTCAAGGTGACCCGGTGGGCCGAAAACAGTTAAGGGTTAAGCAAGTTGTATTCAGGGTCAATACAATTTTAAGCTTCACTGTCAGAAACTTTTTCCAGATTTATGACGTAGATCTTAATGACATCCTGAGAGCCGAAAAAAATACAGTCAAAGGGTCACACTAGGGCCCCGGGCCGTTACTTTGCAGGATATGCAGTGTGATTGCTTAATTTAGAAAAAAATACTTTGCTAACATTTATATATTTAATGTCACTTGTTGAAGGTTAAATGACAGTACTTACTGTTACAGGAAGTTAAACCTGGTCTAATGTTCGAGCAACTCAAAGGGTTTAAAACAGTGACCCTGGACTCAAAGTCCTCTGACTATTATGCACGACTCTCTAAGACAAAACTCTCGGTAACAATCTGAGTAAAAAAACGTGTCCATAGCAACACGTTACCATCTAAACGTGGAAGTTTAATTGACGACGTCAAGATCCGAAGCTGCTGAAAATGCAAGAAACTTGTCACAAAAGCAAATCTTTCTCTTGTTAATTATGTGCTGGCGCATCAGTCTGGGAGAATATGATGAAATGTATGAATTTTTAAAATGTTTTTTTTTTGTCATCACAGCAAACACGGGAGGAGAAGAGAAAAAAAGAAAAAGAAAAAAAAGACCCATTCGGCAAATGGATTCTTTTCATCTCTTTAATGCTGAAGAAATCTCTGAGGGCCGAGCTTTGTGTTCCCTGCTCTGATTACTAAAACACTCACAGGTGGATTAGTGTGTCGCCGGGTTGGAATCCTCACAAACAAGATTTTGGCTCATGGTGTTGCTCAAAGGCACCTTTTTTCATGCTTCACTATTGAACTAATTAAACTAGTTTTTCCATCTTATACATGTTTAATCTATCTATCCATCCATCAAGTTTTACTTGTTATTTTCAAATAAAAAAACGAATAAGACCGTAGAAAAACACATGTAAGAAATTCTGAAATCATGCTTAAAACATTATATTAACTTGTTTTTATTAAAAAAGATACATAATGGAAAATAAATTGTGATTTTTAATTCATCCAAAAAGTTACAAATTGTCTTTTTCATGTTAAATAGTTATTAGTTTCTATTGTTTCTATACTGTGTGGCCAGTGTCATGTTCTATGCTGTGGTGTGTTGGGGTGGAAATGTGTCCAAGAGGAGTGTCAACAGGTTGGACAGGTTGATCAGGAGGTCTGGCTCTGTGGTTGAAGCTGGACTCACTGGTGACAGTTGCTGAGAGGAGATCATTGAACAAACTACTGTCCATCATGGATGATGACAGTCATCCTCTGAACACTGTCATCAGTGAGCAGAGAAGCAGAATGAGTGCACGAATGCTCCTACCCAGGTGCAACACTAATAGACTCAGGGACTCATTCATCCCTCGGGCTATTAAATTGTACAATTCTGAGTTCGGGGGCAGGAGTGCAGTGAGAGTATCTGGATGTTCTGTTATATGTTAGTCTTTGTATCCTTTGTCTTTGTTGTTTTTCTTTGATCTATGTTCTTTGTCTTTATCTTTAGACTTAGATTGTGTCATCTTGTTCTTCCTCTTTATGTTCTTCTTCTTATTTTATTTTTTATGTATTATTTTTTATTGTTTATGAAAAATTGCTGGCTATTGGTAAAAAACAATTTCCCGAAGGAGACCTCCTGAGTAAATAATAAAGTTCCTGAATAAAGTTTTACCTTACCTTACCTTACTTTTAAAGTAAAGTAAAATGCAATATTCAAGTCATATGAATCTTGTACATTTGTATTCATGTGATGGATAATCCAGACCACTGAAGTTTTTTTTCTTCTTGGACCTCCTAAAACTGTATTTGAAGATCTTGAAACTTTTGCCGTTTGTTCAGTTTCTCAGTCAGGACCTGCAGCCAGTCTTTTCCCAAATCTTCCTTTAAAGAGCATCTGTAAACTTTCCACGTATCCTCGGTAGAGAAGCATGTTAGCTGCCGCCGCCGCCGCACCAGACCCGGTTGGATTATTAAGAACGTTCTCCTGAACCTTGTACGATTTGAAAGGTTTTTTTGACGAGAAAATGCGTTTTTATAATCAGGAAGTTCAAGTTAATTTGTTTGTTTTAAAGTCTATTAATGTTGATTTTCAAAGCAATATTAGATGAGATTCAATTTTATCGTACACAATTTTAAAAATAAAGAATTTGCCGATACGATACGTATCACGATACAGGGACGACGACGATACTGTAGTAACAAGTATATATTTGTAGTATTGTCGAGTACTTGACTCTGGTGTTGCGGAATTAACAGACCACATGACTCTTGACGAAGTCGTAACTGCTTTCATTTGTTTTCAAAACATGTCCAAACATTAGCTTTAAAAGCTGCTGGAGTCACTGTATCCTCTTGTTCTCAGTCATCACCGGGATCTCTCAAGATTTTAAATGTTCCTAGTGGCCGGAAGTTAAATTGCAACGCAAAAATTAACAAGGCAAGATATTGGTTAATTGAGAATTTAATAAAATAATATTTTAGAAGGCTTTATCTAATTATATATATATTAAAAAACAACAACTATGGAAGCAGATAAAATGTGATTTGAAAACCAAAAAGTAGGAGAAAAAATCTATACAGTTCTGTTGAATATCATTAAAATATCTTCGAAAAGAACATCGTGATATATATAGATCTTTTCAAACATTTCGCGTAGTATAATATTTTTGTAGTTTTTTTTCAATAGTTGTAATATATATGTTCTGCCATCAGTTGTGTTTTTCTTTTCTCTTTCACTTTTTTCGTTACTATTATATATTTTTATTATTAACAATCATTATTGATCATATTTCATTATTAATTAATTATCTGTGACTGTATTCAATTCGTACATATAAAAGTACTAACAAAAAACCCCCACTTAGCAAGAAGGCGATGTTGATCTGAACCAGCAACGCAAAATCCCGACTGTACCCGAATGCATCATCTCACATCAGTTTAAGCTACAGAATAAACCTGATTAAACTAATGCTTTACACGACAAACAATACAACTTTTAAACAAAGACAGTCATAAATGGACAAAACTACTTGATTAATTTCCTTAAAATCATTTTAAAAAAATCCACTGAGCATCACAGCCGTCAACCTTAACGATGTGATTTGATAAACGGAGGAAAAGTGTTTGCTCAGCAGTTCTGTTAACGCAATTTTCTTCTCCTAATCCTGAGGAACCAAAATCTTTCTATTGTTGATGATGAACACTTTCTTGGCAACAGAGTATCTGAGAACACATGTGTTAGTTTTGTATCCACCAGTGAAGGAAATAGTGAGTTCTTCGCTAAACCAGGAACACAATTTTATTTCTATAACTTCATTTTTCTGTTCATTAAAATGTAAAAAAAAAGCTTGTTTACTTATGTCACAGTTTTTAAGGTTTGGAACTTCATAGTCAAGTAGCAAAATTGTCGTGTCCTTGAGTGAAAACCTTGTTGAATAAATGTTGAATGAGTTGAGACTGACTCACCACAAGTTTGAAACAAGTTATTAACATGTTTAAAAGCAGATCCAAGCCAAGGTTTTTAAAACAGCCTGTGACGCTGCTTTGAAACTGCCGAGTTGATAATGGAACACCTTTGTGTTGGTGCCTCCAGATACTGAAAGAATGTCAAATACCTTCTTCCAAAGTAATACTTACGTGGGATTGAACTTGTTGTTCACGCTGAGATCTTTCCTTCACTGATGGAAATGAGGTTTTTTTGGACAAAAACTTGATGTAAGCTACAGCTAACATTTATTTGGATATCATTATTGCAACAAAGACTACGTTCAAAAAATACTAAGGTATATGTCAAGTGCTTATTACTAGATGTAGAATTTTCTGTATGTTAATGAATTGTTAATATTTGAAATTAAAACGCAAATATTCACGTTGTTTGTTCAAATTTGTGTTACAATGAAACTTCCGGTCGCCTTCAAATTGTTTTATTAGTTGTTATTTTATTTATTTTTCATCATCGATATTTTTCGATTGCATTTTCAAAAGTGTGTTCAGAACTAAATATTTTGATTTAAAATATATTTTTATTGGCTATTAACATGCAAATATTAAGAGCGTTTGTTCATTTTTGTGTTGCAACTTAAGTTCTGGCCACTAGATGGCCGCAGTCATTACGTCCTCTAAAGCCAAAGGAACAATAAAATACTTATAGATACCGGTGATGACTGAGGACAAGAGGATACAGACAATTCAAGCAGCTTTTAAAGCTGATTTTTGGACATATTTTGGTTACGACTTCGTCAAGAGTCATGTGGTCTGTAAATACTACAACACCAGAGTCAAGTACTCGACAATACTACACATATATCCTTGTAAATACAATATCGCAATATTTAAAAAGATGAAAGAAAACTGTTTTGAATAATAACTTTCCTCAAAATTCTCCTCAGGTTTACAATGACAATTGAGACCATTTGTTTTCATCTTTAATCAAAAATCAATTTGAAAACTAAACCCCATTCCTAGACTTTCTCAGAGAGTGGATTTCGTGTTCATTAGTCAAGCAGGTTTGAGACGAGAGCGCTGACTGTCAACATCATTTATTTTTCAAATTGTAACATTTTTCCAGCCTAATTTGCTGGTAATGATTCTCCATGCGGCGCCAGAACAAGAAATGGAAATGAATTTTTTAAATATAGTCATTGTTTGGAAGCAAGTCACTGATGAAGCTCCAAGATCCAACCGTGCAAACTGAAGATGGACTTAAAATGTTTTATTGTTTATATGTCATATTATTGAGACTATTACAATTTTTGTTAAGATAATTTTTCCATAACTGTCAAGGAAAATAACTTTGTGATTAATAACTGAGGACGAGAGGATACAGTCGATTCCTGCAGCTTTTAAAGTCGATGTTTCGTTTCAACTTATTTAGAATGTATGTTTTTATTCATTCTAAATATATATAATCACATTTACAAATATTTACATCATTAACTAGTTTTAAGTAAATAAAATTATTTAATGGCTTCATTCTATATTCAGCATTTCTGACCCTTTTCAGTCCTGCGATCTTAAAAGCTTACGCAGGTGACTTCCTTTTTTAATCGTCAGGGTCTCAGGGCACGACCGGTGGTCAAGTGTTCCATTTGGGATTCAGCCGTAAGATGGAAGTTGGGGTTTTCTTGAAATTTCCATTATGTTTGTAGTTCTAAAAAATTATCATTAAGCTTATATTTCCAAAATGTGGGTAATAATAAATCCACGCTGGCAAAGAAAAGGTTGTTTGTTTCTTTTCCTCTTGATAACTTTGATTGGTTTCTTGATAATAACATCACAGGAACTGTGAAACAAGTGTTGAAAAAAAATTAATAGCAGTCAGTTTAATTTTGTACTCACGCTTGGTGTTCCATTCTGCAGGCGGATAAAAAGCCTCACATTTGGGCCCAACCGCTGAGAAAATTTCCTTCTTGTCATGCATGGAATTGTTGATGGCGAATGTGAAAAAAAAAGCCGTTTTTGTTAGAATCATTGCATGAGTCAGCAGGATCACATTTCATCGAATTGTATTTCTAGTAAGTTCAAGGAACATATTCATACCTCGCTCAACGACTTAATGATGAATACATTTCTTTTTTTTCTGACTGAGAAAACAAAATAACACACACAAGACGTTGCCAGAAGTTATAGATTCAAAAATTGGATATTTGACACATCTTGATTTTGAGAGAAGAACCTGCTTGAAGAATGACTGAAAAATTGTCCAAAAACTACTGATGTTCTGACGAAGCTTCATGAAGCAGTGTCATTATTTTCAGAGTCCACTAGATGCACGTCTCTGCACTATTTTTCTTTGTTTTGAACAACTTTTCTGATAAAACATCACATCATGTTTAACCGATGGTGCCACCTACTGACCTCTAAAAAACATGACAGTGTTTCATGAAGCTTCATTATCTCATCACTACCAAAAATGTAAAAACTTCAGTATAAATTTGTGGCTAAAACGTATTTGCGAAAGACGGTGTTTATAATGGGCTTTACAAGGCGGGTTCCAAGGGCAGAGTGATTCATAAATGTATTTTTAAATACATTCTTACATGAGAATATTTAAAGAAGAAAAAACATTTACAGGGACATTGACATCAAATCCTAAACGAGGCACTGAAATCCGAATTCCTTTTCCGGTCTGATTACTTGCGGTTACACCAGAGATGGTACTATTACTTCATGAAGCTTCATGAAACAGTGTCATGTTGTTTAGAGGTCAGTAGGTGGTGCCATCATCAAAATAATGTTTCATTAGAACAGTTTTTTAAAACAAAGGAAAATAGTGCAGAGACGCCATCTAGTGGCCTCTGAACATAATGACACTGCTTCATGAAGCTTCAGACCATCACCAGTATTATGGTGCTGTATCAGGATCCATCCCTTTAAAAAGATACTTGCAAGATAATTACTTGTTGTTTCCCAGATATGTGAAGGATAGTATCTCAAGTGTAATACAAGAGACTGATGTACTAATAAAACCGGAGCATCCTGACCCTTCCTCGTCATACTCCCCACTCTTTAGTACGCATTGCTCAAGGGACCGACTGCAAATAAAAGCGCTCAGCTAAGGAAGACAGCAGTAAAACAACTTCTCTTCTCCGTTTTACGACTGCAGTAGATGCACAGCTGGATACACACAAGTCGGTTTAGCCGCACTTTATTTCTGACTGTTTTGTTTAATGGTCGGTGGTGCCGGTAGAAACACTGGTGGAGATATAACACCTCTTAAAAAAACCTCAGGATGATTGTACTGCTGAGATAGTTGGGACTTCATTAAAGGTCAAGCTAAACTTCAGGACAGTATGAGCTACTGATGGTTCTGATGAAGCTTCATGAAGCAGTGTCACTATTTCAGAGTCCACTAGATGGCGTAAAATAAAGTAAGTAAGAAAAGGAAAATAGATAAATGGAAAATAAACCAAAAAATGTCAATAAAATGATTAAAAACCTCTCGTAGAAACTAAATTAATAAGAAATAAACACTGGTGTTTCTACGTTTGTGACCCAGCGGTAGTGATGGTTTGATGAAGCTTCATGAAGCAGTGTCATTATTTTCTGAGTCCACTAGATGGCGTCTCTGCACTATTTCTTTGTTTTCAACAACTGTTCTAATGAAACATCATTTTAAAACTGATGGCGCCACCTACTGACTTCTAAACAACATGACACTGCTTCATGAAGCCTCATCAACCCATCACTAGTATGAGCTGCTGGTTTGTACATTTTAGATACGTTCGCAAATAAACCTTCAAGTGAAGGATAAAGTACTCATTGACATTTTCGTTCTTCGTTCTGTATTTATTTTTCATGCATGTTGCTCAACCTTCGATGTCATCGCCTCCTGTTAGATTAACTCCGTAAGATGCGGCAGCGGAAGAGTGCACTGCTCGGTACACTATGTAAATCCGGACCTTTCCATCGTATCAGCATGAATCCACGTCTTTGCTGCTATTGATTTCCTTTACCTACTTCGCCAAACTCACTCTGGCTCCGCGGCGACTGTTCCATATGTATGACCCTTAGCTCAGCACGACGAGCCGCTCTGGACTTCAGAGCCACGAGCTCCATTCGCAGGCGACAGGTCACTTTAACATTGTTGCCCTTTTCAGTTAATTACTTTTTAATCATTGTCTTAAAAGCATTTTTTTAAGATTGGCTAATGCTTTTTCATACATATATTACGATGGTACATGGTTTCAAGTTTTGCATTTTTTAAATAGCAAGAGCATTAACACACACACACACACACACTTTATTTTTTGGAATTTTAATTTTTACATTTTTCTTAACCATTGTATTCTGGGTTAAGGTGACCCAAAACAAATGTGTTTGTGGCATCCCTTGTGTCGTCTCTGGGTCGAAGGTGAACGACAGCTGAGACAACACAAGGGGTACCACAAACATATTTGTTCTTACTAGTGATGTGCTGATGAAGCTTCATGAAACAGTGTCATGTTGGTCAGAGGTCAGTAGGTGGCACCATCAGTTTAAAAATGATGTTTCATTAGAACAGTTGTTTAAAACAAAGGAAAATAGTGCAGAAACCGCCATCTAGTGGACTCTGAAAATAATGACACTGTTTCATGAAGCTTCATCAGACCATCACTGGTTTACAGGCCTTTGGGTCAACTTGACCTCGAGATAACACAAGGCTTAAAGTACACAGCACGACCTGAAATGAAATATGAAAAAAAAAAGGGAAAAATGAACCAAGACAATAAATAAACCCACATATATAGTGGGCAGAGAAAACATCTTCAGAGGGAATAGTTTCTAATAGGTTTGACGATACTTAATCCATTTGGTCTGGTCTTAGTCTGCCATTATTAGCAGCTTTTAATATATATATATATACACACAAGACATCCATTCGGTACAAATCTTTTAATTTGTTAGTTTTTGTAAAATCTGGACATGTTTTTAGGGTCGAGAAACAACAACTGTGAGCGACTCGATACAGAAGAAGAGCATGTTTAACGGTTCAAGTATAACATAGTACAAATAAACACAATGAAAGAAAAACGGAAACAAAAGGCGTTGGAAACAGACAAGTTCAAATCTGGACAGTCAGAGTGGTAAAAAAAAAGTAGCGTAGCGGTCAACACCTCCTGCAGGAGAAAAGAAAATACTGAAGGAAAAACTTGAGGAGGATTAAAAAAAAAAAAAACACTAGAGAGAAATAAAGACTAGAGATTTCAACATCACAAGTATGAGCGCGAGGAAGATCTGACACAGTGGACTTGAACCAGGAAGCTTAAGTAGCAGCTGCACAGGAGCTGATCGCTGATTGGTTCCAGCTGCGCGTGTCATCATCCTATCAAAATGCAGGGAAAACAAATATGAAATACAAGCAAATACTAGCAAACAAGAACTAGATAATAACACCTTATCAGTTGCCATTGATTAACTTTATTGAACCTTGAATTAATTTATTTTAATTTATTTTTTGCCATTATCTTTAATCCATAATCCAAATAATTGGACAGATTCACGGAAGATGGCTCTTCAGAACCAGTGCTGTGTCTCAAATCACATACTTCTTTTAGTGCACTGGTGGTTAGTATGCAGCAGGATAGTGTACATACTAACTAGTAAGAAATTCTCCACAGATAGTATGTTTCAAATCAAACTCTGCTGCTACGCACTTACAGGAAATGATGCGACAGCTTCTTCTTCAACTGCTATTTAACGATGATTTCAACCAGCTGTAGGAACACTATCGCCACCTGCTGGCAGCACGTTTGGTTTGGATCAGGAAATATGAGAAATGAAATATTCTCGAGATATTTACGGTATTAGCAGCGAAGATGTGTCATCCTCCTACTGCTGGCTGAACATGCACCTGGAAGTATATGTATATATATATATATATATTTATATTTATATATAAATATATACTGTATATAATATATATGACGTAACTTCTGTTTACAACGTCAACTTCATTAAGATCAAGTCATATAGGGTAGAAAGTGTCCATCGATCTATACCCAGTTTTGTGGGTGTTTTAGTGACTATTTAGTGTGTATGGAGCACTACATTCACATACTAAGAATTGAGACACACTTATGCACGAAAAATACTAAGTTTAAGTACGCAAGTATGCGATTTCAGACATGAGTTAAAAACTATTTCACAAATAAAATAACAAAATATCTTCAAACGTCAAATTTAAAAAGCCGCTGGATCCTCTCGTCCTCAGTTATTATTCACAATGTTATTTTCCCTGATTAATTTATGGAAAAAACCCCCACAATTTTCCGTTATGGATTACTGAGTCACGTCTATAAGGACTCGTTTATTAACGTAAATCTGGAACACGTGTCGAAAACAAAAAATACCGCCTGGTATAGAGTTCAGTAGAAAAGAAAAAGCGACTCAACAAGTTAACTTAGTAGTACTTGTACTTAAGTACTTCTTCTCCTGCTGCCTTGAATGATGTGCGTTGCGTGATCAGAATTTTTGGTTTGGTGATCCTTCACAGCGGTTCTGGATGATGGACTGCAGCACAGAATTCTCCGCGAGGATCTGATCTGGGGCCTGCACACCTTCTCCACCATAACAATGATGAACGGCCTCACACTCCCCGTAACATTCATAAAAAAAAAGAAAATCCACTCAAAGCTGCTTAATTCTCAACATCGCTCAGGTACTTAAAGTAAGAGCCGTCTCCTTATGTCGGGAATTAAAACAATAAACTCAATTAAAGTTCAACGTTTCTTGCACCAGATTGTACTCGATCTGTCCTTGACACCACCTTTGCTGAGTCTCTCCTGGCAAAGCTGGAGCACATGAATCATTTTAGCTAAAGACGACTTTTCATTATTTCAGCCTGGAATGTGTTTGATTATCTTTGGACGCTCGGCAGAAAGTTCTGAGCTGGAAGTTTTAATGTGGCGAAACTGAGGGAAAATTTGTTTCATTCCTTTTATTTTGAATGGCCATGAAAGAGTGGATTTACAGTTATTTGAAATTGAATTTGAACACAAAAAGAAACACAGAAAAAAAAATCTGTTGTTGGAAATTTTGGTCAGAAAGTTGGTCAGGTCTTAGAGAAAAAGTGATCAGGTCTTAGGCAAAAACCTTTCAGTTTTCAGGCCAAAAACTATCAGATCTCAGGCAAAAGATTACCATATTTCAGGCTTAAAATGATCAAATCTCAGGAAAAATGATCAGGTCTCAGGCACACAATTATCAGGTCTCAGGCAAAATATTATCAGGTCTCAGGCCAAAAAATATCAGGTCTTAGGCCAAAAATTATCAGGTCTCGCACAAAAAGAAATCATATTTTGAGCTAAAAATGAGCAGGTCTCAGACAAGAAATGATCATGTCTCAGGCAAAAAATGATCAGGTCTCAGGGAAAAAAATGATCAGGTCTCAGGCCAAAAATGTATCAGGTGTCAGGCAAACAATGATCAGGTCTCAGACAAAAAACTTTCAGGTCTTAGGCCAAAAATGATCAGGTCTCAGACAAAAAAGTATCATATTTCAAGCTAAAGATGAGCAAGTCTCAGACAAAAAATGATCAGTTCTCAGAAAAAAATGATCAGGTCTCAGAAACAAAATGTATCATGTCTCAGACAAAAAAAATATCAGGTCTCTCACAAAAAAATGATCAGATCTCAGGCAAAAAAGTATCAGATCTCAGACAAAAAAGTATCAGATCTCAGGCAAAAAATGATCAGATCTCAGGCAAAAAAGTATCAGATCTCAGGCAAAAAAGTATCAGATCTCAGGCAAAAAAGTATCAGATCTCAGGCAAAAAATGATCAGATCTCAGGCAAAAAAGTATCAGATCTCAGGCAAAAAAGTATCAGATCTCAGGCAAAAAAGTATCAGATCTCAGGCAAAAAAGTATCAGATCTCAGGCAAAAAAGTATCAGATCTCAGGCAAAAAATGATCAGATCTCAGGCAAAAAAGTATCAGATCTCGGACAAAAAATTATCAGATCTCAGACAAAAAAGTATCAGATCTCAGGCAAAAAAGTATCAGATCTCAGACATAAAAGTATCAGATCTCAGACAAAAAATGATCAGATCTCAGGCAAAAAAGTATCAGATGTCAGGCAAAAAAGTATCAGATCTCAGGCAAAAAATGATCAGATCTCAGGCAAAAAAAAATCAGATCTCAGGCAAAAAAGTATCAGATCTCAGACAAAAAATGATCAGATCTCAGACAAAAAAATATCAGATCTCAGGCAAAAAATTATCAGAGGTTTTATCTGACGGATGATTACTTGAAGCCCTGTTACTTCATGGATCTTTTCCTGAGGCCGTCTGACAAATGAGATCTGATTTTTTTTTTCTGAGATCTGATCATTTTTTTCCTGAGATCTGACTTTTTTTATCCCTGAGACCTGATATATTTTTTACACAATCATGTTGTTTAGAGGTCAGTCGGTGAAACAATGTCTTGTCACAACTGATTTTAAAACCGACATCAAAGGAACTTTTTTAAGCTAGTTTTTTGTTTTTTCTTCTTGGCACGACTCCAGCATCCAGACAATCGCTGCTATAGTCCAAACCGTTTGATGTGGAATTCTTGGTTCTCTTGGTCTTTTATCAGACAAATCCACTCCGAGAGCCACCGGCGCTCACCGGGGGAGCCCGGCCTCTCTCGGCGCTCACGACATCAGCTGCACCGGCGGAGCAGGATTCACCCGAAAATCTTTGATTCCCTTTCAACCTTTAACAAGCAACGTCCACACAGTGAAACAAGCTCGCCTTAAAAATGTCTGTAACACCAGAAGAGAAACAATCAGAGCGTGAATCACCTACTGGAGGATTTTGAGAGATTTAGTTTGTTTTTTTGTGATTGATGACAGTAAATGTTATGCTGAGGTTGTTGTTGTTGAATCAAAATTGATATTTTTAATATTATTATTGATGGTTTCAATTTGATTTTGAAATATATATGTTTTTATTAAATTAGCCTTTTATTAGTGATGGTCTGATGAAGCTTCATGAAACAGTGTCATGTTGTTTAGAGGTCAGTAGGTGGCGCCATCAGTTTAAAAATGAAGTTTCGTTAGAACAGTTGTTCAAAACAAAAGAAAGTAGTGCAGAGACGCCATCTAGTGGACTCTGAAAGTAATGACACTGTTTCATGAAGCTACATCACTAATAACTGATGAGATAAGAAAGATTGAAATATCAAAACGTGAGGATTAAAAATAATAATACAAAAAAAATCTCATTTAACGTATGACTGACACTTTATTATGACTACGGAAAAGACATTTGTTTAAAAAATATTATATTATATTAAATTATATAGGATTAGACGTGAAAAAACAACGCAAATAAGGACATACATTTTGTAAGTAACTTAATATGTATGTAAATAAATATTTTACCTGATGGACTTGAGGTTTGAAAAACATTTACTTTATGCATGAACAAAAAATACTGCAATTTCTTACAATATCACTTTGTTTTTAGCATTTTCTTTTTAATTAAAAAAACGTTTTTTGACCTTTTATAGAACTTATAAGGAAGATAATATAAGATACATTTATTAAACATGGAAAACAATATTGATGCACTTGGTAGATCAATGTCCTTATAATTCTTGATAAATGATGTAATATTTTTAATTAAATGCAACTTTAATACAAAGGAAAATAACTGCAAAATCAGAATATACTTGGGATGATAAGGGATGGTCAGCTTTGGTAAAAACCATTTGAAAAAATACGCTTTATTCTCCACATTATTGTGAAAAATAAATTGTGGAAAAAAATTTAAAACAACTAGAAAATATCCACATAACTTTGGTTTGTAAGTACATATGTATATGAGTGAATACATTTGGTTTATTTAGGGCAAATCAATTATAAACTTTTAACAATTGTAGCTTCTACTACTCGCTACCACTCTACCTACCGTTTGACAGCCTTTAACTGTTGTGTTGTCTCTGGGTCAAGGTGACCCAAAGGTCCAGAAAACAAATGTGTTTGTGGTATCCCTTGTGTTGTCTCTGGGTCAAGGTGACCCGAATGTCCCAAAAACAAATGTGTTTGTGGTAGATAGATAGATAGATAGATAGATAGATAGATAGATAGATAGATAGATAGATAGATAGATAGATAGATAGATAGATAGATAGATAGATAGATAGATAGATAGATAGATAGATAGATAGATAGATGGATGGATGGATGGATGGATGGATGGATGGATGGATGGATGGATGGATGGATGGATGGATGGATGGATGGATGGATGGATGGATGGATGGATGGATGGATGGATGGATGGATGGATGGATGGGTGGATGGATGGATGGATGGATAAATGAATGATAATGGATAATAGATAATAGAGAATGGATGGATGGATGGATGGATGGATGGATGGATGGATGGATGGATGGATGGATGGATGGATGGATGGATGGATGGATGGATGGATGGGTGGGTGGGTGGATGGATGGATGGATGGATGGATGATGGATGGATGGATGGATGGATGGATGGATGGATGGATGGATGGATGGATGGATGGATGGATGGATGGATGGATGGATGGATGGGTGGATGGATGGATGGATGGATAAATGAATGATAATGGATAATAGATAATAGTTAATAGAGAATGGATGGATGGATGGATGGATGGATGGATGGATGGATGGATGGATGGATGGATGGATGGATGGATGGATGGATGGATGGATGGATGGATGGATGGATGGATGGATGGATGGATGGATGGATGGATGGATGGATGGATGGATGGATGGATGGATGGATGGATGACCTTTTTTCTTCTTCTGTGGTTTGTTCAGATTTCTGATGTGTTACCGTGACCTTAATCAGTTATTACAGGGCTGAGCAAACCTTTTCATGCATGATGGAATAAAAGGTATGTGACCTCCATCATGGGCAGAATGAATGGGATTAAAAATTAAATGGAAATTCTGAACTTTGTGTGGGCGATTGTTCGGGAACATCATGTCATGGCACGGCGTAGAAGTTTGTTTTAGTTCGTTAAACCCCTGCTGATCTTATTTCAACTCTGAACGTTCAGATGTGTGTGTTTGTCCAGAACGCGTCTGGTTCTGGTGCTGAAAGGTCAGACTCAGGATCAGAAGGAGGTGAAACATTATTCAGTCTCACATCCAGGATTGTTGCTTTTTTTTATTGACACAAACTTACTGGAGAAGCAAAACATTTGGTTTCAGAATTTGTCTTTAAACGACAAAAATATTTATAAATGTAAGGAAAATATTTGGATTTTATATCAACCTTTATGAAGGAATTTAACTGCATTCAATATTATTAACTCACAGAAATATTGTAAATATATTAAAATAAAACTGTATCTGTATTTTAATCGGTTATTTTAATTATAGTTATTTTATAATTGACGTTTATGTCACAAGTATAACAAATATAAAACAAAGGTTTTAATAAAATAATATATTGACAAACTACTGTCCATCATGCATATGGACAGTCATCATCTGAACATCTATCTTTATGTCTATATATCATAATAAATAAATAAATTTGTTACAGAATTAAAGGTACTATTGTATTACAATAATCTTTGTTCTTCATTAAAACACAAATTAGCTGATACGTAACTTTGAAAAGGGATTATTTGTTAAACAATTTTAGGGAATGTGTGTGTAAGAACTATTTTCTTTTATTATTTTTTTCCTTTTTATTGTATTTCTTTTTAAACAACATATTACATTTTTTGAAAACGTTCATAGTGTATTCGAACATTTTTTACAATTCTTTTTTTTTCATTAAACAAAAAATCTTTTGACTAAAACTTTTTGTACAAAAATTCACTCCATAAACAGGAAGTAAGGAAACTGAAAACAAGCTTAAGAGAAAAAAAAAACAGCTGAAATATTCTATTGTCGATTTAAAAAATATATAAATTGTAACTTTTGATTACTTAGTTTACCATATTTTTCAAACATCCTCGTCAATTTTATTTCAAATAATCACAAAATTGTATTCAATTTTTATTCTCCATTAGTTATTTCGCTGATATAAAAAGGTTTTTGTTTAAACTTTTTTTGAAATTACAAATTTGTTGTCTTAATACTCATTTTATCGTATACATTAAAAAATATAAGTTTTGTTTTTTTCAACATTAGTGACTGAGGTGTTTTGGAAAAAAATAAAATAAAGTCCCTTTGAAAAAAATATAAATTACATTAACATGATTTTTTAAATTTTAAATTCACTTATTAGGGTAATTATTGTAATATTAATTTTGTTGACGGTTAATTAAAACCCTTTTTTTTTTTAAATAACTTCTCTTTTCTAGTAAACATAAATGGTATTAAACATGAATAATCATATAAATTACTCAAAAATATTTTCTTATCAATTACCCTTGTGTTGCTTCTGGGTCAAGGTTGAACAAGGGATACCACAAAGACATGTTTTCGGGCCTTCCGGTCACTTTGACCCTGAGAAAACCCAAGGGTTAAACCAAAATATAAAATGTAAATTCAGATCATTTTTCTTGTCAGTCTAGAGTATTTTTCAAACCTGCTTTTCATCAGTGGCTGATCATATTTCCACTATATTGACACATCATTGTCTCGAGGAAAATCAATGTCAGAGTTATTTCTGGAGCGTCTCAACTCACAGCTTTCAGGCACGAGCGCCGGTTCTTTGGATGCCATCGTTTTGTGACGGAGTTCATTATTTAAAGACGCTTGAATTATTTACACGAACCCAGACGGACGCCACGACATGATGCTCATTCATTTTTAATTCCAACATAAATAATTCTTGTTCACTAGAAATGAGAACTTCTGGTTACCATTATTTAAATATATATATATATTTAAATAATTTAAATATTATATTATTATAAAATGTTTATAATATAAATATAAATAATTTACTGTTATAAAAAATTAAATAAAAATCTGAACAAGTAAACAGTCAAAAATGTAAATGTTGTGTAAATAAATCAATAAAAAATGTTCAAACATCCCAGATACTAACGTAGCATTATGTAATTAAATACAAATAAAACTAATACTAAGAAAACATGAGAAACAAATGAGCAATTTCCCCCTAAAAATCTAAAAGTTTCAATTATTTAATCAGTTACATTTATTATTTTATTTTATTTTATTTTATTTTATTTTATTTTATTTTATTTTATTTTATTTTATTTTATTTTGTTAATAGTGTTAATTTTCTAATATTGTAAATAATTTGTATATTTTGGAGATCGTTTTATTTTATTTTATTATCTCTTTTTTTATTTCTTTTTTTTCCCTTGCACTTTATTTTCAATTGTGCTGCTGTTGTAAAAGTGTGTTTCCCCTCTGGGGATGAATAAACATTTTATATTCTATTCTATTCTATTTATTAAGAATAAATACTGTTATTAATTCAAATTTAACTCAAACGTTAATTAAAAGAGGGGGAAAAAAGGATTACATCTTGTTTTTAGTTCAAATTTAAATCAAACTTGAATTAAAAGTGGGAAAAAAAGAATAAATATTGTTATTAGTTTAAATTTAAATCAAACTTTAATTAAAAGTGAAAAAAAATAATCTTGTTATTAGTTAAAATTCGAATAAAACTTGAATTAAAAGTGTAATAAAAAGAATAAATCTTGTTATTATTTAAAATTTAAATCAAACTTGAATTAAAAGTGGGAAAAAATAATAAATATTGTTATTAGTTTAAATTTAAATCAAACTTTAATTAAAAGTGAAAAAAATAATAATCTTGTTATTAGTTAAAATTTAAAATAAACTTTAATTAAAAGTGTAATAAAAAGAATAAATCTTGTTATTATTTAAAATTTAAATCAAACTTTAATTAAAAGTGAAAAAAAAAAAAATCTTGTTATTAGTTAAAATTCGAATAAAACTTGAATTAAAAGTGTAATAAAAAGAATAAATCTTGTTATTATTTAAAATTTAAATCAAACTTGAATTAAAAGTGTAATAAAAAGAATAAATCTTGTTGCGAAACAGTCGTTCTGGTCCGTGCAGGAGTCGAGCAACATCTACTGTGTTCCTCGTCACAGTCAGAGACTCCATGTGTCCACAGACGCTGATCGATTTCTCCGGTTAATGAGACCCGACTGACAGATATCTTCGGCGGAGAGGGACTCTCTGTCTGGAGACGTCTCCGGACGAGATCCTCGACCTCGTAAAAACCCATCGAGCCGTGACGACATGTGGACTTTGTGGGGTATAAAATTGGAAATTAAGAGGCCACAAACTCAGAAATGAAAGTTATTTCTCTGTGAAATTAGCTTCTGTAGAAGTTTGTTGGCTTTCTCAAGACAAAAATAAAAATCACAAAAACACATAAATTTTAAACCTACTAATGTAGCATTAGGAGCTACAATACTATCTTAGCTAAGTGCTGACTGCTAGCAAAGAGTTCTAAAAACGATTTAAATACACCATGGAGTGACACGAGTTAAAGATGTTTTTTATTGGTAAAACATAAACTATGATGTAACTAGGTTAATCTGGATTTAAGGTTGTTTTAAAGGTTTCTTTATTCAATTGTATGGCTTCTATTCGCTGCTGCTAATGCACTCAACGACATTCCAAGCTCGCTAAAGCACATTTAACAATCGAATCACTAAAATAAATCAAATTTTAAGAACTACCGAACAACTGTTTTTGCTTACTTAATACCTGTTCCATGTCTGGAACCCTTTCCAAGCGCATTTGAGTCATTGTCATTGTTTTTTCACATTTTGAAGGTTCGCTGAGTTATTTAGCATTGAGCTATTAGCTAATGCTTTTCATAAAAAAAAACTCTAACAAAGAAGCGTTCGTAGGAATCAGTCCTTTTCACGGATGGCATAAGGTTCTCTACTTTTCTATCGATCCACTGAATTAAAGTTAATTTAAAGTTAATAACTTTTACCCTGTCATCATTTACAGCAATAAATGCTGAGCCTTGCTTCCAACGGAGCATTATTTACTGGGGTTTGTGGAAAAGCGCAGCCACTGGTTGTTTGACTTTTAACAAATTTGGAAACTTGTAGTCCTTAAATGATTTATCAGCTCAGCTGAGAGCAAGTGGGACTGAAAATCTGCAGTCGTGCCTGGAAAGAAGCCAGTTTTTACAACGCTGTAAATAACTAGGTTTGTTGAAGAACAGACTCCAAATTAATTTTTTCGTAATTTAAAGAGGATTTATTTTTGTTGGACTGACAAGACCTCTTGTGTCCCTGAGTTAAAGGAAAGCTTTCTACATTTTATTGACTTTAACTGTCATATACAAGCGGGAAATTGTGTTTTCTAACCCTGATCCTTACCCTTACCCTAATCCTAATCCTAATCCTAATCCTAATCCCAAAACATTACTTTAACCCATACCCTAACAATTACCCTAATCCTAACCCATATCCTGACCCTAACCTTAACCCTCACTCATACCCAAATCCTTAACTCTAAACCTAACCCTTTCCCTAACCCCAATCCCAATTCTAACCCTATCTTTAACCCTCACTCTTACCCTTACACTAACCCTTACCCATACCCAAACCTTGAACCTTACCTTAACCCGACCCTTACCCTATCCCAATTCTAACCCCACACCTAACCCTAACCTTAACCCTCACTCTTACCATTACACTAACCCTTACCCATACCAAAACCTTGAACCTTACCTTAACCCCACCATTACCCTATCCTTACCCTAGTCCTTATTCTAACCCTAACCTTAACCCTTAAGCTTGCATTTAGCCTAACACATACCCTTACCCGAAAGCTATTCATTACCATAACCATTATGCTTACCCATAACTCTAACCCTCACCCTTAACCTTTACCTAACCCTTACCCATTCCCATTCCCATTCCAATTCCCATTCCCATTCCCATTCCCATTCCCATTCCCATTCCCATTCCCATTCCAGTTCCCATTCCCATTCCCTTACAGGGTTTGAATACTGTCCAAACTCTGGCCATCCCCCATGTGGTCCACTGGAAATATGGTTACCGCTCGTGATAAATGGATCATGTAGTTTAGTGACTCATGATCTCTGTCTCATCAGACAAACACTGTGCTCTCGCTGATGATGAACACTGGTCACTGGGTCAGGCAGAAGCCCAGTGAGCTGGTCCGAGTGCGTCATCCTCCCGCCTCCGTCGCGCTGTCGGGCTTTGCATAGACGACAAAAAAACATCTTTTGTTCGGTAAGTCGGTCATCGCATCAGCAGGGATGGGGCATGTTGGAGGGCTGCCAGGAAACACTCGTGGGCCCCCTCTACGCATTCTTGTGTTTTTGGGACACTATCAGTACTGTTGTGTTTTCTACCATTTTTTTTGAAAACTACCTCAAAAGTGCCCTATGAGCCGCGTCAGCAGATTTTCCATTACAGTCTAAAATTTGATTTGAGTGGAAAGTAAGTGTTTTTTTGTTCATCTTCAAGTCACATTTGCTAATAAAGTTGTGAATCAAATCCAAGACCAGGTTGGTGGCTTTTCCGTTTAGTTTTTCGGTCCCTCCATCATTCTTTTGCCATTTTGTTCATTTGTCTCCGTATCCCTCAAGAAAAGATTTCTAAATGACTTTCAAATTCATCTGACGTGACACGACGACTGCGCTGCCCTGAAGGAATTTTTTCTTTTTTGCTGGTCATTCCCATTTTGGCCGCGGGCCGCTCCCGAAATACAATGGGCCAGCGACGGAGAGTGATGTGGCAGCTTGACGAGCTGTCAGTTAACTGTCACACCGGTAGCGATAAGAGTGACGAGCGGCGTTTAGCAACCCGGCGGAATGATGAATGTTGAAGAGCTCAGGGAAGTGAGCAACTGGGTCATGCTGAAAGTGTCACTCCTGCTCAGGATCTCTTTATGCACAGAACTTTACCGGTTGCAACAATTGACGTTTAGCTCTGTAGCATTTTTTTGGCAGCCGGGAAAATCACAGTTTACGAGCAAGAGGTTTTTTTCTTATACTGTGAAAAAGAGTAGAACAGATATAACAAGACTCAGGAGAACATGCTATACTTGGAGCTAAAAGATTCAGGAGCGAGTTTACAGTGGTGACAGGAATGAAAATTCTATCCACTATTAGCACGGTTGGAAAAAAAACTATCAGGAAAGAATGATAGAAAGTTATTTTAAGTCATCATTAATGGCACTCAATGCTATGCATCTAAACCAAAACACTATCATTGTCATGCTAATATCTACACTAAATAAAAGACATTTGCTGTGTCTCAAATCAGGCACTTCTCTATTTGCACTTCTTTACAGTAAGTAAGTAAGTAAGTAAGTAATATTTATAGTACACTGTGAGACACTTCACTTAGAGTGCACACATTTCGACAGGGTAGTACTGTCTCAAATCCAACACTGTTGCTACACACTTACCAGAAATTACTCTTTTTGTACTACTTTATGACACTGGTTGCAATCAAAACCCTATCACCAACACTTGACAGCACTTTTCGCCAGTCGAAACAAGTTTTTTAAGTTGTTTTTCATTTTGTTATTACTTTTGTTGTGTTGTTCTGTGGTAAAATATCTGTTTTCTTGAGACATTTAAGGCGGTATCTGCGCCGAAGATACGCCGTAAGTGACGTAGCTTCAGTTTAGCGTCATCTACGTCACTAAGATGGCGGCGGTTAAGGGTGGAAAGTGTCCATCGATCCACACTAAATTTTCCGGCCATTTGAATGTGCCAATTAAGTGATCATAGCGCACTACATTTTTGCACACTGCTCATTGGGCACTCAGAATATTACGTGTAAGTGCAGAAGTGGTCGATTTGGGACACATCACTGAGTTGTTTTAGCATAGCTAAAAATGTTAGCTTTAGCTTCAATTACAATGTTAGCCTTGTAGCCTGTGCGATTAATGACGCAAAGTTAATTTGGATCTTTCCCATTTCTGTCCTCTCTGCAAAGTAGATTTCTGGATTCTGAACTAAATATTTACTCTTTTTAAAGAGTTATTACAGAACCCTAGAGGTTACAAGTACAGTATATAATTTATTTATTTTTTTCCTGAGACAAATGTATGGCGTTGTACTTGTTTATCATGACATTGATATTGCGTAACAGTTGTTTTTTTATTTTTTACTTATTGCGATTCATGTAATTAATGTCTATAACTGTTTTTGGTTTTTCTTTTTCAAATGTAGACACTAGAAGATGTATTAATGTCATACCATTCACTCAACCCTAATGAATGTTCTGGCTTACTTCCAGTAGTTCCTGAAATGTACGTCATATTTTTAAATAAACAAATACATAATTGGAAAATAACTACTTAATAAGAACTGGATCTTGTCAGGAAGATTAACAGTGTCTTTCAAAAATAATAATAAAAAAAAGCTATAAAGTTTTGTTTAAACAGTAAAGTGTCTTCAGATAACTTTGCTATAAACTTTAAATAGAATTTAATTGAGTCATCAAGATTCAGCTCTTCTACAGACTCCATTGGGGGCGATATAAAACTATTCTTTACGCTTCACTTACCCCCAATACATCCATCAAAACATTGCTGACGGGTATAACCGCCAAAATAATCTGTAAAAATACATTCTTTCATTTTCAACCGAGGGGATATTTCTCTGGATTTTCCAAGAAATACGATCCCGGTCCGACCAACCGCACGATTCTAATTAATGACGACTTAAAATAATGTGTCTGAAATCTAATCAAGTGTATTTATGGCCTGCGATTTACATTTTTACGACTCGGAGATCGTAAAATATCACTACGGTTCAGGCCGTCACCAGCGCCGTCACTTCTGCTGCGATACGTCAATATTCACTCCGCTTTTTCTCCGCAGCACAAGATCAAGATAATCCTCCAAATAAACATTATCTGATATGAAGAAGTCGTTTTTATACTGTGGACAAAAAAAAATCACAAAAGATTATCTTCAAAATCAGTTATAAAAAGACCAGAGAAAAGGCTAAATCTGGAGCTGAATAAGTCAAGAGGTAAAAATTCTAGCTGCTGATAGCAAACTGTAAAAAAAATAATAGCAGGAAATAAAAAATAAAAACTCAATAGCTGCGTCTCAATTCTTAGTACGGGATAAATGTAGTGCTCCATACACACTAAATTGTCACTAAAACGCCAACAAAACTGAGTATGGATCGATTTACCCTAAACGGCTCCATCTTAGTGAAGTTGATGATGTAAACAGAAGTTACGTCACCATTTTTAGGTGCATTTTCAGCCAGCAGTAGAAGAATGACATGTCTTCGGTGCTGATACCAGCGTAAATATCTCGCGAATATTTCGCAGTAGAAGAAGAAGCTGTCACTTTATTTCCTGTTAGTGCGTAGCAGCAGTGTTTGATTTAAGACATGCTATCTGTCGAGAATTTGCGTACTAGTTAGTATGTACACTATCCTGATGCATACTCACTTCTAGTATAATAAGAAAAGTATGCGATTTGAGACACAGCACATGACATCAAGTCACTAACAACACTGAATTCTACACAGAAAAAGCAGTTTAACCGAAAAAAAAAATCACTGTCATTGTGGTTTTAGCATGGCCGAAATTAGCTAGATTTAGCTTCAATTACGATGTAAGCCTTAACTCCAACATTTTTCTTCAATCCAATTCTTTCCTCTTTACTTCACTAAATTTTAGATAAGGGGTCTCAAAATTTCCATTAGCGGCTCGATGGATCATCTATGGCGCTTGACTGGTTATAGACCCTTAGTTTAAAAAAGTTGACTTTGATTCTATCTGCGTTAATGAAAGCCATAAAACGCCACTAATTACATTTCTGTTGTCCAATCCTGATAATCAGTCAACAATGATTCATACATTGAATTGTATTTAATAATAAAGAAGGTTAAAAAAATTTACAACAAAATTTTGCTCCATCAGGACATCGTACGTCTGCAAAGCAGTGTCTTGTTTGTTTTGGATTTATTTATTTAATTACACTCTCGCTTTTTTGCTCTATTTTTTCTGTTAATTCTGTAAAACGATTGTAATGAATACATTTTAAATGGCAATTAAAAACTGCTTTTATTGTATCACTTTGATTTTTTTTTTAAAGAATACACAAAACCCATTTTATTAATAATTAATTCCGGAATTGTTGGTACATTTTTCCCCAGACTCCCACCCTATTTGTTTTTCATTACAAAAATAAAAACACTGATCTATAAACTTCAAAAGGTCATGAAGTCAGACATTTTTAATCATCAAAGCGTTTGTGAAATGTAGAAAACTGCACATCAAGATCCCTTTGACTCTGGCTGCTGCTTATTATTCCTCGCTTTGTCATGGTAAAACGTCCTTTGAGTCCCCTCTGATTTCAAGCAATCTGTCTTGACGGCTCTTTCTGCGACGTCGCCAGAGGAGGAAGAAGAGATGAGTTCTCATTGACCAGCAGAGAGTGTCGCCGGGTCTTTTAATACTGACGACGGATAAAAAGAGAGCAGTTTTACTTGATGCTCTTGATTTATGTGTTGTCTCGGCAAACACTCCGGTGGGCTGCTCCATCATGCTTAGTTCATTTTCAATCTGACAGTTCGACACGCCAAGAACACACAACAATGTTGAGCTAAAAATCAGAAAAAAAGAACCCGCATACCAAGTTCTAAACAACAACACACTTCATGACGTGGTGTAATAACTTTAGGGCTCAGTAGGTGGCGCTTCCATTTAAAAGCTATGCGAGGTTTCACTGAATATAAGGATAGTGTATCGTGAAACATCATCACATGACTAGTCAATGAGAACTGGTTGCTGTAATCACTAACTTACCATAAGCTACAGTATGTGCGGACCATTTATTCAAGGTTACTACTAAATCTTTGGATAAGATAAAAAATATATATACTGTATATATAGTTAATGTTTGCCTAAACAAGTTTTGATTCCTTTTATCTCCTCATAGCACAAAACATAATTGTCGATTAACTTTGCGATTAATTGCGATTAATCAGAGCCAATCAATACTGATTAACCAAAGCTGATTGACAGCTCGAAATAATTTTTTTCTAATGTATGAGAAAAAATGTATCAGCCCACTTTTAGTGTGGATAATATCTGTACATCAGCAAATCAATCTTAGTAAATTAACTTTTTTATTCGCAATTAATCACAAGCAATTAATACAAAAAATGTTTATTTTTGTATGTATAGTTTTGTTTAAGAAATACTTTTTTTTATCAGCCTATTGTAGCGTAGATAAAGTGTATGAAACATGCAAGAAATAAACATCCACATTTTACACATCTACTCACACTAATATATTATCAACACTGCACATTTGCAAATAAATCTTAGTTAGTTTACTCCAATTAATTGTGATTAATCGCAGCCAATCATTTTTTAAATTAATCGCAGTCAATCAAAGGTGATTAAATACGGCTGTAATTCTAATTAATCTCAACAACAATAACATTAAAAAATGTACTTTGTTCATCTCTAGAATAAAGAAAGAAGAGTTGTTGGTGTACTGTTGTGTGTATAGATAAATACACACTACGAAACACCCACAAACACCTTTGCACACTTATTTAACTAAAAAAGATAAATGTATATATGTTTAAACTTTATTTAACCAATTTGGATTCACGTTGTCTTTCTTTTAAGATTTAACACTGCACATAAAAACACTGAAAATAAAATTAAATAGATTCAATTTGCAATTAATGCCGATTAATCACAGATGATCAATAGCTCTATTTCTCAGAGTGAGAGGTTGTTTTTTTTATCAGCGTTTTGTTTGTAGATAAAGTGGAAAACACTTAAATATACACCCGCAATTTACACACCTACACACTCAATTATTCCAACACTGCACATTTACAAATAAATCTTAGTAAATTAAATTAGAAATGAATGGTGATTAATCAAAGCTGATTTATAGCTCTAGTTTTAATTATTCTAAACAACAAAAATGTTTTAAAATTAAAAAGTTAATTTTCAAACATATGTTTTGATCGGCTCATTGTGTGCGAAGAAAACCTAATTTATCAGATATTTAATGAATCCAAAAACTCTCAGTTTAAGGTTCTATTCACGACGTCCGGAAAATGCTTTCTCTGTTCTTGAAAACATTTTCAGGTGTGAAATTAAAAAACCTTTCTCTGCCTTTTTTCCGGCTGACCCACTTTATCTAATTCCGCGTCCGTTTTAGGTTTGGTCATCGCGGATTCAAAGCTCGGTCACGCGTCAAGTCGCTTCCGGCCGACGTTTCTCGCCATTAAATCAATTTACCGGTCAGCAGACGAGGATACGGGAAACGTACGAACGCCACCACCGCATTCATCAGCCGTCTTTTAATGGTTGAGCGAGTTCAATATGGGACGAAATAAACACCAGCGGGAGCGTCTTCGATTTCTGGAGCTATAACTGAAGGTCAGCAGTGATTTAAGGTGTCACAGGTTTTGCACCTCCTGCTGGAAAAGTTCAACGATGTTTCTTAATATCAGGACACGTGAGGCTACTCACTATGAGGAGGAAAAGATTTTGGAACAATTCTGGACTACTTTTGGAAAGTAAGTAAGTAATAGTTATTTGTCAAATGTCTTTCTAGACCAGGGTCACAAAGCGCTTGAACAATCAAAAGGAATACACAGTTAAGAAATACCACCAAATTAAAAACTCTAAAAGGTCAAGACAACATAAAACAAACACAGGAGTCCCAGAAAATCACACATAAAAATGTCTTAAGATGTTTCTTGAAGGAGTCAGTAGATCATCAAACACAGAGATCGTTCCAAAGCTTAGGAGCAACAGTCTGGAAGGAGTTCTCTCCTCTGGTCCTGAACCGTTTGCGAGGAACCATCAGTAGATTCTGATCCACAGACCTCAGAGCCCGAGCTGGGGTGTAAGTCTGGATCAGATCACTGATGGAAGGTCTGACCATGAATAGATCTGAAAGTAAGAACCAGAATTTTAAAGTTGATCCTGAAAGAAACTGGCAGCCAGTGAAGAGTTTTAAGGATCAGAGAAATGTGAGTTCTTCTACTAGAGCGGGTCAGAATTCTTGCTGCAGAGTTTTGTGTTAAATGCAGGCGAGACAGATCCTTCTTGTTTAGACAAGAAAATAAACTTACAATAGTCCAAACGAGAAGACACAAACGCATGGATTATAAGTATACATGACACAAAAGTAAAGTACAGTAGCAGGACAAAACGCTTGTTTACAAAACAACCGAAGTACCATGCGAATTAGAACCTTGATTTCCTGTTTCAAGGCTTGATCACGGCAGATGTTGAGCTGAAAATAACCTTTAATGAAGTGAATACGTGAGTGCAGAAGCATGTAAGAGCATCAAAGACACCACCAGACCTCAACATACGACCTTCAGTGAAGTCATGCAGAAATACATTTCATGCTCGAGATACAGCCATCGACTGACGGAGCCATGGTCACCACTGCGGTGAAACACCCTCGGAACGTTACAGAGTCGCTTCGTAAACTGCATTAAGTGAACGCCGTGGCTCTGCTTTGCTCATGGGCAGTGAGGAGGAAAGTACTGTGATGTACTTAAGGAGGAATCCTCAGTGGAGTTCCCTCATTCCTGGCGTGGTTAGAGATATATTTAGACTCAAGCAGTGTAAGACAGTTGAATCTAAAGATCGGAAGATCTATGGGGCAGATATTTAGGCTTGATTTCTGAACATTTCTGAATAAAATAACAGCAATTTATTAACTGTATATTTATTTATTATATATATATATCCATAACATAAACAATACATGTGAGAATGCTCACATGTATTGTTTATTTTATGGATATATATATCGTTATATTCATAAGAAGCAAGTGTTCTTGATTGGTATGTAAAACCACATGTTTTTATATACAATTACAATTTCATTTAGCATACTACACAACAAATGCTACACTGACTAAATTTAAAAATAAATAATTTGTACAAATGTAGGCCATACCTGTCAATGACTTTTATGTGTTTGTTTACTTTGAAACAAAATATTTTAACACTGAAAGATAAAATAGCTTTTTTAAACATTTTTATTCATATAAATGCTTTTTCAGAGAAGTGTCTGTAAACCAAAAGTAAAATACATTCTAATTCTCATCAAATCCAAGGATATACGGTTCTAAATTTCAAAGTTGCCATTAAGTTATGATAAAAAGTAATAATTATATCAAACTGATTAAAAAAAACACACTCCCAGAACATTTATAGTTCAAGGGCATCAAGGGCGCCTGTAGTTGATTCAAAACTCTGCAGCGAGAATTCTGACCCGCTCAAGTAGAAGAACTCACATTTCTCCGATCCTTAAAACTCTTCACTGGCTTCCAGTTTCTTTCAGGATCAACTTTAAAATTCTGGTTCTTACTTTCAGATCTATTCATGGTCAGGCTCCTCCTTACATCACTGATCTGATCCAGCCTTACACGCCAGCTCGGGCTCTGAGGTCTGTGGATCAGAATCTACTTATGGTTCCTCGCACACGGCTCAGGACCAGAGGAGAGAAATCTTTTCAGGCTGTTGCTCCTAAGCTTTGGAACGATCTTCCTCTCTCTTTGCGCTTGATGGATCTACTGACTCCTTTAAGAAACATCTTAAGACGTTTCTATTTGTTCAGGCTTTTCCTTGATTTTGTGGAACTCCTGTGTTGTTCTCAGTATTATCTTGATCTTTAAAGTGTATATACTTTTTTGAGTATTGTTTTGATTGTTTAAGCGCTTTGTGACCCTGGTCTGGAAAAGCGCTATATAAATAAATATTACTTACTTACTTACTATCATGCACTAAGAAGTTGTATGCACAAAAAACGCATACTTTTCCATGTTAAAACTTGCGTTAAAGACATCCTTATTTACTGCTCAGATGCATGTTGGCCTCACTAGTCATGTTGAGATGTTCACATCAATATTGATAAAAAATTAACACACAAGTGTTTGTTGTTACACAACTAGATATTAAACATTTACACTGGAGCTCGTCTGCAATAATTTAAATCAATGTATGTGATCCATCTTGGAAATGTTTAGATAAACGAATTTAAGCTGTTAATCACGTATAAATGAATATTTTCATTTGTTTTTTTCTGATCGCAGAGATAAAAAAAACATGGACATTTAAATATGATTTAAATATGTAAATTAGGGCGTGGAAAGGGACGAACAAGTCTGCGATTAATTCCACGATGATTAGGATGCACAGATTCATACATCTGAACATTTTTGTAGGTCAATTATTTTTCTAGATTTTAGTAAACATCATTTTTAATAGAATATCCACAAACGTCTTTGTACATGAGATCCCAGGTCTTTCATTACCTCTGCTTTTGTCACCTTTGTGCATTGATTACGCTCTTTAAGCTGCCGTCTCCAATGTCACAACCTCTTGTTCTGGAAACCTTCCCTAGTTTAGTCGCATCTTTTATAGCATTTAGTATTTAGAAATTGTGGTATTCATTTGTTTTACATGTAGATTTAATTGTGTCACAAACCTCTAGCCTTTGAACTAAAATGTGAGAGCTGAAGTCATCCACTCACCAAGGTTCTCTTCTTAAAGTGAAGTATGTGTGGCCGCCTGCCATATTATCAGCACCAGCCGCCACCTATCGATTTCAAAACCATTTAGCAAGAGTCAAATCTTATTCCGCTGTAGAGCTTCACACCGGACATTGATTCAATCCTTTCCACTTTGTCTTTCCCCACAAACACGTTTACAATGGATCCATCGTCGAGCCCACTCCCTCTGTGTGTCTCTCTTTCGCACAATCCACAAACTTGGTCACGACTGGGAGACGAAGGATTGTTGTTTGGCTTCGCCCCCTCAGAGATGATGGCTGGATGGAATCAATCCGGAATGATTTAAACAGCTCAATACTTATTTGTCTAAAATCATTCCTTCCACGGGCGAGAGCGCCGGCTTCTCAAGTCTTTCCTGTAAAGAATAGAACCGAGGCGTGGAAAAGTGATTGAGGTGACGGTAATCAGGCTTAGCGCTGTCTATCCCGAAGTTTCCCTGAAAACCCCGGTAGGCAGACATATTTTATTTTAAGAAAGCTTACTCAGAAGGTTTTCCTAAAGGATGTAGATTCCTCTTTCAGGCTATTAACACAAAAAAAGGAAACATTTAAAAATAGGATTCTGTATGCACAAGTGCAGATAAGTGGCTTCTGGATCAGAAGCTTAAGGTGCAAGCAGGAGCTTCTCCAAGAAACAAGTGATACCGTTTTACCAGACAACACTAAGCCTGTACAAGAGACAGACCGCTGAACGACCTCACAGGGGACCTTCTTAACCCTTGTGTGGTCTCTGGCTCAAGGTGACCTGGAGGCTGAGAACAAACGTGTTCGTCAAGGTAAACAACCTCCCTGGTGTCTAGAAATACATGCAGTGAAAGAGGTTGTTCACCTTGACCCATAGACAACACAAGGATAAATGGTACGTGGTAAAGGGCTCTTACTTATTGTAAAATAATTTATGTTGATTTTATAGTCTTAGAACAATAAACATGTTGTCATGCTTGCTGCGGCTCACAATGAGCTTGAAGGAATGTACCCAGTTAGAGTTTTGTTTCTAGAGAAATGACAGTTTGTGCATTAATACAGTGACCTCACCAAGATACGCGAGTTGGTCTGCTTATGCCGTGCTCACTTACTCCAGAAAACCATTTTTTGATGGCTGCGTCCAACAACAAATGAACAAACTTTTTGTATTCAAGAGTGTCATCCTCTGAACTTTCGAATAAAAAAGGCAAGCACGGTCCGAAGACCTTCAGTGGTTTGGGAAGAGCCATGAGAAGCGTCTCCACTCCTTGCTGGTGGTAAATCTGGATTGTGACTCTGTTTTTTATTCCAACACTTATCTCTGTTATCATTCCGATTGTCCAGGATAAAAATCCCTGACACTTAAATGGAGCTTTTTATTCTTATTTAGCACCAAAAGCATAAGACTCTTAGTTACACATTTACCCATTCACACACACAATCACACAAGGACCATCTCTTCAGGAGCTAGGATTGAACCCACAACTTCTCAGGCCACAAGCCAACCACTCTACCACATACCACAAACACATTTGTTTTCGGATTAAGGTCCTTCACTGATTACCAGAAGGTGTTGATGAAGCTGATATAGAGTCTTAATGGTGGCACCAATATCAAGTCTCATTGCCAGTAGCTTGACCCGTCCTTAAGTAAAAGTGACATAAAAAATGAAGTGAGCAGATGCAAAGTCTATTAACTTTTTTCTGGAATTCATGAGGGATCAGGTTTGGTGGAGGGAGTGGTGATTAACTAATGGAGGTTTTATAAGGCAGAACAACTCCCCTGCACCATATGGGGCATCACTGCGTGTTCAAACTGGACGTATCCATTTGATGCAAGATTTAAAAGTGGATTTCTGTGTTGTTTGAAGTGTGATCAGAGTAATATAGCACCATGTTGTCCGAAGTTCGTGTTTGCCGCAGTTCCAGATCCCAATATGAGGCTTAAAGTGACAACGGAGCGAAAATAAAAAGAGTGAGATATTATGGCCGCCCAGTTATGCGGGCTTCATTAATTCCAGATTACACGGAGGCTGGAATTTGCCTTGAGGGCAGAGAAGGAATAGAAACGATGCCATTATCATGATGACTCTGAAATCTGATTATTCTCGGTCCAGTGTCTTGTTTTCGTCCGCCAGGCTGTTGCAGCTGATACTTCCTCTCTTCCTTCCCCACTTGTCGAAGAGAATAAAATAGGAACTCCTTAATAAACAGCCCCAACTACCAACAAATGGAGTCTTTTATTTTCAAGTCTGAGTGGTTCACCTTATCACAAGAAAGTCACTTAAGAGCTGGTTATGTTAATATATGTATAATATATTGTTGACTTGTCTTTTTCTATTAGGATCACATTTCTTTTCCTCCCACATCTCCGACTCTCCCGCTCAGCTGTTTGTTGGTGTAAATATTTCTTCCTAATTGCCCAATAATGTCCCCACGGTCTCCTGGAGGCATCTCATCTTCTGATTTCCATGCTGTTGGTTTAGTGGAAACGAAAAAAGAAAAACATGAATAGATGATAACATGACTTCAGGCAGCGCGGATGCTGATGATTGAAAAATAAGTGGGAAATAAATCGGATGTTTTGGGAAAAGAGTAATTGTCGTTGATATGGGTTGTAGAGAAATCACAGAATGTCTTCCCTCGTTTCGCTCCATTACATGGAAAACATGGATCTAGATTTTATTAGAAGGAATCACAAGATCGAATCTTAGCGAGGCAATCAGGCTGAAAGTCAATAAGCGCACAGATGTCAGTCTTCATCCCACCATCGCTCGATCCCCTCGTTTGATATTGCATCCACGTGAGTCGTCCTAATAATATCCACCAGCCCTGAATCCTCAAGAAAAGCCGGTGCTTTCTCTCCGATAAAGATAGACTTGTGTACCAGACCCAGTGTTGCCTCGGGCTAAAAGAGGAATCCAAAAAAAATAAAATAAGGTTGAGGGAAACGTCTTCTGGCAGGAATAGTTGCTGATGCAGCAAAATTATTATTTATTCAAGCTTTAGCTTTTAGTTTTTAAATTTGACTTATTTATCTTTGCTCTAACTGGCACCGTCGTTTGACACGATAAATTCTCCCATGTATCCTGCTCCTCAAATCACCCCTGTCTTCTGTGAAGCTTTGTTGAGATTTTTCACTGACAGAATTAAATTGACCGAAGAGAAAATCGCTCCCCTTCTGTGTGGAACCCCTGCTGTCACTGAGCCTGTCTCCACCTTGTAGTCCTCCTTTAACATTGTAACTCTGGCTGATATTTTGGCACTGGAGAGCAAGATTTGAGCAAGAGCTCTTTGTTGAAGTTGAAGGGTTTTGTGTATTGTTTTTTTTATTGTAAAAGCGCTTTGTGACCCTGGTCTAGAAAGTCCCTTTAGAAATAACCTTTACTTAATTACTAACTGTTGAGTCCATTTGGGAAGTAAATACGTTTTAATTCGGACACTAACGTTAGTTCCGGGACGGAAATGTCAAAAGCAAGTGCTCAAAAATACACTTTCTTTTCCAAAAACAGCATAAATAATTGACTATTTCAGATGATATAACACATTATTATGATAGGTTACACTATATAATAATGATCAAACCCATAATAACAACCAGTAGTAAATATTTGTCACTTATTTTCCATCTCAATTAACCAGTGACAAAAATAACCTGTTTTTTTTCCTCGATCCTTCAAAGAAGACGGCAATGACAACGTAATCATTTCCGCCAAAATTTGCGTCACATGATCAAACCTCCAGATCGACCGAAGCGAAATTCGCTGAAGCAGAAATGACAGCGAGTTCCTCTGATCCTACAATCTAATCTGCCGCTGCGAAGAGGATAAACCTGTCGGCTTCCAGTGGCGGCGCATCTCCTGCCAGAATGCAGGATTCACACGACAAATATTCTGTCGGACGCCATCGATGTAAGCCAAGTGATTATCATGACGCACCAAGAGCAGTTTGATAAACAGGAAAATAAATATATAATTTCGTTATGAAAATGCAGCAACAATTATTTTATATAAACTGGCATTTTCAACCATTTTAAACTCAAGTTGATTATGATAATAATAATAGAGATTTTGATTATATCTTATTAAATAAAGATCTTCGAAACAGGATAACAAAATACGGGATTTAATTAAATGTATTATGTAGGTTTTTGCAAATGATTGTGTTGGGTAAGTTGAGTGTAATTATAATACAATAATCCTTGATTTACTTTATTACACTTAAGTCAAATGAGAAAAAAAATGCAAAAACTGAAATAATAAATGTAATTAAATGCACAGTTTTATTATTTATATTCATATTAACTTATTTATGGGATGTGTATCATCGTCAGGCTCCTCCTTCCATCACTGATCTGATCCAGCCTTACACCCCAGCTCGGGCTCTGAGGTCTGTGGATCAGAATCTACTTATGGTTCCTGAACACGGTTCAGGACCAGAGGAGAGAAATCTTTTCAGCCTGTTGCTCCTAAGCTTTGGAACGATCTTCCTCTCTCTTTGCGCTTGATGAGAGTCTACTGACTCCTTTAAGAAACATCTTAAGACGTTTCTATTTGTTCAGGCTTTTCCTTGAATTTCTGGAACTCCTGTGTTGTTCTCAGTATTATCTTGATCTTTAAAGTATGTACTTTTTTGAGTATTGTTTTGATTGTTTAAGCGCTTTGTGACCCTGGTCTCGAAAAGCGCTATATAAATAAATATTACTTACTTACTTACTTACTTACTTAATGCCTCTGCCAAATCGGTGTTAAACAGTGTTTAAGTGCTTAAAGAACGAACACAAAATTTCTCAGAAAACCTTGAAGTGATTTTTCAAATATTCTGAATAATAAATTCACTTTGGACATCACACAACGTTTAATGTCTGTTATGTTCTGTCAGCATTGCTTTGGGGCTTAACTTTGCCAGTTGTATTGTATTCTTTAGAAAGTGCTGTGATGAAACAAGTTTATTTTTCAGTTTATGTTGAAATGTTTAATCAAGAACCAAAAATGTATCGGGGAAAATGACCAAAAACCGAAAATCTACGTTGGATTTCCGTATGGTTACTCTGGGTTGTTTCAGAATCAGTGCTATTATTTAACCAGCTATCAAACCCATCCCTCATCATTGGTTGCCACAGAGATTCAACCTCCTCAACCCTAAACTGTGTTGAGCCTCGTCCTACCTATGAACATCTTAACTTCATGAGTCTACTAAGTGGGGAGGTCAGTAGGTGGCGCCATCAGTTAAAAAAAAAGGATATGATGTTTCATTTTAACAGAAAACAAAGGAAAATAGTGCAGAGACGCCATCTAGTGGACTCTGAAAATAATGACACTGCTTCATGAAGCTTCATCAGACCGTCTCTAGTGAAAACCCAACTCTTGACTCACATGTTTTAAATGTTTAAATCTTCCTCTCAAATATGCAGTAAGTCTCTCATCATGACCATGTTTTGAACTCATTACTTTATAAAGTTTGTTGTGAAATCTGAACGAACGAGAGGTTACGAGAGTCCATTATCACGTAATAATGGCTTCAGTCCTTCTCCAACCAGTTGTAATCACGCCCGCTTTGTTTATCCAACGAGTCCTCTGGAGGTGGAGACTCCCGGGATTGATGACGACATGGTGCCAAACCTTGTTGTTTGACCAATCACAGCAGAGTGGGTGTGATTATGGTAAACGAGATTTAATCTCCAGAAAAACAGTGTTTCCCAAAACTGACCCACGTTCACCTTCTATGACAATTTATAGGCGATTAAAAGAGAGAAAAAAAAGATAGTTACACAAGAAACACTTCAAACAATCATGTGTGAGTCTTAATAAAGACCTAATAAATATATATAAAGTATAAAGAACACAAACCAAAGAGACTTCGCTACAATAACAGAGAGATTTTCTAAATATTTCCTCTTCGTATTCACGTCTTTTTTAAATACAACAACGTGTTACATTTGTTTTACACTGAAGCCATTTCTCTATATTTGCAATTCTGTAAACGTACACAAAATCACCATAATGAGTGTCTAATCCTAACGCACGGTATCGCTATAGCAACACCTGCTAGCATGGAAAAATGGTTTTATGTCGCCGTAAAAACCGACAATCAACCTGCCTCACCTTCAGACTGGAGTGGAACGAGAATCTACTCGACGGCACGATATTTCCCGCCGCCTCCTCCAAGACAACACACATGCTCTGCTTAAAAAACATAAACCCATCATTCCAATTGTATTGCTTTGCTTATCGCGCCGATGAACCGTTAATGATTGTAATTTTTTTCAGAGGCTGCCGCCTCCCGATAACAAGCTGGAGAAATTGGTAACGTGTCCATTAAGTCGAAGAGACGCCTTGTTCTAAATCAGTCGGCGGCTAATTTGTATTATTTATTTCGAGTCTGTTTTCGTGATTGGAGGACTCACTTATCGTTCTGCGCCCCACGGTTTTAGTGCTTTTTGTGGAAAACGTGGAAAATGGTCATGAGAACGGAAAAACATTGAGCTGAGTACTTGAGGTATGATTTACTTGAAGGCTCCCAGGAGGGCTTGAATAGCCGGAGGAGTTTTTTTTTCAAAGATGATACCGTGAGTAAAAAAGCTGATCCTTGTCCTCTTGTATTTTATTCTGCAATACCTTAAAATATCAAGAAAAAAAATTAAGTTTACACCAACTTCCTCAGAAAATGCAGAGCATGAAGCTACACAAGTATATATAAACTAGTGATGTGTTGATGAAGCTTCATGAAGCAGTGTCATGTTGTTTAGAGGTCAGTAGGTGGCGCCATCAGTTTAAACATGATGTTTAAAGGAAAATAGTGCAAAGACGCCATCTAGTGGACTCTGAAAACAATGACACTGTTTCATGAAGCTTCATCAGACCATCACTAGTTTTCAGAGCCTTTCACAGTCAAATAAAAGCTTCATCCCACACACACACGGACACACACATACACACAAACGAACAAAAAATATCAAACACAAAGTACTCATTTTACACAATATTCCTGTTAAACATACATCTATGAATAAATATTGTCCCTTAACCAACAAAAAGTTTGATCAAATCTTAGACAACTACACACGAATAAAAGACAAACATTCCAAAAGAAACAAAAATGTACAAATACTAAAAGTACACATAAATAAAACAGGACTAACATTTTTCAACCAAAGATAAAAAATGTACACAATAATTGATTTAAAAAAAGGCATGAACTCAAATGCATAAAAACACAAGTATAAATAAACGTCAACACAAAGAACTTAAAAACACAACCCTTATACATAGTGATGGTCTGATGAAGCTTCATGAAGCGGTGTCATTATCTTCAGAGTCCACTAGATGGCGGTCTCTGCACTATTTTCCATTGTTTTGAACAACTGTTCGAATGGAACATCATTTTCAAACTGATGGCGCCACCTACTGACCTCTAAACAACATGACACTGTTTCATGAAGCTTCATCAGACCATCACTACACACTAATACATTTCTACAACACAAACAAAATAATGAAATGCTTAAAAAAAAACATTTTAACAACAAAAATGATTAAATGGTTAAATTTACCATTTAAAAATGTCGAAGCTTTAATTTGTTTTTGTTGAATAATCAAATAAAAATAATTTCTATATTCAAATATTTGAAATACATATCATTTCAAACATAGAGTTTAATATTTTATTTCCAATCATTCGAAAATGAACTTTCTGACTTCAATATTTTTTTTATTTGTAGTCTTTTAAGTTCAGTATAAAAATGTTATAATAAACAAAATATGAAAAACACACACTACTGTTAATAAAACCCCACAAATGCACACACATGATGAACAGGTGAACACAAAAAAAATACACAAACACAAAATAAAATTAGTATTAATTGATAAAACAAAAGCTAAACCACAAGACGACTCTCACGATGATGAGACACACACACACACACACACACACACAGAGAAGTAACGTAGCAAACCTGTCATTCCTACCGTTTGACAGCTCATCCTGCCCAGGTGTATTCTGGGAACAAGGAACACGTCTCACGCTGACACTCATCAAGAGCTGAAGTGAAAATAGCTGACGACGATCATGGCAGGATGTCGTTGGTGAGTTGATGCAACAACGAACCTTCTGTTGCGTCTCTGTCAAGGAATTGCATGAATGAATCACTTCCTCTTCAACTACACAATGTTCTATATTCTATAAAAAAAAAATCATAGATGTTAAATCATGTTTGGAATTCTGATCCATGTCAAACATTTACTCACATTATCATTTAGATGGAGTTTGGTCCTGCTGTTGCTGCTTCAACAACTCACCTTCACCGCCTGGATCTCGCCGCAGGGACTCACAAAGTTGCTGCAATCGATGCTGCTCAGGACCGACGACGCGTCCAATTAGGGTTTAAATCGTTCAACGATAACATCCCGAACCAAACGGACGAGGAGCAGGAGCCGGAGAAAGTAAAGCTCTCGTGCCTTCAATAGTCTGTTAATTGAGATGTATCTCAAGAGGAGTTCTTATTTAACTATTAGAAAATCTAATGTTGGACACATGGATGAAGAGCTGCTGTGGTGTAGAAAACTAGGTTTACTTATGTTGCAATTATACAACATTAAAAAAAAATATATATGTTATTAAAACTTGAAAAAAACCGACATTGTCTCCAGCCAGTTGTAAACAAGCCCGCTTTGTTAGACATTAGATTCTTTTCTGCCTTTTTTCGCTATAGATCAAGGTCTATTTATGCTGAAAATATATCAATGAAAACAAAATATATACATATTTTTAAATTTGAAAAAAACATTTTCTTAATTAAAATAATTAAATATATTTTCATAGTAAATGTTAACAGTTGTTTATTTAATATTAATCTTACAGAAACTTTTTTTTTAATTTGGTAATTTTATAGAATAGAATAGAATAGAAAATCTTTATTCTTTATTTATATTTGTAATATTTATAGACCAAACTTGTCTTTCATAATTATATATAATAAGAATATACAATGTTTTCTTGCTTTCTTGAATCCTAACCTTAAGTCAAGATTTTTTTTTAAATTATTGACACTATTTAACTACAACACGATACATGTAAATATTATGTTACTGTATGATAATCTTTAAAAACGTATTTGATCATTTGAATTTAATTTTCTCAGGTAATTTCATATCGTAATATTTGAGTCATCAATTTTTATACTTAATTCTACTTTTTTTTCAGGTTTTCTTTTGATATTTTGTGTTATTAAAAAAAATCTGTTTGCATTCATGTTCAAAATATACTATTATTTTAAATTATATAACTTATTACATCTTTCATAATTTTATTTATTGAAAATTTACACTATTTTCTTTCTTTCTTGAATCTCTGAGATCAAGGTATATTTACTTTTTAATTATACAGATTAAAAAGTAATTCAATTTAAACATTAATTCATGATATTCTTTTAATTCCTGACACTATTTAACAAATGACTATAACAGTACTTTATTTTATAATAATCTTAAACATTTAGTTTATGGTAATTTTGTATTGTATATATTTGAGTCATCCATTTTTATATTTACCAGTAATATTTATTTTAATTTTTTTGCTTTTCTTTCGATATTATTATTAAAAATAAATTAAAAACAGTTTGCATTCATATTTAAAATATGTTATTACCAATGTAATACATTTTATTTTACTTTTAAACTAATGCATGCGTTTATTCAGGGTCAACTTTGAAAAACATGTATTTAAAATGACATTTTATCTTAATAATGAAATCCTTGCAGCTGCATTTTAATGTTGAAGTTGTTATTTTAGGAGAAAAACAAGAACGAATTAGAAAAAAGCTACTTTTCATTTCTCACATGACATTTGGAAAACACTGTGACGAGTAAGAAACGTCTTGAATAGTGTTTTTTTTAATGGTGTGATGGAAAAAATCTGCCACAGGCTGGTGTGAGCTCTCGGGTTTATTGTCACGATGCTGAGGAGGAAGCGTCTCTAATGCGAGGAGTGGGTTCAGAAATCTTTCTTGACATGTAACCGAACATTTTAATTTATCATCCCAGCTGTGGTGAAACAACGTCAATGCTAATAAACCTTTGACTCTGAATTTCACTTTGTTTATTCTCTGATTCTGTGTGGGTTTCTCACTCTGGTTTCCTCCCACAGTCGAAAAACATTCAAAGGAGTGGTTCAAAATGCGATTTGTTTCTTCCACAATCTTGCAGTTACGATGTTAGGACTACAGGGGGAGACAGAATCAATCTTCTTTAATCTATGTATTGCTGCTTTAAGAGAAAACCTTTTTGTATCCAAACAGTTGAAGAAATCTTACTAGGGGTTTGATTTATAGTGATACTGTAGTAACAAGTATATATTTGTAGTATTGTCGAGTACTTGACTCTGGTGTTACAGAATTTACAGACCACATGACTCTGACGAAGTCGTAACTGCTTTCATTTGTTTTCAAATCAAAATATGTCTCGCAGGATTCAATTGTTACTTTAACTGCCGGGGTTGTAATGACTGCTGCCATCTAGAGGCCAGAAGTTTGACTGTAACCCAAAAATGAACAAACCCCTTGAATATTTACATGTTAATTGTAAGTAAAAATTAAAAAAAAAAAGAAATGTATTTTAAACACACTTTATTGAAATATCTACTATGTACAAACATCGGCTTTCAAAGGAGTCGACTGTATCCTCTCGTCCTCAATCATATCTTGGACCTCGCAGGATGTAATTGTTACTTAAACTACTGGGGATGTAATGACTGCTGCCACCTAGAGGTAGGAAGTTTGACTGAAACGCAGAAATTATCAAACGCCTTGAATATTTACATGTTAATTGTAAGTGAATAATAAAAATAATTGTATTTTAAACACACTTTATTGAAATATCTACAATGTGCGAACATCGGCTTTCAAAGGAGTCGACTGTATCCTCTCGTCCTCAGTCATCTCTGGGACCTCGCAGGATATATGTGTTACGTTAACTGATGGGGATGTAATGACTGCTGCCACCTAGAGGTCAGAGGTTTGACTGAAACGCAGAAATTATCAAACGCATTGAATATTTACATGTTAATTGTAAGTGAATAATCAAAATAATTGTATTTTAAACAAACTTTATTGAAATATCTACTATGTACAAACATCGGCTTTCAAAGGAGTGGACTGTATCCTCTCGTCCTCAGTCATCTCTGGCACCTCGCAGGATATATGTGTTACGTTAACTGATGGCGATGTAATGACTGCTGCCACCTAGAGGTCAGAGGTTTGACTGAAACGCAGAAATTATCAAACGCATTGAATATTTACATGTTAATTGTAAGTGAATAATCAAAATAATTGTATTTTAAACAAACTTTATTGAAATATCTACTATGTACAAACATCGGCTTTCAAAGGAGTGGACTGTATCCTCTAGTCCTCAGTCATCTCTGGGACCACGCAGGATTTAATTGTTACTTTAACTGCAGGGGGTTGTAATGACTGCTGCCACCTAGAGGTCGGAAGTTCAATATTCTGTGTTGAGAGTCACCTGCTAATGTTGCGTCGGACAGTAATAATCAACACAAGAAAAAGAGTTCTTCTCTCCTGTGACCAGGCGTCTGGTTAAAAAAGATGGAACGTTCTGAATTCCTCATTAACCTTGAGAGAGTTTCTCCTTCCACTCGCCTCAGGCCGTCGTTTATTCCACATTCATACGAAATAATGATCACAAAGTGAATGATTTGTACGTCTTGACCCTGGAACGAGAAGAAAAATGGATCAATTATCAACAACCCGGCAGTTATTTATCCATTTGTGTGAGGAAAAGAACGAGATGATCTCATCAGAATTAAGATTCAGTTGAAGGCAGGTTAAGGTTACGCAACTCCTCGAGCAGGATCCGGTGATTTATCGTCCCTGGGAAAGGTTTCCTTCTTTACTATAAAGACCAGAGATGTGAAGGTCGAGGAACTCACTGTATCTGCCGTGTCATCAGAAGAATGTGAGTCTGGACACGAGGCGGGTCGGCCCGAGACATCGCCACAGTACCTCGGGGCGAGTCTGCCTCTGATACTGATTCATTTTTTATCAAAACCTGGATGAAGGAGAGTCACAGGGAGCAGACGTCCATCATTGTCCCTGTGTGGGATTTTAGAATCCAGAAGATTTATCCTCGTGCAGTAAAGAACATTTTCTGGCTCATTGAATATTGAATTTTACATTTTTACAATGTTGATTTATTTTGATTGAAATTCATCATTAATCAATTATGATTTGAAATAAATATTTACATGAAACGTTTTTTTTTTTTTAATTAAATGATTTAATTCAATCATTTGTACATAGAAATGTTTAATTTTTTTCAAATTGGAAGTTGGACCACATTGTGAAACTAGTAACAAGTATATATTTGTAGTATTGTCGAGTACTTGACTCTGGTGTTGCAGAATTTACAGACCACATGACTCTTGACGAAGTCGTAACTGCTTTCATTTGATTTCGAATCAAAATATGTCCAAACTTCAGCTTTAAAAGCTGCTGGAGTCTACTGTATCCTCTTGTCCTCAGTCATAGTTGGGATCTGGATGGATTTCATAGATTTTTTTTAGCTGCAGTGGAAGTAATGACTGCTGCCATCTAGCGGCCACAGGTTTAATTGCAACACAATGTAAACAAACCACATTAATAGTTGAATGCTAATTTTAAATAAATATGAATATTATTAGAAAAAAAAAGAAAGAAAGAAAAATATTATTTAAAGCAAATTTTATAAACAGAAAAAAACGTAATACAAAAATAACACATAGAGCTTAATATTGTATTTCCAATAAATTCTTACTTTTTTTACTGAATCCGAAATTTTGAATTTTTTTTTGTACATTTCTAAATTCAATGTAAAAATGTTGGTATAACAGTTCCATAGTCACGCGTTTGTCTACTTGTCGCATGATTTGCTGACAGTTTGCTCTTTTGGTATTTTCTTGCGACACTATCATAGCAACAAGTTTAAATTGAATGTAAAAGGCTACAAATTAAAAAACTATTGAATCTAGAAATATTATTTCTGGATTATTAGAATCACAATATCAAAAGCTATGGGTAAAAAAAAAAATCGAATTCATTTTGAAAACATTCAAATTTTCAATTTAATAACAAATTACCTTTCACTATACTAAAAATGTAACCAAAAAAAGAACAGAATTAACCTTTCAAAGTAAAGATTATTGATTTAAATCATTTTTGAAAGAATCAATGCTTAAAAAACACAACATAATTTCAATTAAAAAAAAAAATCAAATCAAGTTTTAATATTTTAAATGTTAAGCTTAACCATTTGAAATACATTTAATTCATTTTAATCATTTAAAAAGAACCAATTCTTAAAAAACACAACATCATTTCAATTAAAAAAAAAATCTAATCAAAGTTTTAAGCCATTCAATATTTCGATGGTACATAAAATACATCAATATGTTTGCCTATGACATTTTTTTTTAAATAAAAGACAATTTGAGAGAGATTAAATATTAATTTTTACTCGATTAAAAACCCGTATTTTGCACATTAAAAACACAATTTACATAAATTACAAAGGTGTCGCTGGTGAAAATGTTTATATTTTACGCACATGGCTATTGACCTGTACTTTATCTTTTACAAAGGCTTATTAAAATCATCTAAAAACTAAAGTTTAACCAGTAAAATCCTCCTTAAAGAACAAACACTGACATTTCTAACATGTATTTTAAATAAAATAATCAATCTTTTTACTATTTTTTATTTTATTTATCAGTGAATCTAAATTTAAAGAGAGTTAAATGATTATTCAATCGTCTTTAAATAGTAAACACTGAATATTAATCCGGTTAAAGGCGTGTCTATCGGTTCCTCTCCTCTTCTTCCCTCCATACTTTATTCAATTTGCCCCACCGGCGGCTCGCTGACGTCAGTGGCCGGGAGAGCAGCAGCGGAGGCGGGCACTGGAGGAGGAGACAGTCGGCTGGATGTGGAGCGCAGCGGACGCACTCTTTCCTCGGGACTATTCTTTAAAACCTTCTTCAGTAAGTGAACGTATTTATCATCTTAAAGCGAAATCAATCGACTTGTGTTTCAAAGTCTTTTTGCCTTTAAATCTTGGAAGTTGTCAAAGAGGGAATTTTTTGCAAGTTGTCATGTTTGCAGCGACGCTTTTTATCGACTACTTTCGTGCTGTATTAACGTTTTTTTTTAACGAAAAATTCATCTTTATTCTCTCGTTGGACGTCGTCTTGTCGACTCGACTTTTGCAAAAACTTACTTTAATTTTCATGCACTTCTGCAAAAAAAAGAAGAAAAAAAAATCCGCTGTCATTCCATTCTTGAACAGTTGCGAAATAAAGTAACGGGACTGAAAACATTTTATTTTCCTTTGCAATACATCGTCAATACACTCGAATATCCTTCAAACTTGTGCGATGACAACAATCCTTTTGTTATAAAACGTGCTGTTCCACCAGCTTTTTTCTCATGTCACTTGTTCGTGGAGATGAATCGCAGCATCAATTACAGAAAAAACACTTGAAATTCATTTGACCCAGTTTTTTAGTCGTGCAATAAAAACTGTTATTCTCGTAGTAAATTCCCAAAGATATTTCAAAATATGTATTATTTATATTTGAAAATAACGCCAACCTCACCATCTTCTATTTCTTCATAAACAACCAGCTTAAAACTTTGTTTATTTAATAGTTTTTTCTTTTTTTATATTCGCCTGAGACAAACATTTGCTGGTTAACATAAAAAAAGCAGATTATTTGCTATCATGGTCCCCACTGAACATCACAACATTAAAAAGGACTCATGGTACTGTTGAGAGGGGAAGGAAGTGTGATCCCGCCCGGTGTAGAGGAAGTGAAAACAGTCCTTCAAATAGAGTAACGGACTGTTTTTGTGCAGAATGGGTTGAAATGGTTGAGATGATTGACAGGGATGTTCTCTGCTGGAGGTTCTGAAGAAGCAGGGGTCGTAAAAACTTCTGGTCCTTGAAGCATTTGATACCAGGTTGGACGGAAGAAATAAAGCATTTCATTTCTTTTAGGCGTGTGTATTGGCAAGAATCTTGATACAGGGATAAGGATACGATATATTGTGATACTGTAATAACAAGTATATATTTGTAGTATTGTTGAGTATTTGACTCTGGTGTTGCAGAATTTACAGACCACATTACTCTTGAAGAAGTCGTAACTGCTTTCATTAGTTTCGAAATATGTCCAAAATTCAGCTTTAAAGGTTGCTTAAGTCGACTGTATCCTCTCGTCCTCAGTCATAGTTGGGATCTTGCTGGATTTCATTGTGTTTTTTAGTTGCTTTAGAATTAATGACTGCTGCCATCTAGCTGCCAAAGGTTTAATTGCAACACAAATAAATAAAATATATATATTGGTTAAGCAAATTTTTATTGAACAGAAAAAACAGTAGTAAAAAAAAAAAAAGAAAAAAAATCGACACTGCTGTCGCAAATCAATACAGTATCATGAAAAAAATATATCGATATAATGATTGTTTGAAATGTTTGTTGTGTAATGAAAGACCAGATTCTTCATGAAGTAACATGAGCCTTTATCTCTTGACAATTCAATACTTGTTTCTGTCGAGTATACTCAAAAAAAGCCTGAAGACATAAGTAAAACACAAGCTGTGTGTGGTACCATCTTGTTGCATGTCTCCTGCTGATTCATCATAAGGTCTGGATGTTGTTTTTCTCATTTCTCTCAATGTTCTGTTTGTTGTCGACCTGGTTATTTTATTGATTCTGGTCTTATCTGAAGGTCGGCCCGTAAAAATAAAAAACTACTTTTACTAGAAGAGACAAGACTTTTAACAAGTATTTTAAAGGGACAATTTATGTGGATGTGTTGGAGACAAAGGTGAAGGGGCCAAATGGTTCGGATATGTGGTGAAGAGAGACACCATAGACAAAGTATGGTGGAGATGGTGGTTCATGGATTGCAGGACATTGAAGCCTTTTTTTTGGACAGTTAACAAAATGAACTGGATCAGTTTAGTTCCCCTGGTTTTCTGTACAAACACTTCATCCCTGGACTTGGTCTCACGAAAAAAAAAACCCTTAACTGCTTTCATTTGTTTTGAAACAAAAATATGTCCAAACATCAACTTTAAAAGCTGCTGGAGTCACTGTATCCTCTCATCCACAGTCATCAGTGGAGTTAATTTGAGTTCATTTCAACCCCCTGTGAGATGCCACGATGATCATAAACAAACAGTTCAGGAGTCGGCGGACTTCTGGCCATCTGAGGTACTATTTAAGACTCGTCGTACATCGTAACGACGCCCAGATGCTGGAATAGCCGGTTCATCCAACAAACATCTGGAGATGTTCTGAAGCGAATTCACTGACTGTCTGTTGTCAAATTAACTTTCAAAAATACTGAATTTGCTTCATGGCCATTATTGTGATTCACTCATTGTTAGGTTTTTAACTTAACTTTGCATTTCTTTGGAATAAGTCGATATTAAGAAAGCAAATTTGTCATCAAACCTTGAAGAAGAGTAGAAATATTTTCAAGATGAGGACGATGACCTGGAGGGTTTTTGAAGGTTTTCGACTCTCTATTAATTTCTCGATATCTTTCACTGTCTCTAATAATGATTTATTTGTTGAAAGTCTAGATATATAAAAGTCTTAAAATTTATTTAGTTCAAACACGACCCATTTATCATTGAATACTTCAATTTATTATACGTTATCTTCAGTGGAAACAAGCGAAATCTTCAATACGTGTGCTGATAACGATATACTTTTTCCATAGCAGTTTTATAAGATAAACACAGTATAACACAAAAAAAGTAACATAATACATCATACAAATATTTGGTAAAGCATATCTGGGCAGTGCCACATAGGGCCGGGTAACTAACTTTTTTAGAAATAGAAATTTATTCACCATTCATTTTGGTAACTGGTATTGGAGTAAATCGGTATTACTACTGGTTTCGAAAGTTTTTGATCAAAACAAAGCCCTCGTGGATTGACTGGATGAGATTATTAGTGATGGTTGTGATGAAGCTTCATGAAACAGTGTCATTATCTTCAGAGTCCACTAGATGGCGTCTCTGCACTATTTTCCTTAGTTTTGAACAACTGTTCTAATGAAACATCATTTTTAAACTGATGGCGCCACCTACTGACCTCTAAACAACATGACACTGTTTCATGAAGCTTCATCAACACATCACTCCAGATTATTTCTTCTCAGTAACGTTTGATTTTTGAAAGATTAGCACAATCCTACATCGGCTTCATCTTCTTGTTCGGTTATACAACAAGTTCTGAACCTTTAACACTTGTGTTATCTCAGACTCATGGTGACCCGAAACTAGTGATGGTCTGATGAAGCTTCATGAAGCATCACATTATTTTCCCTGTCCACTAGATGGCGTCTCTGCACTATTTCCTTTGTTTTGAACAACTGTTCTAATGAAACATCATTTTTAAACTGATGGCGCCACCTACTGACCTCTAAACAACATGACACTGTTTCATGAAGCTTCATCAACACATCACTCCAGATTATTTCTTCTCAGTAACGTTTGATTTTTGAAAGATTAGCACAATCCTACATCGGCTTCATCTTCTTGTTCGGTTATACAACAAGTTCTGAACCTTTTAACACTTGTGTTATCTCAGACTCATGGTGACCCGAAACTAGTGATGGTCTGATGAAGCTTCATGAAGCATCACATTATTTTCCCTGTCCACTAGATGGCGTCTCTGCACTATTTCCTTTGTTTTGAACAACTGTTCTAATGAAACATCATTTTTAAACTGATGGCGCCACCTACTGACCTCTAAACAACATGACACTGCTTCATGAAGCTTCATCAACACATCACTCCAGATTATTTCTTCTCAGTGACGTTTGATTTTTGAAAGATTAGCACAATCCTACATCGGCTTCATCTTCTTGTTCGGTTATACAACAAGTTCTGAACCTTTTAACACTTGTGTTATCTCAGGGTCATGGTGACCCGAAACTAGTGATGGTCTGATGAAGCTTCATGAAGTATCACATTATTTTCCCTGTCCACTAGATGGCGTCTCTGCACTATTTCCTTTGTTTTGAACAACTGTTCTAATGAAACATCATTTTTAAACTGATGGCGCCACCTACTGACCTCTAAACAACATGACACTGCTTCATGAAGCTTCATCAACACGTCACTCCAGATTATTTCTTCTCAGTAACGTTTGATTTTTGAAAGATTAGCACAATCCTACATCGGCTTCATCTTCTTGTTCGGTTATACAACAAGTTCTGAACCTTTTAACACTTGTGTTATCTCAGGCTCATGGCGACCCGAAACTAGTGATGGTCTGATGAAGCTTCATGAAGCATCACATTATTTTCCCTGTCCACTAGATGGCGTCTCTGCACTATTTCCTTTGTTTTGAACAACTGTTCTAATGAAACATCATTTTTAAATTGATGGCGCCACCTACTGACCTCTAAACAACATGACACTGCTTCATGAAGCTTCATCAACACATCACCACCGAAAGAAAATGCTAAAATTTTCCCTTGTGCACATCCCTGGCTTCCAGAAATACATATACAGTGATGGAGGTCATTCACCCTGACCATGAGACCACACAAGGGACGCCACAAACACATTTGTATTCAGACCACTGGGGCCCCTTGACCCTGAGATAACACAAGGGGCGACCTTTGGAGTTTTTATGTTTTGTAACTTGGTCCCTTCTCTCGACTCCAGCTTACTCAGATACACAAGCAAGTTGATTATACCTCTTGACTCTGCTCGTCTGTTTACCATTTTAATCTTTCAGACATTTCGGGTCAATTCCACGCTGCTAATAAACCAGCGAAACCATTATTTCAAGGCACGTCCCTGAATCCCTTCAGCATTTTCACGATATGTCTCACGAAAGTGAAGACTGAGTACTCCATCTTAGCAGTAGAATTGTGGAAAAAAACATGTACAAGGGATCTTACATGTACATTTATAACAATACGATGATTCTAGACCTACTTATCTACACTTACTAAATATACTCAATCAACAAGTGAAGACATGTTTTGCATCCTCCCGTTATTGGAACATAATCTTCTCCTCCTACATTTAAGAAAGAGAAAAACGTCTTCAGTTAAGCCTCTATAGTTCAAACATGTCTATTCTTAGAACAAATTCCGTCTGCGGCAGGATTTCTTCTGGCTTTCTTCTCCCCGTACGTATGTAGTCTGTTTAGCGTTCTGGCTCGTATTATGTAAAATGTCTCCGAGATGCGAGGCACACTGAGGCGACAGTGGGGAGAACATAATCTCCTCTCGTCAAGCATCTTGCCTAATTGTTTTAATGGTGAACTCACTGTTGAACTTGCTTTGTGTTTTTTTTTTTTGTGTGCGACTTCTCTTGTGGTATCACATACTCAAAGATTAGAAGGGAAAGTCGTTTTCTTAAGGGACTGACACGTCTTTGTTTGACCGGTTGCTTTAGGGAATAACACTTTCAGCTGGTGGAAGGTCAAGATCGTGGCAGTACTGTACGAGATGTGTTGAAGAAAAGCTACTCACCGTTGCTCCTTTGGGTCACTGAGCATCCATGACCCTTACTTTATGGTGCTTTATGGCATTAAAAACATTTTTCATCTTATTAAAATTTCACTTATTTTCTACTCACCCTCATGTCGACTAAGGGTTGGATTATTTTCAGAGTAACCTGTTCTTTTTTAAGAGTTATAGACAAAAATGTTTCTTCATTTTAATATAGCGACTGGAGCTTAGTTGTCTTCGTCTATGTGGAAAAAGACACTTAAAAACATCCAAATACTGATCTTCTGTAACTTCCCTCTTGTACTGAAGCCTCAACATGAAACAAAATAAAAAAAAAAACGTAATAACTGTTTTAATTTTCCAGGTCTTTTAGCTCCACCTACAAGTGTTTCCTGTAGTGATTGTTGATGAAGCTTCATGAAACAGTGTCATGTTGTTTAGAGGTCAGTAGGTGGCGCCATCAGTTTAAAAATGATGGTTCTTTAGAAAATACAGCAGAGACGCCATCTAGTGGACTCTGAAAATAATGCCACTGTTTCATGAAGCTTCATCAAACCCACACTATGTATCCTAATTGATACATATCGAAAGTATCAGTGCACAAGTTTTATGCTGTTGGCCTGTGATTTACCGCTAAAAACAAGCTCAGAGTACAGACTTTTACATTTTTTTCTGAACAATTCTTATGTAAAGGCTTCAATACCAGAGGGACGTTGCAGATGAGCAGTATGGACATTTATGGATATTTGGACGAACAAGAAGACGAAACTAAGCTGGCACTGTTTCATGGCCCAATCATAATTTAGCCACTGAACTACTAAGATATCAATGTTAACAACTTATTCTTATCCTAACCTATATCAAAGGAACAAAAGAAAAACATGGTCGGCGAATACATTTCCAAAATCATAAAAAAATAATTAAAAACGTCTTGAAACTTAAAAAGTGTTGTATCCAGAAATAATTATCACTTTCGAAAGTATCAATACAAATTGTTTATTTCATTTATTTACTTGATGCAGTATCTTAGCCCTTAAACCAATTTTTGAACAGTTTTTTACAATACATGTATAATATAAGGTGGTTCTGTTAATTGATACATGTTGTATCATAGGTTATTTTTTGCATTTTTTGTCTTAATAAATTTTACATTAAGGGATCTTTTTTTTTTTTTCTTGTGGTAACGAGAATGGTATATAAATATTATCCTGAGTATCGGTATACTTAACATTTAAGTATCCTGACAACCAGGAATTCAATATTGAGGAATAGAAATATGTGTTGAGAAAAAGCCGTTAAATATTACACAACGAAAACATCAAATTTGAGACTCTCAGAAAAAAATCATTCTTGTTGCTTCATAACCACAAGTTACAAATTCATGTTCAAAAACCTTACGTGTGTAAAAAAACAGGTAGTTCCTTGGTTTCAGTTCCAGAATCATAATTTTATTGCTCAACATCTATATGTCTTTATGTTGTGCAATAAGAGGCTTAGCATATATTATTGTGTTAAACATACCTCTTGAGTTTTAAAGCTGGTCCCAAAGGACAGATTGTCAAATGGCTCAAATTGTCCACTTAAATTCCAATGGAATTCAAAGGTTCTTTTCTGATTGTGTTCTTCTGATACTTTAGCTTTAGAACTATATATTTCCGTTGGTCAGATCTGGAACACTCCTGTTACAAAATCACCATTCTGAGGAGAATTTTTGGACCTTGTAAAGCAACGATTTTCCTCCTGTCGTTACGAAACACTCAGGCAAATTCTTTGCAATGCTAACCTAACCAGAAATCCAAGTTTCTGCACCGTGCCTTGGCTTCTCCGGTTCTTGGCACTTCCAACTGAAAAATCAATCGAGCTCCGGCTAAACAGGGTCACAAAGCGGTCGTGGTAACAAACTGGAGAAGACCTAGCGAAGCACCGCAGCACATCGGAGGTTCCCCGTGGTTCGTCTTTTAGAAACATTTCCACTGATTTGCATTAAAGTGCCAGGCTGCGGCGGCGAGGCGCTTCGGTAAAGTGGCGCTCCCTCTTTCTGGGGGTAATGGTGGCCATTCGTGTGTAATATCGACAACAGATTTTGCACCGTGGGTCGTCTGCAAATGTAACATACTCGCTGATTTCGAGTCAGAAGTCGGGAATAACTAGGCAAGGAGAAAGGCAGGGGTTGCTAGATGAGGTAGAAAAAAGGCTTTAAATGATATTTCGAGGACATTAGGAGGAATCGTGTTACTGTTGTAACATTTTAAAAGCTCAGGTTTTACTGAGATTTGCTTCATCAATCAGGCACGATCTCAGGGTGACTGATAACATCATTACGACGCCGCACTGTCGCCCATTTTTCACTGTCACCGAAAACTCCATTATCAACAGGTTCATCCGTCTATCCGGCGCTGTCGTATCTTCTTGTACTCTCCTGCAAACATCGGATGGCTTTTTTTTTCACGGAGAGAGCACTGTCGTACTTTTGACAAAGTGCTTTGAGGCAGTGAAGCATTGTGGTATCTCATGGGTCACCTTGGGTCTTCCGACAGGTGCTGAGGTTCTGGGGAAGAATAAGCGCCACTTCTGTCAAGGACCTTTTCTTTTGCTTTTTTGTTGAATTTTTTTTAGCGTCAAATGAGTTGCCAAGACCCGGTGAAGAGTAGAATCTCTTTCTGATGCGAAACCTGTTTTTTGGGCGATATCCAGACATTTCTATTAGATTACTCAGATATATTACATAGACCTTATAGACATCAGGGATCTGTTGACTTCTTACAATGAGATGGTAGAAACTGCTAGATCTGATTACATCAGAAAACTGGTAGCAGCAAATAGGAAAAACCCCAAAGTTTTGTTTGACACGATTAATTCTCTCGTGTCTCCTGCTCCTCAAATCACGCCGGTCTTCTGTGAAGCTGACAGCAATGCATTGTTGAGATTTTTCATTGACAAAATTAAATTGATCAAAGAGAAAATCTCTCCCCCTTTGTTGGGAACCCCTACTGTCTCTGAGCCCATCTCCTCCTCTTGGTCATCCTTCTCTGCTGTATCTTTGGGTGATATTTCAGCACTAGTGAACAAGATGAAACCCTCCTCTTGCTCAGATGACGTCCTTCCTTGTAGGCTTTTTATCAAAGTATTTGATGTAATTGGCCCCTGGGTTACCAATATGGTGAACCTCTCCCTTTCCACAGGGGTTTTTCCCAATGCATTTAAACATGCCATTGTGGAGCCTCTGCTCAAAAAACCAGGCTTAGACCCAACTGACCTCAGTAATTTCAGACCTATTTCTAAGCTCCCTTTCTTGTCCAAGATCTTGGAGAAGGTGGTGTCCGAGCAGCTGTCTTTGTTCTTGGATCAGAGCGACATCCATGAGAAGTTTCAGTCTGGCTTCCGTAAACATCACTCTACGGAGACAGCTTTATTGAAAGTGTCCAGTGACATCATGATGTCGGCTGACTCTGGTAAATTCACTGTTCTGGTTCTCTTGGATCTGTCGTCAGCCTTTGACACAGTTGATCACCAGATCCTGCTGAGAAGACTAAGGGATGAAGTGGGACTGTCTGGGTCTGTGTTAGAATGGTTCTCATCTTACCTTTCTGGGCGCAGTTTTAGTGTATCTGCCAATCAAATGAGGTCTGAATCGGCAGATCTGTTGTGTGGAGTCCCTCAAGGTTCTGTTCTGGGTCCTTTATTGTTTTTGCTGTACTTGATTCCCCTTGGTAAAATCATTCAGAGATTTCCAGATGTTTCTTATCACATTTTTGCTGATGACATCCAGCTCTACTGCTCTTTTGACCCAACTGAGCCCCAAAGGCTGAACAGCTTAGTCAATTGTTTACTAGAAATCAAACAATGGCTGAGTGAAAACACTTTACAGCTTAATGTGGACAAAACTGAAACTCTGGTGATTGCTCCTGATGATACGATTCCAGGGTTGAGTCAGTACTTGGGTGACTTAGGTCAGTCTGTCAAACTGAGCCTGAGAAACCTGGGTGTTGTATTTGATAAAGACATGTCTCTTGTTCAATACTGTAGAAAACTGACCAGAAACTGTTTCCTTCAACTGAGAAAAATCTCTAAACTTAGGAAAATGCTGTCACAACATGATCTGGAGCTTGTAATCCATGCGTTTGTTTCTTCTCGTCTGGACTATTGTAACAGTTTGTTTTCATGTCTTAACAAGAAGGAGCTGTCTCGCCTGCAGTTGATTCAGAACTCTGCAGCGAGAATTCTGACCCGCTCAAGTAGAAGAACTCACATTTCTCCGGTCCTTAAAACTCTTCACTGGCTTCCAGTTTCTTTCAGGATCAACTTTAAAATTCTGGTTCTTACTTTCAGAGCTATTCATGGTCAGGCTCCTCCTTACATCACTGATCTGATCCAGCCTTACACCCCAGCTCGGGCTCTGAGGTCTGTGGATCAGAATCTACTTATGGTTCCACGCACACGGCTCAGGACCAGAGGAGAGAAATCTTTTCAGGCTGTTGCTCCTAAGCTTTGGAACAATCTTCCTCTCTCTTTGCGCTTGATGGAGTCTACTGACTCCTTTAAGAAACACCTTAAGACGTTTCTATTTGTGCAGGCTTTTCCTTGAATTTCTCGAACTCCTGTGTTGTTCTCGGTGTTGTCTTGATCTTTGAAGTATGTACTGTTTTGAGTATTGTTTTGATTGTTAAAGCGCTTTGTGACCCTGGTCTCGAAAAGCGCTATATAAATATATATTACTTACTTACTTACTTACTTACCTTGATGGCGTTATGGGCCTCAGGTTAAAACTGCAGAGTCGGCAGATTTAAGATGGAAAAGACATCTGGTGCTTTAAGAATTATTCAGGATTTCCTGTTTGCAAGTCTTCGTGCATTATCTCATTCACTTATAAGCTCAAGTTATCAATTATTTGGCTAAAATGTATAAAACTGTATCGTGAAAGTCAAAGCTCCCATCTGCATTATATACTGTTTAAAGTATTTGTCTGCCTGATCTTAATGTCCGCTAGACTCCAGAAAATCGACCAAATTGCTTGAAAATTATCTTTGGAAATGGGAAAGTAGGTATTAAGGGGGTTTAGGTGAAAGGAAAAGGATGCAGGAGTCGCCCTAACAGGTAAGTAAGTCATTCTTATTTGTAAAGTACTTTACACAGACCAGGGTCAAAAAGAATACATGAAAACAATTAAATAAATACATAAATACAATCAAATATATATATAGAAATACATACAAAACATCTAAAAAGACCTAAAAAACAGATAAAAAAATTGCCAACAAAAATTAAAAGTGCAGGTTAAGCAAGAGCTGTTATGGCAGAAGGAACAAAGGATGTCTTATTACGTTCCGTTTTGCAGTGCAGGGAGAGGAGCCTTAATACAGAACCTTCTCTACAGATCCTTCTCTTTAGAATGTCTGATTTCATTCTAAAGCAAAAACTGTGGCCAGAACAAAATAGTAAAAAACACAGACTGGAATGAATTAAATCTGGTCTTCAATGAAGCATAAAAAGGTTTCAGAAATAGAATCAAGTTTATTGCCAGTGATGCAGGAACTATGTTATTAAAAATAATGAAGATGTCATCAGAAAACTTTTATTGCATCTGTTTAAGTCTGTTTTAATCTGTTTAAAGTCTATGGATTACACATTAAGTGAGGTATGATTTCCAGAATTTTATCTCCTTTTGGCGATTTTAAGGGGGCACAACCCCCCATCCTAAAAATTAAAATAGGTTCAATTTAGAATCAAGAATAACATATTTAATAGACATAATATAGAGATTATTAACATTATTTAAGCTCCTTATACATTTCCATGTCATTTTATGTATTTTTCCTCCCTTTTCTTCAGACCACTTACCTGAGTATCCCGAGTAACGCCAGGTATTTCTTCTAGTTTCCGCGACATGTGCTCACTGTGAATGGATCCATGATTGATTGGCACTCAGGGTTATCTCATTTTTTTTGGACGGACACTTCAATATTAGTTTTTTTTCATCATCCAAAGTCACATTGATTCGTTACATCATAATAATCGATGTTGGGGAAAAAAGGGCAGAAAGAATGAGGAAAAAAAAAGATACTTTTGACTTTCCAAAGTGATTATGTAACGTAATAAAGATGAGGGTGACGTCACAAACTGCTGAGAACGGCAACTTTTTCCTTCTTTTTTCACAGACAACAACTTCGTTTTAGATGGATAGATAAAACTTTATTGATACCTCTCGAGGTCTACTTCGGGATAGTGACAGTATCTGTCGTAACAGGGCAACAACGGACCCCCAAACATTCCTTTTTTGTTTCACTGAGTTTTGAATAATCTCCCCGTCTTTAACTCTGAATGATGACACTGCATTGCACAATTGATTTATTTCATTTCTGAATTACAAAGTAGTTAAAAGCACCATAGATCTTGATGAAATCAATTTTTGGAGTTTGTGGGAAAATGCTGACCATAAATAACGGTGATTTTAATATGTCTCGACATGATTTTATTAAAGGTCCTCGTAATAAAAGTCAGATCCAGTGTCAGAAAGTGGATTAACTCAAATTGACTTCAGATGAAAAAAAAAAAGCCTCTGGGGTTTCACATTCCTGCGTCCGGACAAGCGTGTTTACTGCAGTGGGACAAAAAAGTCTGTCTGGAATAAATCTTCCGAAAAACTGAAAATCACCAAAGTGCTGGTTTTTAATGGAACCTGCCTTGTTCCGTGGATGAGGCATTAAAAGGGGGCGCACTAATACCCCCCCCGAGTTACCTCTTTGGAATTTGGTAGCCAGAGTTTATAGCCTGTATGGAAGCCTCCCAAGATCATGACATGTTTTTAGTGGCAATAAAGCTCCTGCGGTACACAGTACACGTCTTATAATGTCACAGAGCAAAGTGATTTAACGTCATTAGTTCGGTCCAGTCAAGAGAAATATCACCCGGGTTTTTTTCTGTACTTGACCTTCCTTCAACAGGGTCTGAATAATGATGTTTACACAACTTTTTTTTTAAATGTTAGAGCATGTTTTTTTTCAAATATGTTTATGCTTGTATGTGTTGACTCTGTTTAGAAGAATCATTGACATGTTGTTTACATACTTGACTACTTTTTTCATACATAGACCTTGACACCTGTGGTCATGTTTTTAAACATATCTCACGATAGGTTTACATCTAAGGTATTGGAGCCCAGCCATTCAATTTCAACAGGGTAGTACTGTCTCAAATCAAATACTGCTGCTACACACTTACAGGAAACAACTCGACAGTTTCTTCTTCTACTACTTTTTAACACTGATTGAAACCAGCCTTTGTAAAACTATTGCCGAAACTTGACAATACTTTTCTTCAATGGAAACAAGTTTTTAAGTTGTGTTTCATTTCGTTATTACTGTTGTTTTGTGGTAAAATTAGTGTTTTTTGGTCAGTGACGTTGCTTCCATTTTAACCCCTGCACTTTTAAGTTGTGTTTCATTGTGTTGTTGTGTTGTTTTGTGGTAAAATTAGTGTTTTCTTGAGACATTTACGCCGGTATCTGTTCGCCATTTTTAAAGTCGTCACGTATCTTCGGTTTAGCGACGGTGCTCTGGACTTGGCGTCATCTACGTCACTAAGATGGCGTTGAGGGTGGAAAGTGTCCATCGATCCACAATCAATTTTCTGGCCATTTGAGTGCACACATCGCACTACATTTTCGCACAATGCTCAGTGTGAATGCAGTTGTGTCCTCGTAATATTAAGTGCATTTTGGTCACACCAGAGGGAATCACAAGTCACATTGGAGTTCCATGGATACTACATTTTAGTTTGAAAGGTCAGAGGTCGTTAAATAATATAAAAGTAATTGATAAAAACACAAACTGATTCACAAGTTTAAGAACGTAAATTCATGTTTACCTACAACCTTATATTTGTTACTATTGAGTAAAGAAACAACATATTTTATCATGTATTTCAATAGAAACTGCTCTGTTCAGAAACCCTTGACACCTTTAATGAAAAATGGAAATAAACTCGACATATATTCATCTTGTTACACTTCTAGACTGGATTTATGTGTCAACATTTATGTGCAGCATTACCGCATATTCCTCAGCGTCCGCCACGACAAAGTGGCTCCGTCATTTGAAGGCAACGGAATATTGTGTGAAATGTTTAAACGGCTCGGCTCATTGCAAAGGCAGGCTTGGGGCCAAAACCCCTGGGAAACCTTTTTATTATTCTCCACTATGGAGTTGCTCTTTCATAGGCTGTGGCTGCCGTCCAACAGGGACTCACTTGTGTCGATTGTGTTGTTGTTCTTTTTGCCAAGTGCGGAAAAGAAGCTTCATTATTTTAAGAGTTACGAGGTTAACCTGAAGTGTCTCGTCAAGTCTTTGCCATCTTTTCTCTTTTTACAGCAACTTTATCGCCTGTATTGAACAGTTCATAGTCCACTTATCTTATCTTAAAACGCCTGTCTTTTACTTTATTCCGTGACTTATTCATAATGTATATTAAATCTGATTCAAGCTGTGAAATCGAACAAAGGACATAAATCAGAGACGGTTCTTCCAAGGCCAGGAGAAAGAAATGACAAACTTAGACAATGTGCTTTTGTCGAAAGTATGATTCCTCCCTGAAGCAAACAACTTTTTGGTGGCTTTTTATCCTGTATTAAAGTAGTATAAGCTGTTTGGTTATCACTATAGGATTGCCCATGCTCCGATTGTGTATCCGTTCATCAGAGAAAGCATCATTTAGTTGTTCCTCTGCAATCACTGAACTGAGTTTAGCTGTGTCTGCGGGTTTTCTTGAGGCAGTTTTCGTGCTGTACATCTCTTTTTCTAGCAAAACGCTGTTAGGTTTATATACATTCTGACTCAGTTATCTTCCCATTAATGATCAAAATACATATTTTGTAAGGAAAATTGAATGTCTAAGCGTATTGAACAAGAATCATTGTGTGTATAAAACACTTTGCAAATCGAGCACTTTACACAATTACCCCTATTTTAGATTTGTTCTTTAGGTTTGTTGGCAAGAATCTGCCGATACATACCACGACACAGGGACAAAAATACAATATAGTGATATATTGCAATACTGTAGTAACAAAGTATATACAGTATTTGTAGTATTGTCGAGTACTTGAGTCTGGTGTTGCAGAAATGACACACCATGTGACTCTTGACAAAGTTGTAACTGCCTTCATTTGCTTTGAAACCAAAATATGTCCAAACATCAGATTGACTGTATCCTCTCGTCCACAGTCATCACCGGGATGTCGCGGGATTTAATTATTTCTTCAGCTGCGATGGACATAATCACCGTTGCACCTACCTGTGATTATTTTGGATGTAAATCATCTTATATTTAAACATGCTTTATTAAACTGTAATCCTTTTGTTTTTCTTAACCATATGGTTATAAAATCAAACATGATTTGAAATAAATAAATAAAGTGCTGTCAAAAATGGTATTGTGAAAAGAAAATATATAATCCGAATTTTGACGTCCAATCACTGGTCATTCTATCTTGCAAACTTAGTTGTTGAATTTTTGATGTCAATCTAGCGTGGCAAAGATTGGACAATAATTTGCCAATTATTTATTTAATTTATTTAATAATAAACCGATGAAATGGGAAAACAACTTTAATTACTCTATATCTTTTTCAATATCTTTGATTACAAAACCCCAAATAGGTAGTAAGTAAGTGCTTTGTGACCCTGGTCTGGAAAAGCGCTGTACAAATAAAAATTACTCACTTACTTACTTACTTAATTAGTATTTATAGAGCGCTTTTTAAGACCAGGGTCACAAAGCGCTGAAACAATCATAAAATACCCAATAATAAAATACTCAAAAGGTCAAGACAACACAGAGACAAACATAAGAGTCTCAGAAAATCAAGGAAAAGCCTGCGCAAATAAAAAGGTTCTTCTGATGTTTCTTGAAGGAATCAATAAACTCCATCAAACACAGAGAGAGACTGTTGCAATGGTCTAGACGAGGTGTAAGATAATATGCTTTTTATTTGTTTTAAAAAATGTGTCTTTGGATGTCAAAAATACTGGTTTCTCTGTTTTAACAGTAAACTTTAAAAAAATGTTGTATTTATGAGGTTTCCTCCCACAGTCCAAAAACATACAGAGGTTGATTGAGAACTTTGGGAAACTGTCCACAGGTATGAGTGTGTGTGTGAATGGTTGTGTGTCTTTGTGTGTCCTGTGACAGACTGGCGTAATCGAGCTATGCAATACCTTTGGTGTCTGGCATTGGTTTGTGATTTTCTTAACGTGTAGGAAAAAGCCCCAATGTCTTCCCACTTTTCTCTGGCTTTCGGGGGAAAGGAAAAACAATGATTTGCTTTAAACCGATATAAATCACACTAAAATCCAAGTCGTCCGACCTCAGTTGCTTAGCGATAGAATACAAAGGGATTCTTTAGTGTTTCGGTTCATCAGTTAGTGTTTGACATTTGTGGGGAATTCTCTGATGGCGTCTCCAGAGGGAAGGTCGTCTTCCGACAGAAGAAGCTAATTAGAAGTGGATCTGATGACCAGAAGGAAACATCCCATCAGACCTTTTTTATATTATTATCCTGGTAGATTTTAGCCTTTTTTCCCCCCCTGTTCTCATTTCAATCACAACGTCTGATTGAACGTAATGAACCGGAACATTCCAGCTTTATCAAACTGTCTGCTGCGTGAGTGCTGAATCTGATTGAGTTCAAAAGTCGTACTTAAGATAAATTAACTTTCAGTCATTAAATGTCAAATGATTCAAATCACGGAAAGGTTAACTGGAAATAATTTGTCGTTAGTCGATAATCACAGATCAGCCGTTTCATAGTACTGAAGCACATGAGTCATGTTTATAAGACTGACTGCAGAAGGCAAACATCAGTTTTGACCTACATGGCTTTGGTCCAAAGTAGTCTCAGCCTCTGGGAGAAATCATGTGATGTCACAGTCGACTGAAATCGTTCTACAATCCCCATTGTCTGAAGATCTTTAAAGGGCACCTAATTTGAAAACTCTCCTGACTTATATACATTTTGAAATCGTTATCTTCAAAATTCAGTAGTTCATTTGTCATGACGTTGCTCAGTTTTGAAGTTATTACTTAATAAAGTTCTCTCCCGTCTGAAATCTCTCCAAACGAGATTAGGGTTTAAATCAAACATTCTGACATCACACTGGTGCAGGTGTCCTCCCCTAGAAGCCCTAAATCAGTTCAGTACCTACATGTTAATCGTGAAACAAAATAAATATTTATGCAAACATGGTGAAAGTTACCTCTGCCTTTAGGTGTTTTTGTAATGTGTACATTAAGCAGCTTTTTTATTTGTATTATTCGTTTTTTAATGTAGAAAAAATGTGAGTTATAGGGGTGATTTTGAAATTTACGTGAGTCCTTGAATGCAACTCATGTTTTGTGACCAATCGGAGCAGAGTGGGCGTGGTTGCTCGGATGAGACTTCTTCTCAGCCAAAACGTCACATTTTAAGTGGGCGGGGCTTAAGCGTATTTTCTAATTTAAATATCTTTATTAAATGAGAGTTTTGTGCAAAAAGAAACATACTTATGAGTATAATAGAGGTCCTGGAACAATTGAATAGGTGCCCACTTGTTTTTCCCATGGTCTTGAAAAGAAGAAACACAGATGTCCACATGAAACCACTTACAATGATGTAATACACATGCCAGGCCTGTAGGTGGCACTATAAGAATATTTGGAAAAAGGGAATAGAAGTAAACACAGAATAACGGCACAGAATTGCAAGCAAAACTGTTGCATTCTGAAGCGTTTATTTATCCATTATTTATCATCGACGTCCTTGATTTTTTTTCAATCCATTTATAAGTTCATGTTTTGATATTTGATGTTGTGTTGCGTGAGCCTTGTCTTTGTTTTGTGTCGCTGCTATTTAATTTCCTATCTGAGTATTAATAAAGATTGTCCCTGTTTCTTTCTTATCTTATTATTAGGAGTCACAATGTAAACAAAGACTGCTCAAGGACGGTTGATTCTTATCCTTTTTGGAGTTTTATGAGCAGATCTTGGTGGGTCTCTCGCAACATTCTTTATTAGTGAACGTTTACAATGTTTCTAAAGTGTAATGGAAGCTTCTAACTGTCGTGTAACCGGATACACAAGGAAGAGTTATGATCTCTGATATGCCACCTTTCTGTCACAGTTCCGCCATATAGCCAAAGATAATTCACGCAAGTTTGATTAATGTATTTCTTGAAGTCTATTTGAGTATCTGAGTCATGCATCACACACAGCCAATTGGACCGGATCTTTGCGACACTCGAAGCCATGTATATGATGGTGAAGGATAAACGTTGAAAAGCAGGGTTGAAAAAAAAAAAAAAATCGAACACAATTATTGATATTTCTAAAAGATTTGATATCTGTGTAGACATTGAAACCTCTACTCTATATAAATGTATTATTTGATAAAACTCTAGCGACAAATATTAACCTTGTGTTTGTGATTAGCTTCTTGGTTAGCTTTTATAATATTCGTGGAAGAAGTCTACATTTTTTGCAACAATCATTCACTGCTTGTTGTATTTAAAGAGTAAATAACGTTTTTTTTTACACTCAGTAGTTGTTGTAGAATTACTAATTCTTTAGTCGACTACTGGCGTTTTGGTTTAATGACATTTGAGGAGAAAGAGTAGATTTTGGCTTTTGAGCAAAAGATGTAAACCCAGTATTTTCAAAACAAACCATTTCAGGAAAAGTTACTAAAAGGTCATGGAATCCATTGCTTAAAATGCCGGGATTGTGTAGATTAAGGTTTTCAAACTCAATCACACAAAGGTCCCCAAACAGGGGCCAAACTAATTTTATATTTACCAAAACTCTATCTATACAGGAATATCAAATTCCCATGAAATTTCTTCCTTCAACTCCAGTTTTACAGCTATCGAAAGTCTCTGTATATTTGTTAAAAACCACAATCTCTGTTCCTTATCTTATCTTAAACACTGTCTTCTTTATGGGTCACTAACGAGAACATTTTTCTTTTTCTTTTATTATGAACCAACCAACCACATACAATGGCTTGAAGGGCCAGATTCTGACCACAAATGTGTGTTTATGTAACCAACACTGACTCCATGTGGACCTAAAAAGATGTTGGATGATCTTTGAAGTCATCAACCATCTTGTCTGTCTGTCCAACTTTGACCTCTGGCCTGTCGCGTCTCAGCCGTCGGATCAGATGGACCACGGGGGTCATGTAATTCCGAGCGGACCTCAGCGGGCGCCGACGATGTTAACCTTTATCGAAAACGACAAAAGTGTTAATGCCAGACACGATTCCTCATGTGAGAGTGGACACAATTATACGTCGGGATTAATTAACGCTCTGGGGATGTAATTTCCTCATGAACGTGTCGGAGCTTTGTGAGCGAGGGACTAATGAGAAAGAGCTAATGGGATGAGAATCATAGCTTCTCGCAATTAAAATTGTCCTTATGAAAGTTTCATGCGGTTGTGGTTAAAAATAGAGGCTGAGGACTTTCGCTACTTGACGCGACTTGCTAGTGTCGGCACTGATTAAGAATGTGTTCACACTCTTAAAGTTCATATATCTTTAACTGTCTATTTCATTTTTCTCTGATTCAACATTAAAACAGACTGAAACTACCTTTAAAAACAATACTAACTAACATTAACAAAATGCTAAATGTAGTGTTGGAATTAGAAATAAAAGTGTATAAATAAAAATTAAAAGTATCAATTAAAAGTTGTACTATACAACAAAAAGTAGAAGCAAATATTTACTTCAACTTTACGATGTTTTAAAGTAAGTAGTATTTACCTGTGAGATACTGTTGTATTACTCCGCAAGGCACCATTGTATTACTAAACCAACGTATTGCCCCAAAGCCCTGTTGTATTACTCTGCGGGGCCCTGTTGTATTGCTCAATGAGCCATTGTTGTATTACTCCGCAAGACACCGATGTACTACTCTGCGTGGCACTGATGTAATACTCAACAAATCACCAATTTATTACGCTGCGTGGCACCGCTGTATTATTCCACCACGCACCAATGTATTACTACGCAAGCACCAATTTATTACTCTGCAAGGCACCGTTATAATACTCTGCAAGGCACCGTTGTAATACTCTGCAAGGCACCATTGTAATACTCTGCAAGGCACCGTTGTATTACTCTTCAAGGCCCTGTTGTATTACTCTCCGGGGCTCTGTTGTATTGCTCCATGAGGCATTTTTGTATTACTCACCAAGACACCGATGTACTACTCCGTGTGGCACTGATGTATTACTCTACAACGCAAAAATGTATTACTACGCAAGGTACCGATTTTATTACTCCGCAAAGCGCCATTGTATTACTCCGTGAGACCATTGAGGTGTCGTGGTTTTTCTTTGCCCATTCGCTGTTCTATTACCCTGCCTGAGCTGTAGTATTACTCCCTCGCGACCTACAAAGTATACCTGGGTCAACGCAGTATCATGACGCTTCGATGTGCCTAAGAATCCGTTGCACCTTATGGTCCAAAAAGTATGGTTTACGAATAGGTCAAGTATTTTTCAGCGCTACACTGTTCCCTTGGGCATTAAATACATAACAATTGTCAGGGAAGGCTTGCCTGTGGTGGCGTCATTATGCTGTCAATTAGGGGTGAAATGTGTGGTGCTGGTTGTGCTGGTGACTGGAATAGTAAGATAACGTTGGTGCAACTCTGTGAAATGTTTTTGACCCACTAAACATGTGTACTTTGTGTTGGTTGGGGATTGCTTAACATGTTTTGATTAAATAAATGCCTTCCTACCATTCTTTCCCGCTCAATGGGCAAGAGAATTAGGGGTTTGATGAATAAAATCAATACAACAATATATATGCTAATTATATTTAATAATTAATAATTAATTGTTGTTTTGCAAATAAATTTGGGGGCACTAGATGGCAGCAGTCATTTTCCCCCCAGCTTAAGGAATCAATGGAATCCTTCGAGATTCCGGGGATAACTGAGGACAAGAGGATACACTTGACTTCATTATCAGATTTTTAAACTGATTATTGGATATATTTTATTTTTTACGTACTATTAATTTATTTAAAAAAGAAACCATCAATAAAATGAGTGTCCTTTAAAATTGTTGTGAAAACTATGCAAGCGTATCGAGATATATCGCGTTGAATCATATCGTGAGATTATCAGCCCTACAGTTTAAAGGTACCTTTTTTGTGTTTTATCTGTTACTAATGTTGCATTTTTGTGACTAGCTACTGCTACTTCTCAACCATATGCTAACTGGAAAATAAGCAGCGTCCCGAGAAAAGTTTAGTTAAAAGTCGTACTTTCTTTTCCGACTTGTTTTCGCACAACAAACCTGCGAAACGTATTTCTTAGTCGTCCGATTAAACGGCGAGATCCCCGACTTTCGCTAATGGAGTGGCTGGATTTAATTTGCGCGGACTCGTTTTTTTTTTTCGACTTTAGCGCTGAGTCAACAAGCTATCTCGTCCTCCCAGGCCCCCGAGCAGCTTCTGCTGCTGTTAAACCACCAAGGTTGTCGTCTCGCGTAGTGCATCATGCTACGTGAGTCCATTTCCCCTCTGTCTGCTGCTACCACCATAAAGATCAGTCACATTAAACCTAATTAGATTTATTTGGAGACCATTACTACCCCCCACACCCCCACCCTCACTGTGTACGAATGCACAGTCAGGAGTGTGGCGTGAGTTTACTGCAGCTAAGCTTCTTCGTCGCTGCCACTCAGCTCATGCGGGCGGTCGGGTTCAAGAGGACACCGTGGACTTGCGAAATAGAGATTCAAAACCTATCGTGAAGAATTTTCTTGAAGGCAAGAACAAGAAACATCAGAGACCAAAAAATGCGCCTCAAAAACAATTCCCAGGCAAATCCTCCGTGGGTTGAAAATCCCTGAACCAATATGAGGATGTGATGAAAACAGAAAGCTCAAAGATAACTGTGACAGTAAGAATCACAGGCGAGGGGGGCAACGGCGCATTAGTAGTCAAACCCAGTTAGAGTCTAAGCAGGGTCGAGCCAGACATCGCGGACAAAAGGTCGAGAAGTCGGAGTCAAGATTTAAGCAGGCAGGAAAACAAAGGAAGGCGTATTACTAAGCAGGATGTCGACTGGGTAATGAGGCGGGCGTCGTGGGATGAAACAGAAGTAAAAGGACTGGATTCTCTGACTCTACTCTTCGACATGACTGTGGATGGAGTCGGAGGTCAAAGATCGTAAAACGGCAGAGCAAAGTTGATCGTTTTTGAAAGTAAAACAGTTCACATTTGAATTTAAAAAAAAACATGCATTTACGTCTTGTCCAATGACACAATCAACATTTTCAAAAGATAATTTAACAAAGACGACAGTAGGGGGGTTGAAGAAAAATCGATACCAATATACATTAATGCCTTATTGATTTTTTAAATTGTATTCATAAACAAGAAGGATCTATCTAGCCTGCAGTTAATACAAAACTCTGCAGCCAGAATTCTGAGCTGCTCTAGTAGAAGAACTCACATTTCCACGATCCTTAAAACTCATGTCATACAGAATAAATCAAATTATTAAAATTGTTGGGGGGTTTATTTATACTCAACTTAGTGTGTGTATAATTTAAAATATATTTTAATTTTTCTAATTTTTTAATTTACAATTAACATTCAATTTTTCACAGTTTTTGCTCTTTCAATTAAACCACCGGCCGCCAGATTGCAGCGGTCATTATGTCATCCATAGCTAAAGGAACAATTGAAAACCCGCCAGATCCTGGCGATGACTGAGGACGAGATGATACAGTAAGTAAGTAAGTAATATTTATTTATATAGCGCTTTTCGAGACCAGGGTCACAAAGTGCTTAAACAATCAAAACAATACTCAAAAAAAGTACATACTTTAAAGATCAAGATAATACTCAGAACAACACAGGAGTTCGAGAAATTCAAGGAAAAGCCTGAACAAATAGAAACGTCTTAAGATGTTTCTTAAAGGAGTCAGTAGATCCATCAAGCGCAAAGAGAGTGAAACAGTCAACTACAGCTGCCTTAAAAGCGATGTTTGGACATATTTTGGCTTTGAGTTCTATTATTTCAAATAAAATAGAGTGAAAGGTTCACAAGATGTTTGTGAAAACATCAGGGATTCAACAGAAGAACTTAAATACTTTTAAATTGACTGCATATAAAAAGCTATTTCAAGTTATTTGTGTTCCAGGGTTAAGTCGCCGTCACTGCAGGAACTGTGTACAGTTGAAATGTTTTTGAATTAATCCACCTAAAGGTTTTTTTCTCTAGATCTTCAAAGCACTTTGAGCAGAACTCAAAATCATGGTCAAGTTTGCTGAGTGGATTTATACTTTCAGTGTCTTCCCCCTCTCTGGTGTTTTCTGGCCTTTATCGAGAACTCCGGCTTGGTCGCTTGGGAAACATGTCAGGCAGCCTGGCACAGGACGTGAAAAAAAACAAAAAAACAGGCCACTGAGAAAATCCAGTGTGTAATTAGTGCAGCGGTGGAAGGTTTTCTCCGTTTAGTGGATCTCAGAAACAGACGGAAGCGTAGAGAGACGGAGGTTATTGTTGCAACACGAGAACTTTTGGGGAAAATACTTTAATGGAAAGTTCATGATTGTTTTGGACACTATTATTGAAATTATATGAAAATACCACATTTTGATGGAGATGTTCCACTTAAAGTTCTTCCCACTGCAAATATTATTGGGATCCCTTAAAATATTTGTAGTATTTGTGTTACGAGTAGCGCTGTAGTGATTCACTTATCTCACGACACGATCCAACACGGTCAATCCAGGTCATGATACCATATATTTGATACACGTACATCATTTTGGGAAGTTTTTTAGGGGACACTGAATTTTAGTGACATATTCTGAGTGTTTGGGTGAATTAATAGAATACAAAGAAAAAAAGGTGCGCAAAAATAATCTTTAAAAGCATCGAGTTTACTGTATCCTCTCGTCCTGAGTCATTGCTTGGATCTCGAAGGGATTTCATTGTTCCTTTTCTAAATGGAAAAAAATGAATTAAAAAACGAACTATATTCATTTGTTTTAAAACTGTATTAACAGGAAAAAATACTGTAAATGTGTAATAATTTCATGGGAGTGATGAAAGAATTGAAAAAGATGAACAAAGATCATCTTTAAAAGCATGGAGTTGACTGTATCCTCTCGTCCTCAGTCCTTGCTATGATCTCGACGGGTTTCATTATTTCCTTTTTTAAATGAAAAAAAAATCTAATGAAAAAAGGATTATCTTCATGCGTTTTGAAAACATTATCAATCAGAAAAAATACTGTAAATGTGTAATAATCTCATGTAAATCAAGGAAAAACTTTAAAAAGATGACCAAAGATCATCTTTAAATGCAAGGAGTTGACTGTATCCTCTCGTCCTCAGTCCTTGCTATGATCTTGTAGGGTTTCATTGTTTCCTTTTTTCTTAAATGAAAAAAAATGTAAGTAAAAAAGGATAATCTTCATCTGTTTAAAAAAACTTTATTAACAGGAAAAAATACTGTAAATGTGTAATAATATCATGGAAGTCATTAAAAAAATGTTAAAAGATGACCAAAGATGATCTTTAAAAGCATGGACTTGACTGCATCCTCCTGTCCTCAGTCCTCGCTCATCTTAATGTGTTTTGAAAACAGGAAAAAATACTATAAATGTGTAATAATTTCATGGACATCATGAAAAAATGTGTCTGTCTTTTACTTAAAGGTATACATTTATGAAAATAAAATAAATAAAAATATCATTAACATAATTATGGGCAAAAAATGTACAACAATTACTAGATCTAATTACAAATGTATAGAGGGAAAAAAACAAAAAAAACAACAAGTTATGCTAACCTTGAACTTGGGCTGAATTGTAAAAAAAACAGAAACATACAATTGTTCTGTTTTGTACTTTGAATCTGACTCATAAGGGCCGCTTCGATGCGATCAATGGTCCGCCTGCAGCCCCCGAGGCTGGACTTTTCCAGAGATTTCCTGTTTGTTGCAACAGCGTTAGGAAACCATAACGAATTTTCTAAAGTATTTTTAAATAGAGGAGCGTCTAGTAAAGTTTCTTAGCATTTCATTGAAGATGGAAAATTATAATTTTCTGCAAATTTTGTCATTAGTGTTTTCAGGATACGTTGACTAGAACGAAGCATCAGTCTTTAACTGTCATTTGCCTCGTTTGAGACACTAAACTATCTCTTTGAAATGGTTCAGCGTGAGACAAGTCGGGGAATTAGGGACACTGAGATCCCCCAGTTACACTGGTGTGACTAAAGCACGCTTGATCCTCTTGACTGGTTACTTAATATAAAATGATGCTCAGCAGAGACCATTTTAGAGGAAACACCACGGATGGTGGATCTTTCTCGCTCACTTTGATGCTTATGTTTTAAACTTCAGCATTCATTTCTGAAGCCTGAATAAAGACTTGATTAGATCTTGATTAATCAATCACGATAGAGCTTTTCTCACTAAAGACTGATATATGAAATGAAATGATGTGTTCATTTGTATCATATAAAGCCGTGGTTTCCATTCAGAGTCCAAAAAAATGAGGTATTCCGATATCTTGTTGTGTTCTCTGTCTCAATAAATAATCGATACACTGACGGAAAATACTTGTATTTTATTACAACACATTACGATTAACCCCGGTTTCACCCTCTGTTCTTAATCTCTGAGGAAGATAACTTTAACGGAAGATAAGAACGATGACCTGAAATAAAAAAAAGTTTCCACTCTAAATCCTGAACCCACTTTGGCTTCTACAAGACAGATAAAGGTTAAACACTGGATTAAAATATACAATATTGTGTGCACTGTTGGGGTTTACATAAGACAAATAGTATAGTTATTTGTACTTATGTCAGGATGTAAAGTTTTTATTCATTTGTACAATAAAATAAGTTTTGGAAAGACGTGTTCCTTTCTATGGGTACTTCTTTTTTATTTTTCAGTGATGTATCGTTGACGAAATGTTTCACAGTATATCGAATATCGCAGATATCGTGTACTACGATATTTTTATTATCATGCACCAAATATTGCCAGTGTATCGAATCGTCAGTTCCCGTTTCATTGCACCTTAGTTTCTTATCTAACCACTTGATCAAGACCCATTACTGGAGTTTGAGGCATTTGTTACGGGCCACACAGGAAGAAAAAAAAAATGCCAACCAATCACAGGGTCCGGAGAAAGCTTGTTTCTCATTGGCTCATTGGTTTCATACGGCAACAACGTGCCGGGAAAAGTGTTGCATTCAAGATTTTCTGAACATTAAACCTCTCACTTCAGCCCGCAAGAAAAAAATAAAAATGTCAATAGTCTGCTTCTGCAATATTCTCAGGTGCTCAACATTTCTAACTGCACGCTCAAAAAATAGGCACACATAAAAAGCCAAATTTTAGCGGCATGTATGATTGGCTGAGAAATGTGACATCACTGACGGGCTCTTCAAAAAGCGAGCCCCAGATAGAGCGAATATGACGAATGACGACACAAACCAAGATTATAACGTGAATCAATGAAAATATAGTTTATCTGTGCAAAGAGATGCAAAATCATCACAGTTGATGATTATTTTAAAACTATCAAATAATAAATAATATTCACAAATAAAATATAAAAAGATAAAGAAATACAAAAAAAAAATAAAGTGCCCTCTATGGGTCCACAATACTGAAATACAATAATGCAACAGTTTTTATTTGGAATTTCTTTCAAAACATACCATCGCAGTGCTGTTCTTGGTTGGTTTAATAAATGCAACATTCATAAATGATACATGTTAGTTCTTGCAACAGAAATTTTGGTAATTTGCCACCAAGTGTTAAATTTGAAGATTGCTTTATTTAGTAAGTAGCTATAATAGTCCAAATATAGTCAATTTCCTAAAATAATATGCCTTATTTTGCACTTTAAAGCTTCTAAAACAGGTGTTTTTTTCTTTGAATGTATTAATTTACTTCCATCTTTGGTGGTAGAAATGGCAGCGTTTCAAAACACATCATCCTGGCAGCTCAACACACTCATTGATGGATTACAGTACTTTGTTGACCTGCTTCGTCAGACTGTTCTTTTTCTTTTCTCTCTTTGAGCTTCAGCGCTGGTTCATCATCCAGCGTCGCTCGCCCGCCCACTTGAAGACAGTGACGGATGCTAATTACTTTACCTTCGTTTCATCCCACGAGCCGTGAAATCATAGCCCAAAATTCTATTTCTATAAGGAAAAATTATACTTTTGCTCAACAATTTCCCATAAAGTGCACAAGTTGAGTTTTAGTTTTTTTTTCAATAGATCCTGTGGCCTCACCAAAAATGAGGTTTTTTTTTTTCAATAATATAAAAAAAAAACGTTGATCCAATAAGGTTTTTACCGTCATGCTTAGATAATGGATAACATTTGTGATCCTGAAGGGTTAAAACTGTTTGTAAATAGGTGTAAATATACCACAAAAAACATATAGATTAATTAAAATACCAGAAAAGCAATTAAAAAAACGCATTTTCATCAAGTGCAAATAAATACCAAAAATTAACGCGTACAAGTAATAAAAATATTTTAAAGATTTTTTTTTTATTTTTTTTTTAACTTCCGGAGCCTTCAGGTCATATTTTTGTTTACAAACAGCTGCGGTACAATTAGCGATTGGGTTTTTAGTTACAATCCGCATCTTTTCATTGAAGAAAACACTTTTCAGTCACGTTAGCTGGCTTAGGGCTGCTAGCCGCGGCTAATCGCTACAAACAGAACAAACAGCATTAACTTAAAAACAAGCTAAGCACAGCTAGCATTAGCTACAGTAGCGCACTAGCCAAAGCTAATAACAAAACAACCAACAATCGTTGAGCAGCAAACCAAGCACAGCTAACGCGGACTCAAGTACCGTACTAGCCAAAGCTATTAACAAAACAACCAAGAACCATTGAGCAAGCTAAGCGCATCAAGATAAGCACAGCTAGCTAGGTGCAAGAAGCTAAGCACTGCAGGCTAAGGGCTGCAAGCTAAGCACAGCAAGCTAAGCACAGCAAGCTCAGCGCAGAAAGCTAAGCGCAGCTAGCTAGGTGCAAGAAGCTAAGTGCAGCAAGCCAAGGGCAGCAAGCCTAGCGCGGCTAGCTAGGTGCAAGAAGCTAAGCACAGCAAGCTAAGGGCAACAAGCGAAGCACAGCTACCTAGGTGCCAGAAGCTAAGTGCTACAAGTTGAGGGCAGCAAGATAAGCACAGCAAGCTCAGCACATAAAGCTAAGCGCAACTAGCTAGGTGCAAGAAGCTAAGCGCTACAAGCTAAGTGCAGCAAGCTAACGCCACGGTAGCGTTCTAGCTACGGCTAATTCCAAAACAACCCATATTTAATGAGCAACAAGCTAAGCTCAGCCTGCTTGGATGAAAGTAGCATGCTAGCTACAGCTAATAAGCCAACAGTCATTGAGCATCAAGCTAAGCTCAGTTAGCGCAGAATAAGGTGGCGTGCTACTCTCAGCTAATAAAGCCTTCTACTTCAGTTTGTGACAGAAGTGGCAGATGTTAGATTGTTCTCATCAGTGGGTTTGCTACTGCAACAATACATTTGTGTCTGCGGTGTGATTCCCTTTAGGCCCTTTAGCATGCAGTCCATTCTGTGCAATGAGCAGCTGAATTACTTTGTCAGGAAACATTTCCTTCAATTAAATATTGATGAAATCCACTCCAAAGAGTCGTCAGCACTTTTTTTCAAAGCCGTGAGTGATGGTTGATGAAAGCCAGTGTTGGAAGTTTTTTTTTGCTTTATTATTTATAAACACTGGTACGTTTCAAACAGACATTGTTGTGAAATCCTCCAAAGCATCTTTTTCATTCGGTCCTCTGTCGGTTTTATCAGATCGTTCCCGTTAAATGTCGTAAAAATGACAAAGAAAAAGCAATTTCCTGGAGCCTCAAATTGTGTTTTTTTGCCTTCACCAACTGTCCATTTTTTTTTTCGAGGTTACTTTTCATTTGGCCTCAGGAACATTGGAGTCTCTCGTCGCTAGATAAACCCCACCATCCCGGACCCTCGTCTCATCTGCTCACAATGGATAACGTGATATTGAAGTTTGTGAGTTTTTTTTATGTCTTTCACATTTAAACATAACGATGTCCTTTGAGTTAATGTGGAGTGCAACGATGTGAAGGATCCTTTCTTCTGGCGCCAGACCGTTTTTTAAATGAAATTCCACTATATTTCACCATTTATAGCTTTTAGAGCTGCATGAACATCCCATAATAACTACATCTTAATTACAGATTATAAACAGTAAATAAATAAATAATTAAAATAAAACGAGCTTCTCTCTATTTAACCCTTATTAGGTGTCAGTACTATGAGAGAAATAATTCACTTTTATTAATAATGTATCTTTTAAAGAAATATAGACCAATATTAATAGCATCCATAACACAATTACTCAACAATAAGTATTTGTAATAGTGTAAAATAAATGTGACTGAAGTATAAATATGCGGCCACTTTGGATGGATGGATGGATAGATAGATAGATTAAGGTTTGTCACCGCGTGTTATCAACCTCGGAAGTCTCAGCCTCCAAGGAACTCGTTGTATGAACAAAGCAGAGCGTGATTAGGAGGAGTGAAGCCATTATTACGTCATGATGGACTCCACTCTCGTAACCTCTCATTCGCCAAGATTTCCGACAGTGGAGAATAAAGTAGTAATAACTGAAGTATAACTGAAGAACAGTAGTACTAACTGAATTAATAACTTCAAAACATCATCATGATTTGGGACTTGCTTGGAGAGGAACACCTTAGTCAGGAGAGTTGGGTTTTCACACTTGGTGCCCATTAAAAGTATATCGTAACTCTTTCTTTTAAAGTAAATTCAGGGCTGGCATGACTCGGCATTATGTCGATACTTGAGTAAATGTAGCGACAACAAATGCAATAGAATCGGCATCTCTTTTAGTCTCAGAAGGCAACTTCAATTATGTGATTTCTTCTCAGCAAGGAGAATAAATTCCAGTCAAGTTCACCTTAAATAACTGGCTCTCCAGCCGTTTGACATATTGAACCTGAAGCGAGTCCAAGTCGACGGTGTAGACTCTGTATTTAAAAAAATAGCCTCCTTCTACTGAGAGTTCTTGGTATTCCTGGAGAGTCAAAAAGTTTTATAATTTCCCAAAGCTTGATAGACCAATTAGTACATGTCTTGCTTCAGCGTTTAAGATGGTGCAAAATCTGCTAACTGATGATAAACCACTAGTCGAGAGTACTACCATGGTAACGATGTTCGAATGATATTTAAAAGGCTTCAAGCAACAGCGTGCGAGACTGGTGTTGTGAGGGGACAAATGTTGAGTGCGCAGCAGTGAAGTTGAGCGCGTGTATGACAGCTAGAGCGCACGTGTATGACATGTTGAACGCATGTGTATGACTGGTTGATGCGCAACAACGAAGACACACTCGCTCAGAAAGGTGGCAGTAATCTTACTCCATGGCCATCCGCCATGGCGTGAAGTGTCTCGTTAATCCCGTCCCCAACGCAATGACGTAATTCCGCCCACAGTGTGTCGGCTCAGGGTCAAGAAAGTGTTTGTAAACAAGTCATCCACCAGGTAATGTTCATATATAAGGTGCTCCAGATAATAAGACGCACTCGTTTTTTGAGAAATTTAAAGGCTTTTAAGTGCCTCTTATAGTGCGGAAAATACAGTACAATTTTGACCTTGCAAAGTGGTCTCCGAGGATTTCTTTCTACATCCACCCATCTCTGAAAACCTTTTGTTGCTAATGCCCAACTGCAACTTCAGAGGGGCTGCTCTTGAACACAAAAGGGACTTGGTCGTCAAAGCAACCTCTTTATTAAGGGTTGGGGTGAAAAAAAACAAAAAAACTTATGTGGTTCAAAAATCTTCAAAAGGTGAATCCAAAGTGGAGTGTATCCCGGAACGAGCTTCCACAGCTTTTTTGGCGAGCGCCGCTGCCAGACAATATAAAAACGGCCGCGTCATGTAACCTTCTCCTCGGACTTTTCAGGTGAGCGGTTCATTAAACGGCCTCATCAGTCAAAGTCACAACAACTTCTGTGACAAGACGAGGCGGCGTCATGAATCACCGTCGAGACACCACCCATGCCAGGCATGTCTTCTGTTGTTTACCTTCGACATTCCGTAGTCAAACAAATATGATATATGGTTCTGTTTTGCAAAAGAGATAAATTAGATTTACTCCTGAACGTTTGACGTGGTGAACGAGTTGATTTTGTTTTTATACATCGCATTCGTACACATTCTCCTCGGAGGTACTTTCGTGTTCAAACACCTGCCAACATCGAAAAGAGCAAACAACGCTTCATGAAGTTGAACTTTCATGGCCTGAATTCGTCTCACCCCCACAGAGACAGATGAACCTCTTAAAGTTCAATGCATGTACGGGCCGGTGGCCAAAACAATCTGCCAGGAGGAGATCTCTTTTCGGTGTACAGGAGTTGTGACAGGGAACGGCCTTGAGGGTAACTAAGCAAGTGAAACACATCGCCCCGGCTTCTCTTGATTCAAGGGGGGGGGGTCAGTATTCATACGCTTCCGAACAAAACACTGGCACACAAAAGGGACCAAAGATATAAAGGGGAAACAAAAAGTAGTGAAGAATAAGAGGTTTTAATGTTTGATGGTGGATACAAACTCATTTTCTATTAAATCTATGATGCTAACCAGCAAGTACTATCTTCCTTTAAGTGTTTGTACACACTACCACCAATATATTCTCGTACCAATGCTGCATCCTTGGCTCAAGTGTAGCTACGTGAGCGGGTTGCAATTCAAATTCTTTATTTAAAACAGCCAAACAAACCAGCAGCTTTCAGCGCTTTCCTCGAGGTCAAAGAATATTCTAACCATAAACTCTAATTCAAAAGCTTGAAACTGCTATAAGTAAGTAAGTAAGTAATAGTTATTTTTAAGAAGCCTTTCTAGACCAGGGTGACAGAGACGATTAGTCTATAAGAAAGAATTCGAGTTTTCCTACGTTGCATCACTATTATGGGATGTTCATGCAACTCTAAAAGCTATAAATGGTGAAATATAGTGGAATTAAATTTAAAAAACGGTCTGGCACCAGAAGAAAGGATCCTTCACATCGTTGCACTCCACATTAACTCAAAGGACCTCGTTATGTTCAAATGTGAAAGACATAAAAAAGCTCACAAACTTCAATATCACGTTATCCATTGTGAGCAGATGAGACGACGGTCCGGGATGGTGGGGTTTATCTAGCGACGAGAGACTCGAATGTGAGGTGGAGTCTGACCATGAATAGATCTGAAAGTAAGAACGAGATTTTATAATTGATCCTGAAAGAAACTGGCAGCCAGTGAAGAGTTTTAAGGATCGGGGAAATGTGAGTTCTTCTACTAGAGCGGCTCAGAATTCTGGCTGCAGAGTTTTGTATTAACTGCAGGCGAGACAGATCCTTCTTGTTGAGACACCAAAATAAACTGTAACAATAGTCTAAACGAGAAGACACAAACACATGGATTATAAGCATCAGATCGTGTTGTTATGTCCAGGGTGTCCCTTAAGTTGCTGCTATATTCACTGACCCTTGCCAAAACCACATTAAAAATAACCAAAAGATCTGTTTTTTTCCCCATTTTATTGTGTTCAAAAAGTTACATATGGTTAATCAACTGTATTAACTATTAGGAATGAACAAATCTGACTTTTATGATACAGATACCAAAGCTTTGAGAATTGACCAAAAATATCAGTGTTGAAATAGTAACTTTATTGCCACAGTTTTGGCACAATATATCGTTGTTCCTATAGTATCGCAATATATCGTAGCGTGACACATTTATCGTGATATGTGTCTTATCGCCAGATTTTTACCAATACACAGTCCTAGTGTGAGGTAACTGACAGTGTGTCTTATTTTCTAGTTTCTTCAAAGTAGCCATTGTTTCTCTCATGACTGCTTTACAGACTTTTGATGACCTTCAAAATATAGTTACCTGAAATGGTTTTTACTTCACAGGTGAGCCTTTACAGGGTTACGTAGGGGATCTATTTACTTTAGTAATGGGGTTTGAACCATTAGTTGTGTAAAATAAAACAAACAAACTCAACAATCACCAAAAGACGAGCACACATTCTGTTTACTTAAAGATTATAATTACAGACAAACACTAATCAGCGTATAATAATAACAATTCAATTAGATATGACCAACATACTTTTACTATCTAGCTAGTGTGTTTCACTACTTCAATGTCCTTCTATTGTCAAAGTTGTTTGAGTCCAAAATAGTCGAAAAAACCTCTGAAACATATATCTTTCTGTAAATATAGCCATGTCTAGTTTGTCTTCGCCTCAAGCGTCCTGTCTGGATGAGTAACACACTGACTCTACGACTGCTGGAAAAAGTAAAAAAAAACACAACTCACAGGTAAACTATAGCCAGTGTTCACATCATATAGAGTTTTGTCTTTACTTTGAACGAGCAGTGTGAGACAAATGTATACACCGGTATATATCGACGCATTATTTCAAGTTACTGTATTGATATTCAACAGTACTGAATACATGTTTTACATCAAGAAAAATAATAATAATATTAAAGTGTGTATATAATAGAAATACTATTATTTTAATCACAATTAACCTGCAAATATTCACAGTGTTTGCTAATTTTAGTTCAATTACACTTCCGGCCCCTAGATGGCAGCGGTCATTACCACAGCTTAAGGTACAATTAAACCTTGAAAAACCCCAGTGATGACTGAGGATGAGAGGATACAGTTGACTGCAGAAGATTTTAAAGCTGATGTTTGGACATATTCTTTTGCCTTATGTTAATTCAACCGAAGGAAATTGGAACAATCACAAGATGTTCCCTAAAATTGTTAGCAAAGTTAGTGTATCAAAATATGTCATATTGTGAGATTAGCGTATTGCTATAGCCCTACTTTAAACTACATTTTCATGTCAATTTAATTTTGCTTTATACAATATACATTTATATAATCTAGATACATTTTGAATTTTGTAAAAGCAAATTCAGTGGGTTGTTCAAATTTACACAATTAAAAAAAAAAAACTGTGAAAAATAACTGTGTGTGTGTGTGGTTAAAAAAACTGAAAAGAAGAAAAGTCAAAACAAGTAGAAAAAAGGCGACAAAATAATGCCACAAAAACACAACACAAGATGAAGTATCAACAATTTAACAACTATAAGACAAATAAGAAAGAGGGTTGCAAACAAAAACAAAAGCAGATAAACTGATAAAAAATGAATTCAAAACTATAGTTAAATAAAATCATTGAAAAAACAATGACAAAGTAGCAAAGTAGTAATGACAAGCGTGCTGGGGAAAGAATAGAAAACATCTTCACAAACAAACTCTGTAAAAATGATGTGAGAAACAAAAAGACTTTCACAGGGTAGATCAGGAATACAAATAAATAAAAGTGCAATGGAGATTTTACTAGTGTAGGTGTACAATCTGAAGCACCATGCTGGAACTGACAGGCTTATACGCAGGTGGCAGGATTGGTTCCTGCTGAGGCAAATTGTAGGTTTAATGGTTAAAAATAGAGAAAAAGTTATTTTATGCATTTTTGAACCATTGAATTATAATAATAACAACAACAGGAATAACATTTCATCTTAAACAACCTGTATGATTAATTTATTTATCCTTATAAATGTATATAACATTTCTATATATATCCATTATTTGACAGTTTTTTATCTAGAGAAAAAAACTCCAGGTTGATTCATCTTCTCAGTCCTGATCTGATATAAAGCTCGATGGTTGACTCTCGCGGCTTCATTGTGATTCCGCTTGTCGTTCGTTTTGAGTGCTGAGCTCAGCTGGAGGTGTTTTGTTCTCCCCACAACCCAAGGGAAGACATTTCTGCTGCTTTGAAGTTTGGATCCCCCCCCTCCCTGAAAGATGGGAAAAAGAAAAAAATCTAGATCAACCAAAACACAGATGTGGAGTATTATTTCCTTCAGTGTATTTATTCCGGAACTACAGGAAGTGAAATGTTGATGTTTTATCAACAATACAAATCCACTTCCTTCAGGTGTTTGATTTCTTTTAGGAAAACACAGCAGGGGCAGTCGTTCTCTATTACATTTTTGGTTGGCCTGGTTTCTTCCAAATCATTCATTAAATAGAAGTGTCAAAATATTTGCTTCTCGCCCTGAAATACCATTCTCAGTTTCTTGTATTCTTGTTTTTGTAAGCATCCAACTTATATGGCAGTTTGATTAGATCCATTCCAGCGTGAAAATGTCCTGAAATCTCATTATTTAAGTCATTTAAAAGTTTGAAGTTTCATTTCTTTTTTGGTATAACCTCCGTTGATAGCATATCCAAAATGTCCCCAGTCCAATTTATGGGAACATTTTCAATTTGTACAAGTAGAGGGAACTTTAGGCAGTAAAAAAAAACTGGTAAAAGTACAGACTTAATTAAGAATCACAATATTTGGCTTTGTTTAACTCAAAAACATGTGACGGATCACCCAAAATTCAAATTTCACTCATTTTCTAATCACCCTCATGTCGACAAAATCTGAGATTATTTTCATAATAACCTGTTAGTTTAAGGAGTCAAACATGTACGTTGATGCTAACGTAGCGTCCGGTGCTAACTTATTTTCATAATCGTCCAAAAAGACACACTTAAAAACATCTAAATACTTAATACTGAATACAAATACTGCTAATCTGTAACATCCATCTTGTTTTAACCCTCGAAATTAGAAATTATTTGTGAAAAAAAAAGGATTTTTAGATTGTTTTTAGATTGTTATCAGTGTAAATCTTGACACTGAGCAACAACTTAAAATATAGACATGGTTTCTCTTGTCAAAGCTTCAATACGAAGATGTTACAGACGAGCACTATGGGGGTATATGGATGTTTTTAAGTGTCTTTTTGTAAAAAGAAAAGTTAGCTACCTTAGCATGGAGATACAATTTTGCCTATAACTCCATAAGGGAATGGCTCTTAAAAAAAAACAACCCCTTGGTCAAAGTGAGGGTGAACTAACACTTTAATTAATTTAATTTAATTCTAAACGAGTCCATTTCGTGACACACTAGTTTGTTATCACTTTTGGGATCATTTGGTAGTTTTAATCAGCAAAGTGCCTTTCACTCTGAAAACTGTTCCAGGTACAGTTGATTTTTTGTCCACTGTCCAGAAACTTTCCAGTTAGGATAATAAATGTTTCCTTCTGTAAATTTTCCGGTATTGCCTATTTGTTTTTCGTAAAAAAGTGAAATCATGTTTTGTCATTCGTCTCTGTTAGTATAAACGACGAGAGCGTCCCGGGATGATTCGTCAAACTTCCGTGAAACGCGGCGCTCTTCCGCGGGGGATTAGCTCGGCTAAAACGCTGCCATTGATTTAAGCAAAACGCATCCTTCACCGTCTCCGAGTTAAGAGATGATGCTGCTTCAGGTGCTCGCTCATCGTCGAGACAGGTGAGATCTCAACCGGAGGCCGGAGGATAATTCTCGGGCTGCCACGACAAGAGTACTTTGACGTGAAGCTCTTGTTAGTAGAACTTACAGGATCTTCCACTGTTTGCAGGAAGTTTCATGTCATTGTTTGTCGCTCTTACAGTTTTCTGTAACATTGTTCGGGGGAAACATCTCTTCCTGTATTTGTTCGCTAACTGGACCCAGTGAAACAGATGGACCCACAATGCCAGGGAGCTGCATAATTGGCTTATTATGTCCTTTTGTCTGTTGCGCTCAGATTTTCCTCTTTCATCTCGGGATTGCTGAGTTGATGGACTCCAATATAATGATTTTTTGTGTGCTAACGCTAACCCTCAATCTTTTGGGGTTTTTGTTTTTGAGGCATCAATTCAGCTCAGCACCGCCCACGCTGGAGAGAAACAGAGAGTAACAAAGTAACAGCCTTGTTCTGGAAATAAATGGATCACAATTCACCAAGTATTCAAATCTGTTTAAGGTATCCCTTGCGTTATCTCTGGGTCAAGGAGACCCAGGGACCAGAAAACAAACCTGTTTAAGGTATCCCTTGTGTTACCTTTGGGTCAAAGTGACCGGGTGGCCTGAAGACAAATCTGTTTAAGGTATCCCTTGTGTTACCTTTGGGTCAAAGTGACCGGGTGGCCTGAAGACAAATCTGTTTAAGGTATCCCTTGTGTTATCTCTGAGTCAAGGTGACCCAGTGGCCCGTAAATAAATCTGTTTAAGGTATCCCTTGTGTTATCTCTCAGTCAAAGCAACCCAATGGCCAAAAAACAAATCTGTTTAAGGTATTCCTTGTGTTATCTCTAGGTCAAGGTGACCCGGTGGCCTGAAAATAAATCTGTTTAAGGTTCCCTTGTGTTACCTTTGGGTCAAAGGGACCCAGTGGCCTGAAAACAAATCTTTTTAAGGTATCACTTGTGTTTATCTTTGGGTCAAAGTGACCTAGTGGCCTTAAAACAAATCTGTTTAAGGTATCTCTTGTGTTATCTTTGGGTCAATGTGACCCAGTGGCCCGAAAATAAATCTGTTTAAGGTATGGTTATTATGGTCATATGGTCCCTTATGGTCATATCACTCAAGGTCAAGGGGAAAGACCTCCCTGGCTTCCAGAATAATATATAGAATCTTTTCTTTTTTTTATGGTAGCGCCCTGCAGTGATTTTTTTTTTCTTAAAATAAAGGCATATAACACATAGAGCAGTATTTAATAATAATAATAAAACAAACATTTCATATAGTGCTTTCTAAGGTTCCTTAAATTGCTTTACAAAAAACACGAATCAAAAAGGTTCGAGATGGACAATACATAAACAAAAAAAAAAGTACAATTATTTCTCAGGTGTTGTAAGTGATGTTGAAAATATGGGTTTTAAATGTACTTAATTTGAATTTAAAAGAACCAAAAAGTAAAGAAACAACAACATTTGTATCGTAACATACCTGGCAAAAACTATTGATGGTCTGATGAAGCTTCATGAAACAGTGTCAATGTCAGTGTCCACTAGATGGCGTCTCTGCACTATTTTCCTTTGATTGAACTACTGTTCTAATGAAACATCACTGATTGTGCCACCTACTGACCTCTAAACAACATGACACTGCTTCATGAAGCTTAATCAACCCATCACTAATGAAAAGTAATAAACACTACGTGTACTACATGTGTGGCTGAAAATGAAATCCCAAGTATGAAATACTTTTTCCATCAGAATGTTTTCCCCCCTCAGACGATGTTTTCACCCTCAGTTTAGGATGGTTTGAGAATGCTGGCTCCGAGCTCGGCGTCTACCAGCAGCAGAGGTTGTTTTACCCCCTCAGGGAACAGTTGGAGTGATGGAGCCTGGTTGTCCAATTTTTCTTATCTCTTTCCTCCAGAAGGATCTGAGCTAATACAAATCTAATTAGGAGCCTCGTTCCAGAGGTTCATTCAGTCAACTTTAATGCTGTTTTTTCTAAAGCGCTGACGCTGTAACTGTCACATATTGTGCTGATACTATAACCTTTGTCACTTTAATGATGTTTTCTTATATGTATTACTAATCTAAATGTATTTTTTTTATATTAATGGGTTTTGAGAGCTTGTGTCCCCTTTTTTCAACAAGATAATTTAAGGCAGTTATAGGCAAAATTACTTTTAAGCTGTGTAATAATAATAGAAAAGAACTGTAGAATGACCTTAAAACATAAAATGCAGTCATTATACTTAATCTGATATTGATTTAACCCACACTAAGGAAATGCTAAACAACCCACCTACCAGCGAAAATAAAATCGCTTTCTTACTTAATATTCAATCAATTCTGACTGAGGGCAATCAAACACTGCTCTCCCGTTTTCTCACTCCCTCTCAGTGAACTCATCAAATTCAAAAGATTTTTATTGAGCATTGATAAGCAGTTACACAACTTAATGCTAGTGTTATACACATTGTAAATAGCAGGCACGTTCCATTTTCGGACATTCAATGTGAACTACAGGAAATAATAGTCAAAACTAAATAGTAGTGTATGACACAAATCATTACATTGATTAACTTTGTATAACACCTTTACCTTACCTTTATAACATTTAAGTGAAGCATTGGGAAAAATACTGACATTTTGCAACATTGATGCAAAAAATAAGTTAATAAAATGGCATTTTTATTGCATTAAATCACTTAATATTTAGGAATCAAATATTTACATTTCTCAAGGTAAAGTAAAGATGGATGAATTATAATTTGAAAAAATATATTATTATTTGAAACAAACTTTAATGAAAATATGTATACATTTTCAACGGTGTAAGCCTCTTCTTTTTTTTTTAAATAAACAAAAATGCACTAAGAGGAGTTACAGTTGGAAGCAGAGCTTAACAAAATACTACACAAAATAAAACAGCAGAAATAAAAGAACTGAAACAGTAATTAATTAAATAAAGATAATTACAAAAATGGTTAAAATAATGTCAATTAAGCAGATTTTTACCTACTTTTTTAATGTCATCGTGCAGCAACTCAAACATTTGTCAAACCAACATTTGATTTTTTTCTTCTGGAAAAAGCCAGTATAACTTTTGAAAAATATGCAGGTGAATCTGGTCTGTGTTTAGGCCGTCCGACTTCAGAAATGCTTCGGGTTATAGTTAAAAAAAATGTGTAGTTATATGAGCCAAATGGCTCCTTTCTCTACTTTCAATGGTTTTTAAGTATTTTAGATTGGACATTTAAATTCATGATTTTGTGCATAACGGTTTGGGGAATTAGATCCAACAAGTAGGAGTTAAATATGTATTATTAATATGGCTTTTTTATACTTGAGATTAAAGAAACTTCTTTCAGTGGAACGTGGCGTTTTTGCAAGTGTGGTAAATATTTTTTTTTACCTTTCTGTGATCAATTGTTTCTTAAATTGAGCAATTCAATACGATTCTGAACCTCTAGAGATGATAAAGAAACGTCATCCTTCTTCGGTGAGAGTGAGGCGAGCTCGGAAGAGGTCTAAGTGCACTAAGAGATTTTCTTTCAGTTTAATCATTCATTTCTTCTCTGGTCAGGTTTCAACTTAATAAGTGAAAATGCATCCGAGTCATGGACGAAGGTCTCAATCTGTGGAGCTGTAACAAGTCACAGTTTCCACGTTGTTCAGGGAATAACAAAGCAGTGATGCTTCGCTGTCGTATTAAAAATGGGATTATAAAAACAAACCTGACTTCTCGGGGAATATCAAGCTGCTGCTCCGGAGACAGGCTGGCAAATCCGCTTGTGTGTTTAAATCTTTGTCACTTCCGAGTTCATTTTTAGGATACACTTTTGACTTCCACAAGTGCTGATCTTATGCAGTTATACCTGATCCTGCCTGACACTTCCTCGAGGGTAAGTGTGTCAGGTAGAACTGCAAGATATTTGTGTCTTGAATTGCGATATAGATATAAATGCGATATTCATTTCTTTTACCTAAAAATGAATAAAATAATTGCAAATAACGGGCAGGTGCGAGGACTTTAGGGAGGTCCGAGGGTTTAGAGACGGAAAACAATGCTATATTTTCCGTTCGCTCAAGTCCGCGCTTCTGTGGCGTCACGATTGGAATAAATATCACTTATAGTGAAACTGAGCAACATCAGAGAGGAGCTGCCGGCACGTCACAATATCACCAAATCAATAATATATCCACCTCCTTGTACACGCACACATTACAGTTTTTAAATGACCTGACGCTAACAACTTAGCCTATTAGCATACGGCGAAGACGGACAGGTTTACACTTGTTTGGAAGTTCACGATCTTATAAGAAAACAACTGAGACGAGATGAAAAGTACTTGCAATATGTTGCTTTATCGAAGGGGGTTGAAAGAGATGAGCTGCTGAATGGATCATTTGCGTTTGAGTAGATCATAAGTTAGTCTTACGTCCGTGTATATACTGAACCGTGAAGTCAGCGCACCGACAAGAATGTGATTTGTGTATCAGAGAAGTAACATTTATGATCCATTAAAATATATATTAGGTAATTTCAGAAGTGTGTACCAAACTGATACTAGCTGTTGGTCACCCCTGGTCTACTGTTTACACTGCACAACTGCATTAGAAAGGTGCCATATGGTCAATAATAAATTTCCTTTGTGTAACCAGTTACATGACGGTGAGAAGCTTCGGTTACTCGCCTAGAAATCATTGCAAACGTTGACACCCCTAATGTGGTGGTGTGTCTCAAACACCCAGACCTGTGTGTCAGCACAAGAGACAGATAAGTGTGTGGAGTAGACATATGCCATAAACCAGAATATGGTGTGTATGAAGGTGAGGGTAGATGGGTTTATACGTCTCCATAACTGTCCCCCACACATTTATATCTGTTAGAGCACCACCCTCTAAAATAGACCCCCACCCCCCATCCTATTTCTACTCACAAAGACAGATGCTTTACCTCGGACACAGTAAGATAGGAAAGATAACCTTTGGAAAAAAATACATCTGCTTTGTGACCATAACCCTGTATTTGCCTTGAGGAATCCGAGGAGGTATCTGCCCTTTATATTGCTGTGTTATAACTATTATAACTCTGGAGTACAGGTAGAACATTTTTGGGCGTCAGGTGGTCCAGTACTTCTTTTCTCCCGGGAAAGACAACCGACATTATATATATATATATATATATATATATATTAAGGGTTGCCTTTCTGTCTGTGCTTTTATATGTTAGAGATCTTTCACAACGAAAAGACGACGAGAAACAGATTGTTGTTTTCTATGGAGAACAGCGAGTTCATTAGCATTATCCAGACCTTCTTTGTGTTTGACTGTGGTGGTCTTCCTTTGGAATATGTGGGTTCTTTTTAAAAAGGGAATTGAACTCAAACTTTAAGTATATAATAGTTACTTCTTCCTATTTAATAAAGGCAACGAGCAAAACATAACAAAGGCTTATTTTTAATACCTATTGCACATGGCGATTTCTGTTAAAGGCCCTCTGCGTAGTTTTGGAATGTTGTTTCTGGCGCCCCCTCGTGTCAGAATGGTGTGCATTGGTACTTTTTTGTGTGTGTGTATTTGTATTTGTATTTTAAAAACAAGACAGACATTCTTGTGGTGTCAGTTTCTCGTTTTGTCTTCCGTGTCTGACCTACTGCTGTAAAACAGTTTGGTGGTCACATGTCACTCAGACTCTCAGAGTGGATTGTCCAGGCAAAGTTACGCAGTGAAGAGCATTGTTGAAAAAATAGTGACAGCGTTCTACTACATACATACATGTTTCCCATGTATTAAACTGTATTAACAATTATCTTTGCGCATGCAAAAACATGCATTTAAAATACAAATACATATATTTAGGTCCTAACTTGATTACTTATATAATAGTGAAACCAAAAAACATTTTAATAATTATGATTATTAATATAACATTATTGCTTAAGAGTTAGCATGCTAATTGTATTAGTGAATGCAAATACTGGTTCATCCAGAATAGAACAAGTTTTTGCTCCCCAAAAACACATTTTTATTAAGCAACATATAAAAGACTCATGCATATATTGAAGTGACCATGATGGATGATGGTGTGATACATTGTTTTATTTCTTATTTTCCTCAGTGATCATAGGAACATTTTTCATCATAAACTCTTTACACAATTTCCTTTGTTTGTGAGCAAGTGACTGATGAGATTCCAGCGAAATAAGAAAAACAAATAGAACAGGGTTGACAAATTTGTGGCGCTGATAGGAGGAGCGGCTTATATAAATAAAAATGCTTTATGGTGTTGAACATGAGGGGAAGCTGGTGATGCTTGAGCGAAAACATTTGTCATGGGCTTCCTGGGTGGATGCTGAGTCAGCAAATCCAACACTGAGCCTAAAGTGATGGAGGTTCATGATGGCTGCATTTCCTCATGTTCCTCAACTCAACACACACATTATGAAAATTAATATTCTGTATATGCTTAAATCATGGGGGTCTAGAGTCGGGGGACCAGAATATCTGAGGTGGAGATTTTCAAGTTCAAAACACAAGTACAAGATCATCAATAATGTCTATTTATCTTAAAATATCATTTAGTTGTTGACATTTGTTGTTTAATTATTTATTGTTATTTTCAATCTCTGTTGTGTACCTAGTGATTTGATGACTTTGTTGTTGTCGCAAATAATTCACAAGCTTTTATCAAACGTTGTACTTATTTTTTTCTTTAAAAATAAATAGAATAACTTCATTTTATTAAACTGTTTTTTACTTAAATTACATATTTTTATGCCACATATATTTAGTGCCCTGACGTTATTATATTTTTGAAGACGTCTTTTTATTGACTTTGTGCATCGTTTTTAATCTGATGGCGTGTGTCACAACATGACACTGTTTCATGAAGCTTCATCTGTAATGATGGTCTGATGAAGCTTCATGAAGCAGTGTCATTATTTTCAGAGTCTCTGCACTATTTACCTTTGTTCTAATGAAACATCATTTTTAAACTGATGGCGCCACCTACTGACCTCTTAACAACACAACACTACTTCATGAAGCTTCATCAGCCCATCACTAATAAATACAGTTAGAAGTTTCAATACGAAGCAGGAATTGGGACAGTCAAGGGAAATAAGTGTCAAGTTAGGAAACTGACTCAGAGTTGACACCAGAGTTTAAAGTCAACATTATTTTACTTGCAAGGAGAGAGAAATACAGAACATACTTTTCTATCGTTTCTCCGCTTTTTCTCTGAAGCGTGGAGCTGTTATTATATATTTTTGACGCATTTTCGCAAGCCTTCCTTGTTATTAAATTAATTTGAAGGTTTCCACCAAACACATATTTGAATGAGTTATTATCGCTTAAGGTCCAGGTTAGAATTCACTTCTTAATAGACACAAAATAGCACCAAAATCCTTTCCCACGCAAGAAGTGATATAGTAAGAATAATATTAGTGGTTGGTAAATATTATTGTATACATTTAGCTCAACACTTTCCCATCAAAAAAAGTTGTTGTTGTTGACGTGATCTGCGGCGACCGAGACATTTTGCCCGCCTGTTTTTCAAGCTTCGCCGGCTTCACACAATGTTAGCCTTGATCATATGAAACAGAAGCACGTCCTTTTCAGCTGCTCAACGCTCATTCATCTCTTTTGTCTCCTCTAGAAAATGCAGCACTGATGAAAAGCCTGCCTGTCGTTCCATGAGTGAGACCCAGCGAGGAATTCTGAGCATCACACGTCGGCGCTAAGAGTAAGACTCATTATCCGTCCCCCTCGCTACAGTTGTGCCTGAGAATGCATCATTAGATCCTTCTGGAAAAGAAAAAAAAGCTCATGCTGCAATCACTCAACTGATATTTGGTTATAAGTGGAGACGCGGCTCTCATCATATCTTCCCTTCTTCTCTCTGTAATGAAAGCCTGACGGCAAAGAAAGTGACATTTTCATGCCATCCTGTTTATCACATAACACGTGTTGAGGCGGCTTTGCTTTGGCATTTTCTTCTTCTCGCCGCAGCGTTGAATATCACATCACTCTCCTTCACTCCCGGCACATCATTAAGTGTGTTTGATTTGTGTTGCCTTACTTAATGTAGTGGCCCAGATCTCCGAGGACGTCTTCTTATAGAAACTATTTGGACGTAGTTTTCAGTAGACTTTGTTCCTATTATTTATTCTTCGTTACAGTTTTTTTTTTTTGGGTCAAGTCATTATTTTGTTGTAAATTTCTGCAAAATAAAACAATTTGTCCTTGTTTTGAGAAATAGTTTCTTGCGGGGAAAAATGCAAATAAGTACTTTCTAACAAAACCTTTCTGCTAATTAATGTACTTGTTCTGCACTCTTGAAATATTACTTTCCAGCAAGGCATCATTTCATTCATAAAGTTATAAAAACTGCAGACTGTCCCGTAAGCTTATCTGTCTTTAACGCTAAAATATATTAAAAACACAGTACTGAATGCCAAAGATAAGAAATCCAGTGAAGAAGTTAACATATATTTAGTGTTCCAAGATGGGTCAAACACCTTCACTGCCATAAAAAGGTAGACCCACACTATTTTAGTCTCACTGTAGTTGTTGGCCACCCCCGACATTATTAACTAGATGTCAAAGTAATGACAATTACCTGGTGGTTTCACTGACTCTGTAGTTCCTTAGGTTGAGTAAAGGATTAAGTTTCAGTATCTGACAGTACGCGATCTGGGAAATCTGCGCGATCCGGGAACGCATGTGCAATGGTCTGTTTTGAGTCGCCATGTTTATGGCAAACCGATTCGGACAAAAAACGTACAAGTTGTATAATAGTGTCAATATACGATCTGGAAAATCATCAGCAATCTGTTTGTATGCAAGTGTTTCATTCAAAAAGCTAAGAATGTATTTTCTCACTGAGTCTCAAAATATGACTTTATAAAAGATAAATAGTAAAACAAATATTGGAGCCTTGTTCCTTTACTCTAAAACATCAGGATGTTTTTTGTACGACGTGTATAATCTGATCAAACATGACACAATGATTTAGCCTGTGATTAACTGGGAGCTTCTGAAATGAGCCACCGCTTTGCAGAAATAACGTTTTTTATTGCTATAATCGACACAAATAAACGAATGTGGTGCTCACGTCATGTTTTCCTTTCAACTTAAACGGACATGCTTGCCAACAAAAAACTTTCCCTGGAACGTCTTAATAGTTATCTTAATTGTAAGTGATAAGTAAGTAAGTAATTAGTATTTTTACCAGTAAAATGTATAGACACGATGAATTATATCCTTTTATCTTTCATAAAATCGATGCTTTGAGACTTCAACAGATGCTATGTCACTGGCTATATAAATAAAGTTGTGTATTTTGAATGCAACGTACATGTGCCAATGCATCGCTGATTACCCAGATCGTGTTTTACGCAATATTTTTGTTGTGTACTGTAGCCTTTACAGATCAACACCGGTATATAACATGTCGTATAATAGTCAGTATCAGAGGAGAAACCCCAGAGCCTCTCTAAATTGTTTTAAAGGTGGCCGAAGAAATGTATTTTCGCGACAAGCAAGGGTGTCAAGGTTGAAGTGTTGTTCGTGTATCCCTGAGGTCCTGCTTTAGCTAATCTCCTGACCTTTACCAGCGACTTTAATTAGGCTACATAAGTTTATCTATGATGGTTTTATGAACATTTATATCTCTACAAAAGCTTTAAATGCCGCTCTGTGCATTCAACACTATCAGGTGGTAAAATATGGACTTCATTAAAGTGTGCCGCTGGGTTTAGTCTTGAGGCGGGGTATCTCACAGGAAAAGCACAGTAGATTATTTAAGGCAGATTTGAGTCATAAAGGTGCCATTGAAAGCTTTTTTGTTTTTTTAACCTCCTTGATTTACGAGGGTGTCGCATCAGGTAAAGTAGCGTCTTAATATCCTGTGAAAAGCAACTGGAGGGGGGAGCAGCTGGTTCATTGATATCACACATCAAATCCTGAGTCATACACAATATATTCAAAGTATCCTCTTGCAGCTCACTAAACTTGTGGGTTTCAAAGGCAGGAAACTATGGATAAAATATCGAAGAGAAAAAAACATTTGTACCCAGGAGCCACTGTTTAATCTCTAAAGACAAATGGTTATAAAGTGTTGGACATTTTGTTTTTCGACACAAATACATGATTCTATAAGGAGATAACATTTCTCCTCTTTTTCTCAACAATTTATTTGTTGCTCAATACAGATAAAAACTACCCTCTATGTTTTTCTGCTTTGTGAGAGCCTTTGAAACATGTAAAGGTAGGTATACAGGTGCCTAAACCAACTGACTACTTAAAGAAGTAGTGGATCAACCCAAATTTTATGATTGATGAACCAGCATTTTTAAGTTTCTTTGCTCAGGTAGATGTCATCACCTGTATAAAGAAACATACATTTCTTTTTTTCAAGACAAGACATCTTTAATAATAAAAATAACTTAACTGTAATACGATGCTTTATTTTTTTCTCATTTTAAACAACAGTTCTACTTCATGCATGTTCAGCCCTTTACAGGCCGTCGCTATGGGTTGCCTCCCAAGTAAATCCATAGCCCTGACACATTCTTAGAACCAGAGTTACAGCTCTTACTATAACTGTGCTGTTTTTATGTGCATAAATACCAAAGGACCCAAACTCGTCTTGTGTAGCACATTATATTTAATTGCAACAAAAACACTTGAGAATAACATCAAACTTTACTCAAGCCCTGTAACTTGGTTCTTACTTTGTGAGATTCTTGTTTGGTTAAACTGATTTCCATGTGAGACAGATTAAAGCGACTTTATCTACTGACTACATTTTCATTAAAATGTCCTGTTTCACACGTTCACACATCCTTTACTGTTTTCGAAAGTTCTGAATCTAGTTCGTGCACACGAGCAGGACAGTTTAATTCTTCATTTTCCACTACCGAGTGCGGGCGTCATTTCAATGACTCTATTCCTAATGGTGAGCAGAGAATCAGCTTTTTAAATTCAGCAATTTTCCCAGTTTCATCTGTTTGGTCCAAGACAGCTTATTGTTGGAAGCTTACGTTCTACCTCAACTGGAGTGATTTTTACTTGTGACGGCCATGGTGTTTGTAAGATATTCAGGCTTGTAATCTTCAACCTGACTCACTCTGAGAAGACATGATGCTGGAGATGAAACAAGATTATCTTTCTTGTAAGAAAAAAAAATGCATGTGGTATGTGACAATGGTGCAACAGAGGTTTCTACGATACAGCTTCTGGGGGGGAGGGGAGCCAGAAACAGTTCTCATTCTTGTGTATTGTTGCGAAATAATAGTAAATAACTTTAATAAAAAGGCTATCGTTAGCCGTAAAACGAGCGACTTCAGAAAGGCTTGTTCACTGAACAGGTACAATGGTCTCTGCCTCACCTGAGCCTCACTTGTAGCTCTTAAACCTTTCACTGTGAGATCATAGCTTGATTAAAAAGAGGAACATTCTGCCCAAAGAAATAATGAACGGAATTCAACTTCTAATATCTTAAGGTCTTAAGATGGATTCATAAGAATGTGGGTCGCACGGAGGGTTTAATCCCGAGGCAGACAGCAGCGGTGTCTGTAATAATGAAGCCGCCGAGCTGAACTTGAAAGCCGGTGATTATCTCATGACTCCTTTTTTGGCTTGTGACGAAAAAACAATGTGCAAGAAATGATGATCCTATACCAGCTCTCAATCTCCCGGAGAGACGAGCTGAACTGCAAATATTGAGTCCACTAGCTCAGCTGATAACAAAAGGCGCTAAAATTAGTGTCCAGAGGAAAAAGTAGAAGTAAACAAGACGTCCATTACTCTGGTATCTAATGTTTTGTATTTTCAAAACCCTTCTTTTTGTGTTAATATCTGGTGAGTGACAGGACGGTTCCAGGATCTATTTTGAGATTCTGTAAAAATCTTAGGGTGCACGGTGGTGCAGTGGTTAGCCACACAGCAAGAAGGTTAACGGTTCCCATCCAGGTCAGGAGGTCGCCAACTTTTGACCTTTCTGTGTGGAGTTTGTATTTTCTCCCTTGTGTCCGGTTTCCTCCCACAGTCCAAAAACATATTTATACAGAGGTATGATTGGGAACTCGGAGGAAACTGTCCACAGGTATGAGTGTGTGTGAATGGTTGTGTGTTCTCTGTGTGCCCTGTTACAGACTGGCATCCTGTCCAGGGTGTCCTCCACCTCCCGCCTGAGAAAACTGGGCTAGGCTCCAGACCAGGGCTTCACGATTCTGGACAAAATGAGAATCAACGATTTTTTTTCCCCCAATATAAATATTTATTGCACTTTATTGAACAAAAAACAATGAACAGACGTACTATATTGACAGCAAATACTTAAAAAACCTCTGCAAAACGTGTAAAAAGTGTGTTGAAAATATATTTATTAGTCAATGATGAATTAATCTTTAGTGCAGAGTAAAGAAAATTGCAAACACTCTACAAATATAAATGACTTACTTACATGTTTGCACAGATGCTCTTGTTACTCTGTCATATATAAGTACACCCTCTGTCCTACACATCAATATATTATATATATCTATTTTAAATAATCGTCGTCACTTGGAAATGAGAATGTCTATAAGTAGAAATCGCGATCGCGATTTTTTAACGATTAATCGTGCAGTGAATGAGTGAATTTCAAAATCTTATACATTAGTAGAGAAATTATAACAATAAGAAAAAAACAAATTTTGTGTTTACTTATTGTAGAAATGACAACTGTTACTGTAAATATGAGAAATACTTTGTTTCATTCAATACACAATGTGGGAAAAAAAAGAACATTGTGATGAACAAATAAAGGATTTTATTGAAATTAAAAAAGGAAATTTCATCGTTAAAGAATACGTTTAAATTCAAAATCTGTTAGTATTTATTAAAAAAACAACATTTAGATTATTCTACACTTTAAATCATGACTATACAAACGACATTTTTCGAGTTTACGAAGCCTAGGTTTTGCATTTAAATGTGTTTTTTATTTAAGAATCCCATGATAATAAATACGGTTCTGACCCATATCGATGCGGGTTTAAAAACGCATCCAGGTGAGGTTTATCCAGTCACAGTACAGGCGTACGGGTTCATTTTCCTTAATGATTATGACCATTGAGATTCATAAGCTCATTTACAGTCGACATGTTTAACAGCTCAGCAAAGCTGAAGTGCAATTTGAAGAAACTGAACAAATTAATACACAATAGCAGTTGTGCTATTTTTTTCAAAGCCAAAAGCTAATGGGCTGTGACTTGTGTAATTATGTTTATGTAGTTTATTGCCTCAGACAAATGGTCTGGTTTCAACTGGCACTCGTGCTCGCTGTAATGTGGGTTAACTCGCGGTTAAAAATAAGGCATTGTCGCGCACGTCTGGGCAGGAAGGAAACAAGGAAGCGCGGCTGAATAATAGACTCTGATGTTTCCAACGTGGACGACAAAGACTGTTGAGTTTCTGGCAGGAGATTCGAGTCGGAGAATCATCTGCAATACTTTTGATATTCTGGAGGAGGAGCCGTTCAATTATCATGACGAATGCACGACCGCGGTGTTTTTGATGTCCCAGCGCACTGGCTCGACTCCATCTGTTAGGAAAGGAGGATGTTCACTCGAGGTCTCCAAGTGCCTCGGATCAAGACGCCAACACGTCTAATCTGTTCTTAAAGGGTTCGGCTTGTTATTATGTTGTCAAGCTTGACGTATGGGGTCACGTTTCCTGCCACTTGGGCTTCATTTCAATTACATCCAGATATTAGACAAACCCTTAGAGGGAAGAACGGACAGGAAAACAAAACGATTATTGAATAAATTACTGCCTATATTTTTTTAATCAAACCGCTTGAGAAATTAGCAACAAGATCAACTTTATACATTATATAAATATATATATTATTTCTTCTTGTAGTGTTGTTTTTAATCTTTCTGAAAAGCTGTTATTTTTTCTCATTGTTGTTTGTATTTGTATTTTTGTATTGTGTATATTATTGTGATAATTCAAATTTCAAATACATTATTACTGTTCATTGATGTCTCTTAAAAAAATCTACTTTGTTTTATTTCCTTTATTTATTGCCGATTCTTTTGAAGATGATTTTTTAAATGACAATTTGGGTTAATTTTGTCTGCTTTAAATTTGTTTTAAAGAAAGCCTTTCAATTTCATAGGCATACTTTTTCAGTCCTTATTTTCTAGAAAAAAATGATTTTTTGGAATAATTCACTCATTAAGCAAGAATAGGATGTAATCTTAAACATAACAGACTTTTTATTTTTTTTTAAAGGATAACTTTTGCTGGTTTCAGGAGAAAAAAAATGAACACAGCATTTTTTTCCAGATTTGATTTTTTGTCTCTCAATAAATTAGAAAAATCATGGTTTATAAATAAAAAAATATATATGATTTCATATATTTTAGTTTATTTTTTCTATTTTTATGGGCATATTTTCTCAAAGTTCTTTCTTTACCACCATGGTATTTAGTTTTATTCAATATTAATGCAAGTGTTTTTTTGTAATCTTTCTCTCTTTTTTTTTTGATTATGCTTATTTATTTTTTCATTTTTATTTTCTCACAAATTTTCCTTTAATACTTGGATTTTTGATAATATTGAATCTTAAAGAACTTATGTTTAAGCAGCAAAATTGACACGTAACTCCAAATAGTGACCTCAAGCCTTAAATTAATTATAATGAACAATTAAAATACTACAAATGGTGCGAAGGAGAAAATAAAATTATTGTCACTAAAAAAATGTTGATTTTAATCAGTATTCTTGCCATTAGCTTGTGCCCGAAACACAAAACTAAAACACGACCAAGCTCCTGTGTGATGACATCACTGTTGTCGTGACGACCTGTTTGTATGTTGAAAACTTTAGTAGGAAGAACGTGAGCTACAAGTGAAATATTTTTTTGTTTGTTTAACAGATTAATGGTATTTCAGCTCATTTCAACGAGTCAAATTGAGTCGACGTGTGACACATTCGACATCATCGCTCCAGCATGGAAACGAATCCAACTTGTAAGTGCGAGAAATCAGCAGCTTCACTTGTCGTGTTTGTTCTCCTGAGGGAGTCCAACATGGCAGCGAGTAATCGGGGACTCCGATGATTCCACATAACTGCTGATTCTCTGAACGCAAAATGACTTCTTCAACACCCGAGGCGGTTCTGGGATATGAGTCATGATGTCAAGTCGAAGGCTTCCTAAGCGAGTGGGAAAATAAAAACGGCTGAGCTTATAATTGACAAAAATATGACTAGAAATGGCCTCTTTGCGGTACTACTACGCCGGGAACTAGTTATTGCTCATTTCTTAGTACGGCGGACGGTCACGGAGGATGGAGGCGCTGGAAGTAATTGCTTCTGCCTGAGAGTCATCGCAATATTAGATGCAGCGAGTTGGATCCTGACATTTCTGATGGAGAGCTTTGTTTATGAATCTCAAATCCTCCGGCATCGCTCTCGCCAGAGACGCCACCTTCAGAGTCAACACTGGGGAGGTAGAGAAATAGAGTTTGGTATTTCTTCAGAGCAGATAGAAAAAAACTAGAGATGTATTCAGTTGATCAAAAAAAAATGAGTGTTGGAATTGGATGAATGAAGTTCTTAACACACACGGTTGAATACATGTGTTACAATTGTTATACAAAAAGAAAATGAAAGAAAAGTGTCAATACTGTCCTAAAATTACGGTATTTGCAAAAATCTCACATCACCATACTTTACTAACGATAAAACAGTATTAAAAATATCACAATATTGGTATATTTTAATAAAATTCAATACAGTTCAATTTTATTTACACTTAAAATTAAGATTACAAATGAGGTCAAAACTATTTTGATTGAAAACCAAATTTCGATTCAATATTTTTAAATAATTCAGACCCTGAAAGGCTTAAACAGGTCGGCTTTAGCGTCGTCATTTTCCTATTCGCTCCCTTTTCCGGAATATCCCACGGTGACGGACAGCGGATGAGCTTGTCGGCGCCATCTAGTGTACAGGAGGTACCAGAGTAAACTACTTGGAGAATTATCATATTGATATTTGATTTTTATATTTGTCCTTAGCCGATCCCCCCAAAAATGGCATAAATTTGAGTCTTGTGTTGTCTCTGGGTCAAAGCGACCCAGTTTCCTGAAAACAAGTGTGTTTTTTGGTATCCCTTGTGTGGTCTCTGGGTCAGGGCGACCCAGTGTCCTGAAAACAAATGTGTTTGCGGTATCCCTTGTGTTTTCTCTGGGTTAAGTTGACCCAGTGGCCTGGAAACAAATGTGTTTGTCGTACAGGATCCTCAAGATGGCTTGTTGTTGACCTTGACACAAAGCAACACAAGGGATACCACAAGCACATTTGTTTTCAGGCCTTTGGGTTGCCTTGACCCATAGACAACACAAGGAATACCACAAACACATTTGTTTTCAGGCCTTCGGGTCACCTTGATCCAGTGATGGATGGCACAAGGGTTAAGCGAAAGTAAATATTTGACAGATAAACTTCTAACTTACAAACATTTTTGTGGCCGATACTGTAATATAATAAGTGGTAATAAGTACTCGCAAGACTCTCGTAATACAAAACACGTTACAATACTTTGGTTACGATACAATGGTATCACAATATATAAAACTATTGTTATATATTGCGATATTCCATGGAGTTCCTTTTATTTAAATCAACTTAAAATTAAAATTACAAATAAGGACAAAACTGATAAACTTCTTGATACTTCTTTTCTGAGCTAGGTGGCGCCATCTACTGCACAGGAGGTACCGAAGTATTTAACTCCCACTCAACTAAAGTACTATTTTGTATTTTTTGCAAAAAGCAAAAATATATTTAAAAGACGAATTGTTGATATTTGCTCAAGCGATTTTTAGCAACGATATGGTGATAGCAATCAGTGTATGCCAAGTTTTTGCCAAAAATATAAATACTTATTTATGTATTCCATCTTAAAACTGTGAAATGGATATTTTTCCATACTTTTTTCCTGCAAATTGTATTTGATTTTAATTATTTATTTATATTTCTGTTACCGCCTCTCGCCTGTTGAAACTGGATCGGTGGATAATTTGCCTCCACTTGTTTCTAATTTATGTCCTATATTCAGTTTTAGGATTTAATTTGGCATCTGCTTGAAAGCGATACGTTAATGTTTGTCTAATTATATTTCTGTGCAGTGATGTGTGGAATGTTGTGCAGCTGCTTCTCTCGTTCTAATCCAAACATTTATAGTTATTTTCCTTCTGTATCTGTGCTCAGTTTTTTTTAAATCACATTAGCTCTAGGAAGTTGCTGACCATCCAGAACTCACCTGCTCAGAGGCGACGGGGTTTTCACTCATGGCAGAAATTATGACAGAAGAGAAAAGGGACACCACCAAAGTCAAGTCGCCCGGGTCAAAAACAACCTTCGGGCTCTTTTGATTTTTTTTTTTTTGCAATTACAGCACGACATGCTTCCTCTTGGGAGTCTCAGCAAGTGTCGTGTTTCTCTAAGTGTCGCCGGCCGCCTCACTTTGAGAGTGTCCTTGCGACTTTCTGTCAAGTGGGAGATGTTTTGTAAAGATGGCGAGAGTGAGGGATGGAGTTGTAGATGTTGTTGTAACAGCAGGAATGTTGATTTAAAGGGTGCTCCGGTTGTGGTTCGGAATGTTCCGCTGTTACACGTGGTTTGAATTCCTCGTTCTGTACGAGCCTCATCAGAAAATTGAAGATCTTTGTATTGTAAAAGTTCAAACATTTTGAAGAGAAGGAGGGCAAGGATTTTCTCTTAGTGAATTGTGAGAAACTTTTATCATTCACAATTTTCTTCTATGCTAAAATGACATGTGCTGTGTCTCAAATCACATACTTCTCTTAGTGCACTGGAGGTTAGTATGCATCAGGATAGTGTACGTACTAACTAGTAACTAATTCTCGACAGATAGTATGTCTCAAATCAAACACTGCTGCTACACACTAACAGGAAATGACGCGACAGCTTCTTCTTCTACTACTATTTAACGATGATTTCAACCAGCTGTAGGAACACTATCGCCACCTGCTGGCAGCACGTTTGGTTTGGATCAAGAAATATGAGAAACTAAATATTGGCGAGATATTTACGATGGTATCAGCACCGACTGTAAGTATTTGCATATATATATATATATATATATATATATAAAAATATATAACGTAACTTTCATTTACAACTTCAACGTCACTAAGATGCTGCCGTTTAGGGTAGAAAGTGTCCATCGATTCATACTTAGTTTGGCGTACTAAGAATTGAGACGCACTTAAATACACACTAAAAATACTTTAAGTTTTAGTATGCAAGTATGCGATTTTAGACAGAACTATGTTGTGTATCTACCGTTCAAAAGTTTGGGGTCACACTTACAATTTTGTGTTTTCCATTAAGACTCACACTTTCATTGATCAAAACAGTTGCAAAAATAATAGAAAATATAGGCAATACTTTGACAGGAATATAAATAATGTTTCAAATTTATTTGAAATCATAATTATGAACTTCAAACTTCGCTTACTTCAGAGAACCTTGGGCATTCTAGCTGTTAATATGTGAGGTAATCTGAAGACTCTTCACGCCGCGCTTCCTGAAGCTCCTTCCACTAGTTGGATTGACTTGATGGTCACTTCTGGCGAACCAAAAACCCCCTTTATCTCATACAAATCTCCCACTTTACCAGCAACAAAGCATCCACAGACCATGACATGACCTCCACCATGCTTGACCGATGATGGTCCAGCATCTCTTCACTTGGTCTGCGTCTTACAAATGTTCTTCTGCTTGATCCAAACACCTCAAACTTTGATTCATCTGTGACATTCATTCTCAGATATTGCTGTTTCTTTGCCACTGTGCCTAGAAGACCAGCATCCCTGAGACACCTCTTCACTGCAGTTGTTGACACTGGTTTACTATTTAATGAAGCTGCCGATAGAGGACCCTGCGATGCACCTATTTCTCAAACTAGAGCCTCTAATGAACTCGTCTTCTTGCTCAGTTGTGCACCAGGGCCTCCCACTTCTTTTTCTACTCTTGTTAGAGCCTGTTTGTGCTGCTCTCTGAAGGGAGTAGTTCACACCGTTGTAGGAAATCTTCAGTTTCTTGGATATTAGTCGCTTTGGAAAAGCCTTGAATTCCACAAACATGAATATACTGTCGAGTTTCACATGAGAGTTCTCTTTTTTTCTGGCTATTTTGAGAGTACAAGTTCAACTGAGAAAATCTCTAAACTTAGGAAATGTTGTCACAGCATGATCTGGAGCTTATAATCCATGTGTTTGTATCTTCTTGTTAAGACTATTGTAACAGTTTATTTTGTTGTCTAAACAAGAAGGATCTGTGTCGCTTGAACTCTGCAGCCATAATTCAGAGCCGCTCTAATAGAAGAACTCCCATTTCTCCGATCATTAAAACTCTTCACTGGCTTCCAGTTTCTTTCTGGATCAACTTTAAAATTCTGGTTCTTACTGTCAGATCTATTCATGGTCAGACCTTCCATCAGTGATCTGATCCAGACTTACACCCCAGCTCGGGCTCTGAGGTCTGTGGATCAGAATCTACTGATGGTTCCTGAATAGGCTTCCGGACCAGAGGAGAGAAATCCTTCCAGACTGTTGCTCCTAAGCTTTGGAACGATCTTCCTCTGTGTTTGATGATCTACTGACTCCTTCAAGAAACATCTGAAGACACTTTTATTTGTTCAGGCTTTTCTTTGATTCTCTGAGATTCCTGTGTTTGTCTCGGTGTTATCTGGATCTTTTAAGTATATACTTTATTGAATATTGTTTTGATTGTTGAAGTGCTTTGTGACCCTGGTCTGGAAATGCGCTATATAAATATAAATTACTTACTTACTTACAATTGAACCCACAACTGTGATGCTCCACATACTCAAAGAAATGTCAGTTTTTCAGCTGTTCTAAGATAATTGTACAAGGGTTTTCTAATCATTCATCAGCATTTAAACGCAATAAGCAAACACCATTAAATCACTTGAGTGATGGTTTCTGGAAATCGACCTATAAACCCCTATGTAGATATTTCATCAAAAACCAGACAAAGTCATTTACAACATTAAAAATGTATAGAATGTATTTCTGACTAATTTAATGTCATCGCCTTTTAAAAAAAAACTGTGCTTCAAAAATAAGGATATTTCTATGTGACCCCAAACTTTTGAACAGTATGGTAGCGTAGCGGTCAACACGCACGTACGACAAATGGAGCAAATATCGAAAATAGAATGTGGGTCATTAGCTGCCAAACAAGAGAGAGAGTAGGGGGAATGGAAGGAACTCAACAAAATAAAAGCACGGGCAAAACACACTCAAGACAAATCTGTCAAAAAACAGAGAAAGTTAAAGCGATTTTGGATGAATTATATTCAAAACCATCACGATCTGGAGGGATATGAGGGTGTTTTTTTCTCCGTCAGGATATCAACCAGGTTCTCAGCAGAGTGTCAATCCATCGTCTGTAAATATTAGTATCTTTCTGCGACACACCTGAAAATCAAACTCAAGGAAATAAAGAAACAGCTGATTCAATGAAAACTAGCGTAGCGGTCAACACACGTGCACGACAGATGGAACAAATAGAGCATAGACGCGAAGCTATGAGCTGGTTTAGTTCCTGCTGTTTGTCAGTATCTGTCAAACAAGAGAGAGAGTAGAGGGAATGGAAGGAACTCTACAAAATAAAAGCATGGGGAAAAAACACAATCATGACAAATCTGTCCAGAAAAAAGGCTGTAAGACTAAAAGTAAAAGCAATTTTTGGATGAATTATCTTTAAAACCATCACGATCTGGAGGGATTAGAGGCTCGTCGTCTGTCTCTCAGGATCTCAAGCAGGTTCTCAGCAGGATGACGATCCATCGTCTGTAAATATTCGTCTCTCTCCGCGTGACAGACTCTTCAAACTCGGCACCAATTTAAATGATGAACCCGGCGCCGTGACTGAGGCCATATGTTACGCTCACAGATACTCAATAGTCTCATCCAAAAACCGCCAAAGAACATCGTTCCCGTTCCTCGTCTGAATAAGTTTCAGTGGTGTGGGAGTTCCGACTTTTCCGGGAAAAGTGCTCCCCCTGTACTCCCCCCCCCACAGACACCCCCACAGCTGTATATACAAGCATGAAATAATAAGAGCAAAGAAAAGCGGCGGAAAAATTAAGTTTGAACAGTGGAACCCACATCCTGAGGCTCTTCTTAGCCCCAAAAAATGTGTCTGTCAGCAGCAACTCATCGCCACCCACACTCTGACCCTGACTTTAGCAAACATTTATGAACATTCCGCAGCAGAGAAGAGAAGGATTTTCTTCGACTGTGCTTTTTTTATCTGACATTTCTCTGTCCGTCTGTCTGTGAGAAAACTTAATCGAGAAGTTGTCACTTTTATTTCCAGGCGATGTGGGAACAAGGAAAGATTTGAATTAATAACAGTTGAAACACATTCATGGTCTTATTGTGTTTATTGTCCCGTGAAACTATAAAGATCTGAAGGAGCTGCTTGGCAGATGTTTGCGCTCCCACTGTTTGCTAGTTTCCAATAGAATTTGATGAATTTAATAGTTTTGTGATTTATTGTATATTTTAAGATTATTAATTTGGCAACCTTTCCCTTTTTAAACAGCTTTTAAGAACAAAGAAAAGGTCATCTTTTTTATATTGATATTTTTTTGACACATTTCCCCAACCCCTTATATTTCTTTCCATTTTATAGATTTTTTTGTTTTATTTTATTGTGGATTCACAGCAAATTTTCTGTTATATTAAAAAAAAATTGTGGTTGATATGATCTTCATTTTTTTTTTTTTTTTACAATTCGTAATATTAAATAATGTTTGTTTGTTCGTGAATTTATTTATTTATAGACATTTCATTCCTAAAAAATAAGGAGAGACGATTAAAAAGCATTGATTATTTTAATTAAATTAAAATAAAGATCTAATAAAAAGTGATATAAAGGAAACAACTTTCTTTTAAAAAATACATCAAAACTATGTTATTTAATTAAATGTGACGGACATGTATGGCCTGATGGATAAATGAATACATTTAAAAAAAATAGAAATGTAAGTAAGTAAGTAAGTAATTGTTTATATAGGTTAGGTAGAACTTTATTGATTTTTTTTAAATTGTTTTATATAGCGCTTTTCCAGACCAGGGTCACAAAGCGCTTAAACAATCAAAACAATACTCAATAAAATATATACTTTAAAGGTCAAGATAACACTGAGAACACAACAGGAGTTCCAGAAAAATCAAGGAAAAGCCTGAACAAATAAAAACTTTAAAAAAGCATATTAAAGAGGATTATAAGGACTTTTAAATCAGATCTAAATACTATTAAACAAGGCTTCATGTTGACCTAAATACAAACATATGTTCATCATGTTTGATCTTTCATCTTAAAGATTCTTTAAGTTAGTAAGTAAGTCCCGTGGCAGCAACACTAGAGGGCAATAGAGATCTGACAACTTCAATCTCACTGCTGCATCATCTCTTTTACGAGCGGCTGACCCGGAGTTCAACCCCGATGTTTCCCCGGCAGCGAGCGAGGTCTGTGATCCGTCTTGACACGGAGGTGGGGGGGTGTTTACAAAAAAATGACTCTGACCTTACGGGTGTCGTGTCTTGACGCGGTCGGACCTCAAGGCTGTGCAAAAACCAGAGCGATGACTCAGCAGGGTCAGGAGCAGAACCTCTTGGTCGTCAGACTTTTTATGGGTCACTTGTCTTTGGTGTTCGAGCAGTTCCGGTCAGAAAGGGGTGGAGGGGGGGGGGGGGGGTCCTCGGTTTCTTCAACCTGAGACTGTGGGAGGAGGTTTGACTGTCAAGTGTCCGGAGTAGAGTAGAGCTCCCATCATCATTCCTCAGTCCTGAGTGTACCAACATCTGGTCCACAGCTGGAACCCATTAGGAACCCCTAGAACTTCCTTCTACTCAAGCACAGTGTCACGTAAGTAGCTTTTTTTTTTGGGATCTCCGCTACGTTGTTGTTGCTGCTTCACCGTATAGATTAAGACCCCGAGTGTTTCGGGCTCGATAAAGTCGAGGAGTCAGCGACTTGCGTTCGGAAACACAAGCGAGCAAATCCGGGTTTTAGATTAAGAGACCGAGACGCGGCGGTGGAAGAATTCCAGGACTACCTCTGTAAACAAGAACTGTAGCCGCGACGTAGTGCGCCTTCTCCATCAGGGGAGATTTCCGAGGGAGAAGTGAAGGAAAACAAAAGGATCTTTGTTTGCTTTCCCGTGGCTTTATGTCAGGAGAGCGGTGTGTGTTTGTAACCTCACGTCAAAAGCTGCTGCCTTCTCGCAGCATATGGGTCAGATCAGCGCCCGAGCCCAGAGCCTTGGAATGCAGGCGAATAAATGCATGAAATATTTTCTGCTTTTTACCTCTTATTTTCGGATTGTTTTGAACTCTTTCGACGACGTACCCGGGGGTCAAAGTAGGTGGTCTTTATTTTTAAGTAACTTTTATGAGTTAAATTCCAAATGTTTGACTCACAATGATTTTTACTAATACTACTAATGTATATTTGCAAAAGGGTTGTCAAAAGTATCAGACCTTATACAAGTATAGATGCTGTGCTGTATCCAGATACTCATTTTCAAAGTATTAAAAATATGTTATTCTAACCATTATAGTTCATTTTCTTTTCTTTTTTTTTGTGCTAACTGAAACTTGTTGTCTAAGTTGCTGTTTTTTATATTTTAAAAAATGAGTAATTGTTACATGTTGTAACAGAGGTTATTTGTATTTAATTTTTCTTGTAAATAAAAATATTTCCTTTAAATTATTTTTATTAATTAGTTTCTATACTGTTTTCTTTAATATAGTAACGTAAAATACTGCTTCTTGGCAGAGGTATGCACTGTCACTTTTATTTTATTTTATTTATTTGTCCTTGTGGTATTGTATTGTTTCGGTTTTTCCGAGTTGAACCTTAAACTAGTTGAACCCCAATTTCCATTTGTGGTAGGTGATGGTAGGTAAACTCACCAGTTTAAAAATGATGTTTCAATAGAACAGTTGTTCAAAACAAAGAAAAATAGTGCAGGGACGACATCTAGTGGACTCTGAAAGTAATGACACTGCTTCATGAAGCTTTATCAGAACCATTACTAGTTGCTTGTTGTAAAGGATTTGTCACCGACTTGTATGGCTTCTAACTGCTGCTGCTTGTGCACCGAGTAGCTGGAAAATAAAACAATTTAATACAGAATAAGTCAAGTAATTGAAGACTGTAATGAATATATTTATTGTTGTTTTTCATTCAACATTGTTTTGGTGTCGCTCGATAACTAGAATACTCCCAAGCTAACATCATTGTTAGCCTTATGGTGCTTTTGTCCTTCAAACATCAGTATTCTTTAATCATCGAAGCTTTTATTCATTAGTTTCTATACTGTTTTCTTTAATATAGTAACTTAAAATAATGCTTCTTGGCAGAAGTATGCCCTGTCACTGTGCTTTTCCATGAATCCCTGAAAATGTCTTAGAGAAACATGATATTACACTAAACAAATATATTTTATTTAGTTATATAGTTTTTCACATTTTTTATTGTATGTTAACACTAAGAAAAATATATTGTATTTAAACAAAAAAAAGGAACCCATAGATGGTATGGTACTATTTTTTTTTCTTGCCATCATTTATTCTTTTGTTTTTTTTAATTTCTTGTTGAATGTTTGATGGATTTTTGTGTGGTTTCAATTGGAATTTAGGTCATTTTAATTTAACTACCTGTTCCATCTTAACTATATAATCAAAGCTATACAAAAGATAACATTTGAAGTTATGAACTTGTTTCTTAACCATCTGACAAAAATGGAGTCCAGTGCTGTGGCTGCACAAATGAAAAACAACGACAACAGATCAAATGGAGGGACAGGATTGGCCCCTGTTGTAAATTAACGGTTGTGTACAAGCCAAGAAAATTAAAAAAGAACTCCATTACTTTATTTTTTCTTCATAAATAAAATGTGTTTTATTGAAAAAGACCTATTTAATAATGTAGAAGAAATAAATAAAAAATAATTTACACTAGATGAAAAGGATTTAAGATTAAATTATAGAAAAATACTTCACCATGTCTATTTTTAAAACAGGTTATGAAACACATTGTTGCATAATTAATACAAGTTGTGTTACTCACATTTATGGTACGATAAAACAACCATAAACAGAAACTTAACTGCATTTTTTCCAAGACTTTCCTTGTTGTGGGGATGGACCAGACCTGACCTGGTGTTTCCATCCAGGCTTGTAAACATTGGCCAGGTTTGCAGCTCTGTGTAAAGTCTGTGTTTGTGTGTGTGTGTGAGTGTGTAGGTGTGTAGGTGTGTGTGTTGTGGTGGGCTGGGTGCCCCCCCCCCCAGGAGGGAGCTGTTAAATCACCAGACAGGAAACCATTAAACCAGGCTCCGCACTGCAGCTGTCAATCAAACATCACACTCAGGTGCGACAAAACAAACAAACAAAAATCTGTTTTCATTTAAAAAAGTTCCTTGTTAATTAGTCAAACCTAATAAGTTGTGGCGAGAGTCTGGAGAGAAACCACTGCCGTCGCAGATGGCGGGGAAACGTTAATGCCTCATTATATAATGATGCATTCGTTTCAAAGGACTCGTTTTGTTTTGTTCCTCCTCATCAATATTGGATTCGTTTTGTTCTCCGACGACAGCTTGAAACAATTGTGTGGAACCTTAAAAAGTTGAGTGTGAGTTTGAACAGGAATGTCCGAGTCTCCACCCTGAAGCTGGTTCTGTTAAAAAAAAAAAAAACCTTTCTGGGGCCTCAGTGAAATATCCTTTGAAAATTCCACCCCAAAAAAACCCACACAAAGTACTTCTATATATACTCAGTAGGTGGCCCCACCAACACCAGACCACATCATGTAAGCACGACTGGACCACTCCGCTTTGAAATGTAGTCGTATAGTTTATTTAAGAAAGCACTTAGGATAGGATTATGACCACTTGTTTTTGGTCCCATATTTCAACTACAACCAAAGTGTTCATTCATTATCCGCTTTGGTTGGTGGTTATAAGATATTGAACCTATGTGCTATGTTCCAAATCGGACACTTCTCTAAGTACACAGCTTTACAGTACACTGTAAGACAGTGCTATGATGTACATTTTAGGACATGGTCAGGGATACGGTCTCAGGCTTTAAAACAAAACAACATTAAATAGATACTTTTATTCATCTCCGTAGAGAAATTTACAATTTAGGCAGCACCATTTACAGATAAACACGTCTTAAAAAAGTATATACACATATACAAAGTTTTTGCTAATTTTGGGAAAGTACATGGTCAGGTTCTGAATGTCTCAGACAAACCTTCGGCAGATCGAACTTTCTCAGGCTTCAAAATAAAAGTCACCAGAAAAAATAAACAAACCCGTTTATTTCAATTGAAACTGGAAATGCACCCCGAAGACGATGTGATTTAGACAAAATGACATTGTATAGCATCTATATAATAATAATAAACATTATTTAAAGGCACCTTTCAAGAAATCACATAATACAATAAAAACACACAATACTATCAACTTACTTTACTTGTATCAAAGCAAATACATTTATTATTAAATGAAATCTCGCCACGGTAGTTTAAATCAGTGACATCACGTATATTTCCGGATTTTGGTTTAAATAGTTATGTTTTTTTCCAGATCCCATCTGATTTTGTTTTGTCTATTATCGTTATCACGTGAATTTCTGGTTTCATTCGAAATAAAATGGTGTGTTTACTTTTCTTTCTGGGTGCTATCTGATGTCGTTTTGTCTGGTGACTTTTATTTTGAAGCCTGAGAATCTACGATCTGACGGAGGTTTAGTCTGAGGCTGTTTAGTCTGATGGATGTTTTTCTGACGCCGTTTAGTCTGAGACCTGACGATGTCCTAAAATGTACACCCTTTACACCCTTCAAACACTGTTGCTACACACTTACCGAAAATAACTCGACAGCTTCTTCTTCTACTACTTTTTAACGCTCATTGATACCTGCTGTTGGAACACTATCGTCGACACTCGACAGCACTTTTCGCCAATTGAAACCAGTTATTAAGTTGTGTTTCATTGTTTTGTTACTGTTGTTTTGTGGTAAAATTAGTGTTTTCTCAAGATATTTACACCGGTATCCGTTTCGAAGACGCGTCGTCAGTGACGTAGCTTCAGTTTAGCGTCATCTACGTCACTAAGATGGAGGACGTTCAGGGTAGAAAGTGTCCATCGATCCACACTCCATTTTCTGGCCTATTGAGTTTACATTCTACATTTTCGCACACTGCTAATCGAGACGCACTTGTGCACTCGAAATACTTAATGTAAGTGCGGAAGTGCGCAATTTGGGACACACTCATAGTGTCTGCGATAAGTCCAAAAAGTATACCATGATCAAAGAAGCTCAATAGTGAGGACATGCCAAGTAAAAATAACTTAAAACAAGGTCTATATTTTTTGGCCTTAAAATCATACCGTCCTTTGAGACACCCTTTTGATCCGTGTTCGGGTTCTAAGGCTCTTAATTACTATTTGCTCAATTAAGGCAAAATCGATGGTTCCCTCATTAAGGTCTCACTTCGTCAAAAGCCGTCCCTTATCAGCGAGACAGCCTTGATATTTCGTCTTGACACGGTTCCTCGTGCAACCGTAACCTCTCCGCCTCTCACGTTATCCTGGATAAATTGTTCCCTGCGCTTCATCATATCCAGGCCTCTCGAGGATCAGTGGTGATAATGACTTGGCGTAGAAGTCTGTTTTCCAAATGGCATCGTTTATGTCGGGGGTTTTTTACGACAAGCTTTATGCAACCCAGAAAGGAGGAGGCGTCGGATGATTGTCCGCAGAGACATGAAGACATGACTCTATTGTTGAAGACGACAAACCTCACGTGGAGGATTTAGATGTTAATGCTTTCTGTCGCTTCACATTCTAGGAATACACTTTAGCAACATAATGATGCTGTTGTCTAGAGACCCATCCTCCGATATTGTGTAGGAAAATATACAGAATGCTACTTAAAAAAGCAAATTTCATGCGTCAAGAACAGTCATTCTTATACGAAGTAAAAGACAGTACTGTAGGCTAATTTATGTTACGTAAAACAGCAAATTTTATGCGTCTGGGTGGTCAGCACTTAACAAAATCGAAGACTGTACTGTCGGTGACTATTGTTTTAAGCTAATTTATGTGACGTAAATCAGATAATTGTATGCGTCAGGGTGGTCAGCAATTTACAAAATCAAAAACAGTACTGTTGGTGGCCATTGTGTAGGCTAATTTATTCTACGTAAATAAAGTAATTTTATGCGTCAGGGTGGTCTGCAGTTAACAAAATCGAAGAGTGTAATGTGGGTGGCTATTGTGTAGGCTAATTTATGCTACGTAAAACAGCTACTTGTATGTGTCAGGGCGGTCTGCAATTTACAAATCAAAAACAGTACTGTTGGTGGCCATTGTGTAGGCTAATTTATGCTACGTAAAACAGCTAATTGTATGTGTCAGGGCGGTCTGCAATTTACAAATCAAAAACAGTACTGTTGGTGGCCATTGTGTAGGCTAATTTATGCTAAGTAAAACAGCTAATTCTATGCGTCAGAAGCCAACACCACTTAACAAAATTTGAGAAAGTACTGTTAGTGGCTATTGGTTAGGCTTATAAATGCTACATAAAACTTGTCAAGTCAGCCCTATACAAAGCCAAAGACAGTACTGTTGGTAGCTATTGTGTAGGCTAATCTATGCTGCGTAAAACAGAAATTTGTATGCACTCATGTCCAGTCAGCCATATACAAAGTCAAGAAAAATACAGCTGGTGGCTTTGGCCTGATGAACTTATACGACAATAACAAGAAAGTCATGTAAATATCAAGCTTGTTCTGGTCCATATGTGGTCAACAAGATGTTAGGGTAGAAAAGTTCATGTTGACTTCTATAAAGAAGCCTGTGTTTAAGCTAAGATAAGTGAAAACTGAATAAGGATTGAGATGAAGAAGAACCAACAAGCAGATAAATAATTCAAATAGATTGAGCCTCCAAGAATAAAGAGTCGAAATCCGTCACAGTTTGGCAAAATAAACATGTTTTGCCTCGACTGCTGAGAGATTTTTAGCTGCTTCATTTGATTTAATCTGACACCACTTGGACTAGAAGATCCAACAGAGTCAAACAAGCCTTGACCTACTTTTCTGGATCGCCATCTTTGTAGCGGAATGTGAAGCATCAGCTTTCTCCTGCTGATGGGCTGACACTCATGCAGATCAAGTCCCAAACTTCTTGGTGTATATAAATAAATATCACATTGTATCACTACCAATATTGATGTGGGTTTATGACTCTACGGGAAAGAGAAAACACAATAAAACACAAAATTAAAGCCACAAAACCACAGTTATAGCAAAATAAACCGACAATTTCATGTAAAAATAGAACCGAAGTTTTATGTACAAACAGAGTATGTTTGGTCGAGGTTATGTGCGGTTACTTGAGAGCAACAGTCGGGTCAGAGAAGTCCTGGGAAAGTCATTCAAACATAATCATCTAACCAGGCTGCTCCGTAGGGTCAACGAAGATAACTGACCTTTTCCCCCTAATGTTAATGAAGAGCAACGTTTTCGCCAAGTTGTCTCAGATTGTTGATGAACCTTAAAAAACACCCCGATGACTTCCTTCCAGCCTCGGAGGCGTCTGCCCTTTGAATAACGACACATCAAGCTGACAAGTTTTTTATTTTCAAATGTTCTAATTAATCTCAGATAGAGGGTTTCTGTCCCTCCTGATCCACTTTGGACTGTTTCTCATTATTCTTTTCATCTATTTTCCCCTCATTTGGTTCTCAAAAGTGCCACTCAAAAAGGTCAGAGATATTGTGGTTCAACTCGTCTTGTTTCCTTCTGGATATTACCTTGGATTTGAATCGTTTAAATTTGACTTCAATGCACATACATTTATAGTTTGTTCACATCAACGGCTCTAATTGCTTTTTTCCGTTCCTCGTTTTGATCACTTACATTGTGAGACAAATGCCTTTGTTTATTATAATGCGTACTAACAAACCGTAATGCCGCAGACATCCCTGGATAGATGGAAATCAGCAACAAAACAAAAATCTTGTTGAGCAGCCGCCGCAAGGCTCATTTACCGATGTGACGGGAGCGAGTCTAAATACTCGCTCTGTGTCGAGGAGTGAATATTATCACGTGAGATCGTGGTGGAGAATATTGATGGAGAATCATGGAGACGCCAATCAAGGAAACTTTTATCTTGGATGTTTACGACTTCTTTCTTTCCACCGCTTCACTAGAAGTTCCAGCGAAGTCGCAAACATCCAAGATAAAAGTTGAATAAATGTCAATCTGTACATTCAAAATACTTATTTGTGTTTTAGGATTAACCTTGGAAGCTCACAGTTTGGTAGCTCAGCTGTTCGTTCGCTAACAGGGTGGAGGTTTAACCGCAGGAGAGAGGAGTTGTGAGGAGGGTCAGGTTAATAGATGACTGATTGGTCAGTTGGAACATGTAGGTAAGACTGTACAAGGGAAAGCAAAAAGAATATGTAGCTACTAGGATGGTCAACGTTGAGATGTGTAACCGAAGCTTCTAACCGCTGTGTAACCGGTAACATCGTAGAATTTTATGATCTACCGTATTCCATCTTTCTATCGCAGCTGTGCTAATAAACCACTCAATTCAACAACTTTCACAAAAATAGTGAAATATTTTCGTCATTACAGTCAAAATTACAGATAAAGAACAATAATTAATTTAGCGTATCTTTCGTACTATAAGAGTAGTTATAGTATATATATATATATGCATATATAGCGCAGTTAAAAAAAAATTTGTACTTACTGACGTGAACCGTTTTTTTGTGTGTTCGCATAGTATTCGAATCCCTGTAGTATTACTTCACAAGTCACCATAATAATACCACATGAGTCACCAAAGTATAACTGTCCGAGTAATCATATTAGTACCCTGTAGTATTACTCTACGGACCCCTGTAGAAATACTCTACTGTGAGTTATTTTAGTATAACTCCATGAGTAATCATTGTATTTCAGCATGTTTATAGTTCATAGTTTTACTCCGTGAGAAATCATAGTCTTAGTCTGTAAGTCGTCGTAGTAAAATAGTGCAGAGACCGCCATCTAGTGAAAATAATGCGATGCTTCATGAAGCTTCATCAGACCATCATGGTTATTCTAGGTGGTCAATAGAGCTGGTTAATAGCTGGTGAGAAAGAAAGTATTTTCTAGTAGATATGGTCAGAGGTTTTAATTTATTTGTAGGTTGGTCGTCAGGCCGTTATTCTGAAGGTATGCTAGTAAGTTAGCTTGTATCCATTGCGGTAAATATAGATTTCATTTATTGTTGCTAAATAAAAACTTGAATTATTCTCCTGCATTTTCAAAAAGAAGGTTTTGGAATTTGTTGCTGGATTTTCTAGGTCAAATCAGGGATTGTTTTCCTTCCAATTTCCTTTCATGAATATAATCGAACGATGATATGGGAGAACATTTTGTGTTTTTAACTGTCGAAATGCGGTTTGACCATGAAGATTTAAAGATACACCTCCTGGATAAATCAACATTTTTTGATACATAATCCGTCGATTGGAGAAGCAACTTTGTTCGCTCCTATAATCTCTAAGGTCTGAAAACATGTTTGCTTTGCAAGGTTGTTTGTCTTTTAGTGAAAGCTCAAGGCTGAAACTACTTTTCTATCATTCTTTTGCAGTTGGAATATTGGACATTACTCAGGAGGATCTTTGAACCCTCAGACTTTCCACTATGAACCGAGCCTTCAACCGGAAAAAAGGTACGTGGGGGAAACAAAATCTTCAAGTACGGATTTTTTTTTTTATTCTCTCGACATTTGCTACTTGATACTAGAAGTATCAATCTTATTTTTCCCTTTTTTTTTTTTAGGTAAAGTTTTTGTGCACAAAACAAAAGAAATAGATACATTTTCGTTGAGGTAAAGTCCAAACTCAAGTTTAATTACAAGTTTTGAAGCTTTTCTGAAAGTTTAAAACTATTTTTATATCCCTTTGTTTGCACATTATTACTAGTGCTGGTCTGATGAAGCTTCATGAAACAGTGTCATTATTTTCATAGTCCACTAGATGGCGTCTCTGCACTATTTGCCTTTGTTATGAACAAATGTTCTAATGAAACATCATTTTTAAACTGATGGCGCCACCTACTGACCTCTAAACAACATGACACTGTTTCATGAAGCTTCATCAACACGTCACTAATTATTAGTGTAGGTTGTAAAAACGTATAATATTAGTACCTAATTTGATTTTTACGGAAAATATACAATGTAAATAAATAAAATAAAAAACTGTGAAAAAAGTAGCAGTTTTGAAAAAAGAAAAATACGACAGATTTTGGAGAAAAATTAATTGTAAAATAAACATTATTCTAACATCATTGAAACGATATATAGTACAGTAAATTAATTATAAACATTAACCACGTCGTAACCACTGATTTGAATCGCAGCCAAACCAATAAAATATATATATAATAATATATTCAAATCAATAAAACTTTAAACTACTTTTTAATGTCAATCATTTACTATCAAAAGCCTCTTTAAACTGAAAAATATCTTCTAACAGCTCATTCTCTTGTTTAATTGTATCTATAACTTGCTCAGTAAAAGAAGTGATAAAGGAAGAAAGTACTGATGACAGCTGCTGTTCTTTCCGTCTGAATAACAATCACGAAGACTCGTCCAAGCTTTTTGGAAAAGCGTGCAACGCTCGAGAGCGTCGAGGTGACCCTGATCAAATCCAGAGGAGGGTTTTTTGGACTGAATTTGCAAAAACAACTTGATGTGTTTAGAACCATCTGTCCTGCTCTTCTGGGGTTGAGGCGGCGAAACGACAAGTCTTGGAAGGAGTTTTTGGAGAAGGTGTCCAGGGTCCAGGTGGCGCGACGGGCTGTGGGCTCATAATTTACTTATCCCAAGTGATCCATCATCGTCGCCGGACAGATGCTGGCGGACGACAGAACAGGGGAGAGGAAGATAAAGTCCATCTCAACTTGATGGTTTTTAGGACTTTGACCTTCACAATATCAATTACTTTATTATCTTTTTAATGTAGGAATAAAAAAATCGTTAGCATTAAAAGGATGACCAGGCTTTTGCTAGCATTATACCTAAAAAAAACCTCACAGAAACCTTGACAGAACCAGACTCAGGTAAAGCGATATCTTAATTAAATTTTTGAAAAATTGTAAATGTTACGTTTCATTAGACAATGACTATAACGATAAAAAAATAATAATTATGTTTTTGTATACAAAACTGAAGAAAAAGATAAATTTCGTCGAGGTAAAGTCCAAACTCAAGTTTCTCACGGGTTTCATAGTTTAAGACTATTTTTTATATTCCTTTGGTTGCATTTTATTACTATAGGTTGTAAAAACATATCATATTTGAATATTTATTAAAACTACCTCATTTCATTTTTTATGGAAAATATACAATAGAAAAAGAACGAAACAAGAGAAAATAGTAGCAGGTTTGAAAATCAAAAAAACAGACTTTTGGAGAAAAAATAATTTAAACAAACATTATTCAAACATCATTGAAACTATATATAATACAGTATCTGGTAACCACTGTTTTTTTTAATCGCAGCCAAACCAATAAAAGATTTATTTAACTAGTTTTAATGTTGATCATTAACTATCAAAAGCCTCTACTATACTACTAATAACTATAACTGACTATGAAGATAAATTAAAAATACTTTTGACTCATTAAACCATATGTGTCAAACTCAAGGCCCGCGGGCCAAATGTGGCCCGCCATGTGATTTTATGTGGCCCGCCTGCCTTACCTTATACATCTTATTTAGTGCACCACATGCAAGGCTGTGTGCAGCCATTTTTATTTAATTGTAAAATGCTACATCACACATGTTTTTAGCAGCTCACAATTGTTGGTTTTACAGTAGTTATGCCCCCTCTCAAGTAATACATTCAAAGTCATTTAACATTAAGGAGTAGTTACATTTATTTTACATTAGCTTACCTTTAGTTACATTTATAAGTTACATCTGGCCCTTTGAGGGGAGCCATTATGATGATGTGGCCCCTGGTGAAAACCAGTTTGACACCCCTGCATTAAACGAACAAACTTTCATGCTAATGCTAGCTTAGCTTTTGGAGCATTCTCGTGAAACCATAAAAACCCTCCGGTGAAAATTGTACGACTTAAACTTTTTGACACTCGCTCGAGTCTTGACTTCCTTCTAAAACTTTATTTTCTCCACTTAGAGCCACAAAGTTGTCTGTCTTTGCTACAAACAAGACGCTGACGAAGCTCGCGGCGCTGAACTGTCACAGCCGGTTGTTGTTTATTTTGCCCTTAGTGAGGCTTTGGCAAAGATATGTTACAACTTTAAAGACCTTTTTAAAAAAAATGGTCGACAAGGACAAAGAGAAAAATGTAGAGTTTTGGCTCGACTAAATGACAAGAGATGGATGTTTAATGGCCAGAAATACGTCTTATTTAATGACCCAAGTTTTGCCTTTCACAGCAATTTGAGTAAAAGCTCCTACTCTTGTGATTTTATATTTCTAGCTATTACATCTATTTTTTTTCAATCACTCCATTCTTTCTACTCTCACACACTCTTGATACTAACAACAAAACATGCCGTCGGACAAAAGAGTCTTGAAACAGCAAATCCTTTAACTAACTAAAAATAAATGTATTTATTTGTTTATCATTAAATTTAGGAAGAAAAATATTTAGATTTTAAAGGAGATAAACATAATGACAACAATTTAACAAGACAAATATTTATAATTTTTGAAAGATATGCTATTCATAGGAATAAAGAAAGTAAAAAAACAACGCTATTTCTTTTCATTGGTAATATATTTTTGTTTAAATCTGTAAAGTCGATTTTCACTTCCTGGTTGTCGGTACTAGCGAGATGACTGTATGACCGAAGGCTAATCTAAAGTATTTCCCTTTCAAAACTCACTAATCCTTAGACATTCTCAGCATTCCATTTCGTCTTGTAATCTGGCTTTTCGACCTTTTCCGTTCATTTTGGATATTACAAAATGGAGTAGACGCAGAATTGTAGAGTAGACTAACTTCTTTTTGAAGAAAAAAACTTGTTTTTAAAGTCAATTAAAATGGCAAAGTTGTTAAATGTGTAAAATAAGATTTGAAAACTGAAGTATTTCAACATAAATGTGCAAATAAATACCTTCCCGGACGTTGGAAACATTTTTTAAGTTGCTTTATACAAAGGTACTGGGAACTTACTGTACACTAGTACGTTTATTGAAGGGAAATCAAGGTTACAAGTTAGATAAATACACAAGAACATACAATACTGGAACAAAAAAACACGAACAAAGTAACCTAGGGGGGAATTAAAAATCGAAAACAGAAGTTAAGCATAAATAAAACGAAGAGTAATGCAGCGGTCAACACAAGTGTACAGTGGAAATAAAAACACTGGAAAAGAAACACAATACAAAAGAATTATTGTGAACTGGAACCAGGGGAGATTTTATTGTGGCCAGTTGGTGTTCATTGGTGATCGGTTCTAACCAGACGTCCAGACGGAAACAGGAAGGAGGGACATAGACAGGAAAGACACCAAAATAAAAGACCTCAGGGCACACTCACAGTATAAAGAGGTTTCACAATAACCTTGAAACAAATGTGTAAGAAACACAAAACTAAAAGAAAAAAACATGTCAAGAGAATAGAAAAAGACAACAAAAAAACCAAAATGTCTTTAATTTTCATATAATTGTGTGTGTTTATAGGAATTTCAAAATAAGGCAAAACAAAGAAATAAATTAAGGAATAATGTTGGATTACGTGTGAAATGTTTTTTTTGTGATTTATTTATCCCGTTTGTTTTTTGTTTTGTTTATTGTGTCACCTTTCCGTGCTGCGACTATTTAATCATCCAAAAGTTTTGTGTTTAAATTGTTCAAATTTAAAAATTACAGCTGGAGCAGATCAAATAAAAAAATAAAATAAAGCGGGAAAAAAAGGAGATAAAGGTTGATTGATAGTATTGTCAACACGACACAGAAATTAAATACTGCGTTGACAGATGGAATAAAATTGGATAAATATGAATGAGATTAATAAAATACAGTGAAATCAAATAAAAAAAATATAAGACAGAGCACATAAAGAATTAAGTTAAAAAAAGGACTAAATCTTAAATTAAACCAAAGTTAAATAAACTTAAAAAGACTATTTTCCCAGAGATGTTAGCAGAGAGGTTTTATTTGTGGATGTTCTCATCCTTGGCGAAGCTAATCTGTCGCCTGCTGCAGTTTGACAGAAAGTGGAAAAGCTGGCACGACTCACGTTCTGCGGCATGAAGGTCATTCCTGGTCACGTCTCGGGGTGTCCTCTGTTGATGGAGAGCTGGTGGCAGTGATGGAGAGCTGCAGGGAATTCAACCAGTTCTAGTGGGAGAATACTTTCTTTACGAATGTTAGGATGTTCAGTCGGTATCGTCTAAAGAGGTTTCCTGGGAGGCGAACTGTTGGTGTCCACTTCTTCAAGAACTCGTTGGAGTTTTTTCTAGGCAACATCTTGAAGTCTGAACTCATTAACTGGCCGAATGTGAGTGAAGATAATAATTGCAGGTTAGAGTTTAATATCTGAGAGTTGAACAAATGATCCTTTGGTGGTTTGGAAACCTGGGTGAAAAAAGTGGGAAAGTGAAATGACAAGTTCATAAAAAATCATGAGGACATTTGCTCTTTTTTTCAATCTCTGAAAATAGGAAGTCAAAGGGTCCAAGCCGGCGTAGAGGTTGTTGGTTTAACCCGCGGTTGATATCGTGGGTTCTGCCTGTGGTTCCCTGGTACTCTGGTTTCCTCCCACAGTCCACAAACCTTGAGAGGTTGATCAAATTGTCAGCAAGTGTACGGTTGTATAAAGGAAACGTGTCTCACTTGGAAAACGTGGTAAAAATATTGAAAATCAACAGATTATAATTAAAGAAGAAGTCAAGGAATTGTCCAAAGCAGTTGTTGCACAGATACAACAAAATAAAAGAATGTATATACTTCCTGTTCTTTCTATTAAAACTATCATAGAGGTGTTTTATTTTGAAAAGAAAACCACATTTTCTCTGAAGTAGCCAAACCTTGGAGATCTCAAAACATCAAGATGCTTGTTTCTAAAAGTCCTGAGAATCTACATACCACAAACACATTTGTTTACGAGCCTTTCGGTCACCTTGACCCTGATAAAACACAAGGGATACTACAAACACATTTGTTTTCAGGCCTTTTGGTCACGTTGACCCTGAGACAACACAAGGGATACCACAAAAACATTTGTTTTCGGGCCTTTGGTTCACCTTGACTCTGAGACAACACAAGGGATACCACAAACACATTTGTTTTCAGGCTTTTGGGTCACGTGACCATGAGAAAACACAAGGGATACTACAAACACATTTGTTTACGAGCCTTTTGGTCACCTTGACCCTGATAAAACACAAGGGATACCTCAAACACATTTGTTTTCAGGCATTTAGGTCACCTTGACCCTGAGAAAACACAAGGGATACTACAAACACATTTGTTTTCGAGCCTTTTGGTCACCTTGACCCTGAGAAAACACAAAGGATACTACAAACACATTTGTTTTTGAGCCTTTCGGTCACCTTGACCCTGAGAAAACACAAGGGATACCACAAACACATTTGCTTTCAGGTCGTTAGGTCTTTTGGGAAAACTGAAGGGAGTCAATTCATCGTTAATCAGGTTTTTGAAGTACAAATGGGTTTGAATAACTTTAGAAAAACAACTGTCAAGGTCAAATAAATGTTATATATAATATATATAAAATATACAATAAACTTGGTGATTAAAGACAAAGTAGATGTATTTACTGATGATATATTGTTGTGTATTTCCAATGATACTGTCTCAGAAAATTTGAACTACAGAGCACTAATTTGGTTCACATTTTCCTTAAAATAAGACGAAGAAAATGAGTCTATTCAAGCTATTGGAACAAAAAAAATCCTGCGTGATCCCGGCGATGACTGAGGACAAGAGGATACAATTGGCTCCCGGAGCTTTTAAAGCTGATGTTTGGACGTATTTTGGGTTCAAAACAAAATGAAAGCAGTCATGACTTGGTCAAGAGTCATGTGGTCTGTAAATTCTGCAACACCGGAATCAAGTACTCGACAATACTACACATATATACTTGTTCCTAGAGTATCAACATTCATTGTATTTATTATTCTTGCCAATAAACCCCGACTCACAAAAAGAAAATACATTTTTACTGTTAAATCGATGTCAAATATGGATGTAATGAACAATTTACTGCAGCTATTTTTAAAAATATCTAAGATCGGTTGAATTTTGTACTACATTAAGTTTTCGAGCCTTTTGGTCACCTTGACCCTGAGAAAACACAAAGGATACTACAAACACATTTGTTTTTGAGCCTTTCGGTCACCTTGACCCTGAGAAAACACAAGGGATACCACAAACACATTTGCTTTCAGGTCGTTAGGTCTTTTGGGAAAACTGAAGGGAGTCAATTCATAGTTAATCAGGTTTTTGAAGTACAAATGGGTTTGAATATAATAATATAGTTATATATAATATATATAAAATATACAATAAACTTGGTGATTAAAGACAAAGTAGATGTATTTACTGATGATGTATTGTTGTGTATTTCCAATGATACTGTCTCAGGTGAGCTTGAGTTTTAAAAAAAAGTTTTCGGTGAAAGTAAAAGCCTGTGATATAGAAACAAAAAGAGCCACATGGACACATTTTGTGGCGGTGGTCTTCACACTTGTCTCTTATCACCTGAGCCACGTTCGACCTTCAGATGCCGACTCATCCTTTCAGTCCCGCCGTTAATCTCAGCGCCGGACATCACTTCTCCACCTCCGTCACTATTTCATGGTGGAAAGAATGAGCCCCCCCCCTGTGTTACTTTACTTTCATTAGTGTTTGCTGATGTGTGGCTGCTCCTCACATGCTGCTGTGTCAGGTCCTCCCTCCGTTGTTGTGTCTTTTTTTTAAAAAAAAAAGAAAAGTGGTTGCATCACTCGCTCCATCAAATTATTCCTAAAAGTCCAGCCAGGAATGTGATTACGATGCAGGTCTGAAGCTGCAATAATCACATTGCGCTGCTGTTAAGTCAATTTAAAAACACTGTAATGAAGTCAAGAAAGTTTTTTTCTCCAGCAAATCCTCAGAGAACTTGTGTTTTTTTTAAACTAGACTATGTAGAGAATTAAATTGAGTTCATACTCAGAAGAATTCCCTTGAGAAGAGAAATGTAGAAATTAACAAAATATGCTTTAAATACAGTTTTACACAACAACAGAAGTAAAACAAACAAATACCTCAAGTCGCTCTTGTCTTGTTTAAAAAAACATGTTGAACTATCTTTGTCATATAGTTTTATCCCTTGTGTTGTCTCTGGGTCAAGGTGACCCGGAGGCCCGAAAAGAAATGTGTTTGTGGTATCCCTTGTGTTATCTCTGGTTGAAGGTGACCTATTTTCCTGAAAACAAATGCGTTTTTCGTATCCTTTGTGTTAGGTAAGTTAGGTAGAACTTTATTGATCCCTCAGGAGGTCGGGAAAATATTTTTCCAATTAGACACAGCAATACAGACGATTATTGACAAAAATAAAAATAAGAACAAGAACAAAGAGAAATAAAAAGAAAGAACAAGATGACACAATCTAAGTCTAAAGATAAAGAACATAGATCAAAGACAATTGTAACAATTAAACAATCTAATAGCCCGAGGAATTAATGAGTCCCTGAGTCTATTAGTGTTGCATCCTGGGAGGAGTTATCGTGCTCCATCTGCTTCTCTGCTCACTGATGACAGTGTTCAGAGGATGATGTCATCATCCATGATGGACTGTAGTTTATCTATGGGTCAAAGTGACCCAAAGGCACGATAACAACTGTGTCATATAGTTGTATCCATTGTGTTGTCTCTGGGTCAAAGTAACCTAGTGACCTGAAAACAAATGTGTTTGTGGTATGCCTTTTGTTATCTATGGGTCAAAGTGACCCTGTGCCCCCCCCCCCAAAAAAATGTGTCTTTTAACCCTTGTGTTATCTATGGTTGAAATTGTCAGAGAAGCCTAAAAACAAATGTGTTTGTGGTATCCCTTATGTTATCTATGGTTCAAATTGTCCCAGTACACACAGTTGGGATGCTAAGTTGTTTTGAGGTGCTTCTAAAAATCATAAACCAGCTTAAAAAATAGTAAAGAAAATAAAAAACAAAAGCATCAAAACGAGAAGAAGCAGCTCAGCATTTTTACATGACAGGGCTAGTGTTAGCTTAGCTAGCTTCCAAATCAGTACCATATTTTGTCTTGTATTTCATAAACAATTGTGTTTTTAAATTGGAAATGTTAGATCACGTGTTGCCATTTCTCCATCTTTGAATATCTTCATATAATTATAACATTATTTGATGACATTTAAAAACTTATGTGGCCTGTTAGCATTTAGCATCATGCTAACAAGAGCTGGTGACTCAAAGGGTTTGGTTGTTATGTTGTATCTCAAATATCTGCTTCTAACTTTCACATTTAAATATATATGTATGTGTTGTTCAAGGTTATCAAGTCTTTTCCAACAGCTCTGTGAATTGTACTGATTCATTTTCCTTTTTCTTTCTTGTCTCTCAGATAAATCGTGGATGCACACTCCAGAGGCGCTCGCCAAACATTACATACCCTACAATGTCAAGGTAGGATTTTATACGTTATAATATTTACTTTAGAACTAGACGCACAGAAATCTAAAGCAATACAACCATCAGAAAGGAACCAGTCAAAAAAAAAGGAAGTAAAACTATCAATAAAAGTCAAGTTTACAACGGTTTGAATAAATCTTTTTAAATTAATTTTGTTTTTTATTATATTAGTTGTACTATCTTTTTATGAATTTCTCTAAATGAGGGTTAATACTTTATGTTATAATTGTGATTATTCGTATTTATATTCTTAGAAAACAACAATATATTTAGTTTCTACGATACTGTATAGATATTTAACAGCAAAAGTATTCAGTGATTTATTGTTCTTTTTGACTTTAGCAAATTAATAATGGTGCTAGCGTAATTTTTTCTCCTGAAAAAATGACGCTAAAGGCTAAAAACTTTGGACTTTAAAAAGGATGTAACTTTCTGAAAATTTGAACTACAGAGCACTAATTTGGTTCACCTTTTCCTTAAAATAAGACGAAGAAAATGAGTCTATTCAAGCTATTGGAACAAAAAAAATCCTGCGTGATCCCGGCGATGACTGAGGACGAGAGGATACAATTGGCTCCCGGAGCTTTTAAAGCTGATGTTTGGACGTATTTTGGGTTCAAAACAAAATGAAAGCAGTCATGACTTGGTCAAGAGTCATGTGGTCTGTAAATTCTGCAACACCGGACTCAAGTACTCGACAATACTACACATATATACTTGTTCCTAGAGTATCAACATTCATTGTATTTATTATTCTTGCCAATAAACCCCGACTCACAAAAAGAAAATACATTTTTACTGTTAAATCAATGTCAAATATGGATGTAATAAACAATTTACTGCAGCTATTTTTAAAAATATCTAAGATCGGTTTCCTTTTGTACTACATTAATACATATTCTATAATTAAACAATATCAATTTTGTAGGCCTCATTGATTCATGTTTCAGGCTGCAGTAGAACATCATCTCACAGCCGCCCTGGTTTCACCCTCTGTCAGAATTTCATCACAGAAAGACTTTCAGTTACTTCCAGTCGTCGCTGTGCGTTGATTTATTGATACATGTGCCAGTGGGTCGACGCCACACTTCAGTCGGAATTAACCGCAACCGCCGCCGCCGTGAAGGCGATGAAGGAAACATTTTCTTTGAAACATCCCTTCCCCAGTAACCCCCCTAGAGGACGGGGTTCCGGGTCAGAGACGTCTCAGGTTAGAGTTTGGTTTGAACTTCTTTTGAGTCGATGGGTTGAAGCTGAGTCCAAAACCACCTCAGCTGCAGGAGACATGGATCTTCTGGGAACGTTTTTAACTCGGTACTTGGAATATAAACAAGCTCCGGGACCTTCAATGATTCTTGAACTTAAATATTTTGTGTAGAATTATTAGCTTAAAACCACTAAATACTGACCCCGACGTCTAATTTTTAGTAGTGATGGTCTGATGAAGCTTCATGAAACAGTGTCATTATATTCAGAGTCCCCTAGATGGCGTCTCTGCACTGTTTTCCTTTGTTTTGAAAAACTTTTCTAATGAAATATCATTTTTAAACTGATGGCGCCACCTACTGACCTCTAAACAACATGACACTGTTTCATGAAGCTTCATTCATTTTTACAATGTTTTAGACAATCTTTATAATGTTAACTATGTTACTAATGTTACTACTAATTAATGTTACTAAAGGAAATATATTAAAATATAATAAAAAAATGTATGAAAAAAATTGAGAAAAGTTTAAAGACATACATATTTATAAAATTACTTTTGATAATTTAATATAGTTATCGTAAAGAAAATGCTAATACACCAAATGTTAAATTCAAAAATAAAACTATTTATCATTTATTCAGGGTAAAATGTGCTTGTAATGTTTAAAATACTTCAGATTGTAGTTTTAAAACGCACAATTTAATTTAAAGAACCAAATTAAATTTTTAGAATTTCGAAGTATTTTCTTGTATTTCAATTAGACAAGTTGAATTTGTATTAAGTCTGATTCTAGTGAGGTTTTTGCCATAAATAAAGATGAGTTCAAGCGAAAAATGGAAAGAAAAATAAATACATATTAGCATAAAAGTTGCTTTTCGTTTTTGTAGTCGACTAAATCGGTCTGGTTCTACTGAGGTTTCTTCCATAAATAAACCGAAATTCATACATAAAATGGAAAAAAAAAAAAAAGAATTAACGACATGTTAAGTTAAAAATTACTTTTTTTTTACTACTGGCTTGTCCAGTTCCTTCATTTAATCTTTCTTTGTTGTACGTCTCGTTCTAGTGTGGTTTCTGCCATTAATAGAGATGAGTTCACGCCTAAAATGGAAGGAAAAATAAAAAACATATTATCATAAAAGTTGCTTTTGTTTTTGTAGTCGTTTAAATCGATCTGGTTCTACTGAGGTTTCTTCCATAAATAGCTACAAATTAATTTTTTTCTCTTGTATTTTGAGGGTCGAATCAGACCCAGGTCCCTCTTTGTTTACTACTGGCTTGTCCAGGTCCTTCATTTAATCTCTCTTTGTTGTATTCGGTTCTTACTCTCGACCTGAGAACTTTTATTGGCACTCACGAGTCGACTCAAGTGTCGGGTTATTAATGGCTGTATTACGGGGCCGTGGTCCTCTCGACTTAAATGAAATGCAGGTCGTCACCCGGCAGACGGATGAAGCTTATTTGCGGCCGCGATGATGGATGAGCCTCCGAGCGGCGCGTGCGAAGCGAACCTCGATCCCAGAAAATCAACCTGAAATAAGAGCCTCTTGTTCGATACTCCAGTGTTTCAGGAGATCTGTTACCAAAACTCTTATTCACCGCCTTCAAAACATTTTCACCAAAATGAATGGTGAGTTTATTTTTTAGGAGTAATTACTTTTCAACTTGATGTTTGGTGTGAAATCAATAAGTCGAGGGAATGAGAAAACCGACTCCAGGCGACGCCTGAGTAACTTGTGGGGAAAATGGAAATTAAAAGTTGACCAAGCGTCAATAAATTGTGGGAGTGAGTTCATAAGTTCATCTTGTGGAACACTGGTGACAACAAGGAAACGATATAATATTTATCATCATTTTTGGTTCAATAACAGCAAAACGTTTATCAATTTTATTTATATGAGATTGTAACGAGAGAAAGATTTTGATTCACTGTTGCTAATTGAAAATGCTAATAGAAATGCTAATAGTTGTCGTCCATTAATTACTTAATTAGAACAAAACAATATATTTGTCTACATTAAAAACCTGTTTGATTTTTCTCTTGAACTGTGATCAACTTTACAAAAATTTTACTTTTTAAAAAAGGAAAAATTCCAAAGATTTTTGTTAAAAAATGCTGAAGAAGAAATTATTAAGTTAAAAGTAATAAGTGGTTAAATATTAATAACTTTTTTGAGAAGGAAAATAATGTTCATGGACTTACGTTTTTAATTTTTTGTGTTATTAATTACATGTGGGAAGTAGAAGATTGAACATGGAATCTTAAATAATAAAAAAACACTCCAGTGCGACCATAGATACAGTTATTTGTACGTATTTTTTCCCCACGTTACTGTATAGATATTTAACAACACTATCGTTTTCCTTTTGTTTTTGCTTTTTTGCTCCGATTTTTCATTTTTTTATCGTTTCATTTTTAGTTTTCTAATAAAAATATCCCGTGTTCATTTTTTTTAATCATGCCTGGATCAACTTATTATTTGTGCTAGCATTTTTATTTTTGCTGATCGCAGAACGAAAGATTCTGAAAAATGACACTGAAGCTGCCGAAGACCACATACGTTAAACTTTAAATATATGTAACTTGCTTTTATATTTGAACTACAGACCACTCATTTAGTTTATATTTCCCTTGGAATGAGACGAAGAAAGTGAGTCATTCATGCTATTAGAACAACGACGACTGAGGACGAGAGGATACAGTCGCCTCCAGCATCTTTTAAAGCGGATTTTTGGACATATTTTGGTTTGAAAACAAATGAGTTACGTCATGTGGTCTGTAAATTCTGCAACACCAGAGTCAAGTACTCGACAATACTACACATATATACTTGTTACTACAGTATGACTATAGTGTATATCGTATTGTTGCCCCTGCGTCGCCAGATTCTTGCAAATCAACCCTTAGAAAATACATTTTTACTTTTCAATTGCACAGCATGAAAAAAGACAATTTCTTGTGGAGTCATAAATAAGAAATAAAATCTTCTGTAGATGAATCACTTAAGACTAAAGACTAAAAATAGTTTTGCTTCACATAAATTATATCCTGAAACAAACAATCCTGACGTCTCATAGCTCAACACAATTAAACCTGCATAATATCTGCACATTTCCTTCGTCAGTTGCAAAAATATTTTCCCGCAGATAAAAGGAATTGTTATTATTATTTTCTCTCAAACATACACAAGATGACATCCCAAAATAATGTATTCGTTTTAGCAAAAGTTCTAACTAAGCCACACTTTTCTATTAGTGTGAGCAGATTTGCACATATTTAAGTATACAAAAATAAAAAGTCATAATAGTTAAACTAAGTCAAAAAGGGTAGTGATGGTCTTCATGAAGCTTCATGAAACCGTGTCATCATTTTCAGAGTCCACTAGATGGCGTCTCTATTTTCCTTTGTTTTGTTCTGACAACTGTTCTAATGAAACAGAAACATAATTTTTGAACTGATGGCGCCACCTACTGATTTCTAAAGAACATGACACTGTTTCATGAAGCTTCATTCATTTTTACAATCTTTTAAACAATCTTTACAATATTAATTATCATTGAAACAATGTTAAAAGATATTTAAAAAATCATTAATATCATGAGAAAAGTTTAAAGAAATATATATTTGAAAAATTACTTTTGATAATTTAAATATAGTTATCTTAAAATAATACTAATACACTAAATGTTAAATTCAATTATACAACTATTTATCATTTATTCAGGGTAAAATGTGCTTGTAATGTTTAAAATACTTCAGGTTGTAGTTTTTAAAAGCACAATTTAATTTAAAGAACCAAATTAAATGTCAAGTATTTTATTTTACTGTTCTAATTAAATATGTAAACTGATGGCGCCACCTACTGACCTCTAAACAACACGACACTGTTTCATGAAGCTTCATCAGAATCACTAGTAATAAGGTACCATAAGAGAAATAATTCACTTTTATTAAATATTTTTTCTAAAAATAAATAAATCTGGATCAATATTAAAAGCATCTATAACACAATTACTCAACACATCATGCTCTGTGTTAATTCAATCAAACTTCGCTGTTAAACTTCCAGAATTGACTTCACAGACCAAAAACAAACTCATTCTTCAAATTCCACCCAAAACTAGTTTTTCTCTGGATGCTCATTTGCAGAAACAACATCAGCGCATCAGGGACTTCATCATGTCTTGGATGTTATCGGACTAAACCAATATAAACAAGCTGGTAATTTATACACGACCCAAATTCCGGGACGTGGACTCCTGCAGGAACACGGGCTTCAATCACCTCAGAGTGTCCCTGTTGAGAACCAAAGTCAAGGACTCGCCGTCTCTGTTTGGTTTATGGATCACTTGCTTAGTCGAGCTGGAAGTAAATGATTACAAAAGAGCTTCAACACCTACATTAATATTTGAATAAAGTTGGGTTTTCTGCCTCACTGACTTTCCAATAACATGCGTCTCTGTGGAGGATTAGTGTGGAGAGCAGCACGCCCCCTACTGTTCACACGCCTCTCTGCAATATGTATATATATATATACTGTATATATATACACACACATATATATCACAACATCATCATCATCTTCATCAACACCATCATCTTCATCTCATCTTAATCTTAATCTTCATCTTCATCTTCATCTCATTTTAATCTTAATCTTCATCTTCATTATCATCATCATCATCATCATCATCATCATCATCATCATCATCTTCATCTTCATCATCATCATCATTATCAACATCTTCATCATCATCATCTTCATCACCATGATCATCTTCATCATCATCATCTTCATCATCATTATCAACATCTTCATCATCATCATCTTCATCACCATGATCATCTTCAGCATCTTCATCACCATCATCTTCATCATCATCATCTTCATCATCATCATCTTCATCATCTTCATCTTCCTCTTCATCTTCATCTTCATCTTTATCTTCCTCCTTATCTTCATCTTCAGCATCTTCACCTTCATCTTCATCTTCATCATGATCATCTTCATCATCATCATCATCATCATCATCATCATCATCATCATCATCACCATCATCTTCATCTTCATCTTCATCACAATCATCATCATCACCATCACCATCATCATAATCTTCATCTTCATCTTCATCACCTGTGACCTTGGACAAATGATTTCACTGCTGATATGAAATACCATTAAACTGGGACTAAAGCCTCAAATTAAAAATAAAACTTCAATAAAACAAAGTATATAATAACAATATTTAATAAATACATTTAAATTAACCTTTTATTTTACATCATCATCACCACTTTCATACGACCTTGTGTATATGTTTCAATGCTGAGATCAAATAGAGTAAACACTTCAATAAAACCCATACATTGAGCTCAGGAGTGAAAGATCCAGACATGGTTTATTTTCTCCGTCCTTGAGCTTCTCTCACCTCCTGATGTGCAGGTTGGCGCCTTGTTTAGTCAGTTCACCACCATGACTGAGTGTGGAGGTAACACATTAAGCCCTGGAGGCAGCGGGACGTACTGTGTGTGTGTGTGTGTGTGTGTGTGTGTGTGTGTGTGTGTGTGTGTGTGTGTGTGTGTGTGTGTGTGTGTGTGTGTGTGTGTGTGTGTGTGTGTGTGTGTGCCGTGAAAGCTGCCAAATTCAAGTTAAAGGTCACTAGCTCCCTCTACTGTTCCGTTAGTGAATGAAAGGACAGTGAAATGTGACTCAGGTTCTTAAAATACTCAATATTATGGGATGTTTGTATTCACAGTTCCTTGGAAACACAGAGGTTGAAGCTCCGAAAGGCACTGAAGTTGTGAAGGATGCAGTTCGAAAGCTAAAGGTACGTTTAAAAGAAAAAATACATATATTTAGGTCATATTTAAGTTTTAAGACGCGGATTTTAAATGAAGTTAAGAGATTTTTTTTAATAAAATGTACTTTTATGAGTACATACATAAATAAATAACATCAATATTAAGTGAGTCATTTGTGTTTGTGTTAAAAATCCCGACAGTTCCAGAGACACATCAAGAAGTCTGAGGGTCAGAAGACTCCTAAGGTGGAGCTGCAGATTTCCATTTACGGCGTCAAAATCCTGGACCTCAAGACGAAAGTGAGTTTCATGACGACAGCGTTGATTTTCGACGGATTGTTTGATTCATTCTTTGTGTTTTTTTTGGTGCACTAGGATGTTCAGCACAACTGTCAGCTTCACAGGATTTCCTTCTGCGCAGACGACAAGACCGACAAGAGGATATTTACGTTCATCTGTAAAGACTCCGAGTCCAACAAGCACCTGTGCTTCGTGTTCGACAGCGAGAAGTGTGTAAGTGGACACGTTAGCCGCTGACAGAGCTAACACGCTAACACGCTAGAGTAGTTCTGCTGCTTTATTGGAAGTTCACCACTAGTTGGCGCTCATTTCCTCGAGGAAATGTAGTTTTATTTTGTTGAAAATGAAAACTCTCCATTTCGTCCAAAATAAAAATATAATCAGTGTTTTAATTGTTTTATGCTTTTGTTTAGATTTTTTTTTAGCTTGGTTTGGGTTGTTTTTGTTTGTTTTTTATTTTCTTTATTTTATAGTCTGTATAGTATAGTCTTTCTTGTGTTTTGCTTTAGTTTAGTTTATCTTGGTATAGTTGGTTTTGCTTGTTTTGCTTGGAATGGGTTGCTTTTGTTTAACTTGTTTTTTGTGTTTGTTTGTTTTGGTCTGTTTTTTGTTTGGTTTTGTTAAGAATTATTTTTTTTTTTCGTTGTTTGGTTTAGTGTAGTTTTATTTTTCTTGGTTTAACTTTCTTTTTGCTTGATTAGTTTTTTTCTTGGTTTGCTTTGTTGAATTTAGATGTTTTTTCATGGTTTTGTTGTTCTTTCTTTAGTTTGTTTTATTGCTTTACTTTCGTTTGGTTAAGGTTTTGTTTTGCTGGTTTAGGTATTTTTTGTTATTATTGTTTGTTATTGTTATTAAGTTTTCTTGGTTTAGTTTGTTCCGTTTGTTTTATTTGTTTGTTACTTTGTTTTGCTTGGAATGAGTTGCTTTTTTTGTTGTTGTTGTAGTTGTTTTTTGTTTGGCTTACTTTAGAAAAGTTTTGCTTGTTTGTTTTTGTTGTTCTTGTTTTGCCTCGTTTAGTTTAGATTTATTATCTAGGGGGAATTTCTTTCTTTAGTTTTGTGTAGTTTTGCTTGGGTTTGTTGTATTTTCGCTGCGTTTTCTTCTACTTGGTATATATATTTTGTTTGTTTGTTTTATCTGGGCTTCTTCAACAATGGCCTGGATTTAAGTCTATTGTTTGACCTGTTATGATTACCCTTCTTTTTTCTTTTTTTTATAGTTAAAAATAACTTCTTGTTGTTCCTCATTCACATGTTTATCTCCCTCTCAAGGCCGAAGAGATCACCCTCACCATCGGGCAGGCCTTCGACTTGGCCTACAAGAAGTTCCTGGAGTCAGGAGGCAAAGACGTGGAGACCAGGAAGCAGATCGGGGGTCTTCAGAAAAGAGTAGATCTTCTTGTTCACTCATAATCACTTCACTAGCTTTCACATCGAGTCGAGAGTGGGTCGTACCCATGGATCCCTCCTGATTATTGGGTTCATTCACAGCGTTGCCTCGACATTTGTGGACTTTTCTCCGTGTTCATTTGTGTCCACATGTGTTTCAGATTCAAGAACTGGAAACAGAAAACTCTGAATTAAAGACACAACTTCAGAACCTGGGAGAACAACTGATGATCGCTCACGAGCCGCCGGTGAGACTTTAAGAATTCATAAATAAACAACGTTCTGGCTTCTCTGCTCTGCTGCACTAACTCTTACAGCTTAAAGAAACTTTGCAAACAATCACTTTTTTATGGGTTAACAATTATACAAAGTATTTCAAGACAATATTAGTTCATAATAATGATTTATTTAAGATAAATCTTGTTTTTGCTGTAGAATCTTTGAAACGTTAGTGAGGATTCGTGAAACAGCTGATGAGGTTTTATGATACAGAGTCTACATTTTGAAACACCACTAGATGGCACTCTGCCTCTGATATACTCTTTCAATATAATCTGGCACCATTTTCTAAACTGAGAGTGACATCTAGTGGCGAAATAGAGTCATTGTATGATGAAACCTCAGCAGCTGTTATTTTATTGGTTATTGTCTTGATTGTTTAAGCGCCTTGTGACCCTGGTCTGAAAAAGCGCTCTATAAATACAAATGACTTACTTAAAGTCAATCAAGTTGCATATTGTTAACTTGCTTAAAAATAATATTTTAAACCAAAATCTTTTTTTTAAATACAAATTAAATACACCCCCAAAAAACATATTTTTTATAAAGATTTTTTTTTTTACGATATGAATGTTTTTTGAAAATCTTGATTTTAAATACAAATTAATTTACACCCAAAACAGGTATTTACTACAGGTTACTGAATCTAGATTACTTGAAAATAATTAACACACACAAAAAATGTATTTTGATAAAAAAAAAAGGTTTTAACTATATTTATGTTGTTTAAAAATCTAGATTTTTAATGCAAATTAATTAACACACAAAAATGTATTTTGATAAGAGAAAAGAAAAAAGTTACCAGATGTATATACGTTAGGCTTCATGAAGCAGTGTCATTATCTTCAGAGTCCACTAGATGGCGTCTCTGCACTATTTTCTTTTGTTTTGAACAACTGTTCTAATGAAACATCATTTTTAAACTGATGGCGCCACCTACTGACCTCTAAACAACATGACACCGTTTCATGAAGCTTCATCAACACATCAGTACTTCTAAACAGAATATTCAAAATCCGATCGTGAAATTAAAAGTTATTTTTATATTAATCGAAGAATCTCCTGACACTTCCGTCCGCCTCGGGTTATCGTGACTAACCCCGGCTCCGTGTGTCCTCAGCCGCTCCACATAACCTCCTCTAACGAGGCCTTCATGCTGCAAAGACCTTCTTCTCTCTTCTGGTGCCACGGCTTCCAGTCTCTCTCCTGTCTGGAGATCTCCTCGCTCACGCTCACGCCCATGAGCTCGCCCGAGTCCAACCTGTCGGCCGGGCTACTAACGCCTCCTCCCTCCAAACCCGCTTTCCTTCCTTCCAAACCTTCCGAGGGGTTCGTCATCCCGCGACCTCGTGTAACCCCTTCTTCTGGTTCTTCCTCTCCTCCATCCCCTCTGGTTCTGTCCGTCCTCTCCTGACCGCCGGCGTCTGTCTCTACAGGGTGGTAGTATCTCCATGAAACCTCAGTCCACCGATGTCTTCGACATGGTTCCCTTCTCTCCCGCCGCGCCCCTGGTGCCCACGCCGGCCAGCAATGGCTGCCCGCCTCCCCCGCCGACCTCGCTGCCCCCCGACATAAGTGAGTATCTTGTTTTATCCAACCTTTTTATTCATTATTATTCATTCATCTTTTAGTAAGTCTTCTTATATTTCTTATAACCCATAGGGACAGTCTGTAGAGGGCAGAGCACCAACAAAGTAGAAACCCCAGGTTATCGATATAACCATGGTGCTATGAGTTTGAGCGACGCCCTTTACAGGCGTGGCCCCGTAGCCTCCCTGAGTGTCAAATAGTGCCACTTTATGGGAGGTGAGGCATTATATAGGGACGGCATACTGCCCCCTGCTGGGTGGCGAGCGCAATAAAAGTTGTATATGAAAAAATGTTGATAATCCGACCGTTATTTTTTTTTATTTTGAGAATCTTTACTGAAGTATACAAAAAGAACAAATATTGAAAAATGATATGAATATTTATGAATATATAAATACAATTTAATAAATTAATTAAACCAGTGTTTTAACCAAATCATGTATTTATTATTTATGTATTTCAAGTTTTAATTATTTTATACATATTTTATAGTAGTATAAGTTATATAGGTTTAAAGAAATACTGTGTTTATATATATAATATATATTGGATATTTTGTTAATCATTTTACTTTCATTCTTTAAATGTTATTAATAATCATGTGATACATTTGAATTAATATGTCATTTTCTTTTTAGTATATATATTTTTTTGTCACATTATTCCTTTTCCGAAAAAAATATTTATTACTTTTTGTTTCTGTTTTTTATTACCACTGCATTTAAGATTTGTTTTTAACTTATCTTGTTCTCATCACATAATGACTAAAATATCAGATTATCCTTTTTTTTATTATTTTTATTTAATCTTATAATTCTTTCATTTTTATTTTTTTTCTAAAAAATTGAATCCCCACAGAATTGAATTTCTTTTAATTAGATTTTCTTTCTGTGTTTTTTTTTTTAATTTTTTTTATCGTACTCTGACTGAAATATTGTCCTTTCAGATTATTTTATTTAATCTTATTTTGTGATTATTTATTTTATTTATTTACTTCCATAATTTTAACAGATTATAATTTTATTTGAAAGCTATTTTGTTGTATTTATTTAAAAAATGTTTACCTGTATATATTTTTTAATTTAATAATCATAGTTTCATCATCTATTTCATATTTAATTACGGAACCTCGGTCACAATATTAAATAACTCTCTGTCTCTCTGACGACAGAAGAGCTTTAACGTCTCTCAGGGACTCAGACCAGATCCTCCCTCAGGACTCGGTTCAGATTCAGTTCTGGCGTCACATTCCGATCCGAGAAAAAAAACAAACCTGGTCACGACGCCTGAACCGGCTTCAAACAAACCATTTTTAATCTCCTTAAACGAGACGCCGGGTGTTTTTCCGCGGCGGCTTTGAAGCTCCTGGATGAAGATGATGATGATGATGATGTTGCTGCTGCTCACGTGCTGATGTTCGCAGGGAAAGATTTGTTCGGAGCGGAACCGTTTGATCCGTTCACCTGCGGCGCCGCCGACTTCCCTCCAGACATCCAGTCGCAGCTGGATGAGATGCAGGTTCGTGCTTTTCATGAGTAGAAAAACGACACTTGAAAATATTCCCTCATAAGCTTTACTATCAAATGTTGAGAATCTTCCCTGCAGGAAACACATGTAGTTCTCTAGTGTCGCCACGCGGGGGCGGTGTTTCTCTGTCTTTCTGCCTCACTAACGACTCCTCCTTGTTTCCCTCGCAGCGTCAGAGATGGTTTGTATCTTCTGCACGCTGTGTGTCTGTCTCCAGTTGTCGCATGTTGTCATAGTAACGTGGCTCCCAGAAAACAAAACAAAAACATCTTCTTTGTTCCGAAGGTGATTTTCTGTCGTCTGTGTTCACTTTTTTTTTTTTTGGTTCTGCAGTAAACGTCGTCGGTTTATGACAACATTTATCATTTTTACTGTGGTTTTTGTTTGTGTTTGTTTACGAGTACAACACTGACTGTGTTGTTGTCAATGCCCAACAGGTGGCACTGTTGAGTAACAGTTTGTGAAGACAACTTAATTATTATATTTGTATTAATATTATTATCTTTTACTTTCTTTTTTAACGAATAAAGGCACGTTTTCAACCATATTTATTATTAATTATGGGAAGAAAAACAAGCTATATTAATTAAATAGTTTAAATAAAATATAGCATTTTATATGTAGAATGTATTTATTTTAAATATGAGCAATGGGCAAAAAAATAGTGTTTCTTTCGTCTGAATTCGCTTAATTCAGGGTCTAAAAGAAAAATGTAAATTTAATTTTAAAAAAAAAATGAAATATATACAGTATAGTTACATCGATTTTACACATTTTGCGTCTAACTACATCAAATTAAATCAACCAAGTTAAATACAAAAAAAAAAAGTTTTCGTTTTAAAATTAAAGTTTTAAAATATAAGTTTTATTTTTATTATATACAAAACTAAATGACCTTTTAAAATGTATATTAAAAAATAAATATAAAGAAATAATAATATAAATATTATGTTTAATTCCCACTATAGTATTTTTACACAATATTCTTTTAACTTTTTTTTTTTCGATTTAAAAAAATGATTATAAATAACCTAAAATTAAATGTATGCATAAAAAGGTTCTTGACAATTCGTAGGAAAAAAAAGAAGTTCAATCAAAATCATCACAAATAAATTGCTTCATTTACACAAGGACGAGAGAAAAACAGGACAGGAAGCAGTCGCCAAAATAAAACAGGAAGTGAACAGAACCTGATAATAAATATCTTGAACAACAATAAACTGAAAACATTTGACATTATTGGATTAATTGGATGGCGTTAGATTCACAAACATGCAACTGTTTTGCTTTTTAACTAGAAATTTTGACTAAAAACATGTTTTATTATTAAATGTTTGAACCTCCGTCTCTCCAGGAGGGGTTCAAAATGGGACTAACACTAGAGGGCACCGTCTTCTCTCTGGACCCTCTGGACAGTCGCTGCTGATCCCGACTCTTTTTTTTGGACTCAGAAGTTGCCGGAACCCTCCCCCGCGGTCAAGATGTCAAGATTTCCTGATGTTAAACAACAAAAAAAGATTTGGATATTTTAAGGTTGATCCACTTTAGATCGAGAACTATTTTTGTATGAAAAAACTCAACTGGAAAGGACTAGTTTTCGGGGGCGACTTGCACAGAAGACGAGCTGTAAATACGGTACTTTTTCCATCCGTCGACACATTCCTGTTTGTATGAGCATGAGTCTGTAACCGCTCACCTGTTTGACCTTTTTAACAAATGTATGTTCTTTTAACTTTGTCTTCGCCATGACAGTATATTTTTACTTTTTTTTTTTAATGCACCAGAAGGCACTTTTTGGGGTCCCCCCCACCCCCACCTTGTACACTCTAGCATTCATTTTACCTTTGGTTGCTTATTAAAGAAATTCTTTCAAAAACAACCTTAAAATCCTCTCGTTTGTTTTCATTTTTTACAAACTTTTTGGAGATGAAAAGAACAGCGTCATCTGCATAGAGTCGTTCGATATGGTTTTTTTAAGTTTTAGAGGAATATCAGGGGAAATGATGCAAGTTTTATTTTATCTCCTCAATGTTTTGTTTTTCATTATTTTGCACCACACCATCAATAAAATAGCAACAACAAAAAATTGCATTGTTGGAAAAAAAATGAAGTAAGTATAATATTAAATTAAAATAAAATAAATACAACCAAATTCCAAATGTAATTATTCATGTATTTTCTACTTTTAAATTGAAATTAAATTGAGAAACTAGGAAACTGTCGCTTGTGCTATAAATAGATTCTAATATAGGAGAAGCTTATCAATAGATGCTAATTCAGCAGAAGCTAATACATAGAAGAAATAAATAGAAGCTAGCAAATTGAAGCTAATTTAAGAGAAGATAATAAATAGAAGCTAATAAATAGAAGTAAATACATATACGCTAATTTAGGAGAAGCTAATGAATAGAAGCTTGTTTAGGAGAAGCTAATAAATAGAAGTAAATAAATAGTAAGTAAGTAAGTAAGTAATTTTTATTTGTATAGCGCTTTTCCAGACCAGGGTCACAAAGCACTTAAACAATCAAAACAATATTCAATAAAGTATATACTTTAAAGATCAAGATAAAACTGATAGTAGAAGCTAGGAAATAGACACTTATTTAGTTGAAGCTAATAAATAGATGCTAAATTAGGAGAAGCTAATAAATAGAAGCAAATAAATTGAAGCTAAAAAAATCAAAGCTAATTTAGGAGAAGCTAATGAATAGAAGCAAATAAATTGAAGCTAAAAAAATCAAAGCTGATTTAGGAGAAGTAGAAGCTAACAAATAGAAGGTAATTTAGGAGAAGCTTTAAATATAAGCTAATTTAGGAAAAGTGAATAAACAGAAGCTAACTTAGGAGAAGCTGATAAATAGAAGCTAAAAAATAGACGCTAATTTAGGGGAAGCTTTTATATAAGCGAATTTAGGAGAAGCTAATAAATAGAAGCTAACAAAAAGTAGCTAATTTAGTAGAAGCTAATAAATAGAAGCTGATTTAGGAGAAGTAGAAGCTAACAAATAGAAGGTAATTTAGAAGAAGCTTTAAATAGAGGCTAATTTAGGAAAAGTGAATAAATAGAAGCTAACTTAGGAGAAGCTAATAAATAGAAGCTAAAAAATAGACGCTAATTTAGGGGAAGCTTTTATATAAGCGAATTTAGGAGAAGCTAATAAATAGAAGCTAACAAAAAGTAGCTAATTTAGGAGAAGCTAATAAATAGAAGCTAACAAACATAAGCTAATTTAAGAGAAGCTTTAAATAGAAGCTCAATAAGGAGAAGCTAATAAATAGAAGCTAATTTTGGAGAAGCTAATAAATATAAGCCAACTTCGGAGAAGCTAATAAATAGAAGCTAATAAACAGAAGCTAATTTAAGAGCCATCTATCTGAGCCTGAATTAATTTGACACATCTTGAGGGGGATTAACAAAGAGTTTGTTTAATTTGTTGCATAGCAAGAGATACAAAGCAAACAGCCACCTCATTTGAAAAGCATAAGGTAAAAAGTATATGTTACGGGGTGAAACCACATGCATAGAGACTGTGAGCGATGAAAAACAAAAGGGGTTCGTACAAATCACCACACACCACTCGAACCACACATTGATAGTCTCTCCGTCGTGGACAGAAAGTTCTTTATTGGGTCTGTGTCGCCGAGACGACTTACAAAAGAAAGAAAGAGTAAGTTACACGTCGTCATGGAGTGGAGGTAGCTAACAACAGAAGAAACCCCAAATCCCGATGTTCCGAATTCCAACATGACCGAACGCTTCACATCTCTCTATAGCACCACTTTTTTTCTCTTTAATTTCCATTCTAACATATTGAAAAACAAAAATAAAAGTCTTACACAACACTGGAGCTCATTCAAGGGGTCGTAACTTGAGGGTGGAATATATTTTTTGAAAATGGCGTTTAAAAAACAGCAGTTCCGGGGAATTGAACTTGTTTAATGGAAGATGAGAGGAATGATTGTGATTTGTCGTTATTTTTTTATTTTATCTTTTTGGCTTGTTCCAAACTTTGAGTCGAAAAAAGGCGCAATAAATATCCGGGCGGTGTTCCAGAAAAAGTCCTCGGTGCTTGTATGTACAACGTGGCTGAACCGTGTCAGCTGTCAGTTCAACAGTCTCAGGATTCCTGAAGCTTCACCGCTGACCTGGATTTTTATTCTTTCAATTATTTTTTCAATTAAATTTTTTTTTTTATAAGAAGCAGACGGGACCGATGTCGATGCCGAACTCTTGATTTTGGCCGCCAATGTCCACTGCTGCAAGATCCACAATGGGAAGTCTGGCTGTTTTCTGTGTCCTGTACTCAAGCACTGTCTTGCCCCAGTTCCCGTTCGCTTGCTGGAAAAAAACAAAAACATTTTTTCTTTAAAAAACTGCGACCAAAATTTGAAGTAAATGAAACCATTAAACGATGTGGGAAATTATATACTGTAAATGTTCCGGGTAAGCTTGTTTTTTCCACTATTAACTGTGTATTTGTTTTAAATATTGTAGAAAAACCAGTATAATTCAAAAAAACACACTAACTGAGAAATTAAAAAAAGTATATATATGCAACATGAATAAAAAAAAGTCAAATCAACTAAGAAAATAGGAAAAGCATTTTACCTTTTTTTTATTGACTGTTAAAATATGTAAAAAATAATAATTAAAACAAGATTTTATTTGATTTCTAGATAGATAAGTAAACTCCAATAAAAAAATGCAAATAACTAAAAAGTTTTCTTCAAATATTCAACACTAATTAAAAATAAATCGACTAAAGAAATAGGGTAACAAAATTACAGTTCTGGAACACCTTGCCTTTAAATTGACTTGAAAATTAATTAAAGATTTATGAAGAAAAACATGATGTTTTTTATTTCATTTGTAGATAAAATAGTAAAATTCAAACAAATGAAAGACTGAAAAAATATATCAAGTATATTATTGACAATTTGTTTAAAAAAATGTTTTTTTATTAATAAAAACATTACCATAAGCCTTACGTAATGCTTTACTTTGTTACTCCACTAAATAATTCATTCAATAAATCATTTTTGGTGTTTTTAACTCAACAATTTTTTAACAACTCGTTAACTGTATCAGATTATCTGTTTTAAAATGTGGATAAACCTTCATTTAATTTTGAGAATAATAAAAGGTTTTGGAATTTTAAAATAACAACTTTAAGGTATACAATTGCAACAAAAAAACAATAGTTAAACAAGGAATATTTTGTTTCCTGACTAAATAAGAGGTAGACTTCTTGTCCTTAGGTTCTGTTCTTACCGAGCAAGAATCCTCCACCACTGTGTATCTGAAACGGTTGTTTCCTTCGGCTTTAAGCTCCAGGTCGTTGGAACCTTTGAGGATTATGGCTTTCTTCAAGTTGCCCGTCTTCTCGTCCTTGTAGCCCACCGAGTTCTTGCAGTGGTAAGTGATTGACTGAGAGGCCTCCTTGGACAGCAGGCGGATGAAGGTCATCTGGACTGCGACGGAGTTGCCGGGTTGCTCTTTGTTGCCGTAAGTAAACTGGAGAACACAGTAGTATTAATGGTGTCCTTCACATAAGTGTGTATCAAACAATTCCCTTTTTTCTATTGTGCGAGCTTTGCTCTGAGCCTTCTTTGTCCAAAGGGCCAAATAGGTCAACTTTGAAATCCAAGCGTGACTTTGCGAGAACTCACGGTTGTTCCTCTGTTGATGTCGGCCCCAAACCACACCGGCTTGTTCCTGGAGGCGCTCCACCAACTTTTACGGGGAATATTAGCAGGGTTGGCTGAGATGCAGGTTTCTCCTGTTTCCATGTTGCAGTGGACCATGATGGCGTCCTCGGAACTGCCCTGGTTTGGATCGACCCAGAATTCACCTGGTGAAAGCAGAATGTGTTTTTTTAACCTCTAGAATGTCCCATTTTGTAGGAGGATACAATCGCTCTCACCAGTCTTTTTTGATGGGTAGCACCTCTTCAGATCATCGCAGGTCCTGGCAGGATGTTTCCTGCTGCCGTCCGGACTCTTCATGCTCTCGAGTTGGCTACTGAGAGCCTTCAGTGTGGCCTGGACGCCTGGGTCCACAGGGATGATGTTGGCACTGTTGTTGTTGTTGGGTGAGGCCTCGTCCTCGTTGAATTCTGGTGGAGGAGGAGGGCCGAAGTCGTAGTCGTCAGGTCCAGCAAACAGGTCATCTACAGCTGCAGTAGGGGGTCCTGGTGCGCCAGGAGGTCCTGGTGGTCCAGGCTCTCCAGGTGGGCCCTATTTGTGAAAGAAAGATTGTACAATAAACAATTAAAGATCAACATTTATTAATAAAAAAAAAAGTATTTTATACCTCAGGACCAAAATCTCCACTGAGTCCACGAGTTCCAGGGGGTCCCATTGGTCCTGTCTGCCCATTGTATCCCTCCTTTCCTGGTGGTCCGACGGGCCCTGGTGGTCCCTGAATTCAATCATAGATGATGCATTTCTTTATTTCTTTTGGAGTTTCCATTTCAGAAACTTTTATAAAAGTTGAATATTTACCCTCTGACCATTTGGACCAATGATACCAGAAGCTCCCTGCTCACCTGTGGTGCCCTAAAAAATACAAACAATTGTTGTAATACAAGATTTGTATGTCTCAAATACTAATTATTTTTATCCTGTATTTACTGACTTTATTGCTCACTAACAAAATAACGTTTCTAAATTACAATAACAACGACAACTATTAGGTTGTTATACTCACTGGAGGTCCAGGAAGACCCTGTAGACCGGTAAAACCTCTGTGTCCCTTCTGTCCTCTTTCACCGTTATCACCCAAGTCTCCCTTATCACCTCTTGGTCCTTGAGGTCCCTGAAGCATGGATTATTCAAAGTTTTACATGCTTTTATTTGATGTCTTGAAAACTGTTGGAGTTTGCAAATAAGCACTCACCACTAGTCCTCTCTTTCCTGCCGATCCTGGCGGGCCCACTGGTCCTCTGGAGCCCTGAAATTGGACAAAGATTTTAGGAATAGCCTGGAGCCAAGTCGCTGTTGCGGCCAAACAACAGCAGGGGGATCTGAATACTGAGTTGCGTCAGTGTGCCCGCAAGGATCCAATCATCTGTTTTGGCTGAACGTTCAGCTCTTCTCAGATATTCATGCATCCTGCTGATAGACTAGCAGATGTTAAGGAAACGCAGTCCTGGCAAAACTTACAGCGTCTCCTTGTCTTCCAGCAATTCCTGGAGCTCCGACTGGACCCGAGGGGCCTGGAAGTCCCTGAGAACCTGCCAGTCCCTCTGGACCAGAATCTCCTCTGTCACCCTGTAGGGAAAAAAAAATGGTCGATTCAGCTTTTCAGGTGTCACATCCAGACATTGCTTGGTAACTCACTCTTTGTCCTAGTCGGCCTTCTTTGCCTGGGGGTCCATCTGAACCTTGATGACCCTAAGACACAGATTTTTAGTTTTAAGTTCTCTGAAACACATCAGAGTGACAAACCCAAACTATATTTGATGCTCACATCAGGACCAGGGTCCCCACGAGGTCCATTGGCACCAGGAGATCCAACAGGGCCAGGGGGGCCTTTATCTCCGGCTGTTCCTGGTGATCCTACTTTTCCTGGTGGGCCCTTTTAAATAAATACAGACACACGTATTAAGAATAAATGTGTGTAACGATTTCATCTACGTTAGAATGATACCAACCAGTGTTCCAGGAAGACCTGGCATTCCCCGCTCTCCTCTCTGACCAGGAAGTCCAACAATTCCTCTCTGTCCAGTAGTTCCTGCTGGACCTGGAGGACCATCGGGACCCTAACAACGAGTCATCCTCATTGAGTACTTTCGAAATGTGACAGGTTACATAAGTAATAGAAACATAGACACAACCGTTGGGCCGTCTTCTCCAGAGTCTCCTTTATCCCCGCCACTTCCTGATGGTCCAGCTGGTCCTCTCTCACCTTGTCTTCCAGGGGAACCATGATCTCCACGGAGACCACGTGGACCCTCTTTTCCAGGAAGTCCCAGTGGTCCAGGTTCACCAAGAGGACCCTAGATGACATGTAATTTATTTATTTGTAGAATGGAATTTAAATATCTTCTGTACTGCTAGCAAACTTTAACTAGACGGTCTCTCACAATCAGCACTAACCGTTGGGCCTGGTGGTCCCACTCTTCCAGCAGATCCAGGGAATCCAGTAGGTCCCTGGTAACAAAATCCACATATATATTTTTAGAAAGTGCCAGATTTACGTTCTATTGTCTTCTGAACTTCTCTTACTGGAGCGCCCTGAGTTCCTCTTCCTCCCTTCAGTCCTGCAACACCAATTGGTCCCTGCAAACATAATGTTTATTAGAAAAGCAAAGCAAGTCAAAAGAAAAAATGTTGCCACCCATTTTCTTACTGGAGGACCATGAGCACCGGCCAAGCCTTGAGGTCCAGCCGAACCAGCATCTCCCTTTTGCCCTGGCTCTCCTGTCTCTCCTTTGACACCAGGTTGACCATCGGGGCCCTATTAGGCAGTTTCAAAAGAGGGTGAAGCTTGGTTATAAATATCAGGAGAAGTTATCTAGCAAGTGATTCTGACTTACTGGAGTTCCAACAAAGCCAACAGAACCGATGGGACCTGGGTCACCACGGGATCCCTGTGAAAGAAGCATTCATTGTTACTTTAAAACGTACAATAAAAAGGTTATTCTACTCAACAAAAGTACGTTGAACGTTCAACTCACAGGCGTTCCTCTGGATCCTGGAGGTCCAGATGGTCCTTTTGGTCCGGGTTCTCCCTACAACCACATCCAATTAGTCATAAATCATTTCGGCACTAGACTGAGATGATTAAATAAAGTAGGAAGATTGTTGGATTACAAACAAAGTCTGAATTAAGAAAAAATGTTGACAAAATAAAAGGATTTTCCTACCTTTTCACCACTGGGTCCTGCAGATCCTAATGGGCCAACGGGACCGGGTGTTCCCTGTTGAGTACATTGGTTTATGATAAGGCTTTTTTTTCTGTTCATACGAACATGTGGAAACAGGTTTTCAATGCTCACCCTTGCGCCGTCGTTTCCTGGTGTTCCCTCTGATCCTTTCTCACCGATTGACCCCTATAGAAGCACAAACTCAAAATGTTTATAAAATATTGTCGCCTCTGAATCGATCATTAAGTTTTGAAAGAGAATGTGTAATAACCCAGAAATTAAGTACTCACTCGGTCACCCTTGGGCCCTGGAGGTCCAGAGATTCCCCTCTCCCCGGGCATGCCCTGAAGACCTGGTGGACCAACATCACCGAGTGCACCAGTTGGACCAGGACTGCCCTGAGTGGATGAAAGAAGCCCATTAGAGATCTTGGTGATTTCAAACAATATTGTCAGAATACACACACCATCTAATGGTGAACCTGTTGGTGCCCCCCTCCAATATTTAACTTGAAAAAGCTCAAGGATCTAAGTAGTTATGCAGCACAAACCAGGTCCACTAACCTTTGGCCCATCTGGACCAGGAGCACCAGGAATACCCTTTGGACCCTGCAGACCAGTTGAGCCCAGATCTCCTCTTTCTCCTGGAATTCCACGCTCACCCTGTCAACACATAGTAATGCTCAGCTTTGTGTCTTCCTTCTAAGTCACAGCCTAACTCTTGTGTACTTACCCTCGGTCCGATTTGACCCACAACACCAAGTTCACCCGGAATGCCCTGATGGAAACAAACATTTGGTAAATATACATGATTTAAATTGAATGAAAATGATTACCTACTTGGTCACCTGGCTTTCCAGACTCTCCAGGAGGACCTTGGTTTCCAGGCAGACCCTAAGACATGAAATAACAAGTTATAGAAAACCTCTAAAATAGTTTAAGGATATAAATATTACTCAGTATTCTGGACTTTAAACTCAAATCTGATCTCTTTATCCCTTCAGTGAAGTCGATCTTTATAATATATATTTTTTTAATTACATTTTTCACTGTCATCGAACTCTAATTTTACATCTCATTTTGAAACAAACCTGGAATCCGTTCAAACCAGGGGGTCCTTGTTCTCCTCTGTCCCCTGCAACACCCTTAAGAAGGAAACCACTGTTAGGTTAAAAAACAAACCAAAAAAACTGTGCTATTATAAAAAAATTAATAAAACTGTAAATACCAGCGGCCCTGGTGGTCCGGCTGGTCCAACCTCTCCGTCTTTGCCAGGTGGTCCCTGAAGTGCAGTTAACACTTGTTCACAAGGACATTTGAAACTACATGAACGCCTCACTCTCATCTGTACTCACCCTTTGACCGGCTACTCCAGCAGAGCCTTGTTCACCTGTCTTACCAGGATCTCCCTTTAAATATATTAAAAAATATTTTTTAAAGTAACAGTAAAAGAAAAATTCAGAATTATGATTTGCTTTGATGAAGACTCACGTTGAACCCTTTGGGGCCTGGAACGCCCATAGTTCCGGCGGGTCCTCTGTTACCGAGGGAGCCTGCAGGACCTGGACGACCGTCCTCTCCTGGTGCTCCCTACAAGATTAATTAAAACATATAGATGTATATTCAGGAAATGTTATTTGAGGTTTAAATATTTCTTACCAGTGGTCCTGGCTTTCCCTCTGCACCCTGAACTCCGGGGGTCCCTGTGAGACCCTGTCCAGAGAAGATAATGTTATGAAAGGTGACACAAAATATCCAAACCAACGGAACTTGTTCTGTCTAAATGGAAAAGCAGCTCTATTTTGAGTTCCTCATGAAGGGCTAAGCTCCTATCCTGATCCATAAGACAAACAACCTCGGCTTCTGAATTTAAATTAATATGGAAGTGATCGAATCCAGGTCTTACCCTTGCCCCAGGAAGACCGGGTTCTCCTGTACGTCCAGGGTCACCTAAAGAAGCTTTTGGCCCTGGTGGACCTGATGTTCCACGATCTCCTACAGCACCCTAAGAAAAGTAACGTTACGCAACGTTTGTGTTGAGGTCAAATCTTAATTGACCCTATCACAAAATAAGGACACAGTCCTAAAGGAATAAAACGTACCTTTGGTCCTAGCATCCCATCGGCACCAGGGAACCCTCTGTTTCCAGGTGCACCCTGGGAAATATCACAAAGTAATCAGTCAGTTCTTTATTCATTTAAGAAATAAATTATCACAGCTGACCGTCATCCCACTAAAAACAACTATTTTCATACATTTCTAACCTTCTTAAATGTCGCACCATTTGAAGTTCTTTCCATTTTATTTTGCCTTTACAAAACAGGATGGAATAAAGTTCAAAAATGAAACGTGATTTTTCTTTACTTCTTGATTCTCACACTAGATGGAGACAGACTCCTTCTCCGCTTATGTATTATTATTGTAGTTGTGTTACATTGTACAATAAAAAAAAGTACCCTCTCTCCAGTTGGTCCAAGAGGTCCAAGAATGCCTGGCTCTCCTCGAGGTCCTCGCTTTCCCTCTTCACCCTGAGGGCCTATAACACCCTGTGATCCTGGTGGACCCTTATGAAAAAAAAAACATAGTTTATTAGACATTTTAAAAGCCCATTATTTAGAATGTCTTAAACTTACAGGTTCTCCTTTTGGTCCGGCCTCTCCTTTAAATCCGGGCACACCAACTTCTCCCTTTAAAAGGAAAACACCATGTTACCCAAAAGGTGGAAAGGAACATCAAATCCAACACACATAGAGACTTTTTTTTTTTACCAGTTGTCCTTTGATTCCAGGCTGCCCAGTGCTTCCTTGAGGGCCAGGAGGACCAGAGGGTCCAAGATGGCCACCAGGACCTTGTACACCAAGATTGCCCTGTTACCCAGCGAAAAACATACCCTTAGTAACATCAGATGTGTTTTTTTTTTCCTGTAAAGTTTTGTTTGTTTTTACATACAACAGGTCCTTTTGCACCGACACCACCATCCGTACCCATTGGACCCTGAGAGTGTTGAGATAAAATTAAAAACAAAATTCAATTGAACATTTTTGAAAGATTGTGTCGTTGGTAATCTACCCTGAGACCGAGTGGTCCTGCGTTACCAAGGCGACCGGTCTCTCCTCTCTGTCCTTGTGGGCCTTCAGGACCCCGAACCCCTGTAGGACCTGGTTGTCCCTACGTGGAACAATTCAAAACCAATTTGGTTAAGAGGTTGGTACTATATTAACAGATAAAATGACTTACCTTCATTCCGGGCATTCCTGGATATCCAGGTGGTCCGCTCAATCCCAAAGGTCCCTGTTATTGAAAACATTTGAATTTCCAAAAACCATCTATAGATAAATTGAATTTGTTTTTATAAGCTTGTATATCGTACCATAGGACCTGGTTTGCCGAGATTTCCGGAAGATCCACGTTTTCCCTAAAAGAGTAAAACAACTTGACTATAAACAAATCTGATGGACAGAAAAATCAAAACCTTAAATTCAAATAACACTTACCGCTGTGCCAGTGGGTCCAGAGCGGCCCCTCTCACCCGGCATTCCAGCAGGGCCCTTGGAAAAAGAGTAGAGCCAGTAAGAAACTTTTTAGATGCTTTTTACGTTGCTGAAGATAGATGGACAAATCTATTCAAACATTTAGTTGATTCTTTTTACCAATTACGTCTCCCTACAGAGGGGTGTACAAATTCTTCTGCTAGTAGGGCCACATTTATGGGGCCAAATGTGACCAAATATGAAGTAGTTCTTCTCGAACAAGATTCACTTTGCTGTGTTTTTTGATGAACTAATGTTTGTTTGACATGTGAAAAGTTTTTTATTTAACAATTAAGTGTGATAATTTTTGTTTTAGCATAGTTGTTTTGTTTATCTAATGCTATATATTTTAAAAATTAGTTTTAGATAAGGAACTGGGTCCAGTGCTAACACACCAGCTACATAAAACTGGACAAATATAAGTCAATATATATAATTTTATTAAGAAAAGTCATGGAGTGATAATTTGCAATTACAAAAAAAGGGAACATTTAAATTATTTATTTCATTCGTGTCATTTTTAAATTCCTACCATTCTGTTATTTTGATTTTTTAAATTGTTACACTGACAAAAGATTCAAAAAGTTTCTTAAAACATGACGAAACCTGTTCTAATAGTTACTCAGTGAATTTATATTGTGCAAAAAATATATTCCACTTTAGAAAAAAATGTCAAAGCCAATCCAAAGCAACACACATACAGTATCGTCATGAGATCAAGAACCGTTTTCGTCTAATAAATATTTGGTTTTGGGTAAGATAAGCACAAGGTGTCTTTTAGGGCGGTTAGCTTTACGGATGGATTGATGAGGTTTCATGACACAGATGACGAGGCTTTGTGATACAGTGTAGTTATATTCAGAGCTCAGTAGTTGGCGAAACAGATTCAGACAAGAAAAACAGCAAGGATTAATGGAATTTGTGGATAAAGAAAAATATTATAGCAACAATCTAGTTGCCTTTTTTGATGAGTACACTGTTTCATGAAACACCATCACTTGTTTCATGAAACCTATTCAACTTATAACTAGTGATGTGCTGTTGAAGCTTCATGAAACAATGTCGTGTTGTTTCGAGGTCAGAAGGTGGCGCCATCAGTTTAAAAAAGGATGTTTAATTATAACAGTTTTTCAATACAAAGGAAAAAAGTGCAGAGACCGCCATCTAGTGGACTCTGAAAATAGTGACACTGCTTCATGAATCTTCATTAAAACATCGCTACTCATAACTACTTGATACTGTTATGTTTATTGTCACACTTTATTTGAAGTAACTGCAATTACTAAGTAACAACAATTTTTAACCCTTCCAAACAATCATACACTGATCCGTTGTGTGTCTTGCTCAGGGACACAACAACACAATCTTATCCGGAGCATGGATTAACAAGAACCCGACATCGACTGTCTAAACTACGTAAGACGGATGGATAGGTAGAGTTTTATTAGCCTTTCAGAGGATGTCAAAGGGACAATTGCTTACCATAGGTCCTGATGCTCCCATCTGACCTGGTGGGCCGGTGGCGCCCTAGAACGGCAGGTGAACTGGTCAATAACCTGTACCTGTGTCAGCTCAGTCTTAAACCAAAAAGTCTATCCCACCTTTGAGCCAACTGCTCCGTGTTCACCTTTTGGTCCGACCAGTCCAGAATGTCCCTGTCGCACACCAAAACTCAATTAACCATCATGCTAGGTGTGTAGAAAATAAATAACCGTTAGCATACTCTTTGTCCTTTAAGTCCAGGAGGTCCTGGTGTACCTGGGAACCCTCTTGGACCCTAAAAACAAATAAGAATTATAAATATAATGACATTTTTTTTCTCCAAAATTCAAGTCAGATGGGAAGGTGGGGAAGCTTACCCCTGAACCAGGGAATCCAACTTCTCCAGAGTTTCCCGCTCGGCCAGCCTCTCCCTGTGTGGGACAACATCAGATAATAAAGAAAATGACATGTGATATGTTGTCATTGTAATAGTAATACCATGAAAGGGGGATTTATATTTGACAGATGTGTCTCTAAAGTAAGATAAACCAGTTGCACTATTATGCTAAAGCTAGCTGTAGCACTAGAAAAGACTCGCTATAGTAATTACAATTGTTCAGATAATACAGGCAACATTAAAGCACATGTTTAAATACAAATGTCAGTACTTTTGAATTGTTTAATATTTCTTATATTTAGTGTAATAAACCTTCCAAAAAGAGATGTTTCCGAGATATTTAAGTGTTATTTTCAGTCAGTGTGTCAACTTACATCCTCTCCCGATTTCCCTGGTGGTCCCTCTGGGCCTCTTTGACCAGGGGAACCCTGAGGACACAATTTCCTGATTAGTAAACAAAGTGACACAATGTATTTACATCCAATTTATATTCAAAATCCATTTAGTAAACTCATGTTCATTTGTAGAACTGAACAAACAAAGAAAGATTTTTTCTTATTTTTTCTTACCAAGTGGCCTGGTTCACCAACATCTCCAGTTGGTCCTTGTATTCCTGCTTGACCCTTTTGAGTGAAAAAGAGAGAACATTAATTTGATTTGATTTGATTTTAAAAATATATTTCTCTTGTCTTACTGGGTTGCCGTTTGGTCCAGGGGGTCCACGTGTTCCAGCTTCTCCCTAATTATAAAAAATTAGAATTCAATTAAATAAAAAAAAATTGAAGTTTGAAATATGAAAAATAAAAAATAAATACAATTAATTTGTCATTACTGTGTTACATTCTGAAGACCTATTTTATGAGTATGGGGGAAATTATAGCTCCTCTTTTATTATATATGACTTTTAAATGAATAAATAGTAAATGCAAATTCAAACCACATATTCACTACAATAAACAAACATATCTATTACCAGTAAATGTCATTAAAATATCATATAGCTAAAGAAAAAAGAGGGAAAAAAAGATTCTCTAGATAAGCTTTTAAATAATAAAAACTAAATCCCCAAGTTAAAGATAATTTACATAACATAACAATAATAACATCATTATAAATTAATTGAAAACAACTGTAAAATTTTAAAGGATGTAGAAAAATAACGATAAATAAATAGAAAATCTGATTATTCTAAACACGTTATTTGTATCAGTGAAAAATGTTTTCTCACCCGGGCACCGCTCAGCACACCCTGTGGTCCGGATTTGCCGTCAAAACCTGACGCCATATGAGCTCCAAGTCCCTACAGGTGAGCATCTTACATTAATGCAGGTATAAATCATTCCATCATCATCATGTTATCGATAACATTTTCAACAAAAGTTCTTATATAACAAGAGGACGCATTGAAAATGTGAACTGTCTTAGTTTCTAGCTGACAGCGCCGAGATTCATTTTCTCGTGTCAGACTCGTGTCTCGGCATGTCGGCGCTCGACTCACCCCCGGGTGTGAAGGCTGTCCTGGAGGTCCTGGCTCACCGGGCTGCCCTGGAATTCCAGGTTCTCCGTCGTAACCCGCGGCGCCTCGAAGTCCCTGAGAGAAAACCACAATTCCATCTTGTAATCCAGGGCGATGTCATAAAAAAAACTCTTGTTAAAGTCTCTAATAAAAGAATGAAAGTAGATAATTGTTGCACGTTTTAGATTCTAAAAGAAGATCCACTTGTAGCTTCACTAGTCCTTCCTTGTAAAGTTCAATGTTAATTAATAAGAATATGTGAATCTATTTCAGTGGTGACACCTACTGTTCAAAGAAGTCATTTTTGTTTTATGGTTGCATTTATTTACTGTCTAAAAAATCTTCATCAAGCACCAACTCATTAATCACATCATAAGAAGGGAAATTGACTTACGGGTCGTCCTTTGTTTCCTCGTGATCCTCTGTCTCCTGAAGGACCAGGTGGACCCTGACGCAAGAAAAACACAAAACTCAAATTAAATGAACAAAATTAATTTTCTCTGCTTGTATTTTTGTGCATTTCAAGGATTTTCTTAAAAAATAAAAACAGCTCAATATTCAAAAACATGTATAATGTTTTTTCTTATATTATAACACATTTAATATGTTTCATTTTGTATTAAATAATATTCGATTCCCTTAAACTTTATTGTTTAATATACTTGATCTATATATTTATGTTTTACTCATCACTATATATTTCAAGAATGAATTATTAATTTAAAGATTCAGTTTTACCTTATATATATATACAGTATATATATATATATATATATATATATATATATATATATATATATATCAAATGGATACAAGAAGTATGTTTATTTTTTATGTGTTTAATGAAAATAAACAAAGTCAAATTAAAATTTCCAATGGCTGGAAAAACTGTATCTTTAAGTTAACAGCATATTCTTTTAATATTTATTGATGAGTTCAATATAAATATATGGATAACTCTCCTCTTTTTTTTACGCTATAATCCGCACAGCAGGCTGTTTTTTCTTTTCTTTTCGTTTCTATTGAGACCAAATGTTCTCACCATGGGTCCAGGCCGGCCTCTGATTCCAGTCACCAGTGGGACATCGCCGGGTTCTCCTTTCTGACCCTGAGAGTTGTTTCAATATAAGCAGTAGTTTAGAATTTCACCACGGAAAATATCATGTTCATAAAAAAGTTAAATATATTTACCTTGTACACTGTGCCGCCACCTATCAAGGGAAATAAAACAAAGGATTCATATAACATCGAGTATCGTAGTAGCTTCGGAAGTGTACATCGTCATTTATTCTAGCAAAGGGATTGTTATAAGCCAAGGAAGGTAGTATAGCAGCCGCTACTAGTTGTACTTTTATGTTGTCTTACAGTTAGATTTGTAACTAAGTATTTTAAACAAACCTTCATTTAGATAATTTATAGTAGTACTTGCATATGTTTGTGTTAGCCTTAGCATTATAACTATTAGATGTTTTTAACACTTAAAAACAAAAGTCGTATTAACTGTGTTTTTCTATTAGGAATAATACTACTCATCCCACCAGAAGGAGAAGTTTAGTAGTATAGAAATGGTAATAAACTAGTATTCTTTAAGACTAAAGTGAGGTATCATGAAACAGTGCTTTCATTTTTGAAAGGCCCCTAGATGACACTCTAAATCTAAAAAAAAGATGCCAGTTTTTAGTAGATCAGGGCCAAAGATTATAAAGCAGAGAGTGCCATCTACTGGCCTTTCAAAATAAAGACACTGTATCATGATACCTCATCAGCTGTTTCATGAAGTCTCATTAAGCCATTGCTACAAGTGAGGTTTTATCGAATTAGGGTTTCCAAGATAAATATGATAAAGCAGAGAGGGACATAGTGGTATTTGAAAATTAAGATACTGTATCATGATACCTCATGAGCTGTTTCATAATACTTCACCAGCTGTTTCATGATACCTCATCAGCTGTTTTATGATAACTCACCAGCTGTTTCATGAAGCCTTATCTACACCTCACTACACACATAGTTTTAAACTGAGAGCGCTGTCCACTGCGCTGTGAAAATTAGTAAAATGTATCATGATACCTTATCAGCTGTTTCATAATACTTCATCAGCTGTTTCATGATACCTCATCAGCTGTTTTGTGATACCTCTCCAGCTGTTTCATGAAGCCTCATCTATGCATCACTACTCACATATTTATAAACTGAGAGCGCTGTCCACTGAGCTGTGAAAATGAACAGAATGTATCATGATCTCTCATCAGCTGTTTCATGATACCTCATCAGCTGTTTCATGATACCTTATCAGCTGTTTCATGAAGCCTCATCTACAGATCACTACTCAGTCGTTATTAAACTGAGAGCGCTGTCCACTGAGTTGTGAGAATGTTTCATGATACCTCACCAGCTGTTTCATGATTACCTCATCAACTCATCAATAGAAGCAGTTGCAGTATTAAACTAGAGGCAACCATCGTAGCACAAGGTGAAATTATTTGTATAAGTCACCGTATTTGTACATTGATAGAAGATGTGACTGAAGTGGTCATAATGTTTTCACACAGAAAAATCTGGAGTCCTCACCGAAGGTTCCCTGACCCCCGCCGGTGCTGGAAGAGTCGGTCTGGCACACGGGGCAACACTCCCCCTCGGGGGTCACGGCCTTCTCACAGTTGGTCAGATCATCGCACACGATCTCCTCGCACAGCACCTGCCCGTTGTCGCAGACGCAGATGCGGCAGGGGTCCGGCTTCCAGACGTCCTTGTTGGTGTAGGTCTGCCCGTCTGCTGTGCAGTCTTCTGCAGGGAAGGAAACACGACGTCAGCGGATTCAGAGACTCACACTTCAAGTTGCAATCGGAAAGACATGACATCATAGACTCCATGAACAAACCTGTATTTCGGACTCACTAGCCAAAGAAGAACACTTTCGTCACATTTTTAATTGATTTTCTTTTTATTTAGAAATAAATTGTATTAAAATGCTTACACAGTGTTGACCAAGACGTTAACTACCAACACATATTTAGTTTTAATTAAAAAACACTACTCATGAAACAGCAGATGATGTATCATGATACAGTGTCTTCATTTTAAAGGCCACTAGATGTCACTCTCTGCTTCATAATCTTTAACTCTGATTTACTAATTCAAGGGACATCTGAGAGTGCCATCTAGTGGCCTTTAAAATGAAGACACTGTATCATGATACGTCATCATCTGTTTCATGAAGCCTCATCAACCCATCACTAGTAAAATAAAAAAGATGTTGATGTTAAACCAAATTTAACTAATATTAGCATTTAGGAAAAAAAACAAAAAACATTTTAGTTTATTATAATAATTATATTGTAAATTGATCATAATATGCTTCATAATTATAAATATTATGTTGAATTTTCAAATGATTTTTTTAGAATTACATTTACAAGGTAATGGTCACATTGAGACCTGTTTTAATTATTAATTAAATTTAAAAAAATTAAAAAGATAAATCAATGAGTAAGGTATTTGATTTTAGTCAAATTATGAATCAAATCAGTAAAAAATAATGATGTATTTAATAATAATTATAAAGGTTTGAGTAAAAATATACATTGAACTGAAACAGTTAAACGCTTTTTTATCATTTCAGTTTTTCATACAAGACATAACAAGATAATATTCGCTGTATTCACTATTTATTTGCAAGTTTTTAGAGAATCCCAAACTGTTAAAATGAAAAATAAACTTGTGTTAAATAAAAAAAAAAGGAAAGTGAAGTGAGGAAGTGTTTTCCTCTAAAAAACAACGTTGACTTGGTAAAACAAACTCCGGAATTCCCTTCTCATGTCGTTGATTGTTGGGAAAATAAACAACTTAATCCCATCAAAAGCCGAAAAACATCACAGTACATCTATATCTGACTTGACATCAGTTCCTAAATCCACGACAAGAACCAAACCAGCTGGATTAGAAAGTCGCCTGAATGAAGCTCGTTTTTGTGTCGAAAAACCTTTACTCAGCGTTGCTTTCAGAACGTTAATATAGAATAATAATAGATAAATAAGCTTGCTGTGTTGACCTGCAGGGGGCAGCTCTGAGCTTCAGTCTGCAGGTAAACTTCTGTCTGCAACTAAATAACACTTTCAAGAGAACGAAGGATAATTGCTGTAGGAAGTCTGAAAAGGAAAAGAGTCACAGGAGAGGTTTTTTTTTTAATGAAAGTCGATTTGTGTAATGACTGTTTCCCCCCACCAGGTCAGCTCAGAAACATCCAGTGTTTTGGGTAATTACAGCGAAAAGTTATAGTTATATGTTTGAAGATTTAGGACAGACGAGGATTTGTTTACTCTCGCCACAGATGACGCAGCAGACGTTGACTCTATAGTTCAGTAGTTTTTGAAAAAGGTCTTTGAAAAAAAAAATCCCTTTTCAAAAAACGCAGTGACTCATCTTGACATTCAAATGAAAGTCGATCAATGGTGAAGATGTTTGGCCAGATGTCAGGAGTTACAACTGAATGACTCATGCTACGTCCCTTGCTAGCAACTCAATCTGTAGGGATTCATTTGGATTTGTATGACTCGACAGTTCCACAACTTGGACCCACTTAGTGTGACTCTATTATGCTGCACAACTTCCTGTTTATTAACTTATTAACTTATTTCCAGGGACTCACTCAGAGTTGTATGACTCCATCTTGTAGCACTGGATAAGTTGAAGTTGGATGAAATTAATAGAAATATATATAATGCGTTTCTATGAAGTGCAGGAACTCTTAAGAATGATAAGACATTAAGCAGCTGAAGTCACACGTACTCATTTAGATTTGTTGGACTCTCTTGATTTAAGGTAAAACCAGTAGAACTGTCCACACCTACCATCATATACGAGTAAAATAATCTGTCCAATGAATTTTCTGTCAAGCAACTCCAGTCTTGGGGACTCACTTAGATGTGTGGGACTCACTTCCTGTTTACCTACCAACGATGAAGGTTAAATCTACTGAATGTGACATTTCCACAAATCTGACCCATTAGCTGACAAGAAACTTGAGTCTGTCGGATTCACTCGGACGTGTTTGACTCAGAACTTTGTCTTGCCCACTTGCATTCCTTGTTAAAAGTCAGAGACGTAGCTATTCTGTGATTTACACCCACATTTGATGAGTCATTCACCTCAGAATCAAACCCACTTCCTGTCTAGACCAGCCGAGTTACGGAAATCACTTGGAAATTCCAGAATCAAAGCTGCAATTGAATCATGAGTTTGACGTTCTTTTTTAGGAAAACTAAAACTGTACTAGAACAGAACAAGTCGCTGCTAGATCTTTCTCTGCACCACAGTGACACCTAGCGGTCAACACCTGAAAGCACCTGAAAGTGAATAGATTTGATGTCACTTATATCTATTTGAAACATTTTCAAACTATTGTTTTCTTGAAAGACCTTTTCAAAAGTAGCATCAGGGATTAAACTTCAAGCTCATCATCCTTTTGAAATCTTAGCGGACTTTGTTTGGCGAAGGGGGGAATAAAATGTACTGGAAAAAAAGGAGTGCGGTTTTTAAGATTGGCCTTAAAAAGTCCCACCGCAAGCTTTCGGAGGCCAAGAGAAGCAGGGGGGAGCGAGATGTTCACATTTTCCCCCTAATTCACTGCAGATTCCCAGCTTTCCCGCAGACGCCAGCGCTAACTCATGACCATCATGAAAAGGCACGCCGGCTAGCAGGCGCTAAACTTTTTCCACCAGTCAGCTCGCTAGCGGGCAGACATTTTCCTCTCGCGGCGGTTCGAACACTCTCTGCGACATGACTCAAGTGTCTGTGAGGGATGATATCACGATAACAAGGAGGAGGAAAAGTGAGTTGCCAGAAAAAAAGGTGATGTAGCACCAGTTTATGGATTTTCCCCCCTTTTTTTTCCCATAATTCCCTGCTGCGGGAGACAATCATGACCCGATGGAAACGATGAGTCACAGACTCATTTCCTGTCGGAGCTGATAGAAGTCTTAAACAAATCTTTCTCATTTTAGAATCTGCAGCTGCTGTACAGTTGTTTTTAAGCTAGTTCTGATTAGCGCTAAGCTAACGATCCAAACTAGAAAATCAGCTTTTTTAACATTCTTTTAATTGAATGTACATTTTTTTCAAAGAGATTGAGGATGTAAAACACAATACAAGAACAGGAGGAGAAACTAAAGATTCAATAGAGTCTACCTATAAGATGCTAAAAACAAAGTTAGCATGAGAGGCTAAGTCCTGAAGATAATGTTAGCATTTTTACCATAATAAATGGATATTCAACTAAGATTTCCTGAGGGACAAATTTTCTGAAAAAGGTCCAACCTTCGAGAAAGTCCACCCCTCTGCTTTAAAAATAAAAATTACTTACGTACTTAATACTATTTGCTGTTTTATATTGGGCAAATAATGAAATAAAATGAAAAAAAGTACTTTTGTATTAAACTAGCAACAGCTAAGTGTCTCCTCACGTAAGACTACTTATTTACGTCGCAGACATCACAATGTGAAAGGCACTTGGGAATTCCTAGAACTTTTGCTTTAGTTTATTTTCTGACAATTTTTGGTGAAATCTTGAGTTTTCATCAGAACTTTACTTCTCAACTTATCGTAGAAAATCTGCCTTTACCCTCCTGACCCACTCAGATGTTTGAAATGTTGAAGTCTTCCTCTCCAAGATGCAGTGAGTTTCTCATCATGACCATGTTTGTAATTAATAACTTTATAAAGTTCTGAAATCTGGGCAAACGAGAGGTTACAAGAGCCATTAAGACGTAATAATGGCTTCACTCCTCCTCCAGACGGCTGGTATCAAGCCCGCTTTGTTTATACAAAGAGTCCCTTTGAAGTGGAGACTTCCTGAATTGATGACGGGCGATGAAAAAAAAGAAGTTCGACAAATCACAGCACAGTGGGTGTGGTTATGGTAAACAAGATTTAATCATAATTAAACGAAATTAAAGTATCTATTGTAGAGTTTTGCTCGATGTTAGCTTAGAAGTTGAATCCTCACAAGGTCAAACTACGTGGTCTTGCAATGCGCAGACGATCCCTTTAAAATGAAGTTAAGTCAAACTCCTTCATTGGAAGAATTGGTTCGAAGGCTTCGCGGCGTCGACAGGTGGAGAAAATCCGACGGAACGCTCGAGTTCGAACACGTTTCACATCCTTCCGCAAACAAAGCCGAGTTCATCAGAGGGAGGGGTTGAGCGCCAGGAAAGTGGTAATAAAAAAAAAGGTAGCAGGCTGATTAGAAGTCTGCCTCTTTCCATCGTCTCTCCAGTGGGTCGTCATCAAAGACCAAAACCACAGCTATGAGATTTTCCTACTGCCAATGTACGTCCAGGGATGTGTGCGGTCCTACACCATTATACTCCCCCATCCTCTGCTCACCCAAACTCAACAGAAATCTTTATTTTACTGCCTTCATATTGAGTCCTGGAGCCAAATACACTATCAAAATAATGTATATTTGTCTAGAGCAGATCTTGGAAACGTCCAAGTTGACAGTATTGATGAAGCCCCGATGAGTTCAGACTGAAAGTGATTGGAATAATCGTGTAGAAGTTTTTTTATAAATCATTTTTGGGGTTTTGTTTTTCCTCATTGTTGGATTTTCTTGGCTCTCAAAATGATACAGTAAATTTTTTTAAATAAATGCTTTATAAAATACTTTCATATCAAATAGGTGAATTGTGAAGTGCTTGCCAAACTTTAAATTGAAAAGTTTGATAATTTTACTTTCGCATTTTTTGTTTGTTTAACCATCTACTGTAGTATTGACCCGTGGGCCGCAATCGGGCCTATTACTGTATTTATGCGGCCGTCATTAGGTCAGAGTAAAACTACTTAACGGAATTTTAAAAAAAAATCGTTTTTGTTGTTTTTCCTTTGTTTCCAGTTTAATTTTCTTATACCTTAACACTTTTACAATGACATAGCATGATTATATTGATCGTTAATATTTACTTTCCATGTATTTCCTCTTCACTTAAGTTTTTTTAAGCTGTCACATCATATTGACGCTCCCTTTTTTGGGGGGGGTTGACGGCCCCTAACAAAAGTCAAAGGATATAATATGAACCCTGAGGAATTTTTAGGAATCTTAATTATTGTTTTTGCATATTGATATCCATTTTTGTTGTAGGTAGCTTTGGAAACAAAATATTCTAAATCATGGTAGAATATTCAAAATTGAGAACAGAAAATGAGGGAATGTCTTTTACCTTGAATTTGGCTGACGTTTGCAAATACTAAAGCAACATCTGTCCTCATGGCAACTATAATTGAGTTGATGAGGCTTCGTGAAACAGATGATGATGTATCATGATACAGTGGCATCATTAATTTTAGTGTTCTTAGTTTTAAAATGATAAGCAAGAAAGCGCCATCTAGTACGTCTTTGAAAAAGAAGACACTGTTTCATGATGCTTCATCGGCTGTTTCGTGAAACCTCACCAACACCAGCGAATTGTAACTAAATGTTCATGAAGAAACTTTTAAAACATGTTGAATCAGCTTCGACCACAAAATTCACTCCAGTTCTGCTTTTTTTTTCATCCAAAAAAACCAAGTCGCCAAAAAGAGATTCTCCAGACCTGCGGCACGACAACAGGAGTCCACAAAAACCACTGGCAGACGTCAGGCTGGATAAATCCACTTCAAATCATGTGACGTGAGCCAAAACCTGCTCACATGGGAAACACAACCACAGCGAAAACAGGACAACAACAGATGCTTCAAGGTCGAGGACAAGGTTCAAAACAGGAGTGAGGTTTTTCTGTCGGCGTCTCTGATCTCCGTCCATGAAATGACTTTTGGCATTAAATTCATAATTCGAGACACATGGCGATGTCCTCCTGGCTCAGAGATGTTCCATCCAGTCCTGGTTACTTCATGTACTTCTCTGCTTCTTTAACTGAACCGGAGCGGAAACGTCAGGAGTAGAAGCTTTAAATGAATCTGGATTTTATGGGAGAGCTTGAGGCTGAATCTGAAATGATCTGGTTTGATCCGCGCTGTGTTTCAGCTCATTAACCTCGGTTCAGTTTAAGGTTTATTTTTAATATATGGAACATGGCGTCGTGACGATGAGGAAGTAGAGAAATACATTGACTCGTTCATTCAGTGAGAAAATTATTCAAGAAGTAGTACTTTTGACCTGTTCTCAACGGCCGGGTCGTGGCCCATAACTGGTCCTCTCATTCCGCACAGCAAAATAGAGACAAGGCACTTGATTTGTCAAGATTATTAAAACATAAGATTTAAATCTAGCTAAATTAAAAACCAACACCAACTCTATAGGGAGTATTTTTGTAGCTCATGCTTTTAATTTTGCTGTTTTTATCTAAAGGGGACCATGAAAATAATGCCATTATTGAACTGATCAGAAACAACATATGTATGTATGTATGTATGTATGTATGTATGTATCTTTGTATATATCTATGTGTGTGTCTATGTGTGCATCCATGTATGTACCTATGTATCTATGTATGTATCTATGTATCTATGTATCTATGTATCTATGTATCTATGTATCTATTTACTGTTTGTATCTATGTATTCATGTATGTACGTATGAATCTATGTATGTATCTATGTATATATCTATTAATTTATCTATGTATATATCTATGTAAGTATCTATGTATGTATCTATGTAGTGTAAGTATATATGCATGTATCTATGTGTGTATCTATGTGTCTATCTATGTATGTATCTATGTGTTTATATATGTATGTATCTATGAGTGTATCTATGTATGTATCTATGTATGCATCTATGTGTGTATTTGTGTATGTATCTATGTATATATCTATGTATCTATGTATGTATCTATCTATGAATGTATCTATATATATCAATGTGTCTATGTATGGATATATATATGTGTGTATCTATGAATGTATGTATGTATGTATATATCTATGTATCTATGTGTGTATCTATATATGTATCTATCTATGTGTGTACTATTTATGTATGTATGTATCTACTTATGTATATATCTATGTATCTATGTGTGTATCTATGTATGAACCTTCTTGGCATCGATGTATGTATCTATCTATGTGTGTACTATTTATGTATGTACGTATTTATGTATAAGTCTATGTATAATATTGTCTACCCACCTATCTATGTATGTTTAATCGTTTGTTTGAATACATTTGAGCAACATATATTGGCACATCAACATGAATTACTGTGGTTTTAGTTCAGTTTATTTTAAAAGGACAATGTGCAGTTTCTTTAAATCTGTTTTTTACAAATTGCTAAGAGCAAGCAAAATTCCATTTGAACCCATTTCCTACAATTACCTGTTTACTACACAGCTCTCTCTGCATGTTTACTCCCCTCAACAAAAGCTAGAAAGCAATGATCACACAGTTCTCCGTCTAAAAAGCCACACAGATGTTGGAGAGGAAAAGTGGGTGACGTAAGAAATTCCAGCTCGACAGAGGCGAGCGTTAGCATACACAAGAGGTCGGAGCACCCCGGTGTTATACATCCACTGAGCAGAGCCAGATGTGGAAGAATAAACTCCACACTAGGTTCTCCCCTCAGTACAAGTTTATCTTTCGACAGGAACGACAGAAAGACTTGCAGGTATTCCCGTTAACCGTGTCGAGGTGAAATAGAATATGAGAAAATGGAACCAGATATTCTCTCGGGAGGGAAACTTCCTTCTGTTTCCGAATAAATTTGAAAGTTTTTTAGCAGACGAGAGCTTTACTCAAGACATTGTTATTGTTATAGTTGGATGTAGGATCATATTTCAAACATGACACCAACAAGACAGCGTGTTCAGGTTTGAAAGGAATCCACATTGTTTTCACTGTATTTTACTTTATTCATCTAAATTTCCGGTACAACTAAATATAAACTAAAAACAATTGTGTCTCGTATAGCTTCCCCTACTTTGGTGAATGCTAGCAAGAAAGCTAACATCTGCAATTGGTCTGACTTTCAGGAGGATCCATGTAAGTGATATGACGTTATGGCTCGGCCATACTGAAAACACATTAACTAACACAATCCAAATGTATGACTAAAGTTTCCTTTATTGCTGTCAATCATCAGTGAATCAAATAACATGCTTTCTATCTTTTTTTTGGGCATTTTCAGACAGATTTTTCTTTTCAGTCGACTAAAAACTACAGCCCACCAGTCCTAAACCCCCCAACAGTCATTTCAAGTCATTAACTTTTACTACTACAGAAAGATTGAACAAAAAAAGGATCTTTTTAAAGACCTTCTTAATTCAACCATGCACAAATAACTCTTTCCTGGTTCCTTTATTTGTTATCTGTCTGTTTATGTCACTAAAAAAAGATGAAACATCTTGTTTAACTTGTTAATAAAAAATGAAAAAATCTCTTATTGCAATCTCTTATAGGTAGTGATGGTCTGACGAAGCTTCATGAAGCAGTGTCATTATTTTTAGTCCACAAGTAGGCGTCTCTGCACTTTTTTACTTTGTTTTGGAAAACTGTTCTAATGAAACATCACATACTTTTTAAACTGACGGCGCCACCTACTGACCTCCAAACAGGATTTAAATCTTAAAGGATCTAACTCTAAAAGTCCACTAGGTGGTCTGTAATCATTGGCTCTTAACTACTACTTCCATGAAACCTCACATTACTGGGAGCGCCACCTAGTGGACCCTTAAGGAGGCAATACCGTGTAGTGTGTAGTTGTATAAGGTATTATTATTACATTATACAGAATTGTATAAAAATTATTAAATAAAAATAAAAACGAAATTTATGCCCACAATAGTTTTTGGAAATAAGAAGTTATTCTACAGACAACTCATAGTTCAGCATAAGAAAGACAATTTTGGAAATTTTACTTTGTAGTACGAAGGAAAATAATTGTTGGTAAGAGTTCTAAACATTTGTAAGTTTGTTATCAATCTCTTCTCAAGTTGCGTTGTTTCAGTTTCAGTTTATTTATTTAAAAGGACAATGTGCAGTTACATTTCTGTCAAAAGACTGCCGATTATAAAACCGTCCGACTGACACTGAGGTACATTATCACAGGTGGACTTGTTTAATGACAAAGAGAGAAAACGCTGAAGGCAACAGAGGTAGATTTATTACCCCCTAAAATGACGTCCAACCTCGAGATACAGAAGCTTAAGGGTTCCCAATTATGTCCAGTGCTTCAATCTGTGCTTCCTCAAATCCCCTTCAGCAAGTCTTATCAGTCTTGGTTATCTCACTTTTTTTTTTAAGGAAATCTCTTTTTAGACTTTTTCACTGACGTTTTCTTTCCCATGTCCTTTCTTTCTCACCACATTTATCGCTACCTACTAGTGGCTCTTAAAGCCAGGAGGGGAAAGAAAACATCAATTATGACAGTTGAGCTTTACTCTGTATCTTTGGCTCTTTGACTGTTTACTTTGGGAACAAACAGAGCTCTTTCTTTCACTGGAATGTTTATCAAAAAACAAAACTTCTGATTCTAAAAACATCTTAAGTGATGCTTTTGGCTTTTAGTCACCATTCAAGATGGTTAACGTGTGCTTTGTTTTATAATCATGTTGCACTGTGAGAGATACAGTATGTATATTCTCAGTATCTTGTTTTTTTTGTTTGTCTAAAAACATGTTTAAAGTCTGTTTTTTTTGTTATATGTTTTATATGTCGGTCTCTGCACTATTTTCCTATGTTTTTAACAACTTTTCTAATTAAAAATCACGTCATTTTTGGACTAGTGGCGCCCCCTACTGACCTCTGAACAACATGACACTGCTTCATGAAGAGTCATCAGTCCATCACTACACTAGGGGGCACGGTTTGCAAGATGTCTGAACCAGCTAAACAGAGACTGTCCTCAATGACCTAGCTCTTAACTATTACTCCAAGTTTTTGGCATAGAGTTTTGCACCTTGGCTCAGCTCTTTCTTCATCAAAAACCATCCAAGTCTAAATTCTTAAAAACCCTTAAGAATTCCCCTTTTTTGCTAACCAAACACCAAGATACTCAGGACATCAACAGTGGTCAACCCTATACGGATATAGTACGTTTCTTTTACCAGTTTCTCGTCTTTCCCAAGAGATAACGGGATTATCTGATTAATCCAAAGCAATTTCCAAAAGCAAATGTTCCTGATGCAAAGTCTCCATTACACAGTGCAGAAAGTATGCAGGAAAAGCAGGACTGGCCTCTTTTTTCTCTCTCTCTCTCTCCGTGATGACATCACACAGCCCCTGGGCAACACAGAATTTATCACTTTCTCTTTATGACCGATTGCAGCCATTGAAGTTTACTGCAGCCTGCATTTTTTAGGGGCAATTCCACAGACAGAAACAGATGGAGGGGATAAGGTCAGGAGGTCGTCCTGGCTCTGGAAGCGTCGGACACCGGAGTGTGGACCACCAGAGGGAATATTTTCCACGTAATAAGGTGTTGATGAAAGTACTCCAACTTTTTATAAAAATCACTTTCTATGCATACCTTAAATGGAAAGAATGTTTACATTTTAGACACCAATACAAGAAGTTTCAACTTATTTTATTAAATATATATTATACAAGTATATCTCAATAATTATCCTTAAATGGGAAAGCAAACTCTTTTGATTCAACTACAACTGATAATATTTCCCACAAAATAACAGCTTCTTTAGGTCAGTAATTGAATCTGGTATTGTGTTAAAATGTTATGTTTAGAAAAAAAACATCATGGTACAATCGTGGAAAGAAATTAAGCGTTCACTCAAAATCTTAACTTGCATTTCCTCTCTTTTTAACCGATAGCAATGTTAACAGTCAATTACGACACACTTTGACAAAAGCATTACAATAAATACAAATGTTGGCAAAAGAGCCATGCAGGTAGGTGGTCATAATGTTATTTATAATTGGTGCTGCTGCCATACAAATGGTCTTACATGAATCAGTAAATAGAAAATCAGAAAAATAGAATAAATAAAAATGTAAACGACTAAATAGGTTAAAATCATGGAAGGTATCAAGGAAAAGCTAAGCTAAGCTAAGCTAAATATCAAACACTGTTACACATAATAATAATAAAAAACAAAGCAAACAACTAGTGATGTTTCCTTCATATGATTTAAAAGAAAAATATTTTTTATTATTTTTCCGCCGTGCTATAAATAAGAAGGTTTCTGGGCTCGTGTTTGCTTCCTGAAACTCCTCCCATCATTAGAAACAGTTACATTCCTTATCAGAGATGTCATCAACAGCTGTGAGAGACGCAGCTCGTCTCACATCCACAAAACTCTTTTTTTTTCCATTTAAACATGAAGCAAAGAAACAAAACTGTGACCTACTTTTCCTGAACATAACCTGATGAATGCACTTTTAAACCCTCTATACATTAACAAGGAACAACAAGGACGTTTGTAATTGACAGGAAGTCCCTCTGCAGGAACTGTTTTATCAAGATTCTGACAAAGATATTTGGACCTGATTTTAGCTAACAGAGCAATATGCTAAATATAAGTCTTTAAAACCAGACAACATTCATGGAGACACGTTTGATCAAGTTCTTATCCTTGATTTCCAAGCTCAAGGATACCTGGAAGGCTAATACATCTTTGGGAAACAGCAGTTTAAGGAAGAATTTTCATAAGAGTATACTTCTCTTCTTTATCATTTTTTTATATTTTAACATTTTCATCGTTGCTTCTCACTTCATGTTAGCATCTCTCATGTTTTACTTGTATACATTAAGATTTAATCTGACAGAAACAATGTCGGTACATACTGTACAGGACAAAATTAAGTCTTTGCTGGTGTGCAACAGGGATCATGTGTTGGGTCACCAATATTTTTGGTTAAAGGATAAAATGCCAAATACTAATCATCTGTATACATGTCAAAAGCAATTATGTTTGTGATCAAGATCAACTTTAACATTGTTGGTGGTAAAAAACTTTTTAAACTTTTTAACTAGTATATTCCATATGATATAGTGTACTTATTTACTTCAAGATATCAACATTGTCTATGGTATGTTTTATATATCTGCACTAACACTTAAACTCAAGTGCTAAGTTGGTTGATTGTGTACCTAGTTGTGTACTTTTCTTTTCTTTTTTTTTTTTATTCGTCACTCTGACGTTAGTCGTATTTCAAGAAACCTGTTTATTTTCCCTGATTTAACATGTATATATTTGTACATGAAGCTGTTTAGCTAAAGGGTTCAAAGTATAAAGGAATGAACTTTTAATGCAAATTACAAAATGGATTCTAAATATAATTTATTAACAAAAAATGTTGTATAATTGTATAATTAAACAATACACTGTAAAGAGCATTTTAAATAGTTGGCTTTCAAGCAGCATTTACATGTATACATATTTCTGCCAGCAATTATCTGCTGGTTATCAGCCTCTTGTCTTATCTTAAAGGAAACAACCTTCATGAATTCCCCAAATTCTCACAAAAAATACCAGGTCTAAAACTACTTTGACTCAGTCTTATATGCAATACCTGAAGCAAACAGCAGTAAACCTAAAACTTGACAACATTTTCGTCTTTTTCATTGTTTACCGTTCACATGCAATCAAGGCTAAATTACACTGAGGCTTTACCACTAAACTCTGTAAACACATCTATCGCACCCGACTTATGCTTTTATTTTCAAGTGATTCTTCCAAAACCCTCTTTCTCTGCCTCTTGTACTTGATGAAATCATGGCGACGGTTAGTCACCGACTGCAAGAGAGACGAGTCCACGTCATTGAATGTGAAGAGCATTTGTTGGCGAACGTTCACTCATCAGTGGAAACAAAGAGTGGGATTGTGTTGAGAAGAAGGATTATATTCTCCAACATGATTATCTCTCTCGTCCTCTTTAGGAACGTGTTATGGTTCGATTGTGATATTGATTCAAGTCATGACAGTTTATTTCCAAAACTCTACAATGTCTTAGATACGAGGAATATGTCCAAAAGTTTGTTTTTTGAGAATGTTCTTGTTTCCACTTTGAAAAAAAAAGATCTTAATAACAGATGGCAGAGAAAATAGGTCTACAGATCTGGATATACTAGATGAAGATTCCAGAAGTGAGTTAGCTCATCTGGATACAAGCCACTTGAGGAACATTCATCTGGTTTTAACAGAAACCGGCCTATAAAAGAACAATAAATAATGCCTGATGAGAATTGAAAGTTTGAGTTCGCAACTGATTAAAAATGAATGCTTTTTTAGGCTGTTTAAAGCATTTGGGTGATGCTAACTGTACATCAAATAGTATCAATTCCCTTTTTTTTACCAGAAGAAAGGAAAAGTAGCCATTTACTCCAATGGTCTGGCAGCTAGCATGGCTTTGCCATAGCTCAGGTTTGGGGACAGGGTAAGAATTAGGCTTTCAGGTTAGGTTTAGGGATAGAGTCAGAGTAAGGGTTGGGGACATTGTAAGAGTTAGGGTAACGGTTAGGTCTAGGGATATGGTTAGAGTTAGGGTTGGGGACAGCGTAAGATTAAGGGTAAGAGTTACGGGGAGGGTCATGGTTTAAGGTTTCAGGTTTAAGGTTAGAGCTAGAGCAAGAGTTAGAGTTAGAGTTAGGGTAAGGATTAGGGACAGGTTAATATTTAGAGCTAGGGTTAGGGTCATGGTTAGGGTTAGGGTTAAGGACAAGGACAGGGTTAAAGTTAGGAAAAAGGTTAGAGTTAGGTTTAGGAACAAGATAATAGTTAGGGTTAGGGTCAGGGTGGGTTAGGGTTAGGGTTAAGGACGGGGACAGGGAGAGGGTGAGAGTTAGGGTAATAGTCAGGTTAACTGTATAGCTAGACTTATGTTTACTATAGCATCTTTCTTGCTGTACGACAAGCCTAACCTTTTCAATTTTCTGCTTCATAGTCAGACATTTTAGGCCTTTCGTCTTGTTACCTCCTTTAATCTCAAAGCTCTCACAATCCTTTACGGCTCACTTCACCAGCAACTCATCCCGACAGTACAGCACGTTGTTAAGAGGCCGCCGGCCACACGGCGAAAACCCGCACTGCCCTCCGACACCCGTGCACGTCCACCAGCTCGCCCTCAGCGGCCCAAACATACACAAACCTGACTACAACTTAAGAGTTCGGTTTGGACCACAACGTGCAATTATGGCTGTCAAGTCTCCATTTTGTGGCCTTAAGACAAGCGAACCCGGTGTTTGAGAATCAGACGGAGGATTATAATCACATTCGCAACAAGCTCTTTGCACCTTTTAAAGGTTGTGGTTGATCGTTTGGGTTCCGTTTGAGGTGTTTTTTACGGGCCCGGCGGACCAGTGAGTCACGGTCTTGTGCAAAGGGACAATAAAAAAGGAAGTAAAGGTGACAAAGAGTTTGGGCCAACCTTGTGTAGAAGTCCCACAGTGCTACACAATAGAGGTTACAACTGGCCAAACATCTCTTGTACTTTTAGGAATGACCCGAGTAAAGTGTTGACAAACAGAGGAGTTTTTTGAGAGGCCAAAGACAGGTCAGTTTCTTTTGAGACATTTGTACTAACTGTAAATATTATATATGATGAAAACCTCTCCAAACAATTGTGACGGAGGGATCTAAGAAGAATGTACACATCTCTCCTCTAGCAATGGACCTGTCCCATGTCTTCCCCCACTACTTGAGACTATGCACTGATTCATAATTAAATAAATAAATGACAAAAACCCCAAACTTTTATGCCAATTTGATCTAATAATAAAATAAAAACAACACTATTGTTATTACAGGTTTTATTAAATATAATAATATAATACTATTCTATTATTGTCAATACTTAAATTACGAAGACAGAAAAAACGAAAATAAATATAAATCATATATAATTAATATATGATTAAAATTAAAATTAAAATTCTACTGTAGAATTCAACTTAAAAGAAGTTTTTCTCAAGTATTTGAGATGAAAAAAAAAAAATGTCCTGAAACGTCACGTTTTTAAATTGTTTTTGTCATTTATTAAACATTTTAAAACCCCCAATAAATGCACTTGGAGGTTTTAAAAAAGGAATAAAAATATATATATATATATATAAATATATATATATATATATATATATATATATATATATATATATATATATTAAAAATCGCCCCTATAATAAAGTAAGAAAGTGAGTCAATGAAAAAAATGTTTGACCAGAAATGTTCTTTTAAAAACAGCCTTGATTGTAAATGTACACATTCTTTTGAGGATATAATTTGAGTTAAATAGTTGATGGGCCGTTTATATGATAGAATCTAAAGACAGACGACCATGTTTACCGTCTCTCCTCCCACCTCCACAGATAGTTATGTCTCCGACACACAAAAACCTCAGCTGAACGGACGTAAACAATCTCGAAGAAAAAGTCAACATCCCCCGAACGCTGTTTATTCATCAGAAAAGCGAGAACATCAATCTCCTGCTGCAAATGGGACGCCTTACATCGGCCAACTCTTCTCCCCCCTCTTTTCCCGCCTTCCTCTCATCTGTTACTGTGCCTTTTTTTTTTCCTGTAATATTTTCCGAATACTGCCAAAGAGAGTATTTTAACATCTGGAAGCCATCCCCCCCACCCCAACCCCAAGACTCCATTTGCTGACTGCAATCATTTGGTTTATAAGTTCCCATGAAGCACCCCGACACAAAGAAAGTTAAAAAACTGTTTCACCATATGCTCCATATGACAGTCCTAAACAAACACCTCGGATAAACCGTGGTGGCCGGTGTGGTGTGTATACGGGACCTAAACACTGGGTGAGGAGGACAGAAAGGAGGCGTATAATCAAGTCATGGAGCAAAAATGTACAACATATGGTTTTAATCAAGATCCGTATGTGGACCTGGTCAGGTTCACAGGTCTTAGACGTTGTAGGATTTGGGTAGAAAAAAAAAAGAAAAGAATTGTTGTGATGTCAGCCGAGTTGGCATCAACAACTGGAAGTCATTAGGAAGACAAATATGACCTCATGTTGGGTTGTCCGTGTGGAAAAGTTGAGCTAAACGCTAGCTTGCTTGCGTCTCGAAGACCTAAACTGTTTGAATCCTTCGACTTTGTTTCAAGACTGTTTCCACAATTACCACTTAACTATAATAAGGGCTTTTAGCATTGTGGTTGATAGCATAGAAGCATTAGCATCCTGTGATTTTAGGCATTAAGTTCTGTCCCAGCGGTTCAGTGAATTGAATATTGGTTAGCAACGGCTAAAGCAAAACAAGCTATCTAGCTAGGCTATATACAAGAAACACATTAACAAGTTAAGTCAATCACTAGTTCTTAGTACCTGAAATTGTTGAGATTTGACCTAATTTACTTTTGGGTGACTGCGAAACAGTTAAATTAGTCAGGGATGGTTAACAAATCTAGATCAATTTGTAAACAAGTCAGACAATTTGATAGCTGGATTCTGTTACTCTGTTGAATACGTGCTAAACTATGACTGTTTGACAATAAAAAAAAACGTTACTCTGATTTGATCCCTCCATCTTTAAACAAACAAATCCTTTCAAAATGTCTTGTTGTTTTTATTTTGGAAATGTGAGTTTAAATAGTAAAGCTTTCAGTCAAATAAAATGTTGGGTACCATTAGCATAACAATGCTAACCCCTTGAGAAAAATTGTAAGTTGGCCGCATCCCTTCTCTTTGAGACATGACACATGTTCTTAATTTTTGTCGTTTTTTTGTATTCAGACACATAACGTGTTACAGTTTACAGCCAATCATTTGCAAATGCAACGTAAATCAATAGCTACTCTTGAAGATTAAAGGAAGCTAATAATGGTAAAGGTGAACTTTTAAGATGTAGCTTGTTAGAGTCAGAAGGTTGTAAAGATCTTAGGATGGTGGGTTCAACTTTCATTACATCCACTGGTCCACAAAAACCAGCCTCTTCCTGCACCAGGTAATCTTCACTGGCTTCACGCTCGGTCAAACCGGCAGCTCCGAGCTCACTCTTTCTTGATCTCCGCTGCCAAATAATCCTCCTGTGCGAGCAAAACTGTCAGCACATGTTGGAACATCTGACTCTTATATCCAGATCTGCTCAAGTGCGCCGACTTCCACATTTGCTTTAAACGTGTGCTCGGTCTTCAAAGGCAACGTATTGGTTTTTTTTTTCCTTCCTTGAATTCCGCAAACGTCTGGACACGCAAAGAACCTCTTTCCATCTGCTCTCCTTTGCTAAAGTCTGAGGAACGATGGTAATGGTTCACTTTTGTCAACTGCTGCTTAATTTTCCTTATAAAAGCCTCATTAAATGGGAGTTACACTTAATTGAGGCACAGTGTCGTCTGGCATCCAGCTGGTTTGACGGACACGAATGCTAAAGAATGAACAACACCTAAAACAATGTACCACAGCATTGAATTGACTTGAATGGACCTGACATTGAAAAAAAAACTTTTTTTCCTGGGATTATTTCAGTAAACCTTTCCCCATCAATAGAAGAAAGAATCAACTACACGACCAGCATTTATAACTTCATGAAAAACCTTTTAAAGTCATAACATTTAAAAGATAAATAAAAAAAAGACTCTCCATCGTGGCTAATCTTGCATTTAGCCAAAGATTTGACAATGTTTTCATCTTAGTCAAGAGATAAACTTAAGTTGTATAGTATTTTAAGGAGAATGAATCCGTCGCAATTCAAATTGACAATAGATTTTTAAATTTAAACATTTTTTTGTATTAAGCTAGTATGTATTTTCCTCAAAATAGTGTTGATAAATTTGACTTCGACATATATAGTTTATTAAAAAAAACTCATTTAACGTTAACATTTTTATATTTATATAATTTTAAAATTAAAGTGATGAGTTGAAGAGGTTTCATGAAACAGCTGATGAAGCTTCATGAAGCAGTCCCATTATGTTCAGAGTCCACTAGATGGCGTCTCTGTACCATTTTCCCTCGTTTTATATCAACTGTTCTAATGAAACATCATTTTTAAATTGATGGCGCCACCTACTGACCTCTAAACAACATGAAACTGTTTCATGAAGCTTCATCAGACCATCACTAGTTTCATGATGCAATACGTTCATTTTCAAAGGCCACTTGACTGCGTTTTTTCCTGAACGGAAAATAAAATGAAACACCCATCTTTAAAACGAGAGCGCCACCTACTTAAACGTGAAAATGACCAAAACAGCATCATAAAACCTCATTCACTGTTTCACGAAACCTTATCAAATATCACCAAGAATTTGGCTAAAGGACGAATACACTTATTCTGAGTTTATATTTTAGATACTCAATTAAAAAGTAAGGAGAAATATCAGTTTTAACAATATTGGAAAATATCCTGAACTTACGCTCAAAAGACTGAAATATTTACAAAAATAATTTCCATTTAACTTAAAATAAAGTTTCAAGTAGTTGAAAATGAATTAAAGAAGTATTGTTAATCACTGTTTTAGTACAGCCTTTTTTTATATAGGGGGCGCTATTCTCAATTTTTCTAAAGCCATCTTTTTTTCAATTGTACGCAAACGTATACCAAACTTGTACATAAAGTGTATCACCGTGAACCACAAGGAGGAGCAAAATCATTTTGCCAACGAAAACTCAGAACGTTAAAAGTTTAAATTAAAACAATAAAATCTATCAACTCTTGACTTCATCCCAAATCAACTTTCCAGCATTTTTAGCAAATACATCTACAATAAAAATGCCTTTTTTTTTTTTTTTTTACTCTCTTGGCTTCACCAAAAACATGCAAAAAGTCCAACTCTCAGGTGTTTTCCACTGATCCTACATCTTCATGTCTCCTCACATCTGCACCGAATTAACATGTTTTCCCGTATTTCAAATGGTTTCTGCAGATGTGTGATACAGGCCAGCCAGAGGAACAGTGGAGGGGACGGGGAGGGGGGGGGATGTGGAAGAACATAATGAACGTTCCAAAGTACTTCAGGAGTCATAGAACACCCCAAAAAGGTGCTGCTTTTTCCACTGTGCCTGAAGGTGACATCACCGGCAATTACAGTCTCAGAAACATCTCAAGTTATCATCTTGTTTTTTGGTTCAAATCTGTGCCGTGAAAATCAATGTAGCAAAAGGAAAAAAAAAAGAAGAAGGTACTCACCATCAGTTGCTTGACATCTTACAATCAAAACCTGAGATATCGACACCGCCAAAAAAAGGACAATCCTCAAATGCAAAAAGCCCATCATGTCTATAGAGCCGACATGAGCCGTCCGTGTGAGAGAAGAAAAAAGGGGGGATGAAAAGAAGGGAAAAAAAAAAAAAAGAAGGGTTATCACTGCGACACCATGAGCGCCTCTCCTTGTAAGCAGCAAGCAGACCCAGCCCAGACTGCGTGAGTGTTTTTTTTTTCCTGTAGTTACAGCTTTAAATGAGAAGAATGCTGGCCAGCCTAATTTTCCTCCCCCTTTTGTCAGCCCTCTCCCATCCTCTGAGCGGCCGAGGGAGAGCTACACCCATGTTCCCGGGCGGCTCTTCCTACATGCAAAAAACCTCATCACCAGATAAGCTGAAAAAGATTTAGACGAAAAAGTCTCCCTCAGAAGTCGGAGCGTCGTAAAAAGTTGTTTTTTTTTACGGGCGTCTCCGCCGCAACAAAGTTGAGCTTAAGGAATCGCCTGTTTTTTTGCTTTACGGCACAAATAAAAAAGTAAGAATAGACTTTATTATTCGTGCTGATGAAGATCTGCCAGTTTCTTCGTTGGTAGAAGATGCTCAGACAAGACCAGATAGAAGGGTTTAGGAGGGACACGGTGGGTGGTCGATCCTGCTGGTGGTCATGAGAACCTGGGGTGTAAATTTAGACAGATATTTGGGGTCAACACCTCTCGACTTATATTAGGAGACTCTGCCCTCCTGGACTAGTAGTACTAGTAGAAGAATCTGTTGGATTTGAGGTATTTTTGTTCTAGTTTTTATCAGTTTTTAACTGATTTGAAATGAACATTTGGTCTCCAATCTAGTCCATAATGTTACAACGTTCTCATGTTTCAACACTGAAGACTAGCAACAACAACAAGAATCTACCTAATTGTCATTAAGGAAGGGTTAACTTAACTGAAATAGACATCAAGTCACAGTTCAATCAAACTTAAATTACCGTAAAGTTAGGTTTAATTTAGCTTAAATTTCCATCAAAGTATGTTTAACTTTACTTTAACCATCAAAATGTGAGGGATAAAGTAACTTGGACTAAAATAAGTTAGGGTTAATTGAACTAGAACTGTAATAAATGTAGAATTAACATGCTTGAATTGTCTCTCAGTTAGGCTCAACTGAACTTCAATTGTCATCAAGTTAGACATTACTTCAGTTGAATTGTCGTCAAGTTAGGTTTAGCTTGTCTTCAATTCTCATCAAGTAAGTGTTGACTTAACATACATTTTCATCAAGTTACAGTTAAAGCTAACTTGAAATATCATCAAGTTGGGCTTTATTTAGCTCAAATTTCCATCAAACTATGGTTAACTTTACTTTAACCATCATAAATTGAGAGATAAATTCACTTGGACTAAAATAAGTTAAGGTTGATTTAACTAGAACTGTTATAAATGAAGAGATAACTGAAAGTTAACTGGATGGAATTGTCTCCCACCCAACTGAACTTCAATTGTCATCAAGTTAGACACAACTTAAGTTAAATTGTCGTCAAGTTAGGCTTAGCTTTTCATTAAGTAAGGGTTAACCTAACTTAAATGGACATCAAGTTACAGTTAAATCTAACTTGCATTACCATCAGGTTAGGCTTAGTTAAGCTTAAATTTCCACCAAGTATGTTTAACATTACTTTAACCATCAAAAGGTTACGGTTTTACCCTTTCTTTACTGAGATGTATAAAGCATCCATCCATCCATCCATCCATCCATCCATCCATCCATCCATCCATCCATCCATCCATCCATCCATCCATCCATCCATCCATCCATCCATCCATCCATCCATCCATCCATCCATCCATCCATCCATCCATCCATCCATCCATCCATCCATCCATCCATCCATCCATCCATCCATCCATCCATCCATCCATCCATCCATCCATCCATCCATCCATCCATCCATCCATCCATCCATCCATCCATCTCTTTACTTAACTTGGACTATCACAAGTTATGGTTAATTTAACTTGAACTGTAATAGATGTAGAGCTAACTGAGAGTTAACTAGCTTGAATTATCTTTCAATGAGGCTCAACTAAACTTGAATTGTCATCAATTTAGACATAACTTTACTTGAATTGACAAAAAGTTAGGGTTCATTTAACTCAAGCTGCATCAAGTTAGGCTTAACTTTTCTTGAAATGTCGTCAAGTAAGGCTTCACTTGAACTACCATAAATTAGGGTTAACAGGTTGAACTGTCATTATTTAAGGGCTATCAAGTTAGGCTCAACTAAACCTGAATCGTCATCAAGTTAAGGTTACCAAATATTACTGAAAGCATCTGTGTCACAGCTTCAGACGCTCTTCAAAGTGTAGCGTCTCTGCTGTGGCTGGATTCTACTCTTTCCTTGGGTTCAATTAAAGATATTTAATTGTTTTGGTTTAATGTGATGGAGTTGTCACTGAAACCAATAGGACTTTTAAACCTAAATAATTGAATACTCAGAAACTAAGTAGGTCTGAATAAGAAGCAGACCACGCTTCCTTTTTATAGTCCAGTATCACAGCTCATCATTTATAAAATCAAAAGTCACAAAATTCTGTGAGCAAAAAAAGTGGGATGTTTATGGACTCTGTTAAAACAAAAATGAGGTCATGATCTACGTTGTGTCGAGACTGTTGAGATCCTCCCCTGCTCCTCCGGCACGTCATCACTTTGGGAACACGAGGAACATTCACCTTCCCTAATTGTTGCCAATGTTTCTGACCGAAGCGTTTCCAGCCGAAAGAAATCCAACTCTGACAGGAAACAGCTGCGGTGCCGTTCACAAGGTGCTAAACGCTGCAGGTAATTGGCTTTCCATCGCTCCGTGTTTGTAACGGGGAGGTCAAGAGATGAAGCTAATGAGAGAGACAGCTGTTTTCTCACCACCACACACACACTCACACACACACACACACACACACACACACACACACACTCACACACCCATCCCGACTCCTCCTTCCTGTATGTGAGTCCAAACACCAGTTGTGTTTCCTCCAGAGGGAGGAAGCAGCAAACACTCTCAGTTGTCACACAGTCGCTAAACACTTTGTCAATACGTACAGACTTGTTTGAGACGAGGGTGAGATGTCAACTTGTTCATTAGTTTTATAAAAAATAGACGAAAATTCACAGTAGAAACACACAAAATTACAAAATAAACTATGAATGGAATTGGGATCAAAGAGGTTCCGAAAAAATAGAATTTACCTCCAATGGCCAGATGAGTTTGAAACCCTCAACGAGTGACGAGCTTCATGAAACAGTGTCATGTTGTTCAGAAGTCGGTAGGGGGCGCCATCTTAAACCAAAAATGATGTTTCATTAGAACATTAGAACAACGCCATCTAGTGGACTCTGAAAATAATGACACTGTTTCACGAAGCTTCGACAGACCATCACTACCCTCATCTAACGGTATGATTTTATCTCTACTTGATGTAGGATTCTTTGCCTTTATTTTCTTTTTTTAATCTATAAAAATATTTTACGAAAATGTCTTTCGCAGGAAGTATGAGTTCTATTTTTTCTCTTTTCATTTTTGGATTTTCGACTACTTGGAAATCTCTGTTCCTGACCTTACGCGAAACATTGGCATCTTTAAATCACACAAAATCAACATAAAAATGAATCGACTTTTGTTTTGAGCTAACTGTTCAGCTGGCCACATAAAATCCCTAGGCAGGGCCAGGTTTGGCCCCCGAGCCTTAAGAACACTTCTGTATTACTTCTCTTCTGAGATTATTTGACAACTTCAGGATGGAAACAAACTACTGTTTTTTACATTTCTTACTAGGTATTTTCAAATACATTTGGTTGTTCTACTTTAACCCATTAATAAATCCTAATTTCTGCCAGCCTCATATATGTCGACTTGATGAGCTACTAAATAATATTGTTTATGTGTGAAAATTATTGTGACCATTGAAGAAAAGAAAAACACAAAAAACTATTGAATACATAAAAATGATGTACACATATTATTTATTAAATAAAAAGAACCAGCTCAAAAATGTATTAAAACCTATGTTTATAACTTTATAAAAAAAGACCATACAAAACTTTTATTCTAGGAGTCAAAAGAGGTCTCTCAATCTCAAAGAAATTAAATGTACATAAAATTAGTTCTGATTTGTTGATGAAGCTTCATGAAACAGTGACATGTTGTTAAGAGGTCAGTAGGTGGCGCCATCAGTTTAAAAATGGATTGGAAAAAAAGGAAAATAGTTCAGAGACGCCATCTAGTGGACTCTGCTTACTGAAGCTTCATCAGACCATCACTAAAAATGGCAATTCTAGTTGATGTAAATTGTAAATATCCAAAAATCAAATCAAAGAAATATGTGATTAGAAAGCGCCTTTATTTAAATAAAGTCACCTAATACCAAAGTATCGATCACAAAAAAAGAAAACAAGATTTTGTTCTTACAACAACACCCGCTCAGGTACAACTTGTTTCCATGGCGATGCCTGGCAAACATTTGGATTTACGACATTGAGAAACTTTTGTTGCTCGTTCTTCTTGTACTCTGGTTTCTCAAAGATTAAAGTTAATCCACGAGACAGAATTCCTCCAAACTCTCCTTGGCTTTCTTGTAAACTAAGTTACTGGCGCGAACAGGAAGAATGCTGCAACACATGGAAGGCACATGGAGATATCTGCAGGCAGATGCCGAGCGTCGCTGAAATCTGACACCAGGTGGATTTGTATAGGTGGAGTTTGGAATAAATTATGTGATTTAATATTTCAATAAAAATAAAATAAACACTCCCACGTAGAATTTTTAGATGGGCTCAAGTCCACTATTAGAAAACTGTTAAGGTTTATTATACTGTTATAACTGTTAGATAACAATATAAAAAGAGAGTTAAAAAATCATATATATTTTATTTATTATTATTTATAATAAAGTACTGTATATAAACTTGAGAAATTAATATTGTATTAATTTTGTGTCTAAAAAGTTGTTGTTTTTTGCAGAGAATTGTTGAACATTAAAAAAAAAAGACCTTGATATATAATGATTACTAAGTAAATGTAAGTGATTCATGAAAATAAATAGAAATAAAAATGTTTTAAGATCTGGATCAAAAATATCTTTATGATGAAATTTAAAAAAAATACAAATAAGTAAAATAATTCAATCAAAATAACAAAATAAGTTCAGGCAAAAATAATAAAAATGTCAAACAATAAATATATATTTAGAAAAAATAAGAAAAACTGCAATGTTAATATTTTTTTAAATATATTTAGCCTGGTGCAATAAATAGCAAAAAAAAAAGTATATTTTATTGTTTAAAAAAGTATTTCAGTCGGAGAACACATTGAATTTATGTAGAAAAAATTAGAGAGATCTTTAAATTAAAGTTATTGCCGAAGAGTAAAAAAAAACAGAGGTATTTGAAAATAAACAAAATAAAGAAATAAACAAAGCAATTTTACAGGAAAATAATAAAATGAAAAATTGTATCATGGACCTTATACACTAAAAAAAATCAGGAAATTAATTAAAAAAAAACAAGGATTTGTTTTCAGGCCTTTGGGTCACCCTAACCCTGAGATCACACAAGGGTTAATATAAATAAATGGAATATTAAGAGATTTGGAAGATACACAAAGATTATAACCGTTGTTTCCTGAATTTAAATTATGGTTTAGAAGGATGTCAGCGTCTTAACACATCTGAGTGAAAAGCACTGGAGGATAAAATCCTCCAACACGTTCTTCATCCAGGCCAACGCTGGACGTCCTGCACCGGAAAATTCTCCTCTTTCTCCACCGTGTACTTGAACAGTCGTCGGCTGCCAAGACTCTGATGACTTCCCCCTTCTTTCCGAACATGAAGTCTTGGCTGTGGGATCATCTGCTTTAGTCATCTCGTCCCAAAAAACCCCCCGTGGACAGAGAGGAGAAGCGAAGGAAAAGGGAATCAAACGATGAGCGACAACATGGCACAAGACGAGGATCATGACATTACGGAAGGTGATTTAAAGGTGTAGCGTAATCCAAGAGCAACAAACAAAGATTTGGAGAAGCTTGTCGGAGATGAACGAGTCGTTAAAGTGTCTGGAAGGGAAGTCGACAGACGGGATCTCGGATCCTCTGTTACATCAGTGACTTTCTGTCCTTTTAAAACCATTCAATTTGCAATAAAAACTTCAGTCGTTGGTTTTTCCATTCACTCATTCACTGTTTTTGATTTGTACGGTTGATAAAAGGATGGGAATTGAACCATTTCACGGAATCCCCAATAATTCTCCTGCATTGATTCGAATTCTTTAACAAAAGTTCCACAAAATATTTACATTTTAGAGGAAAATAAAGATACGTTTTCCCCAAAAAATGATGGTTTGAATAAAGAAACCATTTAAAGAAAAGAAAAAATCTGAAAAAATTGTGTCTCAAGCATGTTCCGAGCTGGGTTTTACTGATTCCTTTAAAAAAAAATGAACAAATGTTTGTTTTGTCACATGAACAATATCATGATTTATTCCCCACAATTGAGGATTATTGGTAGATTATAATGGTTTAACCAGTAACTTGACCCTAACTGGCCACTTTGATCCTGTAATCCTAAACTCATTTGAGCTGCACGACCATGTTATTCCGAACATGAGGCACATTTCCGGTTCTACGCCGTGGCATGAGTGTAGAGGAAAACCTCCGTCGGGTGTTGGGGGGTTGGGGGGGACCCCGCTTGAACCCCCGGAGAAACCGATCACTTCCTTAGTTTTTTCTGGTGAACTCTTGAGCGCCAGAGAGGGGCCTTAAATAAACAAGTCAAAACAACCTTTTTAAATTTATCTGGAGATCAGAGGACTTTGGCGAGTCGCTATGTGACCTTCGGCACCGTTTGTCACTCATTGACATTGATCGGTAATAGTGAGAATACCTTCTTTTTCTTTTTTTTTTCAAAAGAATGTCAACAAAACAAGCCCCGACAAACTTCTTAAAACGCTTCCAATTAGAATGAGGGCCAAACGAATGAAGGAAGAAAAGCAATAACGCAGCAGTCATCAGTCACAGCTTGTCCACGTGGACGGCAGTCGAGGAGGTTTTTTCTCTCCCACGTGGGTGAAGGTTCAAGTGCTACTCAGAGAGAAAATAAATGAGTTTGATGACGAAAGTACAGGAGAAATAAAAGTGATTATCACAAAGGGTGGAATTTAGGGACTAACTTTTAGGATTTTTTTAAATTTAAAATTCACTCGATTTCTACTCACCCTCATAAGGGTTGGGATTATTTTCAGAGTAATTTGTTCCTTTTTAGAGTTATAGACAAAAATGTTTGTTCATTTCAATGTAGCGACTGGATCTCAGTTGTCTTCATCTTCATCTTCGTCCAAAAAGACACTTTTAAACTTGATTTTAGCAAAAGTTTAAAGGCCAACATGCTACACAGACAGGAAGTACTTTGAGTAAATATCGCGAGCGCTACCAGTGTAGACAGTAGACTGAAGGTGGACGTGATAATGGATTTACATTTTTGTCTACATCTCTTAAAAGGACAAGATTACTCTGAAAATAATCTCAATCCTAATGAGGCCGATCAACATTATGGATGAACTACCACCTTAAAACCATAAAAAGGCATTAGCTGGTATTTTCATTGACCACATTTTTCCGATATTAAGATACTGTTTCAATCAACTGGTTGCTAAGGAGCCACAGCTGACCCACCGCTAGTCTTTAACTCGGCCAAAATAAATAAATACAGTCATCCTTTTTTAGCAATTTATATCAATATTACCAAACTTTCACAGTGTTTTGCCAGGTAAATTTAAGTGTTTTAGTACTTTATCAAGCAACACAAATTCTCTTTAAATGTAATTTCAGTGGGTATCAATACTTAAATTACTGGTAAAAGACTAGCACTTTTCTAGACAGCCTCAAGTGGACACTCAATGAACTGCGGCTTCTTGCACTCCAGCAAGGTATGATGTTATTCTATGTTTGTTTCCTTTTAGGTCTTTGTGTTATTTCCTTTAATCTATGCACTTTATATTTGCACTTTGTCATCTCTTTGCCCTTTGTTATTACCCTTTCTTTTATGAAACTTGCTTTACTTTATATCGTCTCAGATCTCCAGAGGGTTTAATAAAGTCAATCTAATCTAATCTAATCTTATTTTATCTATATCTGTTGACTACTGACTGTTGGCTCTTTGTTAAACCACAAGTCCAACAGTAAAATGAGAAGACAATGGGCAAATATAAACCACAAATTTAAACAATATAACAATAAATATCATATCTGACAGGGGGGAAGTAGCAGTAAAAACCTGGGATGGAGTAGAGAGATTCTTTTTGTCCATGGGATGCGAGAATTCATATAAACAAGTATGTTTGCAACCAAGCGGGAATAATTAAAGTGCTAAAAGAGTGGCTAGTTTTGCTCACTTTCTTAGGAAAGCAACAGTAAACCTTAACCATACAGTTTGTGTTGCTAGCTTGAAAAGAAACTACGGAGGTTTCACGTCTGGTGTCCACACCAAAGTGGAGTGACCAGAGCAAATAAGCGGTAAACGGTTTTTCAGCATGGCCTAACGTCCGACCACATGTCCTCCTGGTTTTCTACATGGCTGCGGGAAATGATTTGCACCTTGTGGAAAATGTGAGGAGAAAAAGTGAGGCCACAGAGCATGAGTCATTGGCCAGATATCTTTGAGGGGGGATGGGAGTCTCGTAGTCGAAGTTCTGGACTCAGACATTTGTTTACGCTCCAGACATAAGAGTTGGGAGGCGAGAGTGAGGGGGAAAGATGGGCTGAAGAACTTAAAAGGTACAATCGAACAGAATTTCTCTTCTTTCGCACTGATGGACATGTTTGGATTCTTTATGTTTCAAGAGCCAAAATCCAAGATATTTTTTTAGACAAGTGATGTAATGAAAAACAGCAGTTTTTACTAAGATTGGTGGACGGTAACTTCAGCGATGACTGTGTTTTGTAACAAATCACTGCTAGCTAAAGATATGCTTCCAGATAGGGCTTTTTCACAGTCTACTAGATGGCTGCCTCTGAACTATTTCTAAACTGATGGCACCACCTACTGACCTCTAAACAAAATGACACTGCTTCGTGAAGCTTCATCAGTACATCACTAGCGAAGCCATAGAGTTTGCTCCTAAAACTACTGCTAAGTAAGATAATCGGACCCACTGAGAGTCTTTAAATAGCCCATAAGAAGCATATAGGATTATACTTTTTTTTTTTGGCAATTGACACTTTGATTTTGGAAAATTAAATAACAAGCTAACCAAGCTATTTTAGACAATATTTTGAAATTTTGAGCTTTCCTGCTGTTTAAGGGCTACTGGACCAATATTTCGCTGTTCGTTTTAAACGTCCTCTAGTGAGCCATTTTGTCCATTTGTGCGTCATGACAACAAACACACACCCAGTCAAAGGTTTTACTAATGCTCTGGTACAAAGGCAAAATTAAATTTAAATTAATATCCCCAACTGTCCCACATCTTATAAACAGGTTCTAGTGCTAGTTCTCATGCTCTCAAGCCAACGATTAAAATGCTTGAAATGTTGCCGAAGCACAAACATTATTGAAGCCAGAAGGGAGTTACATATGTTCTTACACTAATCCAGGGAAAAGAAGAAGAAGAAAAGTCACTGAAGCCAATGATTTTCCCTGCCATCCTCTCAACATTTCCGTTCCAAGAATTTGAACACTGAACTCCCAGGATAACTGCGTTTTCCCTGATGAGCTTCCTGATCTTCCCCCTGCAGCCCAAACGCAAGAATAACACAAAAGAATGCTAAAGTACCATATCACTCTTTCTAAGCTCAGCAAGACATTGGTTCCAGGTTGGTTTGATATTGTAGGTTATGCTTTCGCTTGATGCAACAAACATTTGGATATTTGAGTATCTTTGTAAAACACTAGCTGCTTAGAGCCTAAATACAGTGTAAACAAACTAGATAAAAATCAAATTTATATTAGGTAACAATTAGCATACATCAATTCACCAAGCTTTGTGACGATCACACCTTCACACAGGACTGCACTTGACTGGGAGTTGCTGCCGGTTTTAGCGCGGCTTATAGCACTTTGCATAGCCTCGGGTCCTTGCTAGCTGTTCTGTGGAAACTGGCTGACAGTAGAGATGTTCATTCTTTCTTTCGTTACTTTTTCTTGGGTGAATGTCTTTATTTGTTTAAATGTGAGAGCGCTAGAAGCACTGTTCATGTTTGGAAAGTAAGGGCTGGAGAAACACGTGACAGGACATGCTATCTCACATAGTTTCCGACCAAAGTTGATGTATGTTTATGCTAAGCACTTTAAAACATTATTCAAGGTCTAGAAATATCCCAAAGTAGGTGAAATCCATGGATCTGGATCATCAATTTGATTTTTGTTTCTGATGTCTTCAGGCTTAAATCCGACAGCTAACATCCCGAAAGAATATGGAAAAAGTAAAAGTTTGCATAGAATACAGGGTTAAATTAGAGGGGTTATGGTGTAATGGCAAAAGCAGAACTTCTCCAAACCGTCGCGACCACAAGATTCTGCAAACGGAGGCAGAAAAAGTCCTATAGCGTTAGTAATATGACCATCTCATCTCACCAGGCGCTCTGAGGCCGGGGTCAGAACGAACCCCAGAGTCCCTGGGAATGTCAGTGTGAGATTGTCTCTCACATAACACACTCTCTCCCACCTACTCTTTGAGTTTGGATATATAAAGCACAAATGTTTTTAAAAATCACGGGTGACAGACAGAATTGTTGTAGAGTTAACGCTTGTTTATGTTGCCTCATGTAAAGTTTAATCTACAATATATTTAAAAAAAATTGAACAATACAATGTTCCAACCAATCAGAATCATATGTCTCAATTAAGACACAATAATGACATTATAAGGTGTGGTTGAGTCAAAGCTATGTGCTTGGTTTGGAACATGATGGGTAATTGGACCAGTTAGTTTGGCTCTGCATAAGTGGGCCAAAAAAAAATTGAAAACAAAACACAGCCTTAATGACGTCTGACTAGCGTCATCTGAGCAGAGTGGCTAGAGGGGAAGATTTGAATGGCATCGAAAGTGAGTCAACTAGGAGTAGCTTGGTGGCATTCAAACACTAAACTACAAATATTAAAAGAATAGAAGACAAACTTCTGAATCATGTTAAAAATAAATACACCTTGTGTTTAACCCTCATTTAAACATTAGTTTTGGGTTACTGACCAGGGGATAACACAAGGGTTAAAAAGGAAAGCCAAAATGTTATCAGTGCTATTTGTGGTCGACTGCAGTGTCAAAGGGCGACATTCTTAGAGGTCTTTCATCATTTGAGCATCTAAGCGTTGTTCAACTTCTATCTGATATGAGCTTGAGATGACATGAGTTTTATTATTTTTTGTGTTCGGCAGTGACGGAGGAGATGAAGGCTTGACTGTGCCAATAACCACACTGTACTTATCATTGGCACTGATTTCATCTTTGACGTCACGTTAATTTCTTCTGCATATTTGAATCTTCCTAACCCTTAACTAAAGAGCAACGACAAATCTTTGACATGTTTAAGAAAAGGAAATGTGGACAAGGTTTGTTAGAACACAGAGAAAACATACTTGAGGGAATACTGAATAAATGCAATGATGTTTTCTAGGGAGCCTTTTAGCGAAAAATCCCAGAATAGCTTCTCGGGCCCCTACATTTAGTTAGCTATCTTGATATGCATTAGCTACAAAACTTCTTTTTCACAATAAGATCAACTGTATTTTGAAAGCTGTAAGAACAAAAGAGCCTTGCAAGTTCCTCTATGCCTGGGGGGGCGTGGGGGCCAAAATCCTATTTATCAAACTATCCGTAAAAGTAAGTCTGATTGCGATATTTTGTTTATTCTTGGTGGCTAAATTTATCTTAAATAGATTGTCCTCCTCAATAAAGATCATCAAGCAAATGTTTTTCCTTCAAAATGATTGTAACCCTTTGTAGATTGATGCCATAGCCTAACTATCTGTTGGGCCACAGAAAATGTCTTGGCTGGACTGGATTTAGCCCCCTGGCCATGAGTTTGAAGCATGTGCTCTATCCAAATCTTAAATCTATGCATATATCTCACAAGTATAACTTTAAATGTCTGTTTTACTCGTGAGACTTGAAATTGAGAAAATCATGAGGCAATTATTTTCCATTCAGTCCTGACGTTTCCGCCGAGCAGAAGCTTCTCTGCAGATAATTACAGAGTATAAAACAAATGCAAGTTCCCTGGTGATGTCACGCTTTTTATTTCTTTCCACAGCTGAAGGGGTAGGTCTGGGGGGGGGGGGGTGTTACACAGGCTTTCCTTTAGCAGCCCCTCCTACAGATGTGGAAACCAACCCCCTGCGTGGGCGTCTGGTGAGTGGAGGTCCAGTCCAGGAATGTAGCGATTCATCACCCTGAGGTCCGTGAGTCAAAAGGAAAGATGTATAAATCCCTCGAGGAACACAGTGACGGAACTCTTAAGGGGAAAAAAAGTTTACAACGTGTTCGCCACAATATGACCTTTGTGCAACTTAAAAAATGGGAGAAACTGGAACCTATTCGACTCTCAAGCTCATTATGAGCAAACGTTTGTTTCATACCGGCTAATAAACTTCTCACCTCGGCTCCTGTGACAAGAGTATCAGTTGTCTCCGAGACATGCCCGAGCAGCGAGCCCCGACTGTGTGCAGAGGCCTGAAAGCAGAGGCATCCAGCTGAGTGATGGAGGAGAAAAAGTTGACCCGAGGCAGGTAAAAGTGCATCGCTGATCTCTGAGTAATGACAGCTCTTCACAGAGCTATTTATTCAAGCGTGCACGTCTGCAGTGGGTGCAGGACGAGCGAGCGCTGCTGGGCCTGCAGAGATCTGAGAGGAACTTATTTTCATTTATAAAGCTGAGATGTCAACTTTCGTTCGGCCCGCCTTCCCTTGTCGTGCAACGACTTGTACGTACAGAGACAAACTGTTGTTTTCACGGAAAGTTAATTATCTGACATTCTTTACAGTTACAAAACCTAAAGAAAATTGACCACTAATGATCTACATTTTTTTTTACTTTTAAGTCTTATTTTCCAGTTAAAGCAAAACATTTTTTTTTATATATACGTATAACTTATATATAATAATAATCAAATAATTATGATTATATAATAATGTATATGCATACTTCCTGACCAGTTGATAGACCACTTCAGCCGAGACAAATACAATACCAAAAAGCATCATATTCATACCAAGAAGAGACCAAAGACAAAGACAATTGACCATCGAGACAACATCAAGACCAAGATAATTGGGAAAAAGACAAGACGTAGAACATAGACATGTCTTACCAACACCGGAGATCAAGATAAGACAAAGACCACAAGTCAATTAAGGACAAGACTGTCGACCATTTAGACCTATGACAAGGACCACAGACTATCAAGACAAAGACTAGACCATTACCATAGACCTTTGAGACCAAGACAAGACCAAGAGCATAGACCATTTGAGAACAAGGCAATCGACTGACTAGACTTAGTCAGGACCAAGACCATAGACTTCCGAGACAATGACAAGAACAGGACCATAGACCTTTGAGACCATGAAGTGACCAAGACTATAGTCTGTTGAGACAGAAACGAGATCAAGACCATAACCGGTCGAGACCAAGACAAGACTAGGACCATAGACAATTGAGAACAAGACAAGACCAAGACCTTAGACTGATAAGAACAAGTCTGACTAGACCTAGTCATGACCAAGACCGTAGACCACAGAGACAAAGAAGAGACCAGGACCATAGACCGTCAAGACAAAGACAGGACCAAGATCATTGACCGACCATAGACACTGGCGATCAAGACAAGATAAAGACCAAAGACAATTGAGAATTAACAACACCAAGAAAATAGACTGTCTATAAAACCAAGACCAGATCATCGACCACCCTCTGTTTCACTTGGCCCTAAAAGCTCGATGGTAGGGAAGGTTTTTGTTCCAACCAGTCAAGCACACATGAGTTAACAAATCAGGACTCGGCTGAAACCAGCAGCACCTGAATGACAATCAACTGATTCCAGTTTTCACCTGAATGATTCAACTATACTGTTTGAGGACCGAGTTGAATACCCCTGCCATAGACTGTCAAGACCAAGACTGTGGTGACCGAGACAAGACACCAGGAATAAGTAGCTTCAAGAAACATTAATAAAAGAAAGGGTCAGTGTCTGGAGTTCAAAGTAGCATTTATCTGTATTTCAGGACAAAACTTAAATTTCATTCAGACTTAATGACTCAATTTTCTCTTCTTTGATCTCCATCATGTCTTCTCACCAACTCACTCTACAACCCTCCTGTGTTCCTTCTTAATAGGTGTGAGTTAACACTGAGTCATGTTCCCTGGAAACTTTTTGCACTGAAAACTCAAGAGGAAAAAAGCTACAGTCCGACTCCTTGTTTGGGATTAATGTTGGATTTGAACTGTCTTTGGATGGATGTAATGGATTCTGACACACGTCTAAAAAGCGAGAGAAAGTCTTCCTCCTGGCTTTACAGCTTTGGGTCTCATGAGTCCACCGGGTACTTGTTGAAGTCTTTGTTTAGCCTCTTTTAGCCAGAAGTGTGTGCCAAGCTCGGGAGCTCTAAGATGGACAGTTGGGCAGTGTTTACACAGGTCCTCTCTCGCAGCAGACCGAGTTTCCCTCCATGAGAATGCATCTGGCTTTGTGTTTATGCAGGCGTCGGGCGCTTTCTACGGCCATCCCAGTAAAAACTGTCAAAACAAAGCCGCCGGCTCCATGTTAGCTCCATATGTGGGCGGAGAAAATTTGCACTTTTAAAAGTGGCACTTGGTGTTTTTTTGTAATCAATGTCCTCTGCAATTTAGGTTCCCTTGTGAAACACGCAGAGGTCAAACAATGTTTGTAAGTCTCGGTCGAATAAAACAAAGGCTGTTAAAGATAGAGTCGAACATGTATTTTACTATGTCACACAATCCGTTTATTTAGTATTCCAATTTAGACTTTTATAAAATATTAAGAGAGCAAACGTGTTATTGGTACAATATCTCAATGCCATACTATATGACTATGATAGTTTAGGGTGCCAATAATCTTGCTGTTATCTTGGATTTCAAAAATATATGATTTATTATTGTTTTAATTATTAGTAATACAAGTTTAGGTTTTATTTATTATTTATCTTTTTATGTTTATGTTTCTAATGTGAACTAGGGGAGCGTATTGGTAAGAATCTGATGATACGATATCTATCACAATACCAGAACAATAATACGATATATTGCGGTATATTACGATGCAGTAGTTACAAGTATATATTTGTAGTATTATCGAGTACTTGACTCTGGTGTGGAAGAACGTACAGACCACATGACTCTTGACAAAGTCGTAACTGCTTTCATTTGTTTTGAAACCAAAATATGTCCAAAAATCTGCTTCAAAAGCTGCCTTAGTCGACTGCATCCTCTCGTCCTCAGTCATCTGGCAGGATTTCAATGTTCCTTTAGCTGCAGAGGACATAAAGACTGCCACCATCTAGTTGAAATATATTTTATTTTACTCACATTTAACTGAAAACCATAAAAAAGCTATGGTAAAAAATGAAATCATTTTAAAGGAATTTGTTTTTATTATATGATACTGTATCGAATATCAGTACAGTATCGTATATATTGTGATAATATGTATATTATAGCAGATGAACAGAACAATGTTCGTAGGAAGATTCAACAGCAGCAAACAGAGAAAAGTTAAATAACAGACAGTTTTAAAGCTTCAACAAACAAACAAGGTCAACTCCATGTCAAAGCAATTTTGTATACTTGGTAAAATAAAACATGTAACACCAAAATAATAGTATTTCCTAATCTTCCTATCTTGTATGTTTTAAAAGCTGAGCTTGAATCCCCAGAGACACACGTACGTTCACAATGTTGCTTTTGCTCATAAGTTAGATCAACATCTCCGCACAGAGCTCTGTTGTTCTGTTGTTAGACTCTGTAAATCCTGTGGGAGCTGCAGCACCGCAGATGTTTGCACAGTCGTTAGCTCTGTTACGACTCCAGGCTTTGTTCATGTCGTCTCCAAGTGTCTCTTTCTTTCACGCTTTTCTTTCACATTTTTAAAGATATTTCACTGTCTTTCTCTTTTTATCATTTGTAACACGTTCTATGAGTTTTGTTACACAAGTCTAAGGTTGGATTGTGTTGTTCTCAACTTCAAAATATAGTTTAGTAGCAAAAAGAAAACATTATTTAACTTCAGATATTTAGGTTACTTTCCACAGGAAGTTACGGGTTGCCACGGAGACCGTTGTAGCGGGAGAACGTGGAGAAATGTAAATCAAGCATTTGACCCAAGACGTCTGGTTAAAACATTAGGCCATGAAAGGCGTAGAGTTATTTTTTAGTGATGGGTTGATGAGGCTTCATGAAACAGTGTTCATTTCGAAAGGCCACTAGATGGCACTCACCGTTTTACAATCGTTGGCATTAATCTACAAATTCAAAGGAAATAGTTTATACGAGATTAAAGTCAAAGCAAACTAGTTTAAATGAGATTAAAGTTGTAGGAAAATAGTTTAGGTAGGTAGAACTTTATTGATTGTTTTTTTTCAAAATTATTCACAACCAATACAGCAATTTTTCATAAAAAATAATAATAATAAAATAAGAACAAAGAGAAATAAAGAGAAAGAACAAGATGATACAATCTGAGTCTAAAGATAAAGATAAAGAACATAGATCAAAGAAAAATAACAAAGACAAAGGAACAAAGACTAACATAGAACAGAACATCCAGATACTTTCACTCCACTCCTGCCCCCGAACTCAGAATTGTACAATTTAATAGCCCGAGGAATGAATGAGTCCCTGAGTCTATTTGTTTTGCACCTGGGAAGGAACATTCGTGCACTCATTCTGCTTCTCTGCTCACTGATGACAGTGTTCAGAGGATGACTGTCATCATCCATGATGGACAGTAGTTTGTTCAATGATCTCCTCTCAGCAACTGTCACCAGTGAGTCCAGCTTCATGCCAACCACAGAACCAGCCCTCCTGATCAACCTGTCCAACCTGTTGACACTTCTCTTGGACACATTTCCACCCCAACACACCACAGACTGGTAGAACATGCAGAGGAGCTTCTTGCAGATGTTAAATGATCGAAGCCTCCTCAGAAAGTACAGTCTACTCTGAACCTTCTTATATACATGGTCTGTGTTGCAGGACCAGTTTACTGTCCATCCACACACCGAGGTACTTATAGTTGTCAACTATGTCCACCTCGTCGCCTCTGATGGACACTGGACGTGGCTCTGTCCTGGACCTCCCGAAGTCCAAGACCAGCTCCTTGGTCTTTGAGGTGTTCAGCTGCAAGTGGTTCCTCTCACTCCAGTCCACAAAGTCACGTATCAGACTTATGTACTTGTCCTCGCTGTTGTCCCTGATGCATCCAACAATGGTAGTGTTGTCAGTGGTAGTTTATATAAGAGATTAAAGTCGTAGGAAAATAGTTTATACGAGATTAAAGTCGTAGGAAAATAGTTTATACGAGATTAAAGTCGTAGGAAAATACTTTATACGAGATTAAAATCGTAGGAAAATAGTTTGTACGAGATTAAAGTCGTAGGAAAATAGTTTATACGAGATTAAAGTCGTAGGAAAATAGTTTGTACGAGATTAAAGTCGTAGGAAAATAGTTTGTACGAGATTTAAGTCGTAGGAAAATACTTTATACGAGATTAAAATCGTAGGAAAATAGTTTATACAAGATTAAAGTCGTAGGAAAGTAGTTTATACGAGATTAAAGTCGTAGGAAAATAGTTTATACGCGATTAAAGTCGTAGGAAAATAGTTTATACGCGATTAAAGTCGTAGGAAAATAGTTTATACGAGATTAAAGTCGTAGGAAAATAGTTTATACGAGATTAAAATCGTAGGAAAATAGTTGAGATTAAAGTCGTCGGAAAATAGTTTATACGAGATTAAAGTCGTAGGAAAATAGTTAATACGAGATTAAAGTAGTAGGAAAATAGTTTACACGAGATTAAAGTCGTCGGAAAACAGTTTATACGAGATTAAAGTCATAGGAAAATAGTTAATACGAGATTAAAGTCGTAGGAAAATAGTTTATATGAGATTAAAGTCGTAGGAAAGTAGTTTATACGAGATTAAAGTCATAGGAAAATAGTTTATACGAGATTAAAGTCGTAGGAAAATAGTTTATACGAGATTAAAGCCGTAGGAAAATACTTTATACGAGATTAAAGCCGTAGGAAAATACTTTATACGAGATTAAAGTCGTAGGAAAATAGTTTATACGCGATTAAAGTCGTAGGAAAATAGTTTATACGAGATTAAAGTCGTAGGAAAATAGTTTATACGAGATTAAAATCGTAGGAAAATAGTTGAGATTAAAGTCGTCGGAAAATAGTTTATACGAGATTAAAGTCGTAGGAAAATAGTTAATACGAGATTAAAGTAGTAGGAAAATAGTTTACACGAGATTAAAGTCGTCGGAAAACAGTTTATACGAGATTAAAGTCATAGGAAAATAGTTAATACGAGATTAAAGTCGTAGGAAAATAGTTTATATGAGATTAAAGTCGTAGGAAAGTAGTTTATACGAGATTAAAGTCATAGGAAAATAGTTTATACGAGATTAAAGTCGTAGGAAAATAGTTTATACGAGATTAAAGCCGTAGGAAAATACTTTATACGAGATTAAAGCCGTAGGAAAATACTTTATACGAGATTAAAGTCGTAGGAAAATAGTTTATACGAGATTAAAGTCAAAGGAAAATAGTTTATACGAGATTAAAGTCGTAGGAAAATAGTTTATACGAGATTAAAGTCGTAGGAAAATAGTTTATACGAGATTAAAGTCGTAGGAAAATACTTTATACGAGATTAAAATCGTAGGAAAATACTTCATACGAGATTAAAGTCGTAGGAAAATAGTTCATACGAGATTAAAGTCGTAGGAAAATACTTTATACGCGATTAAAATCGTAGGAAAATAGTTGTGATTAAAGTCGTCGGAAAATAGTTTATACGAGATTAAAGTCGTAGGAAAATAGTTAATACGAGATTAAAGTAGTAGGAAAATAGTTAATACGAGATTACCGTCGTGGGAAAATAGTTTATACGAGATTAAAGTCGTAGGAAAATTGTTTATACGAGATTAAAGTCGTAGGAAAATAGTTTATACGAGATTAAAGTCGTAGGAAAATTGTTTATACGAGATTAAAGTCGTAGGACAATAGTTAATACGAGATTACCGTCGTGGGAAAATAGTTTATACGAGATTAAAGTCGTAGGAAAATAGTTTATACGAGATTACAGTCGTAGGACAATTGTTTATACGAGATTAAAGTCGTAGGACAATAGTTTATACGAGATTAAAATCGTAGGAAAATAGTTAATACGAGATTAAAGTCGTAGGACAATAGTTTATACGAGATTACAGTCGTAGGAAAATAGTTTATACGAGATTACAGGCGTAGGAAAACACTTTATACGAGATTAAAATCGTAGGAAAATACTTCATACGAGATTAAAGTCGTAGGAAAATAGTTCATACGAGATTAAAGTCGTAGGAAAATAGTTCATACGAGATTAAAGTCGTAGGAAAATACTTTATACGCGATTAAAATCGTAGGAAAATAGTTGTGATTAAAGTCGTCGGAAAATAGTTTATACGAGATTAAAGTCGTAGGAAAATAGTTAATACGAGATTAAAGTAGTAGGAAAATAGTTAATACGAGATTACCGTCGTAGGAAAATAGTTTATACGAGATTAAAGTCGTAGGACAATTGTTTATACGAGATTAAAGTCGTAGGAAAATAGTTTATACGAGATTAAAGTCGTAGGAAAATTGTTTATACGAGATTAAAGTCGTAGGACAATAGTTTATACGAGATTAAAATCGTAGGAAAATAGTTAATACGAGATTAAAGTCGTAGGAAAATAGTTTATACGAGATTACAGTCGTAGGAAAATAGTTTATACGAGATTACAGGCGTAGGAAAATACTTTATATGAGATTAAAATCGTAGGAAAATAGTTTATACGCGATTAAAGCCGTAGGAAAACAGTTTATACGAGATTAAAGTCGTCGGAAAATACTTTATACGAGATTACAATCGTAGGAAAATAGTTAATACGAGATTAAAGTCGTAGGAAAATAGCTTATACGACATTAACATCGTAGGCAAACAGTCCATACGAGATTAAAGTCGTAGGAAAATAGTTTATACGAGATTAAAGTCATAGGAAAATAGTTTATACGAGATTAAAGTCGTAGGAAAATAGTTCATACGAGATTAAAGTCGTAGGAAAATAGTTTATACCACATTAAAGTCATAGGAAAATAGTTAATACGAGATTAACGTCGTACGAAAATAGTTTATACGAGATTAAAGTCATAGGAAAATAGTTTATACGAGATTAAAGTCGTAGGCAAATAGTTCATACGAGATTACAATCGCAGGAAAATAGGTTATACGAGATTAAAATCGTAGGAAAATACTTTATACGACATTAAAGTCATAGGAAAATAGTTAACACGAGATTAAAGTCGTAGGAAAATAGTTTACACGAGATTAAAGTCGTCGGAAAATACTTTATACGAGATTACAATCGTAGGAAAATAGTTAATACGAGATTAAAGTCGTAGGAAAATAGCTTATACGACATTAACATCGTAGGCAAACAGTCCATACGAGATTAAAGTCGTAGGAAAATAGTTTATACGAGATTAAAGTCATAGGAAAATAGTTTATACGAGATTAAAGTCGTAGGAAAATAGTTCATACGAGATTGAAGTCGTAGGAAAATAGTTTATACGACATTAAAGTCATAGGAAAATAGTTAATACGAGATTAACGTCGTACGAAAATAGTTTATACGAGATTAAAGTCATAGGAAAATAGTTTATACGAGATTAAAGTCGTAGGCAAATAGTTCATACGAGATTACAATCGCAGGAACATAGGTTATACGAGATTAAAATCGTAGGAAAATACTTTATACGACATTAAAGTCATAGGAAAATAGTTAACACGAGATTAAAGTCGTAGGAAAATAGTTTACACGAGATTAAAGTCGTCGGAAAATACTTTATACGAGATTACAATCGTAGGAAAATAGTTAATACGAGATTAAAGTCGTAGGAAAATAGCTTATACGACATTAACATCGTAGGCAAACAGTCCATACGAGATTAAAGTCGTAGGAAAATAGTTTATACGAGATTAAAGTCATAGGAAAATAGTTTATACGAGATTAAAGTCGTAGGAAAATAGTTCATACGAGATTAAAGTCGTAGGAAAATAGTTTATACGACATTAAAGTCATAGGAAAATAGTTAATACGAGATTAACGTCGTACGAAAATAGTTTATACGAGATTAAAGTCATAGGAAAATAGTTTATACGAGATTAAAGTCGTAGGCAAATAGTTCATACGAGATTACAATTGCAGGAAAATAGGTTATACGAGATTAAAATCGTAGGAAAATACTTGTGTGTGTGTGAAAATACTACTGTGGAAGACTTCCTGTATCGTTCCAGTCCCTAAAAAGATCCGACCGAGTGTGCTGAACGATTACAGACCGGTGGCACTGACTTCGCAGCTGATGAAGACACTGGAGCGGCTGGTCCTCAAACATCTCACGCCACAAGTCCAGCACGCGCAAGACCCCCTGCAGTTTGCCTACCAGCCAGCAGTTGGTGTGGAAGATGCCATCCTTCACCTCCTGCATCGGACCTACTCCCACTTGGATAAAGGAAGCGGTTCAGTGAGAATCCTGTTCCTGGACTTTTCTAGTGCCTTCAACACTATCCAACCCACTCTGCTGCAGGACAAACTGACTAAGATGCATGTGGACCCTGGTCTGGTCTCCTGGATTACGGACTATCTTACTGATCGACCACAGTATGTCAGGCTGAAGGACATCAAGTCTGACACTATGGTGTGCAGTACAGGAGCACCTCAGGGGACAGTACTGGCCCCTCTCCTCTTCACCATCTACACTTCAGACTTCTGCTACAACTCAGAGCTGAGTCTCGTCCAGAAGTATGCTGACGACACTGCCATTGTTGGATGCATCAGGGACAACAGCGAAGACGAGTACAGGAGTCTGATACGTGACTTTGTGGTCTGGAGTGAGAGGAACCACTTGCAGCTGAACACCTCAAAAACCAAGGAGCTGGTCTTGGATTTCGGGAGGTCCAGGACAAAGCCACGTCCAGTGTCCATCAGAGGCGACGAGGTGGAGATGGTGGACAACTATAAGTACCTCGGTGTGTGGATGGACAGTAAACTGGACTGGTCCTGCAACACAGACCATGTGTATAAGAAGGTTCAGAGTAGACTGTACTTTCTGAGGAGGCTTCGATCATTTAACATCTGCAAGAAGCTCCTCTGCATGTTCTACCAGTCTGTGGTGGCCAGTGTCCTGTTCTATGCTGTGGTGTGTTGGGGTGGAAATGTGTCCAAGAGGAGTGTCAACAGGTTGGACAGGTTGATCAGGAGGGCTGGTTCTGTGGTTGGAATGAAGCTGGACTCACTGGTGACAGTTGCTGAGAGGATATCATTGAACAAACTACTGTCCATCATGGATGATGACAGTCATCCTCTGAACACTGTCATCAGTGAGCAGAGAAGCAGAATGAGTGCACGAATGCTCCTACCCAGGTGCAAAACAAATAGACTCAGGGACTCATTCATCCCTCGGGCTATTAAATTGTACAATTCTGAGTTCGGGGGCAGGAGTGGAGTGAGAGTATCTGGATGTTCTGTTCCATGTTAGTCTTTGTATCTTTGTCTTTGTTGTTTTTCTTTCCTTGACCTATGTTCTTTGTCTTTGTCTTTAGACTTAGATTGTGTCATCTTGTTCTTCCTCTTTATGTTCTTCTTATTTTATTTTTTATGTATTATTTTTTATTGTTTATGAAAAATTGCTGGCTATTGTAAAAAAACAATTTCCCAAAGGAGACCTCCTGAGGGATCAATAAAGTTTTACCTTACCTTACCTTACCTTACTTTATACGACATTAAAGTCATAGGAAAATAGTTAACACGAGATTAAAGTCGTAGGAAAATAGTTTACACGAGATTAAAGTCATAGGAAAACAGTTAAGATATAATAGTCATATGAAAATAGTTAAGATATAATAGTCATATGAAAATAGTTAAGATATAATAGTCATAGGAAAATAGTTTATATGAGATAATAGTCATAGGAAAATAGTTCATACGAGATTGAAGACGCAGGGAAACCATTTATTATCATTATCATTAATTTCATAATCCCCAGTTCATCATTTTTGTATGACTTTAATCTCAAAATAAATGCATTTTGCACGACTTTAATCACAGTTTAAATAAACTGTTTTAAGTGGATTTATTTGGGATGTTTTGACCTTTAGCCTCTTATGTCACTTCCTACACCCAGGAATTGCATTTATAGATATATAAATGAACTAAACTCAGAGCAAAAGTACTCATACACCTGATATAAAACCAGAACTTGTGCTTTAAGTTACAACACAGGTATTAAGTCAAACCAGGTCAACAGTTAACGCATCTGTGTGTGATTATAATAAACTCTAATGATGACGATGAGGATCAGGAGTAACTCTCGTTTTACTTAAACATCTCCTTCAAGTTCCCTCCTCTCCAGAGCAGGAATGCTTTTTATCATCTGCACATTGACTGCGATCCTGCCAGCTTCCCCTTCCAAATGTCTGCTCCGGGCCTCGCCATTTTCCTCCTCCACTCCCCTCCCAGCACCGCGGATAACAAACCCACTCGAGGAACACACTCGTGTACACGAGTGTGTTGTCGGCGACGAGCTTTAACTTGTGAGCAGCTCCAGATATATCAATACATCAAATTCCACAGGAAGCTCCAGGGAGGAGCTTCGACGATTCTATTAATCGCTGCTGCTCGTGCGAGGACACGTTCGAAGAAGCCATTTGTTTTATGAGCTGCTGCAGGAACATGGATGGATCGAGAGGAACCTGTTGACCTCTAGACCTGCGTCCCTGAGTTTACACTTTGACCTTGAGGGGTCTCCAGCAACACCGGTCTGGGAGGAGGATCACAACGAGAGAGATTCCATCTCAGGTTTCTTAAGTAAGAGCTGGTGTTGTCCGAGGAGAAGAGTCCGGAAGAAGCTTTTACCTCCAGGAGCAGCTGATGGATTTCTATTGATCCACTTCCCCTCTTGTCTCTGCATAATATTGTTACACCATCGATGCTGTTGCTGCAACAAACATGGCTTCAAATAATAACACAAAGAGTAGTTGTGATGGAAAATATCTAGACAGCGCTATATCTTAACCATAGTTCCTTTATGGTTCAATAAAGTGTGTCTAAGATTAAATAATACTATCTTTTATTTACTATTTAATGCAAATAATCACTGTGTTTGTTCATTTATGTGTTGCAATTGAACTTCCAGCCATTAGATGGCTGAAGGAACGATTCAATTCAGCAAGATTGCTGTCCTATGACTGAGGACGAGAGGATACAATCGATTCCAGCAGCTTTTAAAGCTGATGTTTGGACATATTTTGGTTTGAAAACAAATGAAAGTAGTTACGACTTCGTCAAGAGTCATCTGGTCTGTAAATTCTACAACACAGGTACTCAAGTCAAGTACTGGACAATACTACATGTATACTTGTTAGTACGTTATCACAATACGACATATCATTGACGTATCGTGATGTGTTGTACTGCCAAATTCTTTCCAAAACAGATCCCTAATAAAGAGTTTATCAAAGTTGATGAGATAAGTCTCAAAACAAATTTTCATCTTTACAAAACTTTCTGCCTTCAAACTTTATTAAAAACTCTGAAATACATCTTGACTATTATACAAAGCAAAACATTATATTTTTGTATTTTCCTTGCACAATATTGTACTTTTGTATTTTTCATGGCAATTTATTGTCTTTTTTAAATCGCAAAATATAGTATTTTTTGTTGCACCATATTGTATTCTTGTGATTTCATTGCAAAATTGTATTTTTTAGTATTTTCCTTGCACAATATTGTACTTTTGCATATTTTATTTTTAACGGCAATATATTGTTTTTTTGTAGGATTGTTAAACAGACATTATCCATCGTGGTTCATCACACACATCTGCTGGGCCAACCCAAGCGCTTTCATAAACCACATCCATTTCCCATTAATACCATTTGAAAGTGACGCAAATCTTCCAATACAACTTGTTTCCATCATTTACTTGTTAGCAAGCCGCTAACTGACTCCTGTGTCTAGATATCATGCTGACGCCATGATGGCTGGTTTCAGACATCCATTAATAAATCAATAGTTCTTGAGCTTAAACCAGGAAGGATGCTGAGATCCAGTCGGGGAAAGATCTAAGAAAAAAACAGATCACCGTTGAAAAAAGTAGGATTGAGCTGAAGCCATGCGTGGCGAGAAAAAAAGTCCTCTGATGTGGACTTGTTGAGTCCCGGGGCCTCCGAAACCAAAACACACTCTGTGGCCGAGAGCCGTCGGTGTTTAAAGAACACAGAGGAATAAATGACAAGTGGTGTCCGAGCGCCATTTCCTTCACCGAGACCTGTAATCACTGGAGCAACAGTCCTGCCTCGGGCTCCGAGCCTCGGGGGAGTCGGACCTTCATCCTGCTCTATCAGCTGTGCAGCGACTGGATAAGGTCACCCTAGGAAAAGTCTCATGAGGAGTGAACATTTTAATCACACTCAGATGTTTGAACAATGTGCTCTCGGTGACATTTGAAGGCGCAGAGAAAGACTCGAAAGAACATGCCTCACGTTTAAAAATGATGTCTTTAAAAGAGTTTAACCAGGTCAACAAACATGGAACTTAAATAACATGCCTGGAGATAAGATAGAATTGAGAAAAAAAAATCTATAAATATAATTTTTTTATTTTTAATAATCATCTGAAACTTTACAAAAGAAAACATTTTAAACATCTTGGTTGAAAAAAATGTAAAGTAAAACTAAAACAAACAAGCGAAAAACATATGAAACGATAATAATAGTTGGAGTTTTGCTTCCCTCTGTTGGCAGAAATGCGTTATTACATTGGTTAAATCACGCATGTTTTTAGTCCGGGTCTGGACTGAGTTAAGATAAAGGTGTAGGGACTTGTTTTGAGTGGCTAGACAGAAAAAAAAAGAAAAAGTATGCATATTAAAAAAGCAAAGCGTAAACAATAGAAAAAAAGTGTTTTAAAATACATGACAATAATACATATATATATTTTTAAGTAATGCAGCTTCACTTGCTGTCAAACTCTTTTTTTAACAAGAAAACCTGATATTTGATGACTTAACATAAGGGTCACGTGCGGCTCTTTGAATGTTTTTATGGTCGGAAGAAAACTATACAAGTGATGATGTAGAAATGCATGTCTGTAATTGTTTTAGTTATTATTCAATACGATTACATTCTAAATATGAGTTTTTAATGTTTTCTTTTGTTCTTCTTTTTTGTCTTGACCTCGAAATAAAATGTAAAGAATGATTACATTTTCAAACGAGGGGGTTTCATATACATTTCATTGTTTCAAGTATGTTTTTAATTTAAAATGTACGATAATATTTTGACCCTCAGATCAAAATTATTTATTTGTGTGTTTTTATATGAGGGATTTGAGCCAGGAGTTGTGATTGCAAAATATTGTATTTGTGTATTTCTTTGTTGGAAAACATTGTATTTTCATTGCAAAATATAGTATTTTGTTTTTTTCATCGCAAAATATTGTATTTTTAATTGCACAATATTGTACTTTTCATTGCAAAATATAGTATTTTTGTATAAGATATTGCATTATTCATTTAAAAATATAGTGTTTTTGTAATTTTCATTAAAAAAAAATGCATTTGTGTATTCTTAATTGAATTTTTTTTTAATTTTCATTGCAAAATATAGTATGTTTGTATTTTCCATTGCATTTTCATTTAAAAAAATAAAATACATTTGTGAATTCTTCATTGCAAAATATTATATTTTCATTGCAAAATATAGTATTTTTGTATTTTTCATTGCATTTTCATTTTGAAAAAAAAATGCATTTGTGTATTCTTCATTGCAAAATATAGTATTTTTTTAAATTTTTCATTGCATTTTCATTTAAAAAATGCATTTGTGTATTCTTCATTGCAAAATATTGTATTTTCATTGCACAATATTGTACTTTTAATTGCAAAATATTGTATTTTCATTGCACAATATTGTATTTTTCATTGCAAAATATAGTATTTTTGTATTTTTCATTGCATTTTCATTTTGAAAAAAAAATGTATTTGTGTATTCTTCATTGCAAAATATAGTATTTTTGTATTTTTCATTGCATTTTCATTTTGAAAAAAAATGCATTTGTGTATTCTTCATTGCAAAATATAGTATTTTTTTTTATTTTTCATTGCATTTTCATTTAAAAAATGCATTTGTGTATTCTTCATTGCAAAATATTGTATTTTTGTATTTTTCATTGCATTTTCATTTAAAAAATGCATTTGTGTATTCTTCATTGCAAAATATTGTATTTTCATTGCACAATATTGTACTTTTCATTGCAAAATATTGTATTTTCATTGCGCAATATTGTACTTTTCATTGCAAAATATAGTATTTTTGTATTTTTCATTGCATTTTCATTTTGAAAAAAAAATGTATTTGTGTATTCTTCATTGCAAAATATAGTATTTTTGTATTTTTCATTGCATTTTCATTTAAAAAATGCATTTGTGTATTCCTCATTGCAAAATATTGTATTTTCATTGCACAATATTGTACTTTTCATTGCAAAATATAGTATTTTTGTATTTTTCATTGCAAAATTAAGTATTTTTGCATTTTCCCTTGCATCTTTTTTAATGCAAAAATAACCACGTGATAATTAGATGTCATAAGTAATACATGATGCAATAAATATTCAGTCAGTATTTTCACATATATCTCGAGGTAGGTTTTAATAACAAGATAAAACACACAGACTGAACACAAGAACACGAGGGAGTGACTTCATAGTATCATCTCGAACCGCAACAACGCGGTCAATAATTTATCAAGGCATTACTCTCGTGCCCCTCCTCCTCTTCCTCCTCTTCCTCCTCCTCCTCCTCCTCCTCCTCCTCCTCCTCCTCCTCCTCCTCCTCCTCCTCCTCGCCACACACCCGGAGATGAACCATGTTTGTTGTCCATCGCTGCTCCGGAGGGGCAGGTTCGTCCTCCGGAATCACGTGATCTGGCTCAGCATCCTCCGCAGACTCCGCCAGGGCTCGGTACCGTTTCTCCTGCAGGACGAACTATGGAGCACAACTACTGCTGCTGCTGCTGACGTCACAGCTCCTTCTTTTTTTTTTTTTTCCCTCGTCATCTGCTCCGAAAATAATCCGCAGGTGAGTCCGCGAGCACTCGGGTCGTGCGTGAGAAGCGTGCGTGTTTTCGGGTGATGGATGTGAAGAGTTGGTCCTGATGCTGGTTCCTGCAGATGCAGCAACAACAACAAAAAGCATCTTTTAGTCCAGAATAAAACACGTTATGTAGGTCACTGGTGAGGAGTCAGGAGGAGAGATGGAGAGATGGAGGAGAGAAGAGGAGAGAGGAGGAGAGATGGAGGAGAGAGGCGGGTTAAGGTCACATAGTAATGACTCAGCAATTATCCTGTCGATGATGCTGGTGATGAAGAGGGTTTTTGTGCGAGGACCACACGGTCTCTGACTGGAACCTGAACTCCAGCGGCTGGACCAGGATCAAGTCCAAGCATCGATTTTTTTTTTGGCAGCGAATTTATATTGAAACAAGAAGCAGCTGATGCACGTGTCACAGTGAAGAATCGACCACAAGGTTTTTTTTTTAATACGAATATTGTGCAATAAAGAATACAATAATATAATATGTTACACTTAAAAATACAATATTGTGCATTGAAAAATACAAACAACCAATATTGTGCAATAAAAACATAAAAATACAATATGTTACAATTAATAAATACAATATTGTGCAATAAAAAAGGACAAAATTACAATATGTTATGATAAAAAATACAATATTGTGCATTGACAAATACAAACAAACAATATTGTGCAATAAAAACATAAAAATACAATATGTTACAATTAATAAATACAATATTGTGCAATAAAAAAGGACAAAACTACAATATGTTATGATAGAAAATACAATATTGTGCATTGAAAAATACAAACAACCAATATTGTGCAATAAAAACATAAAAATACAATATGTTACAATTAATAAATACAATATTGTGCAATAAAAAAGGACAAACTGCAATATGTTATGATAAAAAATACAATATTGTGCATTGAAAAATACAAACAAACAATATTGTGCAATAAAAACATAAAAATACAATATGTTACAATTAATAAATACAATATTGTGCAATAAAAAAGGACAAAATTACAATATGTTATGATAAAAAATACAATATTGTGCATTGAAAAATACAAACAACCAATATTGTGCAATAAAAACATAAAAATACAATATGTTACAATTAATAAATACAATATTGTGCAATAAAAAAGGACAAAACTACAATATGTTATGATAAAAAATACAATATTGTGCATTGAAAAATACAAACAAACAATATTGTGCAATAAAAACATAAAAATACAATATGTTACAATTAATAAATACAATATTGTGCAATAAAAAAGGACAAAACTACAATATGTTATGATAAAAAATACAATATTGTGCATTGACAAATACAAACAAACAATATTGTGTAAAAAAAACAAAAACACAAAACTACAATATGTTCAAATAAAGAAATACTATATGTTGCAACGAAACATGCAAAAATCCAATATTGTGCAATAAAAAAATGAAAAAAAGAAACCATTATGTTACGATAAAAAAATCCAATATTGTGCAGTAAAAAATGAAAAATATAAAAATACAATATTCTTTAGTGAAAAATGCGAAAATACAATATTGTACAATAAGAGATATACAATTTAAAAATAAAATAGTTTGCAATACACTATTACAATATAGAAATAAAATAGAATAGTTAATACAAAATATTATGCAAATAATAGATAAAAACATAATATTAAATATTACAGGTAAAAATATGTTGCTATTTAGTGTGTTCTTGGTCTGGCAGTTCTGCTTGGTGATTGAGTTTTTCCAGAAATTCATAGCAATATTTAAAACTATTACATACCTTAATAATTGTGATTAAAATCAAATCTTTTTTTATTTAAAAATATTCACTGTGTCTGTTCATTTTTGTGTTGCATTAAAGTTCCGGCAGATAGATCAGGGGAACACGACCCACTTTGTACCGATTAAGTCTCAGGATTGTATTCACAGGCCAAAGTTAATTTAGAAAAAAGTAAACACAACAGCTTGAGCTGCAAAAAACCTACAATTAAGTGCGTTAAAAAAAAAAAAATCATAACACTGAATCAGCAAGAGCTCTGGAATGGTTCAACTAGATGTTTGTGTATTTGATTGTATGCCGACGATGGTCTTCTGTACATGTGTGTCTCCAAGCTTTTAGAGTCTTTGTTCCAATGTTTGAGTCTGTGTTTAAGGTGAATATAGAGGATACTGTCGACTCGAGTCGCTTCTAAAGCTGATGTTCTGGTTTTTAAAACAAATAAAAGCAGCAGTACTCGGAAAATACAACTATATCTTTTCTCCTACAGTATTGTAATATATCGCAATATATCATATCGTTGACACTTTATTGTGATACGTATGTTATCACCAGATTATTTTTAATACACAACCCTAATATATAGTATATATATTATTTCATATATATATATATATATATATATATATATATATATATATATATATATTTTTTTTTTTTTCAGACATCCTCCTTCCAGATTTATGTAATAATAAATAAAAAATCTGCCATGCCAACCCAAGTCCTTTCATAAACTACTATCTACTTCACATTATTGCCATTCAAAATATATATATATATATATATAGAGAGAGAGAGAGAGAGAGAGAGAGAGAGAGAGAGAGAGAGAGACAGACAGACAGACAGACAGACAGACAGACAGAGAGACAGAGAGACAGAGAGAGAGAGAGAGAGTCAGACAGACAGACAGACAGACAGACAGAGTCCAATATCTCCAAAAACCAAAACGTCCACTAAAACCAGGGAATAAACAAGAACAAAACTAAGAACAGTGGAAACAGAATATAAGTTAAACCAATTGCGAACAAACAAGAAACTAATAAAAAGGCAATAACAGAAAAAGTCCAAACAAGAAGATCTAAGATAGAGACCAGTGAAAGGGTTTGTGACTTTTGTCAAACTCAGAGGATCGGAAAAATAACAAGACAGGAAGTGAGAGCACAAATATAAAAACAAAATGAAGGTTAATGTAACTTTTTTATTTTTCAAACTTTTGCTTTAAAAAATTAACAGTTGTCATCAAATGAGCTCCTTCAAGTGAGTCTTTGCTTTTCTAGTGTATTATTTCTTACATTGAATTTTTTTCCCCTTACATTTGGAAGCGGAAAAGGGTGGTGCAATGTCAAAGTTCACGTCAACAATTAAAAAAAATTAATACAAAAATACATTTATATATTTTACATTTTAAATTACAGTTAAATAACCATCTTATGGTCTTTTTAAAACCCACATTTTAGCTTTAATTTAAAAAAAAACAAACAGTTTTAACCATTATTCGATTCTGTCACTCGAAGAATGAAGTCAATTATTCCGCTGTCAGCGAGTGTTTGTTGTTGTGCGTCCGAAGGGCCCGATTGTCGACGCTTTTGTGAAGTGGTACTGATTTGAGGGCGATGACAGATGATGAATGAAGTGCCATAAATGCAGCGAATTCAATTCGGTACATGTTCACAGTTTCGTATTCGCAGAGAGCTGGAGAGCGAAGCTCGTGTCACACATTCGAACAAACAAAGTTTTTAACTCCTCAACCACTGTCAGTCAACAGAGATCTAGGGTGCAATGTTGGCAGAAGGTGCGACAGTAACTATAACATCATCGGTTTTCATTAAATCTCCGACGTACGAAGTCGTGACGTCGATCAAGAGCAGAAGACTTGTACGAATATGTGTTTCTCTATTAACTGTTTTTTTTTTTCTTGACTGGCTTCAGCAAGTGTGTGTGAAACTCCTGTCCTTGTTTGTCAGTGTGAAAGTGCGAGATAACGCCACGCTCGCCCCCGAATCTCATTTCACGCTCTTTGATTTCCGCCGGTCAAATCAGTCCCATCGCTCCGGAGTCATCAGCGTCTTCCAGATAAGTTGGTTTAATTAGGATCCGAGGAATTTTGACCTTTTTAACTCATTAAAGGTCACATATCATAACAGTTAGCTCGCATGGAATCATAAACCAGTTCTGTGTCTCACATCAGATACTTCTCTTAGTGCACTGGAGGTTAGTATGCATCAGGATAGTGTACGTACTAACTAGTAACTAATTCTCCACAGATAGTATGTCTCAAATCAAACACTGTTGCTACGCAATAACAGGAAATGACGCGACAGCTTCTTCTTCTACTACTATTTAACGATCAACAACCCGCTGTAGGAACACTATCGCCACCTGCTGGCAGCACGTTTGGTTTGGATCAAGAAGTATGAGAAATGAAATATTCTCTAAAAATATGACATATATCAGTAGAAAGACGTTTTCTTTTGCCGCCTCCATTTGAGTTGTAAGTCAAGTAAGTAAGTAAGTAATATTTATTTATATAGCGCTTTTCTAGACCAGGGTCACAAAGCGCTTAAACAATCAAAACAATACTCACAAAAGTATATACTTTAAAGATCAAGATAATACTGAGAACAACACAGGAGTTCCAGAAAATCAAGGAAAAGCCTGAACAAATAGAAACGTCTTAAGATGTTTCTTAAAGGAGTCAGTAGATCCATCAAGCGCAAAGAGAGAGGAAGATCGTTCCAAAGCTTAGGAGCAACAGCCTGAAAAGATTTCTCTCCTCTGGTCCTGAGCCGTGTGCGTGGAACCATAAGTAGATTCTGATCCACAGACCTCAGAGCCCGAGCTGGGGTGTAAAGCTGGATCAGATCAGTGATGTAAGGAGGAGCCTGACCATGAATAGATCTGAAAGTAAGAACCAGAATTTTAAAGTTGATCCTGAAAGAAACTGGAAGCCAGTGAAGAGTTTTAAGGATCGGAGAAATGCGAGTTCTTCTACTAGAGCAGTTAGAATTCTTGCTGAAGAGTTCTGAATCAACTGCAGGCGAGACAGCTCTTTCTTGTTAAGACATAAAGACATTGTTTTGACCTAACTTCCGTTTACAGCGTCAACGTCACTAAGATGGTGCCCGTTTAGGCTAGAAAGTGTCCATCGATCCATACTCAGTTTTGTGGGTGTTTTAGTGACAATTTAGTGTGTATGGAGCACTACATTTTGCATACTAAGAATTGTGAAGCACTTATGCACAAAAAATACTAAGTTTAATTAAGCAAGTATGCGATTTGAGACACAGCTCTAGTTACTCTTCCATATGTCGGTTGCTATTTCCGCTAATTTACTCTGAAAACCGACCTTACAAGATCCGAATACCTCCACACTGCTCGGTTGTAACGTCCCTCGCGTATTGAAGCCTCGGAAATGTTTGTCAAAAGTCTATATTTTAAGTTTGTTTGCATGTGTAGCTAATTGGCTAACATGCTACAAAACCAGGAAAACACAAATATCGTTAGAGCTCGACACTGTGTCCCAAATCGCACACTTCTGCGCTTACACTAAATATTTTATGTGCACAAGTGCGTCCCGATTAGCTGTGTGTGAAAATGTAGTGTGAAATGAGCACTCAATTGACGCATTCAAACCGCCAGGAATTAAAGTGTGGATCGATGGACACTTTCCACCCTTAACGGTCTCCAGAAAACACACATTTCACCACAAAACAACACAACAACAATAATAACTAAATGAAAAACAACTTAATAGCTTGTTTCGATTGGAGAAAAGTGCTGTGAAGTGTCGGTTATAATGTTTCAATGGCTGGTTGCAATCAGTGTTAAAAAGTAGTAGAAGAAGAAGCTGTCGAGTTATTTAAGTGTGTAGCGGCAGTGTTTGATTTGAGACGGTAATATCCTGACGAAAATGTGCGCACTGGGCAAGTAAGTGCACTTAGAGAAGTGCACGATATGAGACACAGCATATGAATCCATCTAGAATCTACTGGTTCATCGCTAAAATGCTTTTATGACACGTCACGCTCGCAAATGATAATAATAATAATAATGATTCGATTCTTAGATCTAGCATCTCTATGTTATCATGTTATTATGCTATCATTCATCTCAAGAGCTATTCAAAGTTTTCCTATTTCACAGTGTTTCTCGGCTGAGAGAAAGACACATCAGGCAAGAACATGAACTATTTGGCTGGATAACCATCTGGATCCACAAATCTTTTGCAGAATTAATCGCATAGAAAGAGAGAGCTGCATCTTTCTTACATACCTCTACTGAGTGTGTTGTGCAAGCAAGTTGTCGATCGCCAAAAGCTGTCCCGTTGAGCTCATTACCATCAACAAAATGACATCAACCTTAAGTTAAAGCTATTAGCTTTTAAAATGGGCTTCTTGAGGTCACCTTGACCCAGAGATAAAATAAGCGTTAAGATGTGTTTACACCAAACACGACTAGACCCACAATATTTGGATTCGTGTGGTCGCTGATTAATTAAGGACAGAATGCCTTCTATCCTTCCTTCCTGATGGGGCCTTGTCTAGTGTCAGTGGAGAAACAAAATCGTAAAATCTGATCTTTTTATAAAGAATATAAATGGGTTCAATGTAGTAAAAATAAATAATAACAAAGAAAAAGAATACGCAAAATACCAGATGGCAGTTGCCAGATGGTTACTTTGCTTCAGAAACTTTATAAATAAATAAATTGTTTTTTTAATACTAAATTTGTATCATTGAAATAAAAGAAGATAAATAAATACATTCAATTAACTAAACTGATTTAAATGAAATTCATTTTATGCAACAAATATTTATAAAAAAGCTACTTTTGCGTCCTTTTTATTATGTATTTTTTGTTGAATTTCTATTACTACTTTTAAATTACTTTAAAAAAAAAACAACTTTCTAAACAGGGTTTTGAAAAAATTGTCTGAATCAGAGAAATGTCGTCTTTTTTAAAGGACTATTTTTATTAATTTTGTAGCAGCAACGGCGTCAGAGTATTTGTCAACAAGCGTCATGTTAGCTCTGATGACGCAGCATCCAAACGTGTCAAGTCTTATCAGTGTTTGTGCAGCCGGGCAGTAGTAAAAATCTCACAGGCCTCACGCGGCGGCAGAATCAAACACGGCGACACTGTGAGACGAGCTTCTGCTACGTCGACAACTCTAGTCGCACAAGGACACTGCAGCTCCTCAACCCCTTTGACTTTGGACTCATCTTCATATCATCAACTGTCCGTCAAAACATGCATTGAAAAAGTCACAAAACAAAAATGGTAATGAGGCTCTTTTTGCCGATAAAGACAGGACACATTTCAAGATAAAGTCGATGTGGAGGATCTATTGCGTGCTAAAGACTGTTGCGCTACCATATGGGATTCTGGATGCAATATTTTCAAGGCTAGGGTTGGAGGTTCAGTGCATTTCTTGCAACAAGTTGCAGACGGATCTGTCGCGAAGACGTCTAACAATATACAAGTCAAGCTATGTCACGGACACGTCGGCACAATTTCTGTAACGCGTCTGACCGATCGAGGACAAAGTCATTCTGAGCAATGTAGCCACAACTTAATTAGTAAGTAAGTAATAGTTATTTGTAAAGCGCCTTTGTAGACCAGGGTCACAAAGCGCTTTAACAATAAAAAAATAATTCAAATTTAAAAGATCAAGACATATAAGACAAACACAGGATTCCCAGAAAATGTGGGAAAAGCACCAAAATGTCTTAAGATGTATGTTGAAGGAGTCAGTAGATCATCAAACACAGAGATTGTTCCAAAGCTTAGGAGCAACAGTCTGGAAGGATTTCTCTCCTCTGGTTCTGAAGCGTGTTCAGGAACCATCAGTAGATTCTGATCTACAGACCTCAGAGCCCGAGTTGGGTGTAAGGCTGGATCAGATCACTGATGGAAGGTCTGACCATGAATAGATATGAAAGTAAGAACCAGAATTTTAAAGTAGATCCTGAAAGAAACTGGCAGCCAGTGTATTGTTTTAAGGATCGGGGAAATGTGAGTTCTTCTACGAGAGCAGCTCAGAATTCTTGCTGCAGAGTTTTGTATGAACTGCAGGCGAGACAGATCCTTCTTGTTTAGACACCAAATTAAACTGTTACAATAGTGTAAACGAGAAGACGCAAACACATGGATAAAAAGATCCAGATCATGTTGTGACATAATTTTCCTAAGTTTATAGATTTTTCTCAGTTAAGGAAACACTTTCTGAATTGAGACATCCCTAAGACCTAATAAAGACTTGAAAATGTCTCCAACTAGTATCCGTAAAAATTGAAAATGTTTGAAATCCCTGCATCACCGTGGCCACGTGACCAGTAGAGACTCAAGTTGCCCCAAGGTCGCGAGCTAGTCTCCAGGGCGGTGAGATAAGCCCCTTAGACCCAGCCTCAAGCAGATTACTTTCTGTACATGGTGCCATATAGTGATGGGTTGATGAGGCCTCATGAAACATCTGATGAGGTATCACGATACAGTGTCTTCATTTTGAAAATCCACAAAATGATTCCAGGTTTCATTGAATTAGTAGATCAGAGCCAAATATTCTAAAGCAGAGACGGACATCTAGTGGCCTTACAAAATGAAAACTCTGCTTCATCAACCCATCACTAGCGCCAACTCTTCTTTGGTATTGAAGCACCTCAAGAAAGGAGCTATAATACAGTACTTTTTGCTAATTATCTCCAGAAAGAGAGTAATCAATATCTTAACTTATACTGAAATGTCTATGAACAAAGTGAAACAAGTTGATGCTCTTAATCCCAATTATTAACTTGAAATATCAGGAAGTGTGACATAAGTTTTGAGGGAAATTAACTGTTCCATGACCTACCAAACTCCATGTGCAGGAGCGGACATTTCGCAAACATGAATTTCCTACTTTAGAATCTGTATCCCTCACACCTTACCACGAACTACAAACTTCAGTCCATTTTTTCCTTCAAAAAGAAGTCAGGACACATAGGGTACATAACCAATTCCATAAGGCTTCATTCATTAATTTCCTGTTCCGCTTAATCCCTTATGGAGGTTGCAGGGGGGCAGGAGACTATCCCGGTTACTTTGGGCGGGAGGCAGGGGACACCCTGGACAGGACGCCGGTCTGTCGCAGGGAAAACAAAGACACACAAACACCTGTACCTTTTGACAATTTCCCCAAGTTCCCAATCAAAGTCTGTATGTTTTTGGACTGCGTGAGGAAACCGGAGTCCCTGGTAAAAACCTGCAACACGGGGAGTAATCGCTGCGCCACCGTGTTCCCATAAAGCTTCATGTACACGTCAAATCCAGGACAATTCCAGGTTATCTAAGGACGTGGTGATCTCTCTTCCAAATAGGAAATAACAAACTATGTTGTGCCAATTTTCTATAAAACAAATAAACAAGTCCAACCGGAAATGGATTTTATCTGGAGCGTTCATTGTTGACCAGTTTTTTGGCACAACTTAACTCTGGCACAAAAAGAAATTGGAATAGGACCAGCTATAGTTGTGAAGGGTGAACAAGAACCTTCAGAATGGTTTCTTTAAAAAAAAAAGTGCGATCCAACTGGCGTCCGATCCCTTCAACATAAGACATACCGCAGCTTCAAAATGCTTTTCAAGGATTCTATTTATAGATTGGTAGTTTGTAAAAACACCTACACTGAATACACACACATTCACAAGGCAGCGCTGCAGCTCTCGGGACAGGATGTGTGGTTGGAGTCATTTGTCAACCATTATTTTTTTGTGTTGAGAACAAAGTGTCTCACTTCACTTCTGACTTTGCAACAGATTTGCTGACGAGTCTCGCTCTTGCCCCGACAGGTTATGCCATCCCAAAGGCTTTCTGGATTCCCACTCAAGGAGAAGGGCTGATCCCGGGGTCCCCAGAGGTTCCACCAGCTTTCGCGGCCCATTTCGGTTTCCTCTTAGCTGCACCCCCCCACCCCCGGGCCCCCTCCTCATCCCTCGCTCACACCGCCGCCAGCCCTTTCTCGGCCCTCAGGAGACCCCCGGGCTCACTGCTTGCTGTCCTTCCACATCCATCTGTGGGATTGAGGAAGTCGTCCCCACCTCCTGGCTGAAGGCCAGACCTCATGGCTACAGGAGGTTGTGTCCATGAGATAGACGTGTCCATCAACCTGCAACAGGTGAGCAAAAAAACTGGTTCTTTAACCATTGTCTTATCTCAGGGTCAAGGTGACCCGAAGGAAGAAAAAATGTGTTTCCACTTTGACCAAGAAACAACACAAGGGATACCACAAAATTTGTTTTCAGGCCTTTGGGTCACCTTGACCCTGAGATAACACAAGGGTTGAGGATAAAATCTGTAAATGTAAACCTTCAGTTACTTTCATTACATATATTTCACCCATAACTAGTGATGGTCTGATAAAGCTTCATGATACAGTGTCGTTATTTTGAAAGAGCACTAGATAGCACATGACTTGAAGCTGGACTCACTGGTGACAGTTGCTGAGAGGAGATCCTTGAACAAACTACTGTCCATCATAGATGATGACAGTCATCCTCTGAACACTGTCATCAGTGAGCAGAGAAGCAGGTGCAAAACAAATAGACTCAGGGACTCATTCATCCCTCTGGCTATTAAATTGTACAATTCTGAGCTCGGGGGCAGGAGTGGAGTGAGAGTATCTGGATGTTCTGTTCTATGTTAGTCTTTGTATCCTTTGTCGTTGTTGTTTTTCTTTGACCTATGTTCTTTATCTTTATCTTTAGACTTAGATTGTGTCATCTTGTTCTTCCTCTTATGTTCTTTTCTTATTTTATTTTTTATGTATTATTTTTTATTGTTTATGAAAAATTGCTGGCTACTGGAAAAAACAATTTCCCGAAGGAGACCTCCTCAAGTTTTACCTTACCTTACCTTACCTTACCTTAGCACTTAATGCTTTATAATCTTCAGAATTCAATGAAACCTGCCATCCTTTTCAAAGTAAGAGTGACATCTAGTGGCCGTTCAAAAATAAAGACACTGTATCATGATACCTCATCAGCTGTTTCATGAAGCCTCATTTCTTTCAAATCATACAGTAAGTGTGAGTTTGCGATCAGTCCACCGACCGGCACCGCATTTACGAAATAAGCCTTATCGTAATAATAAATAAATAAACACTTGTCAGGGTTCATCTGGTCGAACAGGTCATTCTCAACGACTCGTAAATGTGTTCCAGTCGTTCTATCGCAGCAGTTTGTCCTTCCTGTGAGAGAAAGCAGACGCACCGTGGAGCTCAGCGGGCGACTCAACATTAGTACACTTGAGTGTCGATATTACTGGGCCTGAAAGCTCCGATAGTTAAGTGCTGTGTTCAATTCACGATTGTGTTCCTCGAAAAAAACGTTTCTTTGCCGCAGGAACAAAAGGAAAATTACCTTTTGACTGTATTGAACATGTGGCAGTTAAATGTGCTCTTATACAGGAAGAAGAAAGGTTGATTTTTCTGAGAAATAAAAACAATGTAATAATAGACATTTTCTTTCTTTTAAATGTTGGAATTTATGACAGACAATCACTATAATCTCACTTTATTTCAGCAGAACTATAAAATTAGTTTTTTTGACAGCAAACATTTTTAATTTAATTTAAAATATATATTAAAATCATGTATCATGTATTTTTTTAAGCAAATGTTTTAAAAAAATATATAAAAAATGGTAAAGATAGTAAAGATATAACAACTAGATATAAATTATTTAAAAAAAAGGAATATATTGATTTTCAACTTAAATATCAGGTCATGAAATTGCCTGTGCAGACTCCGATAGAACTGAATTTCGGAACACAATAAAACAATACGAGGAAATATGGAGTCAGTAGTTCGTTTGTTGCAATTCTTTCAGGAAGTTTGGAGTTTTTATCTCCAACCTCACAACGCCCACTTCTGCTCACAACAGTCTTCCAGTAGAGTAGAGTTTATTAAGGTCACATGGTGCGGGAGACAGTGGAAAATCTTCTAAATGTCAAGTAGTTCAGACCCTACCATTGATCTGCAGATAATGGAGTCTCAGAGAAACATGAAACCACAGAGACGACTGTTTCTGGTGGTCATCGTGAAGGATAGAGATGCTTATTGTTGATTTACTACTTGGTTGCTGCTGCGATGCCGGTGTTTTCTGGATGTGAGTGGGACTGAAGCTGCCGGGGAGGTTGTTCTCTGGGATATAAATAGCCGGGAATAAAGCATTGTTTCACTCTGGACACCGTGAGCTAAATATAAGACAGATTTCTATCGTGGATTAAGCCAAGAAGAAACTCAGAAATCCATCTTTTTCTCAAACACCATAAGTAGGTCAATCAATTGTTTAATTTTGACTACGAAAAAACTTATCAGAGTGATTTAAGATTTGACGCCAGCGTCAAAAAAAAAGTTACCAGTTTGCACATGTTTTTCAAGAGAAAAGGTCAATCTAAAAGAAAAAGCTTAACGCAAAGGGGTTTATTTTCAGAGTTACCTGTTCTTTTTTAGAGTTATAGGCTAAAATCTGTGTTCTTTTTAATGTAGCAACTGGAACTCAGTTGTCTTTGTCTAAAAAAGACACTCAAATACATCCAAATACCTCCATAAATATAGATTTGGAGGTTTTTAAGTGTCTTTTTGGACGAAGATGATGACGAAGACAACTGAGCTACAGTCGCTACATTAAAATGAACATTTTTGTCTATAACTCTTAAAAGAGACAGATTACTCAGAAAATAATCCCAACCCTTAGTCGACATGAGGGTGAGTAGAAAGCAAGTATTTTTAATTAACCTATCACTTAAACAGAATCATCTATATTCATTATAATGTTTATCACTGTGGTAGAAAGTCCCTCATATCGTCAGCAAACAGGATGAACCACATGCTTTGTCGTGAATACCAGACTGATATTTCAGATTCATTTATTTATACAGCCCTGATACTACGGTGATGCACAAACCCCTGCAATCGGCAGGACAGTCTAATGCACATTTGTTAAAATTGAGGTTCTCGGGGGATAATCTGACCAGAATAGTCATGTCATGTGGCCCGCAAAGGTGGAAATTTCAGCGAATACAGATTCATATTCTTGGCTGGTGTTCCATAGAATAAATATAGGTTATTGATCACCAATAATCAGATATATAACCAAATATTTATAAGATATTTTTACATGTATGTTTATAATATATAATGGATTACGTTGCAATGCTTATCTTTATAATTTACAAACGAATCTTTATTTTCCATACGTAATAAATTAATCTCAAAGTCAGTGTTACCTTTAAAAATGAATGTTTTATTCAGTAACATTACATGTTATGTTTTAAACGTGTTTATTTATTAGGAATTTGATCAATTTTATCGCACTCCTTTTAATCTTTATCCTTTTAAATCGCTACTAGTTTTAACTTATTTATTTCAGATTTTGTCTTTTTTTTTCTTGACATCTTTCATCACCTTAAAAATATTGTTTTCTCTTCATATTAATTTTCTAATATAGTTCATTCATTCAGTCATTTGGCCCGCAAAGGTGGACATTTCAGCGAATACAGATTCATATTCTTGGCTGGTGTTCCATAGAATAAATATAGGTTATTGATCACCAATAATCAGAGGAGCAGGTGAGTAGATTATAAAGGTAGCGTGTTGGTTTAAAAAGTGAAAACACAGATTAGGGAAAACCCCAGTAATGCTTAATTTAGCATTTAAAAATCTTGCAATAATACTTTTATTTATTTTTCAGGAGTGCCGGCTACAGATGTTAACCATTAAAATGACTATTTACTAAAATTAAAACAAGTCCAAATGTAAAATAAAGTAAAATACACACTACTTTGAAATGAGGATCAAAAATACGCTTTCTTTATTGCCAGCTATGTGTTGCAACTTAAGGTGCATTTTTACGCAAACGTGATATTTGGATCCGGTTATAATCTAATGGAAAATGCATGAATCTTCATTAGATTTGACGATAATTCCCCTTATAAAGATTTTAAAATATTAAATATATATTTTCATCATCCACACATTTAAATATCAATGCTACCTCTTTCTTCTAAAAAGTTGTAGCAGCACCAGGTAACATTTAGACCTACAAAATAAATAATAAAAAATTGGTTTTATTAGTTTAAGTGCACTTTAGTTTAGTGCACTGTAGTAACTTTGCACAGTTGACTTAGTGAGTGTCAAGTGAAGACAAAACTGCTTGTTTTATATGAAGTACTGGGGAAACGCTTTGACGGTACCAGGAAATGTAAAAACCAGAAACTGACACAAGAGTCTTGTTTTTTTAACAAATGGGAAACATCGTTGTCACTGCATTTTCGTTACACCAGGGGGAGCCATAAACGATGTTTTCAAACCTACGTTTTGACGCTTTAATGGCATTTTCACGTCTTATTCTTGCGCGCAGGCGAAAGAAGGCGAGGAAGACGATGACGATGGCTCAGTGGAAGAGCAGGAGGAAGAGGAGGAGGACTGGGAGAAAGCGTTGTCGGTGGAACGTTTCGGAGACATCATCGGCGACTCCACCTCTGCCGCCGCTGACAGGATGGGCCGACACTACACGGAGAAAGACTTTGAGAGTAAGGACTACAAATTGTAAACAGTCACGACAAGTCCGACTGAATCAGGGCAGGACGGGTAAACCGGAGCGACAGACTTGACTTCGCCTTTCAGCTGGTGGACCCCCTTCTGATGTGAACTGCATACTTAAATAATCCCTCGAGTATCACCTAGATGAGGTTTTTCCTCTTCATTTAACATGTTTGTGTTCTTGTGTTTTTCGACGACCAGACCACAGACACACTTTCCATCACACCCACCACCCGCTGTCCACCCACCTACCGCCGCCCACGCGCCTGCGCAAGAGAGTCCACGTCGCCGACCGGCGTCACAAGAAGAAGAGGAAGAAGAAAAAGACGTCCTTGGCACCTTCCCAGGTCACGCCCACCATCCAGGAGGTAGACGAGGAGGAGGCCGAGTCCGAGAGAGACGCCGAGGAGAGAGCGGCGGCGTCCACGGAAGCACCTGAAGGCCCGTCACAGGTAAAATAAAGCGTATACTCATCAAACGATGACAAATATATAGTTATCATTTTTAGTTAAGATGCACTTTTCTGTTAAATTCCTTAAAAAATGCAAGTTTTTCAGTGTTTTGTCACCCGTGTTTTATACTGCACTTATTGCACCCCCTGGTGGCTGACTTTGCGAAATACATGCACACGTTTTCATTTTAAGGTGCACAAAAGGTTTTATTCATCTTACAATAATACAATAACTGTAATGATACAACGTTTCTTTTTTAAGAATTTAAAACGTTTAAGATAAAATGGAAATTGAAATTAAATAAAAACAAATGTTTTTTCTTCTTCAGTTACTAAATTATATGATCAAATATCCCAAATATTTATAAGATATTTTTACATGTATGTTTATAATATATAATGGATTACGTTGCAATGCTTATCTTTATAATTTACAAACTAATCTTTATTTTCCATACAAATTAATCTAAAAGTCAGTGTTACCTTTAAAAATGAATGTTTTATTCAGTTACAAAATGTTATGTTTTAAACGTGTTTATTTATTAGGAATTTGATCAATTTTATCGCACTCCTTTTATTCTTTATCCTTTTAAATCGCTACTAATTTCAACTTATTTATTTCAGATTTTGTCTTTTTTTTTTCTTGACATCTTTCATCACCTTAAAAATATTGTTTTCTCTTCATAGTAATTTTCTAATATAGTTCATTCATCTCATTAAAAACATTGTTTAGTATTTTTATTCGTTTCTTTCTTGTTATGTAAACTCAAATGTGTTGGTCTTTTTCTTCACAATAATGTCCTCAGCTTGTCCGGCGATCCGTCTCTACTCTCATTGATCTTCTTCTTCCTCTCAGTTTAGTTCGGGGAGCCAAGAGAACTTGGAAGAACCGACTCCACTCACGACCTTCCACACAGAAGATGAAGCGTCTCAGTCGCTGGTGCCGGTGGTTCACAGTGAAGGAGACGATTCCAACGCCGTCCAGAAGGAGGCGCTGGAGAAAGAGGCAGCGGATTGTAGCAGGTGTGAAAATCATAAAAATAATAATAAAAACAGGTTATCAAACAAAGAATAGTTGTCAGGTTGAAAGTGTGTGTTTTGCTGTTTGAAACTGCCTTTCTCACAAACATGAACCTCTATCATAAAATAAATGATCCTGAGGTTTGTTGAATTATTAATGTAAATTAATTATTAATGAATTATAATGACTGACAATTGTGAGAGAAAATAGTTTATACATGTTCACGTTGACTAAGAAGAGAACTTCTTTATTTTGTCTCCACCTGCTGGTAACAATAAATAACTGCATCCCAATACGAGTATTTCAGTTAGTAATGTTCGATTTTAAACCTACCTGATTATGGGCTTTATAATAATAAATAATGTTTATTTTCTCAAATATATGTGATTAGAAATCTGTTATTCTTTCTCATTCAATGATAATATCAGCAAATTAACTTTATTTGCTGGATTTTTTTTAATCAATTAAATTTCTTATAAAGGATAGATATGTATTAAAAGATAAACCCATTTTTATTAAAAAGCACAGAAGTCATGCTAATTCATGTTTATTGGTAAAGTAATTCGTATATATTTTCTTCAACTAACAATTTTCCATATCAGTGTTCCCTCAGGATCGGGGCTCTCAGGTTCCACAACAACCCGACCCTGGTTCTGCCGAAAGTCCTACCATCACCGCTTGGCCGGAAACCAACGGAGCAACTACGACCTGCGCGAGCGCATCTGCATCGGTAGCATGACTGGCCTGGAGGCAGCCGTGTACCAGCAGGTGCCGACGGACGAGGCCGAGGCCCAGATGCTGGCCAGCGCCGACCTGGACGACATGAAAAGTAGGTCTGATGTGGTCCGCAATCTTAAATGTGATGGTCTGAGAGATGACAGGGTCAACAGATGAGGAAGGAGGAAGACTTGGAGGGAGCCCTGGTGAGATCAGTATCTTCAGTGAGTCTGGTAGTAGCAGTTGTTCATAATGGTCTGTAGGTACATTTCAAATCCACAAAACTCAAATGAACCCATATGAAGACACAAAAAGTTAGAGGAAGGGAACTTTATTGGGGGCGTCCAACAGGAAAATACCCTAAAAAACACCTTTTATTTGGTGCTTGCTATTGGCGGCAAATTACGCCAATCAACCTTAGTATCAGTGTGAATTTAAGAATGACTTAATTGAAAATAGGTGGGTAAATATATATAGCATGGGCAAAAGAATTAGTCTTAACCGAACATCCTTCCATAGGTTATCAGTAGGTGCACTTATCGACTGCCTCAGGCGTGGGCTGTGCCAAAGTGAGCACAATATTATCATTTATTTTCTACAGCTGATTCCCTTGTGGCTGGAGGCACCAAGCTGCTTAGGGCCAGAGGCGGGTTGAGGTTGGTTTTAGGTTGGGGTTGTGGTTGTGGTTGAGGTTAGGTTTAGGTTAGGGTTAGTTTTGAGGTTGGGTTTGGTTGTGGTTGTGGTTGAGGTTAGAGTTAGAGTTAGGGTTAGGGTTAGGGTTAGGGTTAGGGTTAGGGCTAGGATTTAGTGTTTGGATTCGGATCATCCTGTCAGTTGGAAAAACAACACACTTTGCTGTTACATTCTTAAAGGCACAACAGCTGTGTACAGTAGTAGTAAGTATTAATAGGATGATGAAGTTTCATGAAACAATGTCATCATTTTCAAAAGCCACTAGATGTCACAGGGCATGCAAAGGAATACACTTTCACCTAGAGTATATTAAGAGTTATTTTTCTTTCAAATCAACCTCTGTATGTTTTCTGGAATACCCAGAGTAAACTCATGCAAGCACAACATACAAATCCACACAAAAAGCCTGCAGTTTGCTCCTCAAAACTCTTAGTCAGGGATAGGCAAAGTGTTCCATAAAGGCCTGCAGTGGTTGAAGGTTTTTTTTTCCAACCAATCAAAAGGACGGACACAGGACTATCAGTCCGATGTTGCTTGTTACAGCTGAAACATGATTGGTGCTTCATCATATGAAACCAGAACCCGCACCATCCCAGCCCTTCGAGGACTGGTTTTCCAAACTCTAACCACACCAGGCCTGTGTTTTATTAATCCCAGTCATCCGAAAATGCTTCTATCTGGAAGTTGGGGGGAACCCCATCACGAAAGATCCAAGTCTCCCTGTTAAGATAGGACACAAGAAGAATCAGGAGAGAAACTGTCCTGTCGTTGGCTCAGATAGTTACCAGCGTTCAGAGGCTTTAATTAACACAGGGGTGTGTGCATTGAATCCCCTTTCGACTGGACATCGCCTCTGGCCTTTCCTGTTTTACTGGAGCAAAGCAATCATTGACTGTTTAGTGGCCCCGTTTTCTGTTTTCTACACTCGCTCTAAACAAGCTATTGAGCGATGTTCCCCATTGATGGAACAGGGATTTAAACCAGCACTGATCATCATTACCATGTTTCAGCGCCAGCAAGTGAAGTCATTTAGAAGTGGCTTTTACAGGTTCTATGTTTTTAAACTTAGAAAGATGGTTTAAGAAATTAAATGAATTTAGAAACAAAACTGTTTAAATGTGTATTAAGTCTTGTAAACCCTTTTCAAGGCTTCAAAACCACTGGACTTCTCCGGCCTTTTTGCCAAACATATAGCTATTTTATTAACTTTCAAATGAAAGATCTAATCACAGCATTAGCCATGAGATCTGATTTCCCAATATTTTTTTCCCAAGCCAAAATACACTTGGCAGTGAAGTGTTTACATGTAAAGAGGAAGTTTGGAGGTAGTGAGAGCTTCTGTAGTCCACTCTTACCTCGGAATAGCGGGCAGCCCGAAATGATCAATAGCTTTTCCACATCATTAAAAGGGCGGCACCATTGTTTCACAGGGTTTTCCGTTAGTAGATCATCCTGTGGAACATCCTGATAGTGGCCTTGCCGATTGTATACATTCTACTGTGCAAGAAAACAGATTTCTGGTGGCTTTTAGGAAGACCCAGCCTTTTTCACGACAGAGTGCAGACGTTTGCTTTTGAAAGCTGGGAACCGTGGATGTGCTGTGAGTCCACCTCGAGCAAGGAGGCTAGGTGGAAGGACCGGCTGTGGAGATGACAGACAAGGACGGACAGGAAAACCCGGCCCTGGCAGAAAGTGTCTCTGAGATTGAACTTGATAACGTCAACCTTGGACATGACAACCATGGACAGGACAGCCACGATTTGGACGGCCAGGCCCAAGGAGAGGTGGAAGAAGACGATTCAATTGACACCGAAAACCGTGTTGAGGAATTCAAGAGCAATGTTCAGTCCAACATTGGAACCAGAAAGCAGAGTCATGGCTTTCTGTCCAATGAGGAGGGTAGTGAGGATTTGGAAGAGTTTGTTTTGAATTTTGACGATTATGACTTGCTGGAGTCCATCCACAGTCAGCTGGGGTCACCACAGGAACAAAGTCGTAAGTATTAACGATGGGCGAATAAATGTTTTGAATTTATTGTCTTTGGCGGCATTAAAGTCCAACCACAACCCAACCTAAAATCAGTCTTCAAACTCTTAAGACTTACAGTTTAAAGTAATGGTCTTGTCTTCTCTTGAACTGTGGCCTTCACCCCTGAAAATCCCCCTTGTCTTGGTTTTGAAATAATGACACAATTAATTGTTGTATTTGACATGTATTAGCTTGACCTTTACTTATATTTGACTCATAGTATCACTTCTATCTAAGTATTTACCTTTGATAGGCTCCTTTTGTGGTCCAAATTACAAGACAACATTTTTTGTATTGACGTATTAACGTTGATCTTTGTTTAAAATATGTCCCTTAGAGACGAAGACAATATGTGAAATGTATTGAGTTTGGTTCGTGTGTCTTAATAGTATAAATGTTAACCAGGCAAATGTTTTTTATTCTGCTTCATCTGACTTTTGTTGGTTTAAGTCCTGGTCAGGCTGCAAACAGCTTGTTCATGCCCAGTGGTTTTGTTTTCATCTGAGTCTGAACCTTGATTTATTGTTGTCTCTTGCAGCCTTGGTTTGGACTTGACACGTTAATCTCTGAGACTAGTCTTGGTCATAAATTCTCAACGCCATGGTGTTGTTGCCCAGGTTGATCATGGTCTCAGTCCAAGAAAGACTTGGCTTTTTTTTTTGCCCACCACGCCATGGACAGTCTAGTTCTTATAAACCTTAATTCTTTTATACACTCCTGTAAATTATGTATGTTTTTTGTTTGTCTTCACCTTATGATGTCTTGGCCTCGACACAAGAAGATAACAGCTCGACAAAGAAAAGTGTTGTTCATACGGAAATGTTTTCTTGACTGCTGGGCATTAGAAATAATGTGAACAGTATTTATGGACATGCAGCAGTGAATGTCGTCCACCATATTGAACGGAATGAACAGACTCAACTGCCGCTCTCCGTTTTTTTTTTCTGTATTGATCTGGATGCATCCATTTGGCTCTAGGCTCAGCTACAGTTGGAGCGGAAACAAACTGAATTGACAAAACGTGTGCTCTTTTTTTTTTACCATGGCTTCTGCTTTAGTTCAGAAAGTCATCAGAATCCTTCATTGAGAATATGTTTTTGGAGTGTTTCTGTTTCCTTTAGTTTACGGTGTTGAAAAGTAGCCAGGATTTCCATTTGATAAAGATGAGACCACAATACCTGTCAGGGTACATAATGATATTGTGCATCCTGAAATAAATTGGCAGCCATTGCAGAGTTTTAAGGGTCGGTGAAATGTGAGTTCTTCTACTAGAGCATCTTAGACTTCTCTCTGCAGAGTATTAACTGCAGGCGGGACAGCTCCTTCTTGTTTAGACACGAAAATAAACTGTTACAATAGTCCTAATGAGAAGACACAAGCTGATGGATTACAAGCTCCGGATCGTGTTGTGAGATCATTTTCCTAAATTTAGAGATTTTCTCAGTTGAAGGAAACAGTTTCTGGCAGTTTTTTGCAGGGTTGAACTAGTAAAATGTATTTTTCAAATACAACACCAAGGTCTCTCAGGCTCAGTTTGACAACAAAGTACTGACTCAAGCCTGGAATCTTATTATCGTATTAACTTCAAATACAACTTTCTTAAATTAAGAATCCTCAAAATAAATGGATAATAGATTTCTATATATTAATAGGATTTTTTTGACAGAATAGCTTTATTTTACGTTGATATTTCTTTATTTACTATTCTAACTTCCTTACTTGCTTTGTTTTTTAAAGTTTTTCTGTCATATTATAGCTCTGTTCTCCTCTCTCTTAGATTGTCGGCCCCTCACAACAGTCACAGTGTATGATGTGGCCCCAGGGGGAATTTAATTGCCCACCCCTGTTCTAGACTGTATTTGCTCAGATCAATTAACATCAACTGTTCCTTTTCTTTTGATGTTTTTTTTGTTTTGTCTAGGCCACAGATTCGAGGACAATCCCGGAGTCAGACGCCATCTGGTGAAGAAGTCTTCGCGATGTCAACTCACCCGGGCCAGCAACAGTTCCACACCTCTGTCCAGCTTGAAAAAGAAGAAGAGGGCGGCGGACAAGAAGACTCATGAGGTTTGAAACATTGAAAACAGTAAGTTAACAGTAGTGTTGTGTTTATGGCGTTTCATGAAACAGCAGGTGAGGTCTCACGACACAGTGCAGTCATTTTAAGGGCTTGTTTATTTTTTTTTTTTACAATTTAGGTTATCATGAAGAGAAAAAGGATATAGAGCAGTGTGTGCCATCTAGCATCATTGGCTGTTACACAAAAACTCATCATCCCATCAGTAAAAGTCTCTGTTAACAGACCTAAGAGCAAAGTCTATAGTTTTCTCCAACTGACTGGATGACTCTAAACCTAACTCCATCAGAGAGAACAGTGGGGCATTCACAATGATGTTGGCTGTATAATCATTAATCCTTATGGTAGAGAAAAAACTATATGCCTGACTAGACTCTGCAGGTCTCTAACCCAGTCCACTAAATAACGTCTAATGGCTGGTTGAAGAGGAATTAACTCAGTGACCAGTACCTATGAGAACCAATTGGAATCTTCCAACAGGCTGTTAAGATTGATCCTGATCTGGGTTAGGGTAAGGGTTAGGGTTCAGGTAACTCTAACCCTAAATAATGTCTAATGGCTGGTTGAAGAGGAATTAACTCAGTGACCAGTACCCTATGAGCTATGAGAACCAATTGGAATCTTCCGACAGGCTGTTAAGAATGATCCTGATCTGGTTTAGGGTTAAGGTTAGGGTAACCCTAACACTAAATGATGTCTAATGGCTGGTTGAAGAGGAATTAAAGGCCCATCACTCAGTGCAGAACCAATTGGTATCTTCCAACATACTTTTAAGATTGATCCTGATCTGCTCATTATTCTATCAATGAGACTGATTTCCAAACATTCTTCTTCCAATTTTCTCAGTTATTTGTCGAGCTGAACGAGCTGATTGTGGAGAAGGAGCATGAGATGCGTTGGAAAGAGAGGGCGCGCTGGATCAAGTTTGAGGAGGACGTGGAGGAGGAGACGGATCGTTGGGGCAAACCCCATGTGGCATCGCTTTCCTTTCGAAGTCTGCTGGAACTTCGTCGCACCATCACTCAAGGTAGACATTCAAGCTGATCAGCGCCTTTATGTCACGATCTTACCATGTCTTATGGTGTTCACGGTCTCAGGTGCCGTCCTTTTGGATCTCGAGCAGAACACTCTGCCGGGCATTGCCCATCTGATGGTGGAAACCATGATCATCTCTGACCAGATACGAGCTGAAGACAGAGCTTGTGTTCTTAGGGCTTTGCTTCTTAAACACAGGTCAGTAACCAACCAGATGTTATTACGTCATAAGTAATATCCAAGTCCACATATGGGAGCAAAAGACAATCCGATAATTGTAGACGAGGAATAAAACATACAGTCCATACTATTTACCAAAAAAACAACCATATCACCATAAGCTACACTATCAAGCCGTACATACATCAATGTTAAATTGCATTTCTGGGTCTCGTTTTTAAAATACACGTCCAGTGATTGAAAACGTGTGAGTAAAATGTCTCTCCGTTGGGACAGGGACTATACCCAGTTCAATTTTAATTGTTTATTTATTTAGTTTGAACATTTTGGGAACTGCCACATTGGAATCGAAGTTCAAAAACAAAATCACCTTTAATTACCAGTGTCGAGTACTTCATCATCTAGTCAACATGCTATAACTGTCAAGAAAAAGCTAAACATTTTTCTGTAATCGGGCTGAAATATCACCAGATGAATAACAGATGACTGGTCTGTGGTCAGACAGGCTGGACAACATAGAGGCCATTATAATGAATATGTAACACACAGCACACTCCTCATTTATCACTCTCCTGTTGGGCGGATTAGTCAGAGCAAAGAAATTGGGAATTTCCAGAATGCACTTTTTTTTTTTACAGAGTTCATTATCCCATGGATTTCCCCCATTGCTCCAAATGTCAAGATTCAAACATAGCTGGTCAAAATAAAACAAGATTTTTGCCTTGAAAAGCCAAGTCTTTCCAAGTCCCGGTAAGACTGTTCTTCTGCAACTTTAGATTTTTTTTATTGAGGCACTTGTAAATCCTAGTTAGGAAAAGTTTTAGAGCCACTGTGTATCTGTTTTTAGGACGACTTATAGGTTATTTAAAGTGAAGAAGAGTCATCCAAATACTAGTGATGGAATGATGAAGCAGTGTCATGAAGTTTAGAGGTCAGTAGGTGGCGCCATCAGTTTAAAAATGAGGTGATGTTTCATTAAAACAGTTATTCTAAACAAAGGAAAATAGTGCAGAGACCGCCATCTAGTGGACTGAAAATAATGACACTTGTTCGTGAAGCTTCGTCAGACCATCACTACAAATACTCAAGCATGTTGTTCAGCGGTCCATTTTACACAGTATCTACATAATGATGGCTTAATTTATAGGGTATATTTGACACTTACCAAGGAAAGAGGGCATAAATGGGTTAAATCTTAAAAATAAAATTAACAAAAACAGAAGAAATAACTTAAAAAATGAGACCAAGAGACACCAAATTTGAGCAGCCCTCCAGCAAATTGCTTTGCATTGTACATTCAGAAATCCTTGTCTAAAAAAATATATATATATGTTTTTTTTTAATGCCAGAAAGACCAATAATATCCAGCAAAATATTGGTAAGATGTCTTACTTTGGATTTGGTATAGTGTCAGAGATCCCTCTGGAAAGTCAGATTTGTATTTTTTCTTCAACATCATTAGGCAATATAATTATGTTAATAATACTTGCAGTTATAGGCCATGTGTATTGAAAGCAATTGTGAAATATCGGGAGTTATGTTTGCATACATAGATCGAATGACAATACTTCTGGTCTTCCAGTACAGCAGGCATGAATAGCCCCAAAAAGTCAATAAGAGAGTCCATTACCAGTGAGTTTCCTCATTGGAAATAATGACACAAGCTCGTTTTTAAAAATAGAAATTGTAAAGCTTTTTCAAAAGGTTTCCCTGCTATTGACCGGCCCGGTATTGACTTTTAAACTGACCTGAAACCCACATGCTCGATGGAATACAGCACTTCACATGGTGCCCTATAGATTTATTTAGGTTATATAACCCACAGAAAAAAAGGACATGTAGGTTTGTCAAAGTGAATTAGCAGACAACAAGCCATGCATGCGTGAACTCACGGTCGCAGCCAAACCACATGTAGGGAGTTTTTCGGGGCCATATTTACATGAGAATGGAGACGAGGGACTCTATTCAAACGATTTAAATGCTTGAGCTCCATCTTTACATTCACTTTCTATCCCTATATACTGTATAATCTTGCAATGCCTGACCCGTGACCCCATCACAGTTGGACACACTCTCCATGCGACAAGGGCTATTAATGTACACATGGGGTGACACGAAAACATCCTTGGAAATATTAAAGGATCCTCGATGTGATACATTCGTAGTAGGACATAAAGAATGACGGAATATAATGTGTCTTACAAAAATCGTTATTTTTCATTTACATTAAATTAAGAAAAAAAACATACAATAATACATTTATTCATATGTATTTGAGTAATCGGTACATCATTTCAAATGCCTACAGATGTCCCCTGACTATGGACAAAATACTTTTACCAATATGTAGGTGGTTATTTTAGGTATATTCATCTATCTTTTAGCAACCCAAGTATTTCTATTAGTACAACGGAAAGCAATTTGTCACCGTACTAAAAGGGAGTTGAAATTTAGTGTCTTCTATGTCATTTTTATTTTTTAATTTACTTTAATTAGTAAGATATAACCCACTCATGTGCTAATTTCAAATGCTATATTTGTCGAGCTACCATTTTGTACCTAAACAGAATCTGCCAAAGGAATTTTCGAATTAAGCGACCACATAGAGCCCCTTGGCAACCAGGGACCCCACTAGAGAGCACCAACCAGCTTTTGTGAAATTATTTAATATTTTATCACCTGTATTTTTTAATCATTTTCTTTTTTGGGTTGGAGGTGTGTTACTGAAACAGTTAATCATTCAAAAATCACAATCAACACGCCCCTGGAGTCATCGCCGAACCTTTCATTGTCCACTTCCGACAGGAAAGAACACAGCTCTGTCATTAGGGTCATCAGATTTACAAGCTGGAGACCATCAGTCGCTGCTGGGGTCCGAGTAACTGCTCTTTCTTCAGAGATCCACAGGAAACATCTTGAGCACATTTTACACCTCCTCCCTTTATTTGGACTAATCATAGAGCTGATGTCACCATTGGACTAATGAAGCTGTTTTATTAACAGATGTGACTCAGATCCTCCTTTTTTTTGGTGAGAACTGTCTACACACAGGCGTCAACAAGACTATATACCTAAGCTGGAAATATTGTATTCATGATACGAGGAAAATATGACACAGGTCAAAACACATACCAGTTCATACCTCAGGAAAAAGCAAGCGAGATGAGCTTATTAATCTTTTTTTTTCTCTCCATTTACAGCCATCCAAGTGACCTAAAACACAGATTCCATCGCCACCACTCGGCCAGCAGTCTTCATGGCAGCCTCAATCACAACCACGTGCAAGACTCAAACCTGCCGTTGGTGGTCGAGGAACCTGAGGAACTACAGGACGGCAAAGGAGTGTACGACCCCAAACAAGACGTGTTTGTCACCCTGTTTGTGAGTCAAAGACTTCAAATCCTTCCTTCTGACTTCTGCTGATCTCTTTCTGGGGATTTTGAGTTTGGTCGTTGGATAATGTTGGCTATTTTGGGGAGTTGGTTAAGGTTATTTGAGGAGTGAGATCGGCAAAATTGGACCAACATTTCTGATATCAGAGGTGTTACCAGACCTAAACCAATTAAAGATCTGAGGCGGTTTTACCTCCTTTTAGTACCTATTGATTCCCATTAAAATGACACGACACAGTCAGATTAAATCTACCTCAATTAGAATAACGGGGTGGGTATATTTTAAGGCCTGGCCATGCCTTGCTCTTGGATGCGATTGGATGAGGGATTATGTCAGGATGAGGACGGTGTTGACCACCAAACCATTATTTCCCAAAATATCGACGTCAATGGTAATTGCAGAGAACAGGGAGAGACTGGGAAAAGTGAAAATCTCTGGCTTGCAGTATGGTTGCCATCTATCTTTGCATGTTCAGTAGAATTGAGGAGCAGTCCTGCTGACCATGCAACATCCCTACATGACCGCTCAAAAGCACTTTCAATAAAGGTTGATGGAAAAGAAAGTTGAAAATTCCCACTGGAACTGCAAGACCTCATTTATTTAATGACTTTTTTTTGTGTGATCGGATTCTAGCATTTTGTTCTTTACGCCAAATGTGGCGGCGCTCAAGTTCCTTGAACACCAACCAGACTCCAGCACATGGGTCACATTATATTCATAGCTGGCTTGCTGAAACTTTCTAGTGTATGAGGTGTAAAAACCTCCTTGATGTGTCAAACGTCGGCGCGTTAAAAAACAGCCCATTAACAAAATCGGCTCAAAACATAAAGAATCATTCAGCGATGACTTTCAAAGCCACTTGAAAAGGCTCCGTTTTGCTACATACTCATGCACTGATTTCACATTTCTGTGCGATTAATCCATTTATTGTCCTTTCTCCAAGAAATCCCTCCACCCACTGCCTCCTGACAGCCATCCAGCTGCAGCCAGATCCATGAAACTCCTCGCCAAGATTCCCAAAGATGCTGAAGCTGTGATTGTATTAGTGGGTAAGTACACGCAATTGTGCGCTCGATTCACTTGAAGCACGTAAAACACCTTTTGATTTGTAAAGCAGGTCAATAAAAAGCAATTTGATGTGTTCTGGCATGTTATGTTACCCAGCTGGTAACATAATGTTGCTCAGCTGTTTTTTTTTTCCTGTAGATTTTAAGAGCGTTAAGGAATGTGAGGCTTAGACACAAAACCACAACGCTGGCATATCAGGAACATTAATTACGAGTCTGCTTACAGGTTGTGTCGAGTTTCTCGAGCAGCCGGCGATGGCGTTCGTGCGTCTGAACGAGGCAGTGCTTTTGGAGTCAGTGTTGGAGATCCCTGTTCCTGTCCGCTTCCTGTTCGTCCTCCTGGGTCCGAGTCAGACCAACATGGATTATCATGAGATCGGACGGTCCTTCTCAACACTCATGTCGGATAAGGTAGATTTTTATTTACACTGCAGTCACAAGGATTGCTTGAAAACAAGTTAAGGATCCCTAAAGTCTTTACTGTGGTATCTAACTAGTCCCTAGTAAAACTTCCTGTTAAAACAGATGTAATGAGGAATACAAACCTACTTTGTTGTAGCTGGTGCAAAATGGCCAAGACTTACTGCTCCCCAGAAACCTCTTGCAGCTCTACAGGGATAATACAGAGGCATTCCCTGTACCAAAAAGTATCTTCAATGTCTCCTGGGTCTTCAAGTCGAGGTACTCAAAGGGTGCCTTAGTCACCCAAACTGGATTCTTTTTAAGGCCGATCAATCAAATTTTCCAAAAACTAAAAGAACTTCAAGTTTTTGCAACAGCCTCAGCTGCTCACCAGTTGTCTGGTCTGTATCCATCAGCTGCCTCAGTAATCCAATAAGCCAGTCGACGTAACTTTGTTGAATATGTTTATTGAGGTCAGTTATTTTGATTAACATAGTGGAATCTTCTCATTCATTCTGCAGAACTTCCACGAGGTGGCGTACTTTGCTGACGACAGACAGGACCTCCTGAATGGGATCAACGAGTTCCTGGATTACAGTATCGTCATCCCGCCATCGGACATTGAGGGTAAAGACCTGCTGAAGACGGTCGCCGACTTCCAGAAGCAGATGATGCGCAAGAGGAAGGAGCGCGAGCTGAAGAAGCATGTGTCTGTCCCTGGAATGGTGGTCGACCAAAAAGGTGACCCTTTCATTTGTATTTCGTAAGAAGCTCTTTCGATCCATGAATAAGAACTAAAGTTGTTCAAATGAACATCAGTTTTAAGGATTATCAAGCAGCGGTTTTCACTCCTAAAACCTTTATTCCTTGTCCCATCCCTCCAGATGTGACTCCAGAAGAGGAGGAAACCACAGATCAGGAAGTAGATCCGTTAAAGCGGTCTGGGATTCCGTTCGGAGGGTTGATCCACGATATCCGCCGGCGTTACCCACATTACATCAGCGACCTGAAGGACTCGCTGGACATGCAGTGCGTCGCGGCCGTCATCTTCATCTACTTCGCAGCTCTGTCTCCGACTATAACCTTTGGAGGCCTCCTGGGTCAGAACCAACCCACAGATGCTCCGGGATGTCCATTATAGTCTTGTAGTAAATGTCAATCTATTCCTTTTAATCGCAGGCGAGAAAACAGAAGGCTTGATGGGAGTGACTGAACTCATCGTCTCCACTGCAACACTTGGTGTTATTTTCTCTTTGCTAGCAGGTCAACCTCTTCTCATCATTGGCTTTTCAGGACCTTTACTTGTGTTTGAAGAAGCCTATTACAAGGTAAACATTGATTTGATAATGGTTTTCTTGCCAGATTTCTGAGACTCTCTGTTTTTCTCCGTCAGTTCTGCCAGGCTCAGAACTTTGAATACCTCACGGGTCGGGTGTGGATTGGGTTCTGGCTTATCGTCATTGTACTGGTGATAGTTGCAGCAGAAGGCAGCTTCATGGTCCGCTATATCTCGCCCTTCACTCAGGAGATATTCGCCTTTCTCATCTCCCTCATCTTCATCTATGAGACCTTTTCCAAACTCTTCAAGGTTAAGAAATAAACTCTGACTTGTTCCAGGAGTGAAACTGACCCGCTTAAATCTTTCTAGGTGTTTAAAGAGCACCCGCTGTTGTCCTGGTACCCTATTGACCCAACGCCATCTTCTTACCTTCACGATGTCCTCAACCAACCCAACACAGCTCTTCTCTCTTTCGTCCTGATGATCGGAACTTTCTTTACTGCTTTCTTCCTGAGGAAACTACGAAACAGTCGATTTTTAGGTGGCAAGGTAAAAACTAAATTCCAAAATTGAACCCATTAAAAACTACTTCTAGAACTTTAGCTAACGGCAATTACGAGAATCACTTAAGTTAAATACAAAGAAAAGCATGACCATTTGAAATAGTCATTTTTGGTAGGTAAAAAAATCCAAAATGTAAGTACAAAGAAACAGTTTTCATTGTATATTTCTTATCATGTTCATCTCCCAGGCCAGAAGAATCATCGGGGACTTTGGTATCCCTATTTCTCTTTTAGTCTCTGTGTTGGTGGACTACTCTATTCCTGACACCTACACACAGGTAAACTTACCAATGATCTTGTAAATCTTTTCGGTTAAAATATTAAAATCTCAATATTCTTCCTCAAGAAACTCAACGTGCCATCTGGGTTTTCCGTCACGTCCCCTGACAAAAGAGGTTGGTTCATCAGCCCTTTTGGTGACAAGCAGCCTTTTCCTACTTGGATGATGGGGGCTTCGGTGGTTCCTGCCCTGCTGGTCTTCATCCTCATCTTCATGGAGACTCAGATCACTTCGTGCGTACACACACCAGTGACTAACCTTGGCTCGTTTCAAACCCCTTTTAACAATTTTTTTCTGTCCATCTCCAGGCTGATTGTTAGCAAGAAGGAGCGTCGCCTGGTGAAAGGCTCTGGTTTCCACTTGGACCTTCTACTCATTGTAGTTCTGGGTTCCATATGTCCGCTCTTTGGGTTGCCATGGCTGACGGCCGCTACCGTGCGGTCAGTAACTCACGTCAACGCCCTCACCGTGATGAGCAAAGCTACAGCACCGGGGGAGAAACCCATGATCCAGGAAGTGAAAGAACAGCGGTTGACTGGGCTCTTCGTGGCTGTACTTGTTGGTGAGCAACAACTTTACCTACTCTCCTACCTTAATTTAAAGAATACAATTAGATAACTTGTTTATATTTTTGAAACATTCCAACCATATTCGGGGTCAAAGGCCACCCAAATCTAAGGACTGATCTACTCATCAAAGCGTTCAAGAAATGAGAAACTTGGCTTAATCCCTTCACTTCATCGAATAGGAGCATCATCTGTCTCGCCTGCAGTTGATTCAGAACTCTGCAGAGAGAATTCTGAGCCGCTCTAGTAGAATAACTCACATTTCTCCTTAAAACTCTTCACTGGCTGCCAGTTTCTTTCAGGATCAACTTTAAAATTCTGGTTCTTACTTTCAGATCTATTCATGGTCAGACCTTCCATCCGTGATCTGATCCAGACTTACACCCACAGAGGAGAGAGATCCTTCCAGGCTGTTGTTCCTAAGCTTTGGAACGATCTCCCTCTGTGTTTGATGATCTACTGACTCCTTCAAGAAACATCTTAAGACATTCTTGACCCTCACACCATAATGCGTCTTGAACATCAAAAACCTCGACTCCTGTGTCTGCAGGTCTGTCTATCGTCATGACCGATGTCCTGCGTCTCATCCCACTGGCCGTGCTGTTTGGCATTTTCCTCTACATGGGCGTCACTTCGTTGACCGGGATTCAGCTCTATGAACGCATCACTCTGATGGTCACTCCCGCCAAGCACCACCCGGACCACATATACGTCACCAAGGTGAGGCAAAGGTCATGTGTGTCAAATTAAAGAAATTAGATTCAGACATCAGTTGGTCATAGCCTTACAGAGACCACCAGATGGAGCTAAATGCAAGTCAATAATAATCTATTGCAGCTAATGTGAAGGAACGTCTTCAAAATATATATATTTTTTTTCATTACAGGTGAAAACATGGCGGATGAACATGTTCACCATCATCCAGCTGGCGTGCATTGTGGCCCTGTGGGTTGTGAAATCGACGGTGGCCTCGTTGGCATTCCCCTTCATCCTCATCATGACGGTGCCACTCCGCCGTCTCGTCCTATCCAGGATCTTTGAGGAACGGGAACTCCAAGCGGTAGGTGGAGGGTTTGAGATGAGCATTCAGGATAACGGGAATCTACCTTTTTGTGTGATCTGTTGATGGTAAAAAATGCTGAACTGGAGTGACTAGTGAGGTCAAGGAATGGATATATCTGAAAGTTTGACAAAACAGTTTGGAAAACTGGTATTTTAAAGTAAATGAAGAAGTCAAAGAGGAAAATAAGAACAGAACAAAAAGAACAGTTCCTGTTTAAGTAGAGAGGACACCAGGTTAGGTTAAGGAGGAGGAGGTGGACTTATGCTGCAAGATGAAGAAGAGGAAGAAGGTGGGAGAATTACCTTAAAAAAAAAAAAAGAAGCTGGTTGGTTTTATGCCATCAACCCATTTCTTTTACATCCAGTTGAAGGTTTTTTCTCTGGTTCCAACCTTATGACCACTATTGCTTGTTTATGCGTAATATAGAGATAGAAAACATGCATATTCATGTAAATGACCCCTGAATTGTAGTGATGGTCTGATGAAGCTTCATGAAACAGTGTTGTTTAGAGGTCAGTAGGTGGCGCCATCAGTTTAAAAATAATGTGATGTTTTATTAGCACAGTTGTTCAAAGCAAAGGAAAATAGTGTAGAGCTTTGTTAACACAACAAGTCCCTTGGAGGTGAAGACTTCTGGGCTTGACCAATCACAACAAAGTGGGTGTGGTTATGGTAAACAAGATTGAATCTCCAGAAAACTGTTTTCAGTGGGCTGGGCTTAACAAGGACCACAAATACTTGCTCCATTAACTTTTTCTTTGTTTCGCAGCTCGACTGCGACGAAGATTCTCCCAACTTCGACGAGGACGGCCGAGACGAGTACAACGAGATCCACATGCTCGTCTAGAGCCGACAAACTCCTCCTCCCACACCTGAGGCTGCAGGGTTACGGTGGCAAAGACATTCCACAAACGTGTACAATATGGATAATTTCTGTACAGTTCAAAGAGCACAGTCTGGCCTGTCGGCTGGTTATTTAAAAGAGCTGCCTTCCCCGTATGTCTGCAGGACAGTCTTTTGAATGTCCCCAACGTAACCATGTAAATACAACCAGCCCACCTACCATCCCTTTAATTGCTCTTCAGGGTCTGGGCAAACGTGCAATGTTGTTAGTGACCTCTTCAACCACGGCTACATCCACACTGATGCACTTGGATTTAAAATGTGACAATCCTGAGAGTTCAGTCGTTTTGTCAGCTTGATGGTCTGATGAAGCTTCATGAAGCAGTGTCATTATTTTCAGAGTCCATTAGTCCCTGGGCTATATTGCTTTGTTTTGAACAACTGTTCTAATGAAAGATCCTTTTTAAACTGATGGTGCCACCTACTGATCTCCGAACAACATGACAGTGTTTCATGAAGCTTCATCAGACCATCACTAGTTATAATTCATTTAAGAATATTATTTGTTAGAGTTGTTTCTGTGATTTATCACAATATTTTACAACCTATACACATTTTAACATACTTAAAACCAATGACTACTAGTTTTTATTACATTAAAACTTATTAAAAACAAGTATTTTGATAATTAGTTTTTATTTTATTTTTAATTAAGCAAATATTTGAAGAGTATGAGTCATGATCAATTACAAAACATATATATATTGAAATAAAAAACAACAATTAAAACGTAAAAAAATAAAATACAGATTTTCAGTTTGAATTTTGACCATTTGACATCGATTATTTGATGTCAATAAATAATAATGATAAAAAGAAAATAATAATATTTTCTTTCTTAGAATTTTTGACAACATAAAATAAGTTAGAAAAACAAAAATACATGAAAGCATTTCAAGCTTTTATTCTCTCGCAAACAAGTAAAAACGCTGTATCCTGCTATTGTGAAAGTTAAACCCGGTCATGAGTCTGAGCGACTCAGATCCAGTCTGCACGGAAAGTGGAGTTAAAAGTTTGAGAACATTTTTTGACTTTATTCCGTGATTCATTCGCCCCAACCAAAGGTCTTTTTCCTGGTCAAATCCATCTGACTTGTTGCTTTAGTGGAAAGTTGTAACTTTCACTACAATTAGGTTTGGAAGAAATGACGAAGGCTCAATTGCTATGACAATCTTTTTCCTTATGGTGTTTGACACAGATTCGTCACTCAAAATCGGTCTTAACCTTTTACGTTTTAAATCAAAGTGCAATCATGTGGATGTAGCCTTCACTGTCTTCAAAGTTGTGTTGCGAAGAGTTAATTCCAAAAATATTTATAGTCATAATTGTATTTTATTGAATGAAATTAACCAGAGATTGTCCTCGAATCACTGCCTCTGTTAGTGTAACAACCTTTTGACCTCCTCAGAGAGACGCTCGCGTTGAGAACTTCAACTGGAAATTTTTGGGCGGCTAACATTTCCAGCTCCTTTTTGCCGTTTCCCCCACAAAACCTGACGTATGAAAGCTGGTGTTGTGCGATGTAAATACATGCCAGTCCACTGTGACCTGAGATGTACAAGTTATTAAAAAAAACGCTTTTAACCTTATTTTTCTAAGTTGTCGGTTCGATCCATTCGCTGAAAAAAAATGGGAAAGAAAAACTAAAGTCCAAAAGTACTCCAGATTTATTCGCGCCAAAACAGCTGATTGAATATTTCACGGCAAAACTGTCACAAGATGTAGCGAATCTATCAAAATTGCTCATAATTTGGTGTCTCTCTCTTAAAAAAAGTGTTTTTTTTATGCAAATTCTCTTTGGATTCCTGAAAACTTTAGATGGGAATTTTGTGTTTTACAGTCAAATACAAGAAAAGTTTATTCATTTTATTGCTTTGATTTGAAACAAGATGCAGTAAAATTATAAATTTCTACACAAAAGTATCTGCTCTTTGACTTAAATTATCCTTGTCAACAGTTCCGTGGATTAGTTCAGCTCCAAATTTCTGTGACGCAGTGTGATTTGTTTTCCTGCGAGATTTTAATCCTTAATTTTAATGTATTTTCTCATTCAGGCATTGAAAAAAAGGTAATATTTAGGGTCGAAAACTGAGGACAGGTACAATTAATTGATGATGGCAGCGGAACACACAGCTCTGAAACATACACGATGATATAGATTTATTTTCAGCCTACTGTACATAAATATAAAGATTTGTACAAAGTATTTATTGACTGTGGTTCTCTACATTCCTCACTTGTAAAATACGGAACCGTTACAAACCACGTTATTGTCTCTTTTTCGTCATTTTACTAACCAATGTTATATTCATTTGGTGACCCCTGTCATGTAAAGTTGTATGAGTTCAAAACTGTGGACTGTCGCCATGGAAACCAGTGTGGAAAATTTCCAAATTGTTGTTCTATAAATAAATAAAATATAAACTCTGAGATGCATTGAAGTGATATTTTCAAAAGTTGCTTTATGGTGTATGTGTTTGCTAGTTCGTTCACAGACGTTACTGATGTAGTTTATACAAACCTTTTCTTGCAATTTTTGCGCCAATGAAAGTTAAAAAGGTTTAATTAATGTTGTTTATTTTACATTGTTTATTGGCTTATTGGACCAACATCTCAATTTCTACTGGGGTTGAAGTTTATCTCACAAGAGAATGCAGTGTGAATGCTGAGTCTGCTGAATCTGTAAATCTGCTTGGAAGTATTTTACTAGTATTCAAAGTAAAAATGAGTGGATAACATTGAAATTAACTGAAAAAAGTTAAGGAGAGAAAGAAAAAGAAAAAAAAGAAAAGAGGGAAAAAAAAAGAAAAGTTGAAATAGAGGTAGTAGTAGAAGAAGTAAAAATAAAAGTAGAAGTTGAATAAATAGAATTAGTCGTAGAAGTAGTAGTAGAATTAGTAGTAGTATGAGTAGTAGAAGCAGTAGTAGAATTATTAGTACAATTTTTAATAAAAGTGTAAGTAGAATTAGTTGTATAAGTATAAGTAGTAGAAGCAGTAGTAGAATTAATAGTACAATTAGTTGTACAATTAGTAGTAGAATTAGGAGAATAAGTATAAGTTGTAGAAGCAGTAGTAGAACTAGTAGTAGAAGCAGTAGTACAAATAGTTGTACAATTAGTAGTAAAAGTATAAGTAGAATTAGTAGTAGAAGTAGAAGTAGAAGCAATAGTACAACTAGTAGTACAATAAGTAGTAAAAAAAATAAAAAGTAGAAGCAGTTGTAGAATTAATAGTCAATTTAATAGTAGTAGTAGTAGTAGAAGTAGAAGTAGAAGTTGTAGAAGTAGTGGTAGAATTAGTTGTACAATTAGTAGTAAAAGTATATGTAGTATTAGTAGTAGTATAAGTAGTACAATTAGTAGTACAATTAGTATTAGAAGTAATAGAAAAAGTAATAGAATTAGTAGTAAAATTCGCAGTAAAGGTAAAAGTAGAATTGGTAGTAAAAGTATTAGTAGAATAAGTAGAAAAAGTACAAGTATAAGTGATAGTAGAATTAGTAGAATAAGTATGATTAGTAAAAGTAGTAGTATTATTAGATACATTTCGATTTTTAAAAATATATATGTTAAATGTATAAAATGGTATGTAATGAAGGAGGTAAAGAAAGTAAAGATAAATAGTAAAAATGAAATAATTCCTAAAAATAATTACGAGAATCCAATATAAGTATAATTGTACTCACTGGCAGGACAATAGTGAATGAATAAACATATGATACTTTCAGTAAACGTGGTCTATACGGTATTCCCGGGTCGAGCAAGAATCTAAACTCCGAGGAAAAACGACCTTCGATCAGCAAATATTTCTGTGTAGTTTGTGACCAAAGTTACCAAGAAATGCTGTGACTTCACAAAGCAGGTCAAGTGAGTTTGCTTCAGGGAAAATGATTCTTTGATGTCAAGTGTTTTATTCTTTGGTTAATAGGTGACCGATCAACTTTTCTCTGCGTGGGTCCAACAACTTTCTCTCTCTATGATCGAGACATTGAGGCCCCCGGGGGCCGAACACAACCTCTGAATGACCCTCTTAGCTCAACGTTAAACCTGTTTTGCAAAAGTTTTCTTCATTCATTTATTTAGTTGTTGAACAATATTTGAGCTCGGAATTCCTGTTGAAGTTGAAGAATATTGAATTAGGGAATGTTTTTGAAGACTCTTGTCTTTGACTTCTACATGTGTGGTCCGAGGGAAGACCACCCACTGGCATCTCAAGGTTTTAGAGAAATAAAATGTTCAGTATCAGACTGTTTTTAAATTGGTATTTTTTTTAATAATAGATAAAAAGATAAGAACGTCAAGTCTTTGCGTTATTATAATGTATGTTTTTATTTGATTTCTTAAATATGACATCCATCGGTGCAGATACAGGCTTTTTTTTTTAAGACATTTTCATTTTATTCGCCAAAGGTTGAGGAAACATGAACACAAATGTAGCATGAAATACAAACAAGACAAAACATTCAAAACAAAAATGAGTTGAATATTTCTTAAATAAGTGATTCTATTCCAATGTAGTCATTTATACTTTACCAAATTTTGTTTATGGTATCCCTTCTGTTGTCTCTGTGTCAAGGTGACCAGAAGGCCAGAAAACAAATGTGTTTGGGGTATCCCATCTGTTGTCTCTGGGTCAAGGTGACCCAAAGGCCTGAAAATACATGTTTGTGGTATCCCTTGGGTTGTCTCTGGGTCAAGGTAAACGACCTCCACCACTGCATTTGTTTTTATGGAAGACATGAAGGTCGTTTAATTAGATTAATGTTAAGATTTCAGATTCTACGCTCTTGATATTAAATGCATAATTATTTTTTTAATCAATATTTTTTATAAAATAGTGTTTCTTGGTCTGGATTTGTGTGTTTCTCCTGAAAAGTCATATCCACCATCTGTACTGTAGTGATGTGTTGGTGAAGCTTCATGAAACAGTGCCATGTTGTTTAAAAATGATGTTTCATTAGAACAGTTCTTCAAAATAAAGGATAATAGTAGAGAGACGCCATCTAGTGGACTCTGAAAATAATGCCACTGTTTCATGAGCTTCATCAGACCATCACTACCAAAACATGTGTTTGTGTTATCCATTGTGTTGTCTTTGGATCAAGATGAACGACCTCCACCACTGCATATGTATTTATGGAAGCCAGAAAGGGATACCACAAACAGATTTGTTTTCGGGCCTTCGGGTCACTTTGACCCTGAGATAACCCAAGGGGTAAAACAAGAAAAGATAAGAATGTCAAGATGGGATGAAATATATTTTTTATTGAATTATTGTTTTGTTTCCAGATTCTATTCTCTTGATATTAAATGCGTACTACCTGAATAGTCAATCCATCCATCAGTAAATACAGTTTATTATTGCAAACGTATACATTTTTACTTGACCTAAGCTGGGAAAGTATGAAAACAAACACAGTATTAAATACAAACAATGCAAGACATTGAGAAAAAAAAACAAAAAATAGAAGCAGTGAATATTTCTTAAATAAGTTATGCTATAACAATTCATATTTTATCAGTATATTTACTTAAAGTGAACAAGTGAACACAACAAAACAAACAACAACACAAAAACAAGATACTATTATAACAATAATGATTTCAGAGAAGATTAGACTAAAATAAAGGAGGTCAAGGTATTAGCATGTAGCTTGTAGCCATGCTAACGTTTATATGTTTCAAATAGTGATGAAGCTTCATGTTGTTTAGAGGTCAGTAGGTGGCGCCATTAGTTTAAAAGTGATAGGAAAGTTATTAAAAACAAAGGGAAATAGTGTAGAGACCGCCATCCATCTAGTGGACTCTGAAGATCATGACACTGCTTCATGAAGCTTCATCAGAACCATCATCAGTGATTTGGTGTCTATAACCTATAAGACTCTATCTGAGTCTTTGGTGGTCAGTTTAACGCAAAGCGTGGGGAGAAGCAAAGTAAAGACGACGGTGGGCGCGATCATCATGTACAGAGTCCAGAGGGGAGGATCTTGGAGGACGATGCAGAGAGAGAAATAATTGCGGTGGACGTCCAGGTAAACCTCGTCCACTGGAAACCCTCCACAGTGGGTCATATACGCGAAATTGTCCACACATTCCTTGAGGACATAGTAGATGCTGCAGAGAAGGAAACAGTGTCAGGCACCAAAAAACACCAGGGGCCTGGTGTACTAAAGGGGTTTTACGCACAAAAAAAAAGGCTTAGCAACCTTTCCACATCAAAGTCCATATGTATCAACACTGAAAAGAGCGGCACAACGTTCGTAATTCCCGCCCGAATCAGCTGGTTTGACAATCAATATTGATCATAAATTAACACACAGTAGTTAATTTATTAAACTTATTAATATGTTCTCATTCACCAAATGAATGAGCTGTATTTATTAAGAAAACATCGATCATTTTTATTATTAATATTTTAATGTGCTATTTAGAAGAAAAAAAAGATGAGCTTGTATTTATAATATAACAAAGAAAGTGATTCGCGTTGACGATTTTTGTAAAAACTAACATTTAATCAAAGTGAAGCTGCAGAAGTGAAGCAGCTGAAACCGTGTGATCACGTGATCGGAGCGATCTCTTTGAAAAACACATCTATATAAACACACTTTCATTCTTTCAAAGGTTTTTATTTTATAAATGTAATAAGAATTTGCATGTGTGTTGCAGTTACGTCACACGTTCATATGAAACTTGATCAAATCATCTTCATCATCTTCATCATCTGCATCATCAATACTCTTTAAGTCACTGATTTACACTTTTATTCTTGTTAAACTCATTTTGAGACGTTTCAAATAAGCCCCTGATCGTCTGTCAATAAAGTATAAGCTAATTACTGTATATATAAAATATAAACATTTGCACTCAGTATTATCTTGATCTTTAAAGTATGTACTTTTTTGAGTATTGTTTTGATTGTCTAAGCGCTTTGTGACCCTGGTCTCGAAAAGCGCTATATAAATAAATATTACTTACTTACTTACTTACTATTTACATGTAAGTATGTGATCCATGTCAGACATGTTTAAATGAACGAATATAAACGGTTAAACCAGTTTAAATTCATGTTTTTATTTGTTTGGAGAGAAAAATCATGGACTCTGCTTCATTTAAATATTATTTACATATGTAAATGAGGGCGTGGAAAGGGACGAACAAGTCGTAAGTAGAAGATCTACGCACTTCTGAGTACATGAGGCCTCAGGACCTTCTGGCTCAGAAACAAAGGCAGGGAATTGGTGATCAATTACTTTTTTTATAAAGCAGAACCGACTCTTCTTTACAGTCCTCTGGCTGAAGAAGCCATGAATCTTCTCCGTTGCCCTTCATAAATCTGGGCGAACACTTGTCACGTTAGTCGTTTTTAACACGGAAAAAGAAAAGCATCCACCAGCATGAATGGAGCCTGACAGCTACAAGCCTGGTCAACAAGACGGTTTCCTCCCGCTGACGGACAGCCTGTCCCGAAATCGCCATTTGAACTCAGTGGGAGGTTCTTTTTTTTTCTTCTCTAGTCAAATAGCGCAGGAGTCTTCCAATAGTGGCACCGAGTTGAAGTTTTCCAAACTGGAAACATGAACCCAGGAGCGACTGTCTCGCACTTTTTCATTAGAAGATGACTAATTAGCTGAAGCCTTGACTCGGGCCCGAGCGGAGCCAAGAAAGGATCTGACTTTCCCATGACTAGAAGGTCATTTATCTTGACTGAAAAACCAATAAAAAAACATGTGACATGTCTTCCTGCCGTTTCTCTCTCAGCTCTTCACTGTGCCTGGCAGGAAGAATCGAACCCGTCACTGGTGGCATTGAAATTGACTTTATAAAGACAGTTTTCTTTCTTATATTTGTTAAAGTCTTCATTTACCCAGAATTCAAACGTTATGTTACGCTCGCCTGCAGTTGATTCAGAACTCTGCAGCGAAAAATTCTGACCTGCTCTAGTAGAAGAACTCACATTTCTCCGATCCTTAAAACTCTTCGCTGGCTTCCAGTTTCTTTCAGGATCAACTTTAAGATTTGATATTTTGAGGGCAGGAGTAGACTGAAGGGATGATGTATTCTATGTTAATCTTTGTATCCTTTTAAGATCTTTGTGTTTTTCTGCTTTGATCTATGTTCTTTATATTTGCACTTTGTCATGTATTTGCACTTTGCTCTTTTTTATTTGCACTTAGTTCTTGCTGATATGAAACTTGCTGTACCTTCTATCCTCTTTTGTGTACTGGAAATTGATATTCCTAAAGGAAAATACCTCCAGAGGGATTAATAAAGTAAATCTAATCTAATTGCAAAAGTGTATCCTGTCTATGTAGCATGTTAGCATTTTAGCTTCTGCTACAAAACAAGCTTAAAGGGATAGTTCACCCAAAAATCGACAAAAATGTTCATTTTAATGAAGCGACTGGAGTTCAGTTGTTTATCTTCGTCCAAAATGACACTTAAAAACATCCAAATTCTGCTCGTCTGTAACGACCCTCTTTTATTGAAGCCTCGACAATAGAAATTGTTGTATATTTTAGGTCTGTTTGTAGCAAAGCTCCCAGTTTCTCAGCTGCAGCTTGAAGTCTTTCCTTTTTGAAATAAACTGCAAGTGTCTGTGCGCAAGATTTAGGCCACATATTTGACTCGAAGCGATGCCAGCTGACACGTTCTCACTTTTCAATCAAGTGAACAAGATGTTTTTTTCAATGAAAATCCAGGAAAAGCGATAAAAGGGAACGTCATTTATAGGGAAATGTTGGCGATCAATATTCCCTCTAATTTCTTTCGCCTCTGAGCAAACACAGGATCTCCCTGAGCGGCCCCTTGTGCGACTGTAAGCAACATCAGATGTACTGTAGTCAGGCCAGTATCACATCAATTCAAAATTAACTTGTGAAAATTATTGATTTATATCATAAACAAAGTCCTAGCTACAATATTATGATTTAATGATCAATTTCTCTTCATCCTACACTCAAATGATATGATATTTTGTGGGATAGTCCACATCTTCAAGAAGATATCAATGATTGTTACCCATGGAAAGTATTGATCACATCTTAAAATTACCATTTAAATTATTTAAACGCAGCATATAGGGAGCATTAATGGTGATAATGGAATAAGGATGGTAAAAGATCAAAATTATTTTCGAACCAGGCTGTAAATACTTTATTAATGCTGGGCACATACGGGTCTTCCAGGCTCTCTGCAGCTAGCATCTAGTGGACACTCGATGAAATGCAGCTTCTTGCACTCCGTCGCTGGCTTTAGAACAGGATGCTGTCTCTCGTTTGGCACTTAGTTCATATTGTTTTGATTCTTTAAATGTAACTTAATGTCCTTTATGTCTTGTATTTTGCACCCTTTTAAAGAGTCAACACATTTAAAACAAAAAAATATATATAATTTTTTCATGTATTAATATATACTGTACATACTACCATGTAAAACATATTCAAATTGAAAAACACAAATGTCATGTCATTTAGTTTTCTTTTGCTTTTTTTTTAAATTAATTAATCTTTACTTTTAATTCTCTGGAATAAGACAAACAATTCCCCACTGATAATAACAGTGTAGTAAAGCAACACCCCCCACCCCCCCTCTTTCAAAAAACTGAACTCCCTGACGCAAGTCATCTTGACCCTGACTCTCCAGTTCATCAACAGGAAGCTTCACATCCGTCAGACAAGAAATGTAAACAATGTGTTTGTAGTGAGAAGCATCAACAAATGAGGCCATTGCTATTTATAACTATATACAAACAAGATGCACGGTACATTATTTTACTGAGTACACATACATCACCATGAGAAGTGAAGAAACGTACTCACTGCTTTGTTGTTGGCCACGGACAGTTTTGATCGTAGCCACTAGTCTCCATGCTCTCGTTGAAGATCGACAGGCAGGGTTGGATTTCGTGGTTAAATATGTGATATTCACATGATTTAACAGGAGCTAGAATAAAAAAGAATGAACAAGAAGCAACTAGACGGAAGGCTAAAAGCATCTACTCTTGTTGAGTGTTTCCTGTCCAACACTTGTGCTGTGAATTTTGTGTTTTACTAGTGTTGTTTTTGTGTAGTATGACGGACTATTCCTTTCAACGAGTCTTCATCGTGTGTCGGAAACAAGACAAGATGTTTAATAAAATGTTGACTATAGAAGAAATAAAAACTACGCTAAACATATTTTTATTTTCATCTGTATAAAATATTAATATAAATATTAAATTCAATTAAAAAAATAATAATAATAACTTTTTTGAGTATTTCAATTAGGTTTCTTTATATATACATATAATATCTGCAGCAGCTTCTTTATCTTGAGTTCATAACCCAAGTCATTTTATGAGGAAAAGTACATTTATTTTTGTTGACTTTGTCGTGAATGTACCCTTGTGAACAAACACGTTTGTTGCGGGTAACCTTTGACCCTGAGATAACACAATGGTTAGGATGCTAGTGTATAAGCTACGCTAAAGAAGAGAGGTTATAAGCAACTAAACAATAACCTACAGTAAGAGTAGAACAGAAATGAATTAGATGGAAGACAAAAACTGAGATAATGAAGAGGAAAAAATGCCCAAACAATTGAAGCTAATGCTCACGTTGTTTCAAGCTCACCTGTGCAGAAGACAAGGGTCAGCAAGCATAGAGTCAGCGACATCTGTATAGAAATACAAGACATAGAGGCATGTCATTTATTATGGTCTGGCTCCTTGGTAATGGTGAGCTACTCTCAGTGACTGAGCCGGAGGGAAACTACCAATTTGATACAGACTTGGAAGCAACAATAGATTTATAATATATTATTATATTAATTATTATGAATGCTAAATGATTTTCATCAAAGAACTGTTCTTGGTTCTTTACAATAAATACATTTATTCTCCACCAGATTTGAAACTAAAATCGTGGGCTACTGTTATGACCCATGCCCTAGGTGTTTACTAAAATTAAACCTGATACTTGTTTTTATCACTATTTAAAAATGAGTACACTCATATATTCAGCTCACGAGACAATTCAAAACAATTTATTAAGCACATGATATTATTTAACCAGCTTACAATAGGAATCAATATGATATATTCAACTCATAATACAATTCAATGCGATATATCCCGCCTAAAATACGTTATATCTAGAACACAATATTAGGCGATATTTGTGACATCTTGTGATTGTTCCAGTCTCAATTGGTCTAATCAATAGAAATGATAATAAAAATATGTCCAAACATCAGCTTTAAAAGCAGTTGGAGTTTACTGTATCCTCTCGTCCTCAGTCTTTGTCGGGATCCCACTGGATTTCATTGTTTCTTTACCTGCGGAAGATGTATTGAATGCTGCCATCTAGTGGCCACGAGTAGAATTGAAACCAAATGAAGAAACAAGTTAAAAAAAATTAAAAATGTGTGTATATACTGTATATACTGTATATATATATATATATATACATATATATATATATATATATATATATATATATATATATATATATATATACATACATACATATACATACATTTTTATTCTTCAATATATTTTCAAACCCCTCCTTAATACTCATAATATAGTAAATTCCATAATAACCTGCAACGATCACAGATCCTGTTAAAGAGCCAACAATCCCAAAAGTGTCAGTATACTCCACTCTATACATTTGCTAAAGGAAATGAATTTACAATGACAACAGTATCATCAGAAAACAAATACTTTAATATTTATATTTCTCACTTTCCACCACGTCACAACCACGTCCTCAAGTTTTTTTTTTGTTGGAACGCCAGGAATAAATGAGACACCATATCTGTTGAACTAGTTTGGAAGGTTCCCGAGCAGCTGTTCTACTTCAAGCCTGTCCCAGAACTATTGACTTTATCTTTTCGCTCGTGCCCACAAATAAACGAAGCAACATAGATGGACCAGTAAAGCTCAGCTCTTCCTTGACAACGATTCAAATCCCTCGTGAAAACCTCACACTCCACCCTTCCCCTCACTTTAAAACCAAACCCCAGGACACGTTTCTAATATTTAAACTCCTGAAAACTGAAGACCCTCTCGTCCCGGGCCAAAGAACAGCAGTTGTGCACATCGGTTTTCAATTCAAATCAAGTGGTTTATTCTGGCCACACGTCCTCCTGTTTCATATCATGAATATTTTATTGCTATGATGTTGGCGAGAACAATTGGCTTCACAACCTTGAAACAGATCTTTGTATGAGTCATCATTTAAAGGGCCGGAGACTCCCACCTGCTCGTCCTTTTTAATTAAAAAACACAAACCCGTCGTGATTATAAGCCGTGAACTCAGGTACGGTCGCACACTCGGAAACAGTAGAAAAACCACAATTTCTGTATGACACAGACAAGTTGGCCATCTGCTTCCCGGACGTTCCCACAAATTAATGAATTTATCTCGTGGGAGGCCGACTCTGAAAACAGATGTGAGCCGGGAATGCTGGGAGGGGAACTTCTCCAGAAAAAAAAAAAAAAAAAAAGAGGTAAAAAACAAGTAGTTACAGCGTCGACACTAATTTGAAATTATCAACTGAACAAACTGTAGTTGTTTTGAAAAGCAAACAAAAAAGAAAGAAAAAAAAACATACCTCCTTCGGTTCGTTGTCCTTTCTCGGGTAGAAAGTGGAGAAAGTGATGACGGAGCGACAACCGGATGTGCAAATGGATTCCGTGGTGATCTGGTCCGGTTTATATCAGTGCAACTCTTCGGCTAATTTGATTGCGCAACCGCAGTGGGTCGGCTGCTTCCTTTCCCAGACCACAGCCTGCGTGTTCCCATGTTTCCCTAAAAAACTCCTCTCCAGGCTCAAGCCCCAGAGACCCCGAGGCCAGAAGCTCCAAGCATGATAACATGTTGGACGACATGAGGGTCAAAAGTCAAATTTAAATAGACTTAAATTGAAGAAGATGGGATGGTGTGCTGTTTAATTGTGCGATTAATTGCGATTAATTAACACTTTTTTAAAAATCCCATTAATCCATTTTTCTGTTTCTAAAATAAGATTCTTATTTCGTGTGTGTTGTTCGTCTTGTGCTTCAGTTGTCAGGTAAAAATCGAGGGTCGGTCACACCCTAAAGTTGTTATGTGCTGATGAAGCTTCATGAAACAGTGTCATGTTGTTTAGAGGTCAGTAGGTGGCGCCATCAGTTTACAAATGATGTTTAATTAGAACAGTTGTTTAAAACGAAGGAAAATAATGCAGAGGCCGCCATCTAGTGGACTCTGAAAATAATGACTGTTTCATGAAGCTTCATCAAACCATCACCTCCATTAAGTGGACATTGGTTGGTCTTGTTTATATAGACCTGAGTTATATTTTTCATCTCTTGATTTGTTTTATTTTGCAATGTCGTCAAATAATTGGAATAAATGAAGAGTTAATTTTCAAGAAAAAAATTGAATTATATTCAGACCTCTGTCAACTTGTATTTTATTGAAGTTGACTGAATTCTGTGTAACAAAATCACAACAATAAAATATGTCTACTTGTATTTAATTCTTTATATTTTGTTCTCCATTACATGTGGTGTATATGGTTTGTTTATATTGATTTATATCGCTTGTTATTTGATATATTTGTGCAGCCACTGTATCATGATACCTGATCAGCTGTTTCATGAGGTTTCATTAATACTAGTTGCAGGTATGGATGTCAAAAGCAGCAAAAAGTTAAAGATCAAATGATTTGAAAACCCAACTCTCCTGGTTTACTCACATGTCTTCCTCTCCAAGATGCAGTGAGTCCCTTATCATGACCATGTTTTAAACTTTATAAAGTTCTCCCCCTATCTCAAATCTGGGCGAACCAGAGGTTACGAGAGCAAAGAGATTAAGACGTTATAATGGCTTCACTCCTCCTCCAGCCAGCTATAATCACGCCCCGCTTTGTTAATACAACGACTCCCTGGGAGGTGGGGACTTCCGGGATTGTAGACGTGCGTTGACCAACCTTCTTAATCTGACAAAATAATGATTTTTAAATGAGTTTATCAGCTATATTTGAATCATTTAACATTCATTATGTTTATTGTTTTAGTGAAAACAGTTTCATTGCTCAGTAGGTGGCGCTCTCAGTTGAAGATAAAGTGAAGGTTTCAGTGAATTGAGATTAGAAAAGGCTGGTAGCTTTTTAAGAATCCAGGCTCCATCTCTGTCCTCTTGATGCTGAGAGTGAGTGATGGTGGAAAATGTGACCACTTCTCAATGGTATTCCATCTGTCGTGCCTAAATGACTCCCTAAAAGACGGATCTTTCCTGCAACGAGACACATCTCTCAGCGCTCCGCTATCAGTTTGCTCAACTTAAGTGTAAAATTAAACGTCCAGACATTGTTCCGCCGTCGCACCGCTCGTTCCACGGTCGCCCGGCGACGACGGCCACAATATAATCAGCTTCGTTTTTTAAGAAAACATTTCCGTGATCTAGCGACTTTGAAGGCATCTCGCAGAGCAAACAAACTTGCTTTGTGTGGGAGCTCACGTGCTGTTTGGACAGCGTGTCTCCAGCTTCACAGTCACGGAAACTATGTCCTCAGGTGGGAACGAGAAAAGCTGGAAACGACTCTTCTTCGGGGAAGAAAAACTCACAGAGGGAAGTGAGATTCATTGGGGTTTTCCAACCCGATAATTGAGTGTTGAAGACATTTGATGGTTTTCACATAATCACGTGAAATATGGACACCATCGAGAAGACGAGGATGAGGAATATGATGATGGAATATGAGGCGCTGATGATGGGGTCAGGGTTGGAAACTGTTGCAAGATAATGCTTATTCATTATAAGTGTATATTGAGGTAAAATTGACTTTCATGTCTCTGTAATTATTTCCTCTCCCTCTCTCTCTATATAAATATATATTTGTAACTTGATCATGTTTTTTCACAATGATCGCATGTTATGAAAGAAAAGTATATATATATAATATTATATAATTGCAAAAATGTCCAATTAAATCAACTTATTTCATGATTAAACCAAATTAAAATACTTTTTTTTTTTTAATGAGTCATTATTATTATCATTATTATTGCATGATTCTGGACCTAAACTTTTTTTTTTAAATAATAATATTTGTTTTACACTAAGAGGACGGATTAAAAAGGAAAATCATCATTATTACTTTCCTGTTTAATTTGTTAAGTATATACAGTTCATGTATTTTAGTACATGTATTGATTAATGCCTGTATATTTCTGTATTTTAAGATGTGTACTTTTCTTTTGACTTGAAACATAAAATTAAATTTCACATTTAATCTGAAAAAAAATGATATATGTATATATATATATAAGATATATCATTAATTTATTGTGCAATTTATTTAATATTCAAATTAAGAAAAAACAATTTAAATTTAACTTTAAAAAATATTCATCAATGTAATTTTTAAATAAATGAAATAAATGCAAAACCATTTCATGAAAACATATCAATTAAATTCAGAATTAAATCCTAATTTAAAAATAAATAAATTTCACATTTAATCTGAAAAAAAAAAAAAATATATATATATATATATATATATATATATATATATATATATATATATATAAGATATATCATTAATTTACTGTGCAATTTATTTAATATTCAAGTTAAGAAAAAACAATTTAAATTTAACTTTAAAAAATATTTATCAATGTAATTTTTAAATAAATGAAATAAATGCAAAACCATTTCATGAAAACATATAAATTAAATTCAGAATAAATCCTAATTAAAAAAAAAAATGTAATGAATGATTTTTTGTCTAAATCAATGTCATTGCGATTTTTCCTTCCTTTGTTTTGGTTTTTCAGTGTTTGATTGACAACAACTGTGACTCCCTGATTGGAAAATCCTCCGTTAATGTTCTGGATAAGCAGGATTTGTCCGCGGTGCCAGAGAGCAAGGCATTACTGTAATCCAATTGGGCGTCTCCTAGGTGTGAACCGAGGTTGCTTTAGTCCGACACTTGCACTGGTCCGTCCCCGACAGAAGATCAAGTTGAAAGTGCGGCGCTGACTCCTCGAGCTCATTCCTGGAACGTTTGTTTTTCTATCCCACTGATATTTTTAGTGTCATGTTTGGTTGCTGTCCTAGCTTAGCCCGGCTGCTGCCGCTTATTCAACAGCTCAGTGACCTCCTGTGATCTCTGTCCACTGATAAAGTAGGTGTGAAATGCTTCTACGGAGTTCATTTATTTTTTGTTTAACGTAACAAAATACTTTTAAATTACCGCTGACACAGCACAAATTGGCAATAATGAAATGTTCTTTAGTTGACACTTTGCAGTTGTTTTTTTATGGTTTATTTTTACATATTTTCTGTCCAGATTATCTCTGAAACAACCATGTATTTAGGAGTTGCTCTCCATAGTATTCTGTATTTCTATGATGTCTTGGCGCAAGTTTGTCATTTTATTGACAGGTTGTGTCGCCGGCGATTCGTTGCTTGTATTGAGCTAATTATTGCGTTAAATATTCAGCTATTAATTTGATTAAGTAAATGTTTTTGAGTGACAAAATTGGTATTTTTTGTTGGATTTGTTGTATTGTGTAATTTTCAGGACCCCCCTATGGCTTCCAAAAATACATATGTAGGGGTGGAGGTCGTTAACTTTGACCCAGAGACAACAGAAGAGATACCACAAACACATTTGTTTCAGGAATCCGGGTCACCTTGACCCTGGGATAGCACGAGGGTTGAAGTAAATAAGTAAGTTAAGGTTATTTGTAAAGATGTTTCTAGACCAGGGTCACAAAGCGCATTAACAGACAAAAACAATACACAGTTAAAACTATATACTATAAAAGGTCAGGAGATATAAGACAAACACAGGAGTCCCTGAAAGTAAGAACCAGAATTTTAAAATGGATCCTAAAAGAAACTGGTAGCCTGGGAAGACTTTTAAGGATCGGAGAAATGTGAGTTCTTCTACTAGAGCAGGTCAGAATTATATTTGTATTAACTGCAGGCGAGACAGAACCTTCTTGTTTAGACACCAAAATAAACTGTTACAATAGTCTAAACAACACAAACACATGGATTATAAGATCCAGATCCTGTTGTGACATCAATTTCCTAAGTTTAGAGATTTTTCTCAGTTGAAGGAAACAGTTTCTTGTCAGTTTTCTGCAGTGTTGAACTAGAAAAAGTCCATTGTTCTGTCGGGCGCTGTTTTGTCTCAAATGTTCAAATGTTATTTTCATTTTCAGTCCTGCAATGATCAAAGGTGATTTTAATCATGACTGACTCAACAAGCAATGGCATAAAAAAAAGTTTCTTTAGTTGACACAGTTGAAATATTTTCAGGAAAACTCAAAACTACAACAAAACTTAAAGTCGTGAAAGAAAAAAAATCACAAAGAATGTCACTCAAGAACTTCCTTATGTTCCATTTTTTTATTACTCAACTGTATGTCCGGCAAAAACCACAAATTGAAACAAAAAGATTGTTAAACCTTGTGGAATTCATTGAAAAAACTTTAAAAAAAACGTTTTTCTTTTACTTAAACCTCCATAATAGGGGTGGATAGTAACAATTTCCAAAGGGCCACAACTAATGCTGTTACTATTGTAAGGGGCCGACAAAGCCAATAGAAAGAGTAAAAATATTATTTGGATGTTTTTAACTTTTTGGACGTAGATGAAGATAAGAACAACTGAGCTCCTGACACTACATTAAAATGAACAAACATTTTTGTCTAGAGCAGGCTATTCTGAAAATAATCCCAACCTTAAGTCGACATGAGGGTGAGTAGAAAATAAGTGGGGTGAACAAACCCAAAGATATTCTTGGACTATCGAGTCAGATTTCAGGAATGACTTCCTGTTCATCTAAGAGCAGGAATGCTGTCATTACTAAGCAGTAAATTCGAGTCAATTAAAAGTGACGAGTCACAGGTTAAAGTGCAGGATGACTCAATAAGTGTGGCTCCCATTCGTTGCATTTTATTGGTGCACCTCATTGACTATGATTAAGTGGCAGAAAAGACAAAAATGTAACAATTTTGAAGAATAAAATGGCGTATTTTAAAGATGACTCTCTGGTGAAGTACGTGTGAGCCATTGATTCCCTTCAGCTCGTACAAGGGAGGCAGAAATCCGAGCGGAGATAGGACCCTGTCTGTTTACCCAGGGCTCCTGTTGGAGGATTCTCTCAGGGGTTGTTCCAGAGTTCACCCGGAGTCCCACTGGTCTCCAATTAACTAATGAGGCATTAAAATGACCTCCTTTATCACCTGTGGCTTTTTGTTTGCCTATTTACTCCTACCAGGACTTTTGCTCGGGGACATGATCTTCCGGTGTCCGAGCTGCACGGCCGAGCGTCTGGCCGAGTGCGCCCAGGTCACCACGGAGTGCGGCGAGATCGTGAGGGAGCCGGGCTGCGGCTGCTGTCCGGTCTGCGCCCGGACCGAGGGGGAACCGTGCGGGGTCTACACGCCCCGGTGCGCCGGGAGCCTCAGGTGCCACCCCAGCATGGGAGAGGAGTTCCCGCTGCAGCAGCTCATCCACGGCTTCGGACGGTGCGGACCGAAGGTGGACGACGTGGACGGTCCTCAGGCTGCGAACGGTGAGACAAAAAAAAACAAACATGTATTTTGAAAATTGTAAAGCGTCCTATTTTCCTTTCTTCTAATTCTTCATGACTTAAGGTGATCGTTTAGATACCGATAGACACGACCTGAGAGACCTTCCTGCGGCATTGATCTGTTTGCAGATCAGTTTGTTTGCTTTCAAGTCGACAGATATTGATTTCTTGGGAGATTGTTCATGTACTTTGAAACTTCAACACAAGCGACCTATAGAGAAGAAAACACCTTCTTTTTTTGTCGTACGCTGAAGAAATTTGGGTTTAAGGATTCCAAAGTTTTGCTTTTATTTATTTTTCTAGATAGCTAGTGTTCCGGTTCGAAATAGCCGCATTATTGTCATAGACCGGCCTTAAGATTGAAATGGCACGACCTGCTAAACCAAATGTTAAGTCTATCAACACTTCTCGCTGGTGATGATTTGATGAAGCTTCATGAAACAGTGTCATGTTGTTTAGAGGTCAGTAGATGGCGCTATCAGTTTAAAAATGATGTTTCGTTTGAACAGTTGTTCAAAACAAAGGAAAATAGTGCAGAGACGCCATCTAGTGGACTCTGAAAATAATGACACTGCTTCATGAAGCTTCATCAGAGCCATCACTTATTCTCAGCTGAATCAGCAGGAACAACACGATGGTCCCATATAGAGTTTCTCATTTTCGATACTTACAGTATATTTGAGTCAACTCGGCCAAAACAACATGTCAATATGTTACTTCATTATGTATGCATTAGGTTTTCATTTTCAATAATAATTTCTTCTTTTTTTTTTAAATAAAAATGTGAAAATTCCAAATGGTACTTATCAGTATATCAGAAATAAAATAATTTATTTTCTCTTTATGTGCAGCCCGGTATCAAATGCCTCGTGTTTGCCTGCATGTTTAGTCTACTTTTTGGCCTGGGTTTAAAACCTATCAAATTTGCTTCATGAAACAGTGTCATTATTGTCAATGTCCACTAGATGGCGGTCTCTGCAATATTTTCCTTTGGTTTGAACAACTGTTCTAATGAAACATCATTTTTAAACTGATGGCGCCACCTACTGACCTCTAAACAACACGACACTGTTTCATGAAGAATCACTATTATAAAGACTTATATTACAGTGTATTACAACCGTCTGATTACAATGACCGATACATGCCACGCAACAACGCAAAAGCTCCAATTGTAAACAATGTGTAGTTTAAAGAGTTCAGTAAATTTAAGTTTAAAACATGTAACTGGTTCAAACCTCATAAATAAACTCAAGCGAAATTTATTTTATAGATTTGTAGTACATCTGCCAAGGAGGTCTGTTTATGTGTCTGTAATTATCTTTTTTAGGGAAATCTCAAAAAGTTTTGAATGTATTTTGATCAAATATTCATTGATTGTTGGTTTTGTTGAATCTTGGAGCTTCTGAAGGAATCACTTGTATGGCTTCTAACTGCTGCCGTCTGATGACAAATTATAAATTTCAACATTGTCTTAGTGCTCTAAGATAAGATTTGAATGAAATATAGATCTTGTTTTCATTAAATTCTTACTTTGATGTGAGGATTTGACTAGAGCTGGACCCAAGTGCAGATGCACAACTAAACAACAAAAATAGAAAGAATCCAAAAAAGAGAGTGTTGATGAGAAAAGTCACAAACACTGGATAAAATGAGAAAAAGTAGGCTCCGACACAACGAGGACAAAAACACCTAAAAGCAAGCAAAAACTGTAATCCATGAGGAGAGTGTAGAGAAGGTACATGCATGCGAGTGATGATTATAATCTGGCGCCTGTTGCTGCCGGAGAGGTGAATTTAAGCTCCAGCTACAGGCGCCGTGGAACTCACAAAGTCAAAACAAACCAAGTTTCAAAATAAAATCAGACATGAAATTTGTGCTGATAAGATCAAAGGCTAAAGCTGATGACTTTGATAGGTAGCATCGCCATGTTCATAGCTACATAATGTAAATATTTAACAAAAGAAAATGGGACAAATATTAGTTGTTGGTTATGTTAAGTTTGAAATTGTTGCATAGCAGGCTAACACTCAACATCACACATAGAATAGACCAAGAACCTGCCTAAATCAGCAACACAGCCTCTCACTGAAACCAAGAATATGTCGAAAAATGATTGAATAAAAACACAAGTTTGACATTTCACTGGTCCCGTACTGGGTCACGTGTTGTTTTGGCAGCGTAATCCTACCTGCGCTTGGTTAAGTGGTTCCCACAGATACAGCTACCAGCATCACTCAGCCGGCTCCTTCAGACGTGTCATCGTGTTTGGATGCTATATCCATTAGGCTCTTTCACTTTACTCTCTATGAAATCACCGCACGTCTTCACTTTTATGTCTCGAAAAAACTCCACATTTTTGCATCAGAAAACCCAAAACAAATAACCCAGAACTCCCGCGGGACACACAAACGTCAAGAGTTCCTCTCCCACATTAGAGTGATTAAGGACAAAGGGTCACTATTGATTTCTGAAAATGAATGTTGACGTGTGCAATGTGTTTGGCAGGCAGTGGCGGTACCACATCTGTGAGCGCAAACAAGCAGTATCCCTCCAGTGACCCCCTTACAAAACTGTAACCCAAATATCTTCAGTGCATCTTTGATGCCTGCTTCTCACTTAAGGACTTCATTAAAGGCACAGGTGGATTCTGGTCTCACAAGGACTTAGACAGGTTTGTATTAATTGCTCTGAAAAGGTTCGCATGATAAACGACAGAGTTGAGTTCTGGCAGTGTGACTCTAAAAGGATTCGGGAACCACAGACTTAATGGTTTTTGGTACGCAAGGGTAGTGAAAACAAACCCAACTCTCGTTTCTGTAACTTTAGCTAAGTGTGATGGACTTGTCCGCGCGCTGGACTGTGATTTACCGTCGCCAGTGTTAAAACCAGTAAGAACACATAAAGGAAAGCTGAAAATGAGCATCAGTCGAGGCTGCGGTTTGCCCCTGGTTTCAATGTGTTTTGCTTGGCTGTAGGGCCATGACTGCTGGCTGTCAGGAGCCCACATCTGTCTGCTCTGTAGCCATTGAAATCTGAATTTTTCAACTGGTTTCCTGTGTTTTTTCGAGGCACGCATTTTCACTTTCAAATAACCCGACTGCCGCACACATGAAAGAGAACAAAGCGTTTTCTGGAGATTAAGTGTGATTCTTAGTTCAGATGGCAGGGAGGATACTTAGCCACCCAAGTTAGCATGCTGTTAGCACGTTTTTGCTTTCATTATTTTTAGGGCCTCACGACACATTTGATCCTACCAATAACCAAAGTGACTTATTTTCATATCATCGGTATTTCATCTGTTTAATAGACCAACACACACTTTACTTGAGCACATGTTCAACTGTTTCATTCTGATAGTTGCTTTTCCTTACACTGGTCCACGGCCATATGAAAAGTAACTTTAGTTTCATTGGGACCTTTTAAGACGGAAAATCGACATGAAGGTAACTCCATTTTGACGGAAAGGGGTTTAAAAGCAAGACTGGAGTGTTAAGTTTTACCTTTCCTCCAAAAGACTTCTTTCGTTCTTCTGTAGAACCAGTTTATATCTTGCTAGATGTTCTCTAGGTCACAGTCTATATATTGATATCTGTCTGGATATAAATGCTCTGTATATATCTTGATATCTTGATGGATGGCCTGAGTAGTGATGGACTGATGAAGCTTCATGAAGCAGTGTCATGGTGTTTAGAGGTCAGTAGGTGGCGCCATCTGTTTAAAAATGTGATGTTCCATTAGAACAGTTGTTAAAAAATAAGGGAAATATTTTACTGGATGGTCCGAAGAACCATTTTATATCCTGATATCTTACTAGATGTTCTGAGGTACCAGTCAAATGTATCGCTGTTTTGCTAGATGGTCCTAAGAAACTGATATACATCTTGATAGATGGTCTTAGAGAACCAGTATATATCTTGATAGATGGTCTGAGGAACCATTATATATGTAGAGTGTCTAGGAAAACGTTTCGCACATTTCCAAAAAGAAGAAGTTGAAAAGAAGAAGTTGCTTGGATGATCATCAAAACATCTTCCTAGAAACTCTACACAGTTCAATTGACTCGTTTTTAAACCTCTTGGAAGGGCATGACCTGGACGTATGATAACCTTCATGGACAACTGGTATATATCTTGATATCTTGCAAGATTTGTTTAGGAACCAGCATATATCTTGCTAGATGGTCTGAAGAACCAGTATATTTCTTGATATCTTGCTAGATGGTCTGAAGAACCAGTATATATCTTGATATCTTGCTATATGGTCTGAAGAACCAGTATATATCTTGATATCTTACTAGATGGTCTGAGGAACCAGTATTTATCTTGATATCTTAGTAGATGGTCTGAGGAACCAGTATATATATTGATATCTTACCAGATGGTCTGAAGACCACTTACAACTTACAACGACTAACAGCTTAGTGTCATCAACGAACCTCTAGATCAGAGGTCACTGTACCCTGAGGAATACGGTGCCAAAATTGAACAAAAAAATCCTATATTTTGATGTCAAAATAATTAGGCTTGGTCTTTGAATTTTACTGATAAATATCAATAAACGTTATTATTACCAGTAAAGTGGTCCCTCACTATATCGCGGTCTCACTGTTTCGTGGATTTTTTTTAAGTGTAATTTTCCTTTTTTTTTGTTGTAATTTTTTATTTTTTTTATTTTTTTTTACAGCGTACAGTATTAACGTGCATTGTGTTCTGGGTCCTGATTAGCTAAGTGTTACCAGCCAGTGTTCCTCCTTAATAAGGTAGTATTGTGAGTTGTGGATGCGACGAAGTGCGTGTGCGTCTGTCGTGATTGTGAGGAGGCGAGCGAAGCAGCTGCATGTGTTCGTGTATTCGAGAAGTCTGGTGGTCCTGCTTCCAAAATAAACCAGTCAAGCCAAAAGAAAGAAGTTGTTATTCCCCAGAAGACTCCTGTGACCAGTTTCATATAAAACTATCCGGATGTTAGAGTTACCAACGCCTAGGAATGAGCTAAGTTTGGGGAACTGTTTTTGAAAACCAGCGAGTCTAACTACGGTCAAGACGCCAGAAAGGCAGGTCAAGGTAACATAATTAATTTACTAATATTGTACTTGTTTTATTTTTATCTGTGAAAGTTTGAACTTTGAGAGTGTTTAAATAAGAGAGAACTGTGAGAAAATGTGAATATCTGACTGAGAAAAGTGTATAAAAGTGTGTGGTTAGGGGTTTACGGCCTTAAAACATCTTTAATAATGGTAAGAAATAAAGCTGATTACCTTGTTGATTTCGTCTATTGTGGGGTTTTTTCAAAACATATCCCCCATGATAAAAGAGGGACCACTATAGTATTAGATGAGAAGAAACTTTCTCCGTACCTACTATTACATTTCGTAAAGTAACATATTCATTAACATGTAACATGTTATGTATCTCTTTCGTAATATTACTTACTTAGGTACTTACAGAACGAAACTTGAAAATTGTATTCAAGAAAACACACTGTATACTTCAAGGTTTGTGATGCTTGTTAAGATTACATTTTAATTACGAAAAAGGTTTGCAACTCAGGTTGGATTTGAAGACGTGATTTAAGTCTGTGACTGAAATTGAATGTATTATTCCAATTTGATTGGTGGTCAAGCAGACGATATTGTTTTCTTTAAATTACGTAAAGAAGTCCTCTAGAAAGTGAATTAAATGAATTTATTTCACTTTTTTCAATAGTCTGTTCATATTTTTCCCCACCACACAGTGGAAGCATCTATTTAGGTCATTTTAGTTTGACATGTAATAGTGTCTATGTCTGACAGAACCAACACTTATTCCATTGAACTACAGTGTCTTTTCCACCACGTTGACCTTGAAAGGCAAACGGAAATTTCCAAAAATGGGATCACAACAATCAAAATAACACAATCCCAAAAATATAAGCCCCACAACTGTTCACGGTAGATGGTATAGAGGGTTTAACAAATATCTTTGCATATTCGGTTCTGATGTAAAACTTCCAGCATTAAGTCTCTTGTGTGTCTCTTTAAATCCTTACCTTTCCTAGTCCTTCAGAAGCTGTTTTTATCCTCCTCCGCTGCTGATGAATAACAGCATATATTCCAAACTATAATGTGTATCTTTCCAGGAAAACTCGCGATACTAGATGCAGGACATCCTCCGTGTTTCCACTTGAAAAGTTAATACAATTATTATGTATCTGGGGGAAACTCTAAACGTTTCAATCTGGACGCGCAGATGTAGCGCAGGAGTTTGAACGGATCCCGATGGTTTCTTCCCTCTTTTCCATTCCAACTGTTTTAGGAACCAAGATATTAATTCACCCTCGCTCCAGATTCCGAAGCAGGTGTGGGTCATCTGTCAGCGAAGTGTCCAACAATCAGAGTGGAATTGCACTTTTCCACATTTGCAGTGTTGTTGGAAGGAAGTTATGATGAGTTGTTCGTGCTGCACGAGCGGCGGAATGCTTGATAAGCCCAAACCTAAATGTATATCTTGTTTGTGTGCTTAAGCGCTCTGTCAGCTGCCGTTTAGACATTTGTTGGCTCTGACATTGGATCCATCATAATAGTCTACTGATATAAAAGTATATTTTATCTTTATTTATTTTTGTTTATTCTTTCGTATTTCCTGCTCGTTCTTCTTTTTGTATTTCTTCCTTGTTCATTCTTTCCTCTTGTATTTCCTTATTGTCTACTTCCTCTTCTTGTACTATTTCCTTGTTTTTTTTGTTTTTTTCTTGTATTTCCTACTCGTCTATTTCCTCTTCCTGTGTTTCTTCCTTGTTTATTCTTTCCTCTTGTATTTCCTACTCGTCTATTCCCTCTTCCTGTATTTCTTCATTGTTTATTCTTTTCTCTTGTATTTCCTACTCGTCTATTCCCTCTTCCTGTATTTCTTCATTGTTTATTCTTTCCTCTTGAATTTCCTACTCGTCTATTTCCTCTTTCTGTATTTCTTCCTTGTTTATTCTTTCCTCTTGAATTTCCTACTCGTCCATTTCCTCTTCCTGTATTTCTTCCTTGTTTATTCTTTTCTCTTGTATTTCATACTTGTCTATTTCCTCTTCCTGTATTTCTTCCTTGTTCATTCTTTCCTCTTGTATTTCCTGATTGTCCACTTCCTCTTCTTGTACTATTTCCTTGTTTATTTATTTTTTTCTTGTATTTCCTACTCGTCTTTTTACTCTTCTTGTATTTCTTCCGTATTTATTTTTTCCTCTTGTATTTCCAACTCGTCTATTTCCTCCTTTGTTTATTTTTTTCTCTTGTATTTCCTACTCGTCTATTCCCTCTTCCTGTATTTCTTCCTTGTTTATCCTTTTCTCTTGTATTTCATACTCGTCTATTTCCTCTTCCTGTATTTCTTCCTTGTTTGTTATTTCCTCTTGTATTTCCTCTTCGTGTATTTCCTCTTCTTAAAATTCTTTCGTGTTTATTCTTTCCTTTTGTATTTAATCCTCGTCTATTTCCAACTCTTTATTTCTTCCTTATTTCTTCTTTCCTCTTGTATTTCCTCTTTGTATAATACCTCTTCTTGCATTTCCTCCTTCCCTTTTCTGTCCTAATGTATTTTTTCCTAGTCTTATCTCTTCCCGTTAACTTCCTCCTTGTCTATTCCCTCCTCATGTATTTCCTCCTTTATTTTTTCCTACTTGTTTTCTTCCTATGGATTACATAAGGAAGGAAAATGTAGAAAATACATTCTTATAGGTATTATACCAGGAAATAGAGTTTGGGGAAATCACATTTCTTTATTTATGTACACATTTCCTTGCATATTTATTTTCCTATAGCTACATAAATAAACATGTGTTTTGAATCCATTTAAACTATATATATATATATATATATATTTTTTTTTTTCTGTCTATGTCTATTTTCAATCTCCTTTTCATAAGCTCCATCAAAAGTAGTCAAGTTTCACTCAAGCGTGGAATATAAAGTTCTTATACGCCAGGGGTTATATGATCATCAACACTATGGATCTGTAAAAGATTGAGTCGATGTCGCCAGAAGCTCATTCATGGAAAGCAACAAAAAACGTGTAATAAAACCCTCATTACAAACAATGTTGGACTGATCCTGTCGGTGCAGGACTCGGAGTCACAGAGTCGAGATCTGGGTTGATTTAAGGGGTGATTCTCAACAACCCCTGCGCTCTATATTCATCTGAAATTCAACTCGACATGACTGTGAAGTTTAAAAAAAAAAGAAAAAAAAAAAAAGAAAATCACCTTGACCCTGCAGTGTCTCTCTTTTAAGTCTGACACACACTTTAGAAGCAGCAACTGGCAACAGTTTCCTTCTCAAACTACAAAGGCAGATTCATTTGGTTAGGATGACACACTCGGCCACATGGAAGCAAAAAGGAACATGAAGGCTTGAAAGAACTCACTAACCGTAAAAGGTTTGACAGGGATCTCTGCCGGGACAAAACCTCCTTTATTATTCAGACCCTCTTTTTTGTCCATTTGCCAGCTGTAGAGTGTTTGAAGTGGTGGAGTCTTGAGAGGAACCATTTACACTGATAAATGTTTTGAAGTACTGTAGGTTTTTTCTTTCTTTTTTTTTTGGACATGAAATGCATTGAAGTTTTTTTTTTTTTTTTTTTTTTTGGGACACATAGCTCCTCTGTATACGATAACATTCATGCTACGCCACTCTGCACAGACATTACTCAATGTGTGCCATGAGGGAACCGTGAAAGCATTGCAAGATCCGAACCCTGGAACAGCTCTGGGCAGGTAGAGTTTCTATGGTGCCTGAGAAGATACTCAACAACACAGAATTTTGGTTGACAGCTGTTGGCTTTGGATTTGTTTTTTCGTCCTGGCTAAAAAAAACATTGCGTGGATAACTTGTCTATTTAATCAAAATATTGGAGAAGATCACATAAATCTTCATGTCGTGTTTCATCCAGCAGGAATCAAAGTCCAAAAAGTATTGACACGTCGACAGATCATCTCTTTGTGTTTTTATCCTTCATTTGTTGATCACTTTTGTCATATCTTTTAACTTATACAACCCCCAAATCATAACTCTTGTACCTCAAGATAAAAAATGTTAAGATGTCATCATCAATATTAACTTGGAAGTAGTCTGTGATATTTTATATACAAATGGAGATTACATTTTCCGGAACTTTGGTTGATCCTCATATTGTTAGGTATCTTCTTTTATTTAGAATAATCTGAAGTTTGACCTCTGACCTTAGTTTTTTATGAAAATGGAGTAACCTATCGGATGCAATTCATGACAATCAGCGAAAACATGCAAAAAAATCGAACACATTATGGAATTTCAATCCATAGAAATTAGTTTTGAACTCAAAGTAAAGTGTGTTATTCTTTTAGAATAATAATTTAAAAAATGTTTATACATTTAGTAATTATCAAAGCAAAAGAAAAGTTTTTAAAAAAGCAACAGAAGAAAGAAAGAATACATGCAAACATCCCAGTTTCTCTGAATGACCTTCGTCTCAATTTGAAATTTAGTCTTTCAAAAAGAATAACAATATTTTGAAACTGTAGAAAATAGTTTTGAACTCAGAGTTGAGTTTTGTGTTTTTTTTGTCAGAATTTAAAACATATTTGTAATGTTATTTATTTTTTCATTATTATTCTTTACAAATTCCAAATAATTAACTTTTGGTTTAGCGTAAAGGCTGTTATATAATTATAATGAAGAAAAAAAAGAGATTTTAATCCATAGATTAAGATTAAACAGAAAAAAAAATGGAAAGAAAAAAGTAATAATTATGTTTTGAATATTAAAAGAAAAAAGTTGATTGTTATTTTTTATTTTTGTTTTCTATTTTTTTAATTGCCAGCAATGTTGCTTTTGGGAAACAACACATTTTGTTAAATCCTTTTAAATTGTGATCCCTGGTTTTGGACCACAGCTGTTAACAGCAAAATCATTTTTAAAGCAAAAATAAAATTAAAATAAATACAGAAAAAACACTGAGCTTTTATCTTTAGCAAGAATAAAAGGAAAATATATATATTTTTATTATTTTATTTGCATTTCCGGCATTGTTTTTTTCCATTTATTTATCAACATGCTGAGTATTTTTTCTTTTGGGAAAATACTTTTTGTTTGATTCATATTAAACTTTGGTCTCTGGTTTAGAACCACGGCTGTTACCTAATGACAAAATATAGAAGAAACACTTTAAATCTTTAACTGTTAACCTCAGTTTAACAAGTCTAAATGTATAATTTAGGAAAATAAATACGAGTCAAGAAAAGTAATGGAATGTATTTTGATGTTTTTGCCGTCCAGTTAGCAGAGACTCGATATCAATTTTAACTACAAGTGGTTTGCGGTTGAAAAGAGCCAACTCCCTCTTGTTATCTGATCCCACTTCGCTGACAGCTCCTGACTCCCTCGGCTTATTAGTCACCGTAACTCATAGCAACGGGAGTGAAATCAAGAACCCTTCAGGTCAAGATATTAAGGCACAACACTAGCAGCAAAAGGTGTATCAGCGAAAAGTCGTAAATAGTTCACACTGGCTTTATGAGCCGTTTTATCTGAGAAAACTCTGCCAGCACATCGAGTCAAAGTTGCAGCCGCAGGAACTCAAGAATCCTGTCAGATTCCTCAAACTCCAAGCCAAGAGTTGTAAATAAAAAAGTCTTCTTTTAGGGTCTGATTTGGTTTTTTATTGAGATGCGTAGGTAAACGTGGTGTCCTCGAAACATCCCCGGCGCTGAGGATTAATCAAGCGCTGACATCTCACTGGCAGAAACCATGTCTCGAATAATTGATGCAATTATTAGACGCTGAACTTGTTCGGACAAACCGAAGGAAGTCACGCTGGATGAGGTCGGGAGATTCAGCTCAGCCTCACCGTGGAAATGGATTGTGTAACGTAAAGATGCACGAAAAGGGGCCGTTTTCGATGATGGCGTGTTTGATTTACAACCATATGTACGAACTTCACAGCAGTAATTACGCTCGCGAGTTGCCTCGGGTGGTTTGAGCTTGAGAACGTGTTGACAGTAAATCACTCCGGTGACATTCACGATACTTACTTATTCACGGGTAATTCTCATTGAAACGATCAATATTTATCTTATGTTATGACTGTCTAGGATTTTTCTCACCAGTTTTTGTGAGTTTTAGAATGTGATTCCGACATAACTATACAGTTTGCTGAAGACTCAAAACCCACATCTCGAAAGCACAACCACGGAAAGTGACTCACCAAGTCAAATAACTTGAAACTGTAAACGTTTTTGGGGAGTTTTTCTTAGCATCGTACCTGCTCGAAACAAACTGATTGAAACACATGTAAAGTAGTGAAGGTCTGATGAAGCTTCATGAAACAGTGTCATGTTGTTTTGACGTCAGTAGGTGACGCCATCAGTTTAAAAATGATGTTTCATTTGAACAGTTGTTCAAAGGAAAGGAAAACAGTGCAGAGACGCCATCTAGTGGACTATGAAGATAATGACACTGTTTCATGAAGCCTCATCAAACCATCACTAGTTCAAAGTGCCTTCTATTTTACTTCTATCATGAGAGTTTTGTGATCAAACCCAGTCAAAGAGTTGCTGGATTCAGAAGCAAAAGTCGGTTCATTATCATTGGTCAGACCCAAAAAAGCTCTCAAGAGCCTCCTGCAGGGATGTATGTCTCCATCACTGTGGCTGAATCGATACGCATCTTGATACTCTGCCAACGTTACCATACAATACACTGAAATTAAATGACGATATGATGAAATACAAATCTTCTCTTCTTCATGATATGATGCGATTCAGAAACAAGTTACTCACAATATACTTAATTACAAGAGAACTGGATTTTAAATGTGATCATGGGATACACTTAGTCATGGGTTGAAATGTTCCAGTTTAGCCTCAATGCATGGTGATGTTGTGGTGCATTTAGAGTGCCTTGGAAATGGATGTTACCAATGAATTTGCCAATCCAAAAAACGCTAGAGCAATGCATCGTGAATTTGCCCACAAATTAAATCCGATGCAATCTACCGATGCAGCCGCATCTTACACTTAATCGGCGATCCATTCATCCATCCATGCATCCATCCTGTAAGGAACAAACCGCAGTGGTCACTATGGCGTAAGGATGCATCGCTAAAGGCCAGTTGTAGCATTAGAAAGAGACGCTAGGGGACCAAAGTAAAAAAGGCGATATGTCATGTGATAGATGAATCTGTGTTGCCTTGATAAACCGACGTTGGCCAGGGATTTTTATAAGATAATACAATTTTTAACTGTTTATTAAAAATGCAAAAGCAATTTAGTTTAGTTTTAAATATCTAATGTTCCTTTAAGATGTTTACATGAACTTAAAACGGTGCTAGCATACTTTTTCGACCACAGACTCCAAAAAATCATATGGAAACTGAAAAGTAGTGATGTGCTGATGAAGCTTCATGAAACAGTGTCATGTTGTTTAGAGGTCAGTAGGTGGCGCCATCAGTTTAAAAATGATCTTTCATTCAAATAAGTGTAGAGACCGCCCTCTAGTGGACTCTGAAAATAATGACACTGCTTCATGAAGCTTCATCAGACCATCACTACTGCTAGGTGCTAAAAGAAGGTAAAAAAAACATTGAAGGACTTGAAACTTTTGAAAGGCTGTAACTTGATTAGTATTTGAGCCACAGAGTTTAATTAAAAACATTCTGTGGAATGAGACGAAGAAAATGAGTATATTCACGCTAATATAACTAATAATAAGGGAGTATTTAATGCATGACCGTTTTTGGTATTTGCGGAAAAAAATCAGTCTTACTCTGGATCAGTTCATTTTAAGCCCAAATGTATCTCATGAATTTAAAGACAGTAGAAACAATTACAGTGTGTCGCCGTAGTTGTGGTTCCTTTTCTCACTAGTCTACATCCGTCTCTGAATGATTCAACCAGAAATTCCTGTAAGTCCCAGAGAATCTTCGGGGAAAGTTTACCCAGGTTGGGATTTTAATCGATTCTTCAGCTCAACACAAAACAAAACACTTGTAGTTGTCATGCTGACAGCAGTTGGACTGTCATTCCCAGAGAACGAGCTTGTGGCTGCTTCAGGAATTGTGCCAGTAGAACCGGATTTTGCTGATGAGGTTATTCCTGACTTATTGGAAGTTTTGGGGAAAATGTTTCAGGCAAAAAAAATTGTGGAAATGAGGATGCATAGCGAGTGGAATCTGTCTTGAGATGATTTAAGAGACAGAAGTTGGACTTAATGAAGACACATTATCGAGATAAAGATGTTTTTCTCAAAATTATTTTTCCTGTAAGACACATTACATGGTCGATATACACTACTACTGACTACTGCAATAGTACAGACGCTACTGATAATAATAGTGTTTCTATTGCTGCTATTACTGCTCTAGACCAGTGGTTGGCAATTTCATTTTCTAAGGGGCCACATTATATACTGTGTTGTAAGAAAAACATATAATAATTATACATTGAAAACATTATTTAAAACTACTTCAAAATTCAAAGCAGTTTATTAAAAATGCAAAGACAATTTAGTTTAGTTTAAAATATCTTATCGTTCCTTTAACATGTTTGCATAGACTTAAAATAGTGCTAGCATAATTTTTCGGCCACAGATTCCAAAAAATGATAATAATGATAATACATTGAAAATATTATTTCAAAATACAAAGAAAAAAGCGGAGAAAAAAGGCCTAAAACTAATGTTGTTCTTATATGAGTGTTCTTATATGTTGAAATGAATCCAAAAATTAAAAAAATGTTAGATAGCTATCAGAGGCTCATCGAGTAAGGCGATCATACTTAGACCTTTTAAGGGCCTGGACTGAAATCAAAATACTGATATTTTGTGAGCAAATGTATATGTATATAGTGAGTATATACGATCAGTGTACGTTGATACTGACTGATCGCGGGAAATTGACTGTTGTTGAATGATTTTCTTACTCAGAGGAACGATTGTTTGGATTAATTCAAGTCTCAAGAAACTGTTTTGTCTCGTCTGACCCTCTTTTCCAAACCAGTGTATTGTTCGGAAAAGTAAATGTAAGCAGAACAAAGTTGATCTCCATCTCATCTTTCCACTTTTCAATTTCCTGTCTAAACCTTTGACTGACAATACAATTATTAAAACTCTTTATTTTGAAAAACAAAAATCGACCAAAAAACCGATCCGATATTGTGCAATAAGTTGGATTTATTCGTTGTTGTGGTCTCTAATGTTGCAGAAGGACATGGAACGGAGGATCCGATGACGAAGCGACCGACCGCAGACGCCTGGCTCTGGTACGAGTTCGCCCGGAGACAGCATTTGAATGTAGGCAGAACCAAGATGAAGGCCAACGAACCGAAAGACCCTCGGATTCAGAAACCGTCTCAGGTCGGTTTTTTCACTGACACCATAGTTCAAGATAAAACATTCACAAAGTGACTTGAAATCGTTGTTTTTTATTTACAAATGACTCAGAAACGGCCACCGACAGAAAAGGGAACCAAAAAAATGAATTCAACTGAGGGATTAAATTGTATAATATTCTTTTGTTCTCGCAGTGGAACACATGCCAAAAGTTAAACACAGGCCCGCTTTCCCCTCTGCTGTCTCAGAAAAAAAACAAAAAAGCTAGACAAAAAAATATCAACAGTTCCTGGAAAACCCTTAGTGGGAAGGCGTTCAAGCACAGATATCCCGTCAGCTTCATGCAAATGAGCGGCGGGCCCCAGGAGTTTGTGTCACAGTTTGGCAAAAACAATCGTATGCATGCGCTCATTTTCTCCTCCACTTGCTCCACGTACCGCACAAACAAAACAAAAAAAAAAATGCAGGAGAGAAAAATGTTGTCCAGCAAATTGAAAAACAATCAAGGCAGTTCATTGAACGCAACAAAAGAGGGCGGCCGTGGAAGCGCCTCCGTGTGGGTGGTCACATGTGTGCGCCGGGCGTCATACGTGGCTTCGCTGTCACAGCTGTTTTCTTTTGTCGCTGCTGTTAACGATCCACGGCGTGGGCTAAAAGGTTACACGAGATGTGGACTTTGGTCCGTGAGAGGAACAAACAGATCCGCTTATGTCATTCACAGTAATAGTTCAATCAGTAATAAACAAATAAACTTCCCTTTCTAATCAATTACACAAGATATCTCTTGATACATCAATGAATTATTACCGATGCAAAAAGTTGCTTTATAGCAATTATATGGTTAGACAATAGACAATATTGTCTATAGGCAATTTAAGTATATGTGAAAAAAGAGCTGAGCCAGAAGCTTTTAAAATAAATCGAAAAAAGCACCATCCATATAAGAAGAAATGTCATTTTTCTTTAGTCGAGGCTTGACCCAGTTTTTCAAGTTTGAGATTGAACCAACGTAATAGAATAAATCAAAATTTAACCAGAACAACGTTGATTAAAAACACAAAAACAAAAGATAACATAATAGGGATACACACTGAAACAGGGCATACCTCTGCCAAGGACCTAACCACATCATCATTGCTCAGATAGAGTGGTTGGCTTGTGGCCTGAGGAGTTGTGGGTTCAACCCCAGCTACCGCATGAGATTGTGGACTTGTGTACCTGAGCAAGATACTTTACCGTGACTGCTGACTGCTGGTTGAGGTGGCGTGCTGCGTCGCAGCCTACTCCCACCATTGTGTGATTGTGTGTGTGAATAGGTGAATGCCTAACTTGTGTAAAGTGTAAAGCACTTTGCACAAAAAAAAGCTATAAAAGTAAGAGCCATTTACCAATTTAAATAAAATTGAATTGAATTGAAAAACACTATACAATCAAATATTAAATATATCGTGATTCAATTGTGTTGGTTCAATAAAACACGGAAAACACTATTAAGAATAACCGGCAAAACAATCAACTTAATCAATAGATACAATTTAAAAATACACATGAATAACACGATTAACTAACATTTTTTAAATGTTTCAGAATCAACACAAATTGACAAAACCAACCATTTATGAGCTAAACACAAAAGTAACATTTTTTTCAGGGCATCCATGAGGTTTCTCCTCAGAGACCTCGTAAAATACATTTAATACCATTTCATAATTGATCATTATGTACCAAAAACATCAAAAATACTTCTTGGGACCTTTTGTTTATGTTCTTATGTTTCCTGTCGCTACTTTATACTTTGTTTATGTATTTAGGTGTTTACAAGTTGTTTGTTGCATACAGATACATAGTTAGATGGTTGGTTGGTTGGTTGGATGGATCTCTTGCAATTCAAAATAAACAGCTTTGACCTTTTTGCTGTTGAATTTTTCGACCAATAAATGCAAATATTGTGTTTGCTAATTCAGTAAATTGTTGGGTTTGTTAGTGTCTTATATGAAATGACGGAAATGTGAATTTTATTGGATGCAGATGTTGAAACTCACAAATCATTTCGGAGGACTTTATTATTTTTTGTTGACTAATCCCTTAAAATCAGCTTTTATATTTTTTGTATTTGGAATATTTAACCGTGATGTTAGTTTCCTACTCTTGAAGGTGTAGATGGACTTATAGAACTTATCGATTGATTTGCTCTGGAAAAGCAGTGTTGCTTGAACAGCCTTTATTAAGATTGACGTGATTCTGGTTATCCAGCCGTGGTCTCATATTTTGAGGTGAGTTCATTTATGTTGGACTAAGTATGATATTATTGCGGGACAAGGGCTGAAATGGCTCGACACTGCAACACACACTCACACCACAGCAGCTGGTATCAGATTACTGAGCCTTTGTATCTTATTGCTTTCATCCATTTGACCAGTGACTCAGTACTGGTTAATGAGTAACATGAGTGAATATCAAACCTCCCCCATGAATCCCAAAACTTGAACTATGATGCAAACAAACCTAGAAAGAATTTCGTGTGGAGACTCATTTTAGATTAGATTAGATAGACTTTATTGAATGGGTTTCCAGTATACAGCAGACAATAGTTTTAAATAAACAAGAACAAATTGCAAGTAAAGAACAAAGTGCAAGGATGACAAATTGCCAAAAAAAAGAACATCGATCAGAAAGACAGACTTTATTAATCCCTCTGGAAATCCTTGGGAAATTGGGTTTTTAGTTTGCGGCAGACAATAGTTTCATAAAAACAAGAACAAAGTGCTAATAGAGAACAAAGTGCAAGGGATGACAAAGTTCAAATTTGTTTACTAATACAAAATTCCTCTAATACAACAAGGATTTTTGCTTGTTCATCCAGGATTATATTATATACAAATATTTTTTTTAATCATATTTCCTCTTTGAGCTATTTTAAAAACTAGTCGTATAGATAGTTTAGTTAAGAACTGCGTTCTCTGTAAACTCTGCCTCTCGTCCCTCTTTTAGACGGCCTGTGAGCAGGAATTGGACCAAGTCCTGGAGAGGATCTCGAAGATGACACCGGAGGACAACAGAGATCACCTGGAGAACCTCAAGTTTCCAAATTGTGACGTGAACGGACTTTTCAACCTCAAACAGGTGAGATGCATCTCAATGGACCAGCGTGTCGACTGTTACAGTTGACTTCGGGAAAAATACAATTCATTTCACAGGCTGTTTCTTCTTCATTAAGTCAATGGAGTTAGTTATAGTTTTCAAGAATAAATTGGATTAGACGTGATTAAGGTCAAGTCAGGAAATTTTGTAAGAATGATTTGTGTTGAAAAATAGATACAGAATCCCATAGACTTCATAAAATTGTGTTGGGTTGATGGGCCTTATAAAGCAGCTGATGAAGTATCACGATTAGTGATGGGTATTTTTAAGGTTTTTTCCGATACTAGTAAGTATCCGCTATTTCTTCTCGGCTTTCAAAATAACGCTTTGTGTCGTCAGCTGTTTAGTCAAATGCAAAGTGTTACCTGCCGTGGACGATACACCTTCAAAGCTCCTAAAAAAAGCGCTGTAAATAAATATTTATACCTGATATTACTCAGCTTTTACAAACATGCAGTGTATGCAATCTTAAATTAGGATTTTTAATGAGGATTTGTATGAAAATGTACTGACTGAAAGGAGGCACCGAAATGTATTTTGTTTTTTGGTCTGGTACTACACTTGCAAGAAAAGTTTTGGCACATAGTAAAATGTCCAAACCAAATTTTCCTGGCTCACCCACATGTTTCAAAAGTTGAAGTCTTCCTCTCCAAGATTCAGAAAGTTCCTCATCATGACCTTGTTTGGAACTTATAAAGGTTACGAGAGTCCATTATGGCGTAATAATGGCTTCACTCCTCCTCCAGCCAGCTGTAAACATGCCCCGCTTTGTTTATACAATGAGTCCCTTTCGAGGTGGAGACTTCTTGGATTGATGAAACGCGCTGACAATCATTGGTGTTTGACCAATCCCAGCAGAGTGGCAGGGTTATGGTCAAACAAACAAGATTTCATCTCTAGAAATGTAGTAGTCTTCAGTGGGCGGAGTTTAAGATCATTTTCTAAAGTAAATATTTCAATGAAAAGATAGTTTTGTACAAACAGACACTGATGATGCAATAGAGTCAAACCTCTATTCAAGACACACTTACCTCTAAAAAATTAGTTGAAATGAATTATGAAATTATGTTTTCATTTTGAAACCACTAGATGCCACTCTTAGTTTGTAATTGACGTCAGGTTTCATTGAATCAGTAGATCATAGCCAAGGATTATAAAACAGAGAGAGCCATCTAGTGGCCTTTCAAAATAAAGACACTGTATCATGATACCTCATCAGCTGTTTCATAAGGGTCGTAGTATGTGTGGCATTACCTGCGTGTTACTGTTTGCTGATGGTAAAATTGGCGTTTTTCTTTACTACAAAAGTCAGCCAGCCTCAAGTGGACACTTTATGAATTGCAGCTTTTTGCACTCTGGCTTTATTTATTTAAACAGGATTTTTTCTGTTTGTGGAACCCTCTAAGGGCCACTAATATAGAATAGTAATTAGAATAGGAAGATAAACAAACACCAAAACAAATGGCAACAGCAACACATGCCCGGCTACATGTCGTCCCACATGAGATGTTTGGCAAACATCATGGGAAGACTTTTGTCATGCTCCAGAACAGACTGTGCTCCCGATGGAGTCGGCGCTCATCCTTTTTTCTTTTTTCGAAAATCAGACAAACAAGGTCACTTATCGAGTGTTTCCTTGCGAGGACAGCGGAACAGAAAAGAAGATTTGAATAGACGCCACGGTTTTCCCTAAAGCAGGGTTTTCTCAACCACTCAGCCAATTTTCATCACTGGTCACAAACAACAGCATTGTTTGGGAGCACAGTCCTCAGTTCCCAGGGAGGAACACTGTACCTCCTCAACACTCAGTTCCTTTTTTTTCCTTTCTTCTGGTGTTCTCCCTCCTCGTCGCGGGGTAATTACTGTAACTGTCACTTTTTTTGTTCTTTCTCATTGGAGGAAAAAAATGGAAAGTCTTTTCTTCCCCCCCCCATCGGCTATTCATTCTTTTAACCCCCCCGCCGTCCCCTCCTTGACCACCCTGTGTGCACGGCGTAAACTGTGTCCACTTCAATCACGACCTCATTTCTGAACGGGTGTGTGTGTGTGTGTGTTGTGAGGAGGAGGCAAGGCGTGGCGGAGCAGGGGAGTTAATATGCATGCCTGCGTGTCTCGGGATGGCTTGTTTAGGGGGCATGACCGGAGGATGGGCTGTTATTGGGTGAGCGGTGGTCCCACCCAAAGCATGGCCCACGCTCTCGTCCAATGGCCCCCTGCCATCAGGAAGTACACACACATGCTGCCACATTTCAACGCTTAATTAAGGCAGCCCCAGCGTCCTACTGTGAATCTTCATCCCTCCCTCTTTTTTTTTGTTATTATGTTTTCCAGCTTGTTTTTATTTTTTTTTTCCCCCTATCCTCTTCTACTCCTCGCCAGTGCAACATTTCCACGCATGGCCAGCGCGGCGAGTGCTGGTGCGTGAATCCGTTGACCGGGGTGCAGATTCCGACGACGCCCAGAGTACGAGGGGACCCCAACTGCATCCAGTTTCACGAGGAACTCATGGCGACGCCGGCGACTTCGGTGTCTCGCTAGAGAAGACGTCCCTGAAGGCTTCTGGAAAGATTTCTATCATGAAATGTCGTTTTGTTTTCTCTTTAGATTTAATTTTGACTGTGATTCGCTTTCTATTGAAATTATTATCCAGTTACAAATTGGATTCATGATAAAGTGATGAATTTCATCCTCATGTCGACTAAGTGTTGGAATTGTTTTCAGAGTAATCTGTTTCTTTTAAGAGTTATAGACAAATATGTTTGTTCATTTTAATGTAGCATCTGAAGCTCAGTTGTCTTCGTCCAAAAAGACACTTAAAAACATCCAAATAACTCCCTCTTCTATTGAAGCCTTGTCGAGAGGAATTGTTCCGTTAAAAAAAGAATAAATAGATCTGTTTTTGTGGCAGACATTGAAAGAATAACAAGCAATTAAACCGGAAGTAATCCTTGTGAATATCGCAAGGGGTTTCCAGAGTACATAAAGTCTACTGTCTACGCTGGAAGTATCTGGATGTTTTAAGCTTCTTCTTAGAGACAAAGACACCTGAAAAAGAACGTACATTTTTTTCCATAACTCTAAAAGGAAACCGATGACTCTGAAAATGATCTCAACCTTTAGTTGACATGAGGGTGAGTAGAAAAAGAGTGTATCACTTTGACATGAAGCTGGAAGTAATGCTAGCAGGTTTGGCAATTTAAAAGAAAAGCATAATTTGATGTCCACTAGGCGATGGTCTAGAGTTATTGATGCAAGTTACTGTGGTCTGCTCGACACAAACACAGATAAATAAATAGTGATGTGTTGATGAAGCTTCACGAAACAGAGTCATGTTGTTTAGAGGTCAATAGGTGGCGCCATTAGTTTAAAAAGGATGTTTCATTAGAACAGATGATTAAAACAGGAAAATAGTGCAGATACGCCATCTAGTGGACTCTGAAAATAATGACACTGTTTCATGAAGCTTAATCAAATCATTACTAGAAATAAGGGAAACAATCACAAGTTAATGAAAGATAGTTACTGTTGTTTCTTCTTAAATACAACTAAGCATACATATTATTTAAGTTTTTAAAGTGTGTCAAAATCAATACAAATGGGAAAAAATGTTAATCAAGTGTAGCTCAGCTGTTTTTACTCAAGTCAAGTTGGCGGGCATGATGGCAAAACTGTGTGTTGGATTGTATGATGAGGAAGTTAAAAGGAAAACTGGAAGTGAAAATATGGAATTATTGAAGTATCTTTTTTTAAAATAAATACAAAATGTTTTCTTCCTCGTTGAAGATATCAATCTTTTCAACCAGTTTGAGATTATAGTTTCCACTCTGCCATGGTACGATACCATCGTGTTTGGATCTTGAGTTTAGAAATGCATTGTGGGTCAAGAATGATTGATATATTGTAATGATTGTTTTTATTCATTAAAGAAGAAAATGCTCAACCCAAAAAATGCATTGGGTCTCATTCATGAAACAGAAGAACCGATTGTCGGTGTAAAATGTAGAGCAGATGGAAATTACCGGGATCCATCGAAATGTTAGTAGCTTTTCGTAGCAACTAACAAAATCTAGACTCGCTCCTGGTCATGTGTACAGTTTGTGTAAATTGCAAGAAGGCACTTGAATCAAGCTTGGTGATTTCGTAAATATACGTTTAGATACATATTATTGCTTTGTTGTGTCGAACAAAACACAGATGAAAAACGAGATATGAACATGAAAAAATAAACTTTTAGTCAAATTATTTGGGGATTAAAAGGTTTACATACAGATTCTGTTAATGTTCTTTTAGCATGATAGTAATATTGGTAAAAAAAATAAAATAATGAAATATAAGAGTATGATTCTTAATAGGGTTGAATAACAAATTATGTAAACAATCGTTGCTGACATTTTGGTCGCTGAGATATTTTTAGAAGCAGAAACCTTGAGCAGAACAACATTTCCCCTGTTACAGAAGAAATACAATATTTGTTTCTCTCTCTTTGTGTTTTTGGCATGTCTGGTGTCATGTCCCGTCTTTTATATTCTCTTTCTTCTCACTTTCTGTTCTTATTGTGAAGTCCTGATCCTTGTCTTGTTCACTTCCTCTCGTGCCTCTCGGCCCTGATTCGTGTCACCTGTGTGTTCGTGTCACCTGATCCCTGTTCCCCATGATTGTTGTCTGCTCAAATGTCTGTCAGTCTCTGTCATGACGTCAAACCTCGGTTGTAAATGTTCTGCTCGAAGTATAGTAGATGTTTTGACCTTTTTTTTGTAAAACTTTATGTGCAAACATGCAGGTAGATTTACTCCCGTTTCATGAATGAGACCCTTGCTGTGTCTCAAATCGCATACTAGCGTACTAAAGGTTAGTATTTTTAGTACGTTAGTGTGTCTCAATTCTTAGTATGCGAAATTTAGTGCGCCATGCATACTAAATTGTCATACCAACACGCCCACAAAACTAGCATGGTTCGATGGACACTAACCATACTAAACAGCCGCCATTTTAGTGACGTTTTAAACGGAAGTTACATCATATATAAATGCCTATATATATGCATATACTTAAATGTGTATTTTCAGCAGCAGTAGGAGGATAAACACGTCTTCGCTGCTGATACCAGCTTAAATATCTCGCGATTATTTAGATTCTCATATTTTTTCTTTATTTCTTTTTCCAAAGTTGCAATACGTGCTGCCAGCAGGTGGCGATAGCGTTCAAACAGCTGCTTGAAACGTCGTTAAATAGAAGTAGAAGAAGAAGCTGTCATGTGATTTCCGGTTAGTGTGTAGCTTCAGGGTTTGATTTGAGACATACTATCTGCGGAGAATTTGCGTACTAGTTAGTATGCATACTAAACTGATGCATACTAACTTCTAGCATACTAAGATTAGTATGCGATTTGAGACACAGCACCTGTTTACGCTCAAATTACACATAATTAACACTTTGAACTAGTGATGTTCTGAAGAAGCTTCATGAAGCAATGTCATTATTTTCAGAGTCCACTAGATGGCGTCTCTGCGCTATTTTCCTTTGTTTGGAACAACTGTTCTAATAAAACATCACATCATTTTTGAACTGATGGCGCCACCTACTGACCTCTGAACAACATGACACTGTTTCATGAAGCTTCACAAGTACATTACTACTTTATATCCTCTAAGACCTAGGAATTATGGGAGTACATTTATTTTTTATTCTCCTGTAAATATAAAAAAACATTTATATTGTCTCTTGTCTACAATGCTGGATAATATTTGACATCGCATCTCTTTTTTTGTTGTAGTATAAAGGGGTCAACCTGACCCAAAACCTAGATTGTGAGATGGTTGCCTTGGCTTACCTAACGATATAGTATACATCGGTGTTTTAAGTAGAATTCATACATACATAGATTCCAAACACAAACAAATACCACGTATAGACATAGTTTGGACTAACCCATACAAACAGGTGACACAACACAAACATTTTTTTGCAAACTGTGTCAACATTTCTTCCTTTCATAAGCAGAATAAATGTTGTTTTCTATGGAATAATCTGCCACCAGAGGAGTCTCTAACTGAGCGAGCATCATCGACTTGATGTTTCAAATGGCTAAGTTCGTTTCGCTTTCACGCTTATCTAATTATTCACAGGGAGCGTTGTCGTCCGTCCGCTCAGCGTTTTTCATGCGCGCAAATTCAAATTAATGTCAAGAAGACAGATTACACCAGTGGTAATGCTGTGTGTGTGTGTGTGTGTGTGTGTGTGTGTATGAGCTATGTTCGTGTGTTGCTGTGGTTACTAATGAAGTGTTGACAAGAGGAGGGATTAGAACGCGGGACGGACGTTGACAAATGTGGTTCTAAACAGGTCTATGAATAAACCGGCCCTGCATGCAAACATGGCCACACCTCAACATATACATGCTGGGTATTACAAGCTAGCGTGACACGGCTACACTCGTGGAAATACACACTTTGATGATGGAATATTTCCACCGGTACATTAGGCTGACTCAAGGATTCTGGCCTTTAAATGAAACTGAAACCAAAAATAAACAACAAAAATTATAAAAACAAATTAATTTCATGTTGTTGTTTCTCGATATTTACTTTCCTCTGTCTCCTGAATGCAGGATGTTGTTGCCATGGTAACATATTTACCTATTAAATACTCAACAGGCTAATACATGTCATTCAAATAACTGGAGGAGATAAATGTTTTTCTTTTTTTCCCTCCTCCCAATCTGCATGATCACTACCACCTGCTGCTTATCACCTTCATCGCGTCCATATTGTGAAAGTACGGCACATTGCTTTGGACTTCAACGTTCATTTTGTGATTTATAATGATGCAACATTTGTGTTCCCTCTTAATGGCTTTTTACTTTCTTTAGTAAGTAAAATAAGTTTCATTTTAGTTTATTTACTCTATACTTTGCTACTTATTATGTCTCTGTAGCACTTTGTGATACTTTTTTAATTCCCTTTGAACTTAAATAAATACACAATTTATATCTGAAAACTGAGAAAAAAAGAATAATACCACTAAAATAATTTTTTTGAATGGTTCAGTTCAGTTTATTTAAAAGGACAATGTTTATTTGTATTCTTTAATAACGGGGATAGAACCCTACCAAAACCAGACTCAGACCCGACTTGCAGGATATTTGGATAGGAACTGTATTCTTTTGTTATCTAGTATTGTCTTCCAATGGTTGGTTATTTTCCTTTTCCCATTTACCTGATCTGACAGATAAACCTGCCTTTATTTACTACACATTCCACCTTGCCTTCACTCTCTTCTTACCCTACCTTGATCTACAACTTACTAGTACTCCTGCCTCCTTTTCATATAATCATATTGTAATTTATTTCCTACCCACCTCTCCATTATTCCCTCTCAACAAATCCAAAGAAATTCAGCAAACATCATGGTACAATGATACGCTTTTTTAAAAAAAATTTTTTTACCTTCAGTCGTCTGTCAATCACCATAAAAAACAGGAGTAATACAACTGATCCCTGTGTTAAAGTGTTAGATATAGATCAATTCGAATTTTCCCTCATTTTCTACTCATTATCATGTCGACTAAGGGTTGGGAGAATTTACAGTGTAATCCATGTCTTTTTGGAGTTATTGACAGACATTTTAAGTATCCATAAGACCATCCTTTATGTCCAAAAAGACAAACCTAAAAACATTCAAATACCTTTCCACGATCCTTAAAACTCTTCACTGGCTTCTAGTTTATTTTAGGATCGACTTTAAAATTCTGGTTCTTACTTTCAGATCTATTCATGGTCAGGCTCCTCCTTACATCACTGATCTGATCCAGCCTTACACCCCAGCTCGGGCTCTGAGGTCTGTGGATCAGAATCTACTTATGGTTCCACGCACACGGCTCAGGACCAGAGGAGAGAAATTTTTTCAGGCTGTTGCTCCTAAGCTTTGGAACGATTTTCCTCTCTCTTTGCGCTTGATGGATCTACTGACTCCTTTAAGAAACACCTTAAGACGTTTCTATTTGTTCAGGCTTTTCCTTGATTTTCTGGAACTCCTGTTGTGTTATCAGTTTTATCTTGATCTTTAAAGTTTATACTTTATTGAATATTGTTTTGATTGTTTAAGCGCTTTGTGACCCTGGTCTAGAAAAGGCCTATATAAATAAGAATTACTTACTTACTTACTTACCTTCATACTGTCTTCAATCCTGTATTGAAGTCTCGACAAGACAGAGGGAGAAAACTGTAAATGAGTCTTTTAAGTGTGTTTGTAGAAGAAGCAAGTGTTTCTTGTCTTTGTAACATTGTAACAAATATAGTCTTTTTTCCTAATAGTGTTCATTACAAGGGGGGAACAGTATGGAGTTAATTGGATGTTTTTAACTGTCTTTTTGGGCAAGAAGGACGAAGAAAAGTCGGCAGCGTTCACAGCCGTCGTCACAAATATATATTTTTGCCGATAACTCAAATCAATCACAACCCTTAGTCCACATAAGGATGAGCAGAAGATGAGTGAAAACTGAATTTTGGGTAAATCTTAACAATTATTTAGACTTGGTTAATAATGGCAAACAAAATATTTAATAGCAAATATTTTGTCATGTATTCATATAGACCGAACAAAAATACAAGCTGTGTTTTTCATCATGAATAAAAAGAGCTAAGCTAACCTTTCTTCAGTCAGAAATCGTGACTTTTCGAGTGTTGATAATATAATCCACGAATATTAACAGCTATTGGAATACAAATCCTAATTTAAGACCGAGGTGTAAAGAGTAAAGGTCACGGAGGTTCCGGCCAAAGGTGTATCAAATGAGATTTTGGCCTTGTAACCCAATACCTGCGCCAGCGTGCCAATGAGCCAAGCGTCTCGTCCAAGTCTGCATTTAATCTGGCGGCAGATCTGAAAGTGGCAGTGACTTTTTGATTCGGTGGGTATTTCTGCTTTTACAATTTTGTTTTTACATGTTTTGATGCTGAGTTTTTTGGGGAGGGTTGGTGTGGTTTTTACCGCGACATGTTTGACAGCTTGGCCTGGTTTCACACTCGCATCTCGGCAGGGGAGGACCCGGACACAAAAGGAGTTTGACCCAGTGTAGAAACAGCAACGTGTTTTTGTTTCCCTCAATTAAAGCATCAACCTTGTAACATTTTATTTTTTTGTGTTAACTGTGGTCCTCTAGGCATTGTCACTTTCCTTATATTTGCACTTATTCTACAAAAATTCAATTTGTATAATGGTGTTTTCAATTAAAACCACAATTTTGTTCACATTTTTAGTCAAAATAACAGTTTCAGTGAGTAATTAACCCTTTATTATTATCATTATTTGTATGCTGTACTGTATTGTATGTACTTTCCTTTTGTCTTAAATATATTAGAACTTGTTAATGTTCTTTAAATTTATATTGTTTTTAGTGTTAGTGATGATTCCGAGGTAAAAAAAAAAAAAACTCTTTTTTTCTGAATATTGCAATATTTATTTATTTATTTTCCGATACAACAGCGGCCATAACAAGCTAACTACCGCTTTATGTGCCGCGGGCTGTAAATCCTTAATCCAGAACTCAGTTTACTTAACACGCCGTTGTGGTTCTCACAGTCACATCTGATCTCCGACGAAGAACCCATCATTTGGGATTCCGGCTCTTAGTCCGATGCTGATGAAAAGGCTAGAACGAGAACTAGCAGACACTTGTCTGCTGTCTTTACCTCCAGCAGAGGAGGATTTAAGAGTTAGTCGCGTGATTTCCCTCTCAGTCACTTCGACATTCTTCTCCATCCTTTCATCTCCACCTCATTGATGAAGAAAACCCTCCATTACCTCGGGAAGAGATAACATTAAACAAGCGTGCATGTAGCGATTTGCAAAGATCGCAATTACCGAGCGTAAACATCTGCGTGCCATTTGTCATCGCGCGTCTCTGAATGCCTCATCATCATTACCAAAAGTCACATTTAATGGGACGAGCCACGTGTTTGGCCGGTTCTAAATAGGTCTCAAAAAGGTGCTTGTTTTTTATATTCCGAGGTCTCCGAAACGGCTCCGGGTTGCGTGAGCGGACGTCGTACGTAACCCGGCAAAACATCGTCAACCTAATTATGTAATAAAAGAGGCATAAATGCTTTGAACTCCTAAGTGTAGTTGTCAGTTTCTTTGAAGGCAAATCGTAATTGTCATGTTCCCTGCCTCACAAATCAAATCTTCTACACATGTTTCCTCCTTCCCGGAGTCTACCACACGCACACACACTCACACACACACACACACACTAAGACATACCACAGCAGCCTTAATGTGCTCGGTGCGCAGGAACCGCTGCGCCCTTCACTCCCTCGTGTCCCGCATCACTTGTCCACATCTGGAGCTGGTCACCATCTTCGAGTCCCCAGGGAAAGATTTTGGTGGCCCCTGAATGAACAATCCCACTTCCTGAAAATTCCACATGGAAATCAAGATGAGCGGACGGCCCTGCAAAGCGACATGCCAGGATGTTTATCTCATCCGTTGAATAATAAATCGCCCCCAAAAACAACGTCAAGGCATGAGATTGGTTTGCGCAACAAAATGTTCAGGTGCACCGAGGCTAGTCGGGGCAGCCCTTTTGGGGGCGACATCATTTTTAAGACCCTTTAAATATACCCTTCGTCTACCATGTTCATTGAACGTGTCATGGAATTACTCCTTGAAGAGCGGGTGGGTGGATAGTTTTCCCGGCAATCTTCAATTTCTGGACCATTGGTCATGACTAAGGTTACCTCGCCTGAAGTCAATTCAGAACTCTGCAGAGAGAATTCTGACCTGCTCCAGTAGAAGAACTCACATTTCTCCGATCCTTAAAACTCTTCACTGGCTTCCAGTTTCTTTAAGCATCAACTTTAAAATTCTGGTTCTTACTTCCATAGCTTTTTATTTGTTCAGGCTTTTCGTTGATTTTCTGGAATTCCTGTGTTGTTCTCTGTGTTATCTTGACCTTTTAAGTATATATTTTATTGAGTATTGTTTTGATTGTTTAAGCGCTTTGTGACCCTGGTCTGAAAAAGCGCTCTATAAATATAAATTACTTACTTACTTACTTACTTACCTTTTGACAATACGTACACCATTGACCGTTACTGCTGTGGTTCTTCACTCGTAGTAAATTCCTTGAACCTTGGTTACAAAGTTCCATGTTGGCTTCTTCTTCCATCCATCTTGAGGGGCCATCGGATGGACTTGAAAGATTCCAGGTTGAAACAGTTTAAATATCGGCTGTGTAACTAATGACATCGGTCACGGTAAGAGTCCAAGCAGAAAACGTTATGAACCAAGTTTGCTTTCATCTTAAAAAAAAGAGTTGACAACCTCAGAGCTGTTTCATCTTTTTCACCGTCACCACCTCTATTTGACTAGGATTGGGCAAAGAAGGTTGGAAAAGTTAACTCATTTTATTTCCTCCATGGCTCCCCACTACAAAATCGTACACTCATGTCATATTTATATTTCAATGTCATTGGTTTTGTAAGTACTAATGCACCCTTTAGCCAGAATATTCAGGGTTCAAGAATGAAGCTAGGATTAGCTTCTTACCAAAAAAAAGTTTTCTAAGCAGAAGAAAACAGATGAAGATAGGAAAAATCAGAGACTAATGTTGAGTTTCACAGTCTTTATCTAAGCCACCAACACCAAGAAACAAGCATCAGAGATCAGAAACATTCAATTAAGAAAACTGGCTTAGGTATAACCCAATAAAGATCTATCTAAAAGCGTAATAAGATAACGTTGATGGCAGATTTATAGAATCCCAATGTGGGCTGGCTGACAGATTTGTGAGGCTAACTATCATCATCTTACCAAGGTTGTTGTCTCGTCATCAGTGTCAAGCAGAACAATTATAGCAGCATAGCCTGTTGGTTGCTGTGCAGACAGTCATCTTTGGAATCTCTTTTCTCACTTTTTAGACTTCCATTTTTTTCTATTATTGTAGTTTTCTGGTGAAATATCTCCCTCTTACCACTCTGCTGAGATGACGTTGGTCACACTTCAGGAAAGTTGCAGTAGTCTGTTTTTTATGGATCTCCAACATCAAACCAAACTGGTATTCTCTCACCTTTCTCCTCACTCTACAAACCAAAACACATAGCGTTTACTCTACCATGGATTCCTGAAGTTATGTCTGGGTCCTAATAGAGACGAACGGTTCATATGTTATCTGATCAGAATCTTCTGCCAGTGTAAATGACAGTAGGCCTCACTTAAGAACTACTCTATGCCTTTTTCTGAAGGCGTAAAAGGGGGTTTCCCCCACCCTGGGTTCAGTCCCCCTCATTCATCATCCAGTTGTTTCTCTGCACCTGGTCTAGTCCTGGTGAAAAAACAAAAACTTTTGAGTTTCAGAACGTTATCTGAGCCTCTCTGAATTATATCCATGACTAATACAGAATATGAGCAGCGACAGGGATACGCCGTCAAACTATAACCTATTCGTCTTTAATTCTTAACACTTTTCGTTATCTCATGACTCAAAGGACCGAAAACAAATGTGTTTGTTGTATACATTGACCCAGAGACAACACAAGGGATACCACACATACATTTGTTTTATGGAACTTCGGGTCACCTTGACCCTGAGATAACACAAGGATTAAACACTGAGGGCCGAACCCAACACCACTATACAGCGTTCTCCCTTGAGCCCTTGCTAGACTGATATTCTTTGGACTGTATATGTCCTTGTCAACTAAACTTGACGCTTTTGTCAATCTTGTTCATTTATGTCGCATAAAAACAATCAGGATGCGTGGCGTTATATTTGTATGATTCTATATTTAAGTCAACATTTTTTCTAGGTCATAGACTGTTGTACCAGTAAACTTCCTGTTGATGACTTGCTCCAGATCCTGGAGAAGCAGTGGGACTCCTTCAAGATGTTCGGGTGATGTTGCAAGTGGAACTTTTTGGAGCTTTAAATACTAAAGCTTGACACAACTTCTTTGGTTAAATAGCTGTCGGTGATATCCTCCATATCGGTTACATCTTGTCGTAGGTGGCTCTCGACAGAAAGCCATCATTCCTCCTCAAAGTTCACTGAAGTTCCTTCTGGATCTGTCCTCACTGGATGTTGAAGGAACCAGGTGACTCGCCCTCGGGCAAGGCTTAATAGAGCCACATCCTGCTTGCTGCATTAGATCCTGCAGGCTAGCCTGGGTGTCTCAGACTCGTGTCTAAGAGGTTTATCAGCTCGGGCGTTGGAGATTAGTCGGTGCTTACTATCAGGATGATTCAAACTGTACATTTCAAGTCAATTGAGCTCGGAAAATAACAATCGTCACCAGAGAGCATAAATGAATACATAACTTTATTTAAATAAATGCTTTGTCATAACAAAAAAAAAAAGACAAAGGTTAAAAGAGTACATAAATTACACGTTGAATAAATATTACACAGTGATATTCACTTTAATAATTTGAATTTTTTTGTCTTTTATTCTTATTTGTCTTATGTAGTTCCAAATACTGACCTTTTTTTTTTCTTTTTCTTTTTCTAAATTCCCCTCCCAGCTGTCCTCCTGCCACTGACGGGTCAATTTCAGAAGCCAGTGAAACATCGAAGTCGTTATTATTGCTGCTAACCGATCGTATATGTGTCTGATTACAACTGAAAACTAACCGATAATGTGTTGAAAGCCATGGAGGAGACGGAGAACAGTCGTAGGTTCACAACCTACGCAGGCTACACAAGAGGGTCGTATTCTAAAAACCTGCATGTCTGGATGCCAGAGGTTGTTAAAGAACTTTCCAAAAAAGTCTCTACGACTCCCGATTACTGTCTCGCTAAATGTAATCTAACATCATGCAATTGTTGACCCCCCGAGTAGGGGAAGTGGCTAGGCCCTGAATATATCCGCTGCCCATGGCACTCGCTCTGTCCATCAAGTCTAACTCTCCTGTGCAATAGCTCTAGAGTTTGTTATTTTCCATCTACTTTTCCCTATTAAAAAAAACGAAAAAAAAAACAGCTGTGACGGAGGTCTGAGGCGTGGGCTGCAGAGCCCCTGTCAACAAAAAAAAAAGAAATCCCCGAAGAGCACCACCTTTTTAAAAGATATGCAACAAGATAACACAACAATTAGCTTTTGTCCTTTTCCCCCTGCACTAACTTCATTAACCTCAGGACGTCGTTGTTTATCATAATCAATAGTGAGTAAATGAAATAAGTGCAAGCTGCTGCTTTTTTTTTTTTTTTTCTTTCTCGAAAGTGGTTATGGGTATTTATGATCATGGTGAAGTGGACGAGGAATAATCCTCTGAAAAAAAAAAAAAAAATGGGTCGGTCTTTGCGCTGTGGCAATCTTATACATTGGCATTCACAAGAAAAAAAACAAAACAAAAACAAACAACAACAATCTTAGCTTATTGTTTTGTTAAAGAAAGAAAACAAAATAAAGTGTGGTTAAACCGACTGCAGTTCTGTCCTCAACATATCTTCTCCAGAACTGCCCCGAGCCAGACATCACAAATGGACCATATTTCTGTTGTTGTTTACAGCACCGTTGGTATTGATTGTTCGTGAACTGCACCTTTAAAGAAGTCAGAAATGTATGGAAAAACTGTGCGAATTTCCATTTCACTTTCACGTCACTATTAAAATGCTTTTGAACATGTGAAGGCACTGTGAATTGTACACAGAGTGTCTTTTAATAACCCTTTAAGCACCACTTTCCTTAAAATTAACCATGACCCTGAACGCCTCATCCATGCCGTTACTTCTTTGTCTGAAGCTTTTACTTTTTTTTAAGTTTAATGAACATATTTACTGGAGCAAAATTCAGTTTAAACGTTAAATAATTGATAGAAAATGCTAGTCTTCAACTTTGCCCACAGGACTTACAATTTAATGCCACATCAGTCAACATCCTTTTCATAATAACAATTATTCATGGTAGGAAATTTTCTCTTTATCATGAGCCAAATTAACTGTAACACAACTATAGTCATATCTGTTAACTCTGGCAGTGTTTTTCAAATATAATTTTAACATCATAAACACAGCTGCACTTTTTTTCTTCTACCCAACACTCTCTCAAAATGGAGTATAATATTCTTTAAGTAGACTTTAAAACAATGATTTTTTTTTTTTTAAACTATTTTAAAGTATTTATTTATCAGCACCTTTTAAGGCACAAACTGATGTGTTCATTAAATCCTATATTATATGATTTACTCTCAATTTAAATCATTAGATAGTTGAAGTACCAGATACTTTCAAACTCAAAAGTTTTGTGGATGAGGCTACAGAGTACATGGAGCAACCTTTTTCGCACAAACTAATGAATTACTTGTTGTAAAAGTGATCGGAAAAACACAACATTGAATGACTTAATGTGTAAAAAGTAATACACCATGGTTACATCAATGGGAAAAAAAACCATTTGATCGAAGGAAGATGGCTCAAAAGTGGGCAGTCTTAGCGTCACTGAAGGCAAAAACAAAAAAAAAGCTATACAAAACTACAACTCACACAACTGAATCAGAAGAAAAAAAAAACAGCAACCTCGTCCTAACTTGGCAAGTTTGCACTCAAAAAAAAAAGGTTGAAAAGTGAAGTCCCATCGTCTCAGCTGAAAAACTGTTCTCTTTATTTCACCGGTAGAGTCGACGCTCTCTCAGATGTATCGCCCTGCATGGCAGTGTCTGTTCGAAATAGGCACAGTTGGCATATCAGGCTAGCTACATTGTCAAAGAGCCACTTAAGTTAATCATATTGATCTTTTTTTTTTTTTTTTTTTTTAACTCTTTTGTGGTCACACAAAACAGGAAAAAAAAAAAGTCCACCATTTAAGCGCTAGCGAAAAAAACGAACAAACTGTTGTGATTAAACAAGAAAAAGGAAAAAAGGACATTCATATTGTAATAGGCTCACTCTGTTGTGCACCAACACACCCATCAATCACACTGTAAACATACACGCCTTCAAGCACACAGTATTTCATGAAAGCAAGTTCCCGTATTCATAAGTGCTCGGACAGAAACCCAAAATACAGACAACTGGTACAGTCTGGGAAATAGAAAGACACTGCCAATCATCGTTTTTCGACATCTGGTTTAACAGCCACATCTGATCTGCCTTATAGTTATTTTTACAGACAATGAGGTGTCCTGATCCCCCCCCCCCCCCACCCCCCCACCCGCTTTTATATATATTTATATATATGTATGTATTCACCATTTTCTTTTTATAACTGGATCCCCAGCGCATCGAGGGGTCAAACGGATCATCTGGAACTTTTTCTTCCCATCATCATTCAAAGATGAGTGCTTGGTTAACAGAAAACAAAAAAGAAGAAAAAAAAAAAACGAAAAAAGTTCTTTCAGACTGTCTTTTTGATATATTTTTTCTTCCTCTTTTCTTTTTTCAATTCGAAGAAATAAAACAAGAAAAAAAATCTTGAAAAATGAGAGCGAAGCATACAAGGGCGGTCTCGGAGAAGAAGAAGAAGAAGAAGAAGAAGAAGAGTGTGGGTCCTGGGTCAGTTAGGGTTTTGGGGATGAATGGTGGTCCTCCCTTTGTTTTTTTTGTTTTTTTTTTCAATTTCATACGGTGGTGGTTTGTGTTCATTCGTTGTTGTTGTGGCTGCTCTCCAGGTCTTTACACTGAATGTCTCCTCCGCTGTAGTCCGTCCCGGGAAGCTGGACGCCGTACTTGTCCACACACCAGCAGATGCCTCGTTTGCGACCACGAGATGGTTTGCACTGCAGGACGAGAACAAGGGTAAGTAAAGATATCTGGTATCTCCTGATTAGTATTCAAGGCAACCCGGTTGAAATAAAGAGTCATCTGTTTTAAGCTAACGGTATTCTGTCTTCCCTATAGGAATAAGGCATTAAACACTCAAACCACCTAAAAAAGAGTCCTATCTAGGCAGTTTTGGAAACGTTCTAGATAGTTTTGGCACAGCTAGTGGATCACTAAACTGTCAGCCTAGTATAACAAGCCAGGTCAGTGATGTGTCTTTCGAAAAAACTCTAAAATTAAAGAGCCATTCTTTTGATTTGCTTTGAGTATGAACAGAATACAAACTGGTAGGAAGGCTCAAAGTAATAATTGACCCTATCAAAACAATCTCCCCGTACGTACCCTTTGGACTTGTAGGAAAACCAGGTAGTGTCACCAACTGACTTTGACGACGCTTCCAAATGCTACTAAACTCAATGGTTTTCTGTTGATCGCTGGTTTTCTGAGATTTAATTCCTATTATTACCGCTGTTCTTTGGCTTATCTTCACCTAATGAATTGATTTAAGTGTGTTTTAAATAGATGTTGTGACTCTATTGTATCATCAGTGTCTGTTTGTACAAAACTCTCTTTTCATAGTCCCGCCAACTGAAAAAAACTTTTTCCTGGAGATTAAATCTTTTCTACCATAACCACACCCACTCTTATTTGATTGGTCAAACACTGAGGTTTTTTCACCGCGTGCCATAAATCCCAGAAGTTTCCACCTCCAAGGGATTTGTTGTATAAACAAAGCGGGGCGTGATTACATCAGGAGGAGGATGAGTGAAGCCATCATTACGTCATAATGAACTCCGCTCTCATAACCTCTCGTTCGCCCAGATTTCAGATGAACTTTATGAAGTAATAAGTAAGGAAGAAATGTGAGTAAGACAGGAGAGTTGGTTTTTTTTTTACATCAGTTGCCCTTTAAAATGGCAAGAATAAAGACTTGAACATATGTTTGCTGGGTTCACCTGAGCCTGAATTTGATCCCATATTATTTTGTCTCTGTGTCGCAGAACCGTTCTGCCATCCAGTAGTGACTTTTCGCCGCAAAAAATAAACATTGATGTTTGATGATGTTTCGTGACGCGCAGTCGTCATTTTCAGATCTTAGTAGGTAAGTATAAGAATGATAACGTTATATTTGATTAAGTGGTTAAAAGCCATCGTTTACAGAGCTGTGAGTGCCATCTAGTGGCCATTGATGACGAGGAAACCGTATCACAAAACTGTATCCCTAAGAAGACACCAGCACAGTTCTCACCTGCTTGCGTTTGAAGAATCCTTTCCTGTCACAGTTGGGCAGATACAAAGACAGCGCCATTACACGGGAAGTGTCCTTCATCCCCTGAATTATCCCGTCCAGTTTCCTCCTACAGGGTCCCTTTAAGAAAGGATAGAAGAAATGTTTTTATTATGTAGCTCAGCGAAAAACAGACCAGTCATCGTACGACATTGCTTACAAATTCAGGTTCGTGTTTGTCGATGGGCAGAGGGGAGTAGTCCATGGCGGAGCCCATTAAACGCTGCTTGCTGTGCTTCCTCTTCAGCTCCTTGCGCACCGCGTGAACCTTTTTGCTGTTCACAATGTCTTTGGCGAGTAGAGGAACCTTTGCCGGCTGCATCTCCTCGGTAATCTCTGCGGTCATGGTGTCCTCGTGCTCGCGAGACTCACGATCTGTCCAGGGGGGGGAAAAGATGTTCCGATTAGCATTGGACAAATGTGAACTTCCTGTTGTGTATTCATCTCCTTGAAACAAACTGGGATTAATGTGTTACTCATTAGGATTCTATTTCAGAAGCGAGAATTCATCTGCGAAAAATACATTTTTTCATTTGTTATCGTGACAATCGATTGTCCACGAATTTCGTTGCTAGCGCTAGCATAATATAGCATGAATGTGAACGAATGACATCACTTCCTGTTGTGTATTCATCATCTTTCACATCTCCTAGAAACAACTGGAATTCATTTCTTACTTCTTTGGATTAAAGTGTCATTCAATCTCCAATGAACTTTCTTGCTAGTGCTAGCAAAACCAAAACCATTATTCTAGAACACTTAAGGCCTATTTTTTAGTACCCAATATCCGATAATATATTGGTTTGGATAACACTTCATTCAAAAGAGTAATATTTACATTTTAAACACACTAAAAGCAGAGTTTTGTAGACGGATACAGATCGTCCTGATTTCTTACTCACTTTGAATATTAGTCATATTGACACGAGGCTTGTGCTCAATATCAAAGCAATGGCAACATCTTTAAAGACTTTTCACATGTTTGTTTTATCTGCCCCTGAAGGACGCTGTGTTCTAGGAAAGAAGGACTTTTGATAGGATCTCTTGATATTATTTGGCCACAGGAACAATTGTTGGGCATCCTCATCACTGTCTTAGCGGTTTTGGAGCGTTTGGCAGGTTTAGCTTCCGAGATTTTCTTTTGCGTAATGGAGATAAATCGAATCCAATGTTCCAGAAGATAAAGCTTTTCAAAGCATCGTCAAAGCCTAAGGGGTTATTACTTCACAAGTAAAAAAGTATTTGACACATGACGCAATTCCCTCTACAGATAAGTTCAGAAAAGGCCTGCGGCGCTCGAGTTTGAATATTTAGCCTCACAGGGTGAACCAAAGATGTTTCTTTCAGGCACTTATTATTCAACAAAAATGTAAAAAAAAAACAATGATAATAATTAGGAAATAAAGGCATAGTGTTCTTTTGTATTCATGTAGATTTTATCAAATAATTTATTTTTTGAAACGGGTACATCAGTTTACAATAAACAACTAAAGTAAGTATTCTTATTATTAAAATAAAATGACAACTAAACTCCACAATTGTCAAGCTGTATTATTTAACTTTCATATTTAATAATATTCCCTTCTTGGCTTTTTTCTTAATATATTCATTTTTATTATTTACACCCTTATCTTAAAAAAAATATATAAAATAAATATTCAAACAAAGTACTATCTATGATTTTTCTACACTTTAATTTATTTTTTAAAGACACACAATCTATATTAATTTATATTGGGTTATTTAAATCTCAAATATAATAAACTAGAATTATTTTGTGACTGTATTGTTTCTGCATTGTCATTATCTCCTTTTTTTCCCCCACAAGAGCCCAACGCCAGGTGGTTTTTTTAAGAGCTTTTTGTCACTAAATTTGGTTCGACATTTGTTATCAGACGACAGGAGATCAATGGACAGCTGACGACTCCTGCACCTAACAGCCGTAGACAATCTTCACCCACTTTCTCAAGAGCTTTTAGTTTTTTTTTGTTTGTTTTTTTTAATAAAATGTGTATTCTCTGGATTACATTTTTTTTGACAATATATTTACAGTGAAACTACATCAAGATGACCTAATTGGATTTAAAGCACTTAAGGAAACTTATTTTTAGTGGCATTGTTTATCAAAATATATTCAACAAATTCATCAATTAATATGGAGGCACACCATCAAATGCAAGATGCATTATGGGAATACAAAATAATGTAACCCAAATCTGGACTACTGTGAACAGAACACTGCAGATTATAACCCCACAAAGGCTCCTATTTCTGAAGGACGGCATGAAACTATGGATATATGTGACATTAATTATGGAAAATCCTTCTTCTTCAAAGAAAATAGTCCAGTCAGCAGGATTTTAGAACCACACATTTTACTTTTTTTCCAAATAAAGCTTGCTCAAATGATTCAAGCGTCCTTAAAGTAAAGCCATCTCTTCCAGATTTGGCCTCTTTCCCATCCTAGCTTCTGAAATAAAAGTGTCGCACTCAAATGCAGTTGAGCATCATCGACTCGAGGGCAAAGTCGTAAAGTTTCCTTTTCTTTTTTTTTCCATTTCACACATTTTCAGACGTTATTTTGGCTTCCCCTAATCTCCGAGATCTGAAAGTACCTCTTGATAGGATATTCACAGGTTGAGGTCCTTTTTTATTCTTAACCTGCTCCCCCCGCTTCTCTTTGGGGATCTTCAGGGCTCAGCCTCTTAAGCCCGGACCCCCAACCAGAGGTGCTTTGAGGCCACAGAAACAAGCCCTTGGGCTCCCTCCCCTTTGGCTTAGCCGTCCCCATAAGTTATTGTGGGGACTTTGCCAGGCCCCAGTCGGCCCCGAAGCGACGGTGCCAGCGGATGACCCTGGTTTATATTTATCTGACAAGGAAACCCGCCGTGGCGCACAGGGCCGCCACTGAACCAGATAGGAATGTTGGCGAAGGGACTATAAGGGCCAGCTGCTGTGGCGATAAAAAAAAAAAAAAAAAAAAAAATCCACACTTGCGTTTGGGTGTGGGACCGAGACAATACATCTGAAAATATGACTTAACAAGCTGCCAACTTTACTGACCGGCCTATTAGCAGGCAGCCGCCACAAAAGGCACTGCAACATGGGCACAAGCAGAATCAAAGGGTCTGACACAGCTTGAGCGTCTGGAGTCTCTGGTGGAGGAAAAAAAAAAAGGGGGCGGCGGCGTGGGAGAGGGGAGGTGGTGGTGGTGGTGGTGGTGGTGGGATGGCGTCGGGGGTGGGTGGGTGATTACCAGAATTGGGTCTTTGGCTTCTGGGCTGCACTGTCTTCTCTTTGAAATTAATCTTACAACTCATGACTTGGCAGGCGGCGTTTAGATGCGTCCCTGTGTCTACGTTTTTTTTTTTCCCTCTTCTTTTTTTCCTCGCTCTCTATAAATATAAATGTCAAACAAGCATTCCTAATAACCCCATGTGACCACAGCGGAGGAGAGAGAAAGAACTTGAGAGGAACACACTTTGAAAGTATGACATATATGGACATAAAATATGCAACTTGGAATTATGTGTTTTTTTTCTCTCTCTCTATTGCACAACTTTTTAACCATTTACACCGTATGGGAAATGTGTACATGTGATCCTTATTAGGTTTTCTGTGTAAGTACATTTATCAAGTGTACTGAGAACAGGTTGGGGTTGTGGCGACCACCAGAGGGCTCTGTTGCTGTAGTGAGCTAAGCTACAAAACTTTAAGTTGTAGATTTATTGATATACTAATGTGGTTCAGGTTGAAGGGTTTAGGGTCTTAAAAATAAAACACAGGGGCAAATAAACTTCTCAAAATAACTTAAATGTTATTTACATTTATTTTATTTTTTTTACCGACAACACACCCTGTCAAACAACTATACGGTGGTTCCTATACTTCCCTTCCTAAAGTGTCTTTTTGAATAGATATTGAAGTATTTGTAGCATCAACAGGTGCTCATAATGGATTCACTGATCCTGGTGAATTAGAAGTCAATTTTCGTCAGGGAATTTGGCCGAAACTCATTCAAACCTAAACAAAGACAACAATGGCTTTCTCCTTTTAATCCTAAAATGCCAACTTGACACTAGTCTGGAAACATCAGAATTTTTTTCTTTTTCCATGCTCAAGATAAACAATCTTATTGTTTTTCTATTAAAGCTTAAAGGGTCTGTGTTTCAATCTTGAGACGCTGCCAAGCCGCTGGTCCGGAGCCAAGACAGCCGAGTCATGTGCCTCGCTTCCTTTTAACCGAGGCCTGGAAACCGCTGCTATCTCCCTCTCGCCGCCCGAACTTTAGATTTCATTAGCGGAGAACTAGGGCAGCCAAGTGCACTTGATACCTTTCTGTTTAAAGTTTAACATCTGCTCACCATTTAACTTCATTAATATATGCATAGTAATCCATACGGATGGATGTTTTTTTGCTGTACGTTGCAGAAATTGATGCACATTTTTCTTTATTTCGGTTGAGTTTTCATACGAATAAATCATATTGATATTACAGGAAAGCATCCCTCAGCCATAATTGTTGATAAATGGAACAAAGTCAAAAATCATACTTAATTACAGTCACTTGGAACATATTTTCCCTGTGATGTTACCGGGTTTTTAAGGCTTGTTTTGTCGTAAACATTGGTCTGGACGACAAATTCAACAGCGGAAAATGTCACGATCCAACAAACAGGTGAGTTAAGGAAGTCAAGAAAACTAGGCTGGATGGCAACTAGGAAACCTGGCAGGTTACGTGGGAAAAGAGGTAATGAAATTCTTCGCGGAGGTAGAACTGGGAGAAAAGACGATGAGTCGAGGAAAACAGCCATCAAACTTAAGCCATATGCTCCTTTCACGGTAAAGTATTATGACTTTATCGGAAAGGTCAGCGGTGTAATCCAACTCAGAAATCCTAACTATACTCCGACATAGAATGAATTGTTGTTGAGTTCTATACATTTTTTAATTGCCTATATTATTGTCCTGGACATACTACTTTGTCAAAACCTCTATACGGCCTTCATTAAAGCAGTGGTAAAGTCTGATGTCCCAACTGCTTTTTATTTGAAGGCACAACCTCGATAACCCCAAAGTTTCCATGACGTGTGAAATAACTAGCGAAGCAACAACACAAAGTTTAGTTTCAAACTGAATTCAAAAGAGAAAAAGAAAAAAAAAGCTTTTCGACACTGTGTCATAGTCGTGACTTGTTCAACCCGAGCCAGTTATTGACCACAATTTGAATCTTTGTGGTGAAATGAAAGAACGGCCGAGCATTTCCATTATGTTCCAGTGGTTTTGATCTTAAAAGCCAATAAGTTACACCCTGTGCACATGAGATGACAGCGGCGCACAAAGCCCGGTTACTTGAGAAGCCTGAGTGCGGGCCTGGTTATTGAAACAGCAAACCAGAGGGGAATATGTGCTTCATGAAATTCTGTTTATGATTTCTCCTTGATCACATGTCTCCAGGATTCTTTTTTTTTTTCTTGACCTTTATATCCTGCAGTCGGAATACAATTAATGTTGTTTTTTTCCCCTCCCCGTTCTGTGCAACGGCGTGCAGGAAATAACAGTTCCCATGGTATTGTGCGCTCAGAAAATGTTTACTGCTATCAAAAAGTTTCCTGCTTTTCATGAATGCACGGTATAAATAGCCAGGAGAACAATTCAAGGATTGTAAAAGGCATAACAGGGCTAATGTGAGGATGCAGGATACTTGGAAACCTACGGGTCAGGCCTGCAAATGATTGCCCGGTCAAGGCACAAGTCAGCCGTTTGAAAAGCATCACAGTGATGCAAATTGCTGCTGCGCTTCATTTTTTTTTTTTGTATTCTGGTCTGAGGTCTCTACCCACATCTGAGGTTGGGTTTTTAAGCTAACCACACGGACAGACGCAACCTCTTTTTTGGGTCACCGCAGCACAATCACTGGGTGTGACAAAGTTTTAATTCCCCAAAGGAAGACGCGTTTATTTTGGCAAGACACCTTATAAATGACCTTCAAGAGCATTGTAAATCAATGACATAAAAACAGGGTTTGTTATGGTAAACATTCGGTAGTCTTGTAGTATTTTCACACTAACTGGACCTGCAACTGCGCTAACCATGCTAACCAAGTTACCTAGCATTGCTTTCCTAACCTTTTTTTTTGTTTATCAGTAATGCACCTTAAATAATCTAACTTGAAGTCTAAACCTGGCCTTCTATCCTTTCTCCTCATGTTTTCTATCAAAATTACTTTTATTATCCAATCTTGTTGAATTCCTTAATATAGATAAAGATGTCATATCGAATTGTATCCACAATTTCAAAATCCTTCAATAACTTCTTGGAGTGTCCAATAACCAAAAAAAAACAATCCATGAACAAATGATCTTCTTAACTTTGATTCTTGAGTCCTGGTTAAATAAATAAGCAGTAGCACTTTTCTTAAGCTGAACAAAATAATCTTGATGTGGGCGTAAGGCTTTAATACTTTTTTTAAAAAACATTAAGCAAGTTGTATCAAATTTCCATCCCCCCAAAAAAACCCAATTTCTTTCTAATTCAGTCTTATTTCTACATCACCCGATCAGAAAACTGTTTTTCATTTGCGAAGAACGAACCCTTCCAACGCTGGCTTGATTGTTGGAATCCCCAGTGGAAAAAAAAAAACGAGCGTTCCTTCTCTCAAGATTTGATTTAGGTGTGTTCTCTAGCCATGTGTCGAAGTGGATTCTGGCAAAGTTACTGCGTGAGAAATGGCAACAGTTGTCACGAAGAGACACAAAACGTGCCAAAATGTTAAGCTTCTAAGTTGTTTAGGAAATGAGTTTTTCATGCAGTACTTGCCACCCGGCAGGCGTTTATGGGAAACGCTCTAAGGTTTAAGAAAGTGCCCCCCAAAAAAAGAATTCCTGGTGGAAGAAGCACTGCTTGTGATGGCACTCTTCCTTGATCTGCAGACTAATCCGGTTGAACTGTATCAATGCCAAAGCTAAGAAGGAAGCATTTTTCTGTGCTTCTTTTTTTTCTTCTTCTTCTTCTCTCTCTCCCCTGCGGTCTGTGTGCAATTTCATCACCAAATGACCTCTTGAATAAATTGCTCTGCACCTGCAAGAGATCAGTTGCAGCATTCTAAGCTTCCAACGGCTCAGATGTTCAAGGTGAGATGGACAGAAAGAGCCGACACAGTCTTTCCTTTCACATGAAACGGCACGAATGCTCCTCCCCAGACAACAGCAACACGAATAGACTCAGAGACTCATTCATTCCTCGTGCTATTAGACTTTACAACTCTAACTTTTTACAGGAGGGGAGTAAAAAGATGATGTTATTCTATTCTATGTTAATCTTTGTATCCTTTTCTATGTTCTTTATACTTAGATTTTGTCATCCCTTGCACTTTGTTCTTGTTTTTATGAAACTAGAACTGGAAATCCAAATCCCCGAAGGAGATCTCCGGAGGGATTACATGTATGTAAAAGTGGGCGACTTGTGCCGGGCACACTGTGGCAGGTTGTTCTCACTGTAGAAGAGACTTATGTTTCTCCTTTAACTGGTGGTAAAAAAAAAAGCTCTATCCAAGTATTTGAACTCGTAAAACGCCTGAACATATTGTACGAGAACAAACGTCGATTAAAAGCCTGTGGGTGTTAAAGAGCTTCGCGTGGCAAAAAAAAAAAAAAGGACGAGGCATTAGTGTTTATGCAGAGTATTCTGGATTTTGGAACCAGTCCCCCCCCCCCACACACCCTCGTAATCATCTTTTGTGTCATGGCAAACAGCAATCTGTTAGAACACAAGGTCCTTTCAAAAGCTTGAGGTCCTGGCTGCCATGAAGTCATATCTCTTGGCAAACTTTCCAGCGTCTCTGAAGCTCCTCATGGGGCTTGACAAAGTGCCCTCGGAGCTCCTCCTGTGACTTACAAATCACTTCTGGGATCGCAGTGTAAACATGAATGGCTGAAGATTCCTACATGGGGCTTGGAATCCTCTATTGTTTCCAACATGCTGTTGCTCTCACGCCCCCCCCGCCCACCCCCGACTCCCCCCTTCCACCCCCCGTCTCCTTGTGTTTGCTTTTGCTCAGCTGGTACAGTAAGCAGACAGCTGCAACCCCACACCACATGAAACCAAAGCTCACCTCACCGGTTCCCAGCCGTTTGACAGAAGCCCCCTTTTGAGAAAAGAGGGAGCCCAGAGGCATTCTGCTGAATCACTGCGCCGCGACCAAGCGCCCATGCAGTGAATGGACTGCGAGAAAAGATGCTCTCATTACCTCAAAGAAAATCCGGTTCCCCCCCCAGGGTTTTGAGCGTGTTACCCCGTCCGTGTACGACAACTGGTATAAGCCAAACCGTATAAATCAGCGTGATTGTAATAATCACGTAGAAGAATTGGATAAGACAAGCTTGTGTGTGCAGGCGTACCTTGACTGGTCATAAATCCCTTAACACAACATGGAGAAGAAGAGGAGACATTGTCTTCGGATGTGATGGGAATAGAACCCGACACTTGTGTGTGCAAAACAGATCAATTAAACTTTCGACACACTATTAGATCTGACTTTGTGTCAAGATACAGACTTAGACTTCATTTTAAGGGACAATCTGATGAAACTAAAATGTAAAGTATAAACACATTCATGGTGATGCATTCTGGATTTAAAAAAAAAAGGTTACATCGCCAAATGCAAAAAGGAGCGACAACTTTGGGTGTATTTCCACCAAAAGTACACATTTTAGGAGAAAGTTATACTTTGACATCTGGCCTTCTAAGTTGTTTTGTGTGGTCCACAACTGTAAATACTGCAAATATTTTCAAAACTAAATCAAAATCATGACTTTAAAACCCACAAACCAAACAGATATAATGAATTCAATGCATGTTAGTGCTTCATGGGTTTTACCCATGAACACGTTCCTCATGAGGTAAATACAATGGCATGGAAGAAAGTTTTATGCAAATATTGGTCTTCAACTAGACTGTTTACTAAATAAACATTTCGTTTGGCTCGGACTGTGTTAAACATCTGTTGCCCACTCGCTTGACTGCCTGAAGAACTTTAAAACAATTACTTCTTGTGTTGAACCCGATGCGTCATCGTCATGTTATCATCATGTTCTGAGGCCTTTTGTTGAAATACTTGGTTTTTAGATAATATCATGATCAAGGTGGGTTTTCTCAGCCAAATACCTTTTAAAACAGTGGTTCCAAAGCCCCGGTCCAAGGACCCGTAAAGCATTTGTTACCGGGCCAATAACAGTCCAAAAGAATAATTTCTGTTCTATTGATTATTACAGTTTTAAATGTGTTTTGTTTTGAAAAAAACATACTTTCTGTGATACCTAAAGGCCCTCGTCTCAGTGAAGTTTACTTAAAAATAAACCTGTAAACTAGTGGAAAAATGTTTTAACAGAAAGGTCGGAATTAAACTGGTCAAAAAAAAAAAGAAAAAGTTGGGGAAAGTTGCTCTAGAACACGAGCTGAATCTAGAAAATTAAATAAATAAACATATTTCTAATGATGGTCTGATGAAGCTTCATATAGCAGTGTCATTATTTTCAGTGTCCACCAGATGGCGTCTCTGCACCATTTACCTTTGTTTTGAACAACTGTTCTAATGAGACATTATTTTTAAACTTATGGCGCCACCTACTGACCTAGAAACAACATGGCACTGTTTCATGAAGCTTCATCAGCACATCACTAATAATTTCCATCGTAGCATATTTATCGATTAAGTGACGGTAAATAAATTGCAAAAAAGGAAAATGTTCATTTCACTTTTACCTTGTATTCTATATATACTGTATATATTTTTAAATAATCAATTTATAAATGCACTATTTAGATTTTGCATGTTTTCCGGGTCATTTTCCGAAAAGTTTTATTGACAAAATGCCAACATTATTGGTTGAGTATTCCAGGCCAAAATCCCATCTAATAAACAGACAGAAGGTTGGGTGTGTTTGTGTAAGCAATAAAGGGAACACTCGTGTTTTTGTGCTCACGAAAATGATGTGAGGACACTTTACAAGTAAACAAAAGCGCAGATGTTTTGAAATGGAAATCGGATTTTGGCCAAATTGAATTTCATTGCTGGCTCCTGGCTCACTGCGGTTATTGTTTGTCCAGGACAATTCGATACTCTGTGAAATCGCGGAGACACAACTGGTCATGTTTGTGTAGCAGGAATAGCTCGTGTTGTGGCGACATAAATCTGTTAACGCGGCGTGGCGAGATTAAATCAATCCGATGTCGCGAATAGTGATGAAAGCAGAATTGCGTGTGTGTGTGTTTGGAAATCCGGGAGAGAAACAAAACAGCCCGAGGTGTAATCACTCACAACAATTGCAAACAATGCACAGACTCTCCGCCCCGCCCAAGAATACGTGAGCGAAACTGCACACGTCCTCACGACACAGGCTGCAGATACCCAAATATATCATCTTCTATAGTGTCGTCTCCGATTCCAGAGCGGAGATTCTGGCACTAATGACCGTGTCTGCAGCCCAAATTAGCCCGTTTTACAGAATGAGGCCCGAAGCCAAGACCTTTGTGGTTCCCACCTACTTATCTAGTCGCTGACAAGCCGCCAAAACCTCTGGACTGACGGCAGACCTTTTTCAGTTTCGAGCACCGAGGAATCACTTAAATCATTTCAAACCACAAGGCCCGGCTCGGCTGTCCTCTTGCACGTATAGAGATCCAGTTGTAATTCGACTCTATACTCTACCCTCGGGGCAGGCTGCGTCCAAATCCCACTTTGACAAGGCTGAGAAGAACCGCCCTTCCCTCCCTCGGTCAAGTGTTCAGTGCTGTGCCACAGTTTTGCTGCTGCTCCGGACTCTCAAGTAGACTCTTGTCAATTTGAAAATGATTATTGATTTTAGAGATTACAGTTTATTCATTCAGTTTACTTATTTTATAGCATATGTGATGCAAACTTCAAGGTGGAAGTCCCACATTGGTACATGCATGTCAGGTTTATTTTCTTGGTAAAATGCAAAACAATGGCTTTAAACCTCCATTTATGACCTTAAATTTGGTCTAACTCCACTCAAACAACACACATATCGCTTGATATCCACTTTACAAAGCAAATACAGATCAAGGCAATGATTTAACCAGGGAAAGCCTGAATGCAGTAGTTGATACTCGGCACGTGACTGTCACAAATATCACGAAAACAGAAGCGAAACCATGATTTAGCTTTCAAGTCACTCACGCAGCATAAGTACGGTTAGTTATTATGAAACAGTGCGGATAGATAGCTTGCTAAAATGCTTGACTAGACACGAAATATTCCACATTTTTTGACGCTTTATTGCCTAGTGTTTGGATCAGAAACAGGCGTGACACGTGTTTACACTTTAGCAACGATAATAATGTCACTTTGCGTATCACAAAGTTACGCTACTTAACTTTTTATGGCAAAAATATGTCATTAAACACACTTTTATGTCTCAATTCAAACTACTATGTACTTTAACAAAATTGATAACAATTTTAAAATGTTAATCGGTTGACAAATGTGTATTAAAATAAGGGCAAGATTCTTTTTTTCTTTCTTTAACTTCCGAAAACATTCCATCAAATGAAAAATGCTTCACTTTTGTCCAGGACTCAAAGAGTTAACAAAGCGAAACACTTGTTTCTGTGACTCAACAAGTGGACTTTTTTTAAAAAAACAAGTTTGGAGAATCAGAACCCAACAGATGGTTTATTACGCATGTGTAACGCAATAATAATAATAAATGTGTTTTTGTTATTGTTTTTTGGATGGAGGTGGGGGTGGGGGGTGGGGGGGGGTGTAGTTGTGTGTGTGTGTGTGTGTGTGACGCGCACTTCTGCGAGCGCAAAATAAAAGACGCAACTTGGAGAGGTGCAATAATCTGCGGGCTGTTTAATCAAGCCGGTGGATAGAAGTTAATCAGATGTTCTCACCATCTGTCAAACAAACGGTCTGTCAGAGAGCAGCGCGCCCGGGACAACAAGACTGGTCCGGGGTGAGACAGGTGGACCTCCTGGGGTCTCCGGATAAAGGATCAAAAAAACCGACGGGGATAATATTTGTTTTTGTTTTTTTTTAAGAAGGATCCAGGAGCTGGAGGGAAGGTGCGCGTCTTACCTATGGGTGGATGCACGGGTTTGTATCCTTTCTCGTTGGTGCACACTCCCCTGCCGTGCAGCAGGGCGTGCAGGGGCTTCTCCTCCCCGCTCCTGGGCAGGCACCGGAGCCCCTGGGTGCAGGTCCCGGTGTAGACCCCGCACGCCTGCCCCTCGGAGAGCGCGCATGTGAGGCAGCAGCCGCAGCCGGGCTCCTTCACCAGCTGGCAGCCGGTCGGGATCGGAGGACACATGGACATCGCCTTGTCGTCGCAGGGCTCGCACGGCACGTAGGAGCCCCAGCACCCGGAGAGTCCCAAGAGAAACGTCGCCAGGAGGCAGAAACTCATCCACATCTTGGCTCTTCGCATGCGAGCAGGACTGCGCGCGAGAGGAGGGAGGAGGAGGGCTGGAAAAAGTGGACCTTGGTCTAATGGACACAATGCCTCAATCAGATAATCCGATTCTTTAAAGCTAAAGCCAAGAGTCTTTATCCAAAGAGTGCCGCTATCTATTTAAAAAAAAGAAAAAGAAAAAAGAAACATGAGTTGAAGTCTCTCGCTGTCGTGCAACAAGTGGGGAAATGCGTAAAAGTGGGCTCCAGAGATAAACGTCCCCCTTGCGCGAGTCTTTTTTTTTTTTTTGCACCGCCTTCAATTTTGGAACTCCAGTACTTTCTCCACCAGAGGTTTCCTGAGCAGACTGATCCACTCGAGCGCTGTCTTGCCTTTTTAAAAAGAGCCGAGCCCAAACCCCGAACTATGAATACGCGTAACAGCAGGGAAGGGAGGCGCACTTGTTCCACAGCCTGGGGGAGAGCCAGGCTCCTTCTTTTTTCTTCCTTCCCTCCTCCTCCTCCTCCTCCTCCTCCTCCTTCTCCTCTTCTTCTTCCAGCAGCAGGATCGCTCTTTCACCCCGAATGATGCCAAAGTGCAGGAGTCAGAAAAGAAATATGTTCGAGTTTTATTTTTTTTTTTAAAGGAAAAGCAACGATGTTATGGAAACTGTTGTGCAATTATTATCCTCCAGAGCTGGAACCAAAAACCTTTTTCTTCACCGTGAGACGTTTTTTCATCTCATCTTTTATGATCACCTTCAAAATCTATATGATCACCTCTTTATTTCCCTCACTTTATGATGGTACTTTTTTTTCCCCTTTGATCCATCATCTCAGAATAACCTTTGACTGGAGAATATATATTTTGATATGCGTTACAAGTTCTATTTCAGAAGCGTATGTATATTTCATATAGATGTGGCTGGAAGGGAGTTTAAATCTTTCATGAACTGAACATGTAAAGTCTGGAGCGGCTTTCATACTTCATCAGAGGCGGCTGGTGATGAATATTTCAAAAAAAAAAAAAAAAAGGGAAGAAAAAGGGTGAACAAGTTTAAGAAAATGTGTGGATTATTATAAGAAATACAGAAAAAAAACTGTATTTAACCCTTCAGTCTTATCCAAAATAGTAACTAAAATGTATTTATTGATTCATATAAATCATCAAATAAACCTTTTGTTTAAATAAGTTTCTTTAAGTGTCAATAATGCATCTTAGAAAACAGGTTTAAGGTCCACGAACCAATAAATGTTGAATTATATTTTCAAAAAAAGAGTTTGGATTATTGAAAAAGAAACCCAAGAAACAAAAGAGCTGCAAGTGACGTCTATCTTGACTCCCACCGAAGCGAAAACAAAGTCAACGTTTCAACTAAAACGAGAGACGACCCTCCTGATTCAGGATTGTGTCGAGAAATGTGTTTGTCTCAAATGCTTTGACCTATGCGTGACCTCTAAAGCTCGACACCTGTTGCCTCCATTTGACACCGTTTGTGTTAATGAAAGGCTCATCAGACACTTAAAAATACACTCCATCGCGAGACAGCGTTGAGGAGGATGTCACTCATTCAACCCCGGGGCACCGGGCCTCCATGATATCACCACATCAGCTCTGCAGCAGCAGCAACACGGCAGCGGCTGCTTTTTCCATCTCTGCAGCATTCAGGGAAGATTTTCTTCGGGCGGTAATTCGCCGCGTGTCAGGAGTCTGTTTCGCTGCGGCTTCCCAGATTCACTCAGGGCTTGATAGATGGCCTCGGTCGTTTCCTAAACGTGGCCATCAGCTCGTTTGACCGGTCCGACTTAGACAGAGAAGCCCCAGTGGACAGGATTCCTTCACGCCAGTTCCGTTCGCGACCACTAGAAGGAGCTGTTAACAACGAAAGATCACACCAGCCTCCCAAAATGGATAAAAAACTATCACAAACATGATTTGAACATAATAAAATAAAGATATGACATTATATACGACTTGATTACATAGGTTTGAGATTAATATCTAAGTATTTTTAACAGTATTATCTCATCATCATGTTAAAATAATAACTAATTACCCAGATAAATAACTACTATCTCGGAATATTCAAAATATGTTTTGTTTATTGCCAATTCAAGTGGGTTTTAGTGCATTAAGTAGCAATTAAAGGACCTAAAGTGAATCTATTCATTTCAATATGTTCTTCTTAACATTAGTTTATATATATTGTTGGTTTAAATTTAAGTGCAAACACACTTTACTGAAATAACACTAAGAAGCACAGAGATCATTTATGCCCCTTAATAAAACTTTGTTATTTTTGTTGATGATGTAGTTGAGGTTTTTTGGTATCTATAAAAAAAACACAGCAATGTTTGATGCTAATGATGGTGACTATGTTAACACAACAACCCTAGTTATAAAACATCTTCATGAATTTTAAAAACTTTTTTTTTTTATGGTTTATTTTACTGGTTTAGAGAATATCTGCAAATTTGATAAAATCTTTTACTTTTTCCTATAACATTTCAAATTCAATTTTCAACTAGAATCAAACAATTTTCAACTATAATCAAACTATTTAAACTGTAATCAAACAATTTTAAACTACAATAAAACAATTTTCAACTTAAATCAAACAATTTTCAATTGTAATCAAACAATTTTCAACTATATTCAAACTATTTTAAACTATAATTAAACAATTTTCAACTTTAATCAAACTATTTTAAACTATAAACAAACAATTTTCAACTAGAATCAAACAATTTTAACTATAATCAAACAATTTTCCACTGTGAACAAATAAACTTTCAGCTGTCAATTAAAATGTTTCATTTTAAATCAATTTCTTTTATTTTTTGGCACAAAGAGAAGATCAGTCCATATTTAGATACACTGTCCTTCTAAAATTGTAAGATCAAATCCTCAATCTTGTTTCACTTAATTTGGGGAAACTGAGACTTTCTCATTTGTTCTTTGTATTCACTGAATGCTTGTGTTGGTTTTCTTGTCACACTCTGGATTATTGATGACACCAAGTTGTCAGCAAGTGTGTTGGCGGTGACCGGCAAGCTGTCCAGGGGGTCCTCTACCTCAATTATCTGGGGACGACTCCAACTCTCCGAGACCTCTTTACGGGAACGAGCAAAAAAACATCGACAGAGCCTCAAACAATGTGGTAACGATGTTGCGAAATCAATCAGCTATTACCGTAACATTACGTCAAAAACATCAGCGACTTGTAATCCAAGTCACGTTGCATTTGCTCAGGAGATTCAAGCTGGATCTGTTTTTCAAATTTCCAGCTGTATCATTATGCATATGCATGTACGAGCCTTGTCAACACTTGTCCACATGCTCAAGTGCCAAGTCCGGCTTCAGACTCTCCTCTATTTCTATTTCTTCGTTGGTATACATGGTCTGCTCATCTGGTTTCTTCTCGACTCTTCTTCTTCTTCTTCTTCTTCTTCTTCACCCCTGACTCATGGTGCGCCCGAGAGTCATTGATTGATTATCGCAATGAAATAAATTAGGAAGCCATCGGTTCCAAAAAAAAGAAAAGATCTGATTGAAGATTTCAGTTTGAATGGTGTTAACCGGTCGCAGATGTCGAAGGGAAACCTGTTCCCGAGATCAAAGCGGGCGAAGAGATCGCGAGCTAAGTCAACGCAGCCCGTCATTTTCATCGATAAGATATCCGCCATAAAAGCTCCCAGATGGGTTTTCCGAGCGAACATTCCTAAACCGAAGAAACATGTTTTCAGTCAGCTGTTGTGGACGGAACTGTTTGCTCCGCTGGCTTGGCTGGTCTTTGTTGACAAGCTGACATCCAGTCCTGATTGGATGAAGATAATATCTGCCAAACACGAGAAGCGTGAGAGGAAAGGTGGATCTGGACTGGAGAGTGGACAACGATGACGCTCTTCCTCTGGATCGGCTTTTTTAAAGTTGCGAAAGTATGTTTTCTACGTCAAGTGAGCTTCATAGGAGAAACCTTATAAGAAGATGTCTGTCGTTGCGATATGTCAAAAATGACACTTCATGGAATAGTGTAGATACGATCTACACACTGGTCAGGTGTGTCTGGACCGGTGTCTCCATTACTACCATTACTAGACATGACCCAGATAAGGCATGTCCAAAGTCTCAGGTGCTATTTTTCTCAGGAGTTTTGTAGCCCACTGTCTTCCAAACCTTAATATTCACACAGAGAATTTAAAATACACATTTTTATAATGTTATACAACATTTTTGTTGAAGTCTTCCTGTCAAAGCCGAGTAAGTCCCTCATCATGACCATGTTTTGAACCTTTTGCTTTATAAAGTTGTGTCCCTGTCTGAAATCCAGGCGAATGAGAGGTTACGAGAGCGGAGTCCATTATGACGTAATAATGACTTCACTCCTCCTCCAGCCAGCTGAAATCACACCCGCTTTGTTTATGCAATGAGTCCATTATGACGTAATAATGGCTTCACTCTTCCTCCAGCCAGCTGTAATCACGTCCGCTTTGTTTATACAACGAGTCCATTATGATATAATAATGGCTTCACTTCTCCTCCAGCCAGCTGTAATCACGCCCCGCTTTGGTAATACAATCCCTTTCCCTTGGAGGTTGAGACTTCCGGGATTGACGATGTGAGGTGACAGACACAAACTGATGAAACAATAGAGTCCAATATCTATTTCACACACACTTAAATCCACACATTAGTTTTCCTTTAAAATTACACCATTTTGTTTAGTACAAAATATATGAAGGCCTTTATTTTGAAATTGTGAAAGAAATAACTTGTTACGAATTCACCTTTGGTAGTGATGGTTCTGATGAAGCTTCATGAAGCACTGTAATTATCTTCAGAGTCCACTAGATGGCAGTCTCTGCACTATTTTCCTTTGTTATGAACAACTGTTCCAATGAAACATCATTTTTAAACTGATGGCGCCACCTACGACCCTCTAAACAACACGACACTGCTTCATGAAGCTTCATCAACACATCAGTTCTTTTCAGAAAACATTGATCGATTTGCTATTATTCATAATAGTCCTATGTCCTTTTCTGCCAAAAAAAGAAACCCCAAAAACCAGCGAGAAACTTGTATCTTCTGCTCACAACCAGCTTCAAAAAAGCCCCAAATCAACATCTGACACTCCGTACATGTAACCTCTCCTTCTCCAGCTACCGCTCTCACATGTTCATTTTCAACCCCAAGTTCAAATAGCTGTGCGTGCCCAGGGTCAACCTGTCACCCCGGGGGCGATGAACACTGCTATCGGATACTGTCTTGAATTACTGGGACACAAGTGGTGGCTCTGTTAGCTCTGTTTGAAGGATTGTTGGTCACAAATAAATGAGCGGATTCAGTTGATGGATGTCTGGTGAGTGTGTCTTGAGTGCAACACCAGTGTTTACTTACACTCGCTGGAATCACTGGCTGGTTAGATTTGGAAGACGTCCTATTTAGACATGGTCTTGCTTTGTCAATAAACCTTTGAGATGAGAATTCATTGTCCTTCTGGTTTTCGTCTGGATATAGAAGAAACTTCATCTTCATCAATCTACATTTTACTTATTTTCTACTCACCCTCATGTCGACTAAGGGTTGGGATTATTTTCAGAGTAATCTGTTCTTTTTAATAGTTATAGACAAAAATATTTGTTCATTTTAATGTAGCAACTGGAGCTCATTTGTCTTCATCTTCATCTTCGTCCAAAAAGAAACTTAAAAACATCCAAATACCTTCATACTGCTTGGATTAAAGCCTTGACATGACATTTTTTTTTCGAAAAAAACAATAAAAGTCAATATTATAAGCTTGTTTGTAGCAAAAGTTTAAAGAATAACAAGTGACAGACAGGAAGTACTCGCAAGCACTTCTAGAGCGTATACAGTCTACTGTCTACACTGGAAGTGCTCACGATATTTACACGAGTACTTCCTGTTTGTAACGCTTGTTATTCTTTAAACTTCTACTAATTAATTATCTAAACTAAAAGTTTTTTTTTCGAACAATTCCTCATGTCGAGGCTTCAATACAAGATGGACGTTACAGACGAGCAGTATGGAGGTATTTGGATGTTTTTAACTGCATTATTTTAAACGAAGATGAATGCAACTGAGCTCCAGTCACTACATTAAAATTAACAAACATTTTTGTCTATAACTTTAAAAAGAACAGATTACTCTGAAAATAATCCCAACTCTTAATCAACATGAGTGAAGTTCGGATACACTATCACTTGAAGGTCTTACATGGTGCAAGATTGACTGTATCATAGTCAATGATCTGTGTGTGAGTGTGTGTTTGTGTGGGCAGGTGTGTTTGACGTCCTTTGACTCTCCAAAAAGATGGAAAATAAATATCGCCAGAGAATGCAGCTCGCAATTTTTCAGCTTCCACTTGTCAACTTGTCACTTTTGCGTACACACGAGAGGAGAATGCGATACACAAACACTCTCGGGCACACAAACATTCCCATTTCCAAGGACATTCTCAAAGGTGTTGTTGTGTGCATCGGCGAAGAGCAGACAGTGCGGCTCCAGGACTTTCACTCCTTTCTATCGACGTCTGCAGTTTGTTATTAAAGACTTGAGTATGTTTACGAAACAATGCAAGAAGGTCATGTGAAAATATGCACGAACAAAAAAAAAAGATATTTCAAAAAAGCTGTTAAATCTGGGTCATGAGTGAAAATACTGAACCTTCAGTGCAAGTATTATTAGACGTCTCTATGTCGCATTTATCTCTCTTTCTGTGAGCAAAATAACTCAAAACCAATGGATGAAATTATTAGGACTGTGATGTCAGGGAATGATGCAGACCCAAATACGGAGTGGAATCACCAATCAACAAGCAAAAACTAAGTTTATAGACGTTTATTAAGAGAACCACTACAACACAATATTGACAAAAAGAATTGTCCAGAATCGTCAGTGTCCATATCACAGTCCAAGTTAACTTAAAGTGCACCACAAACCGGGCGGAGAACAAACTAAGGAAGACTGAAAAACAAAGAGCGGGGGTCAGGGAAAAACACACACACTAATAAGCACAACAAAAAGCAGGCACAGCCACAACTAAGAACAACAAAAAATAGGAAATCCTAAAAGTTGAACAGGTGAATTCAAACGTGACAAACCATGTAGGGAAGATTATAATCTGGCGCCTGCTGCTGGAAAAGGCAGTGGCTTCAAACTCTCCAGCTGATGGAGTAATTACTGAAGAGCTGCAGTTGGTGCAGCAACAGGCGCTCAAACAAGTTTGAACAAAACAGGAGGTGCATCACAAAAGAAGACATGATAAGGGCATATGATAACAGAACCAGGAAAAGATGATAAAATCTTGACGGTTTTGTGAATTACTTCTGGATCCAAAAGGAATTTGTAGATTTGCAACTCTCCGTAGTCAAGAAAGAATTGCTCTCCGACTTGTATAGTTCATCACCAACTTGTCATGCTAACCATCCTAGTATCGAACTGAAGGTAGATAAAGTCCTTCACAACATTTCAATTTGTTTTTGCTTGGATCCATTTTCTTGGATTTATTTCAAAGAAACTGCTTGATACTCCCTTGGAAGAAATACAATGTTTTTGTCCATTATAATGACGTTTAAACTTCAAGACCAACCTCGGATAATCTTCAGAGAAAGCCTCAGTGAGGTTAGGTTTATGTTTCAAATAGACTTTTGGCACCGGCAGGTCAAGCGACCATCCATGTTGATTGGGTATGTGCTACCTTTTCTTGCATAGTTTCCTTCAGAAACCCTAGATCAGGGGCAGGCAATTCCGGTCCTCAAGAGCCGCAGTGGGTACGCAGTGGTTTTTGTTCCAACTGACCAAGCATGCAAAGTTCAACCAATCAGGTTTCAGCTAAAACCAGCAACACCAGACTGACAATCAACTGATTACACTCCTAAGACACTTGATTGGTCAAAAGATTCGAACAAGAACCTGCACCCACTGTGGCCCTTTAGGACTGGAATTGTCCACCCCTGCCCTAGATTCTTAACCCTTGTATAATCTCAGGATCAAGGTGACCCAGAGGCCGGAAAACAAATGTGTTTGTGGGATCCCTTGTGTTTCCTCTGGGTCAAGGTGACCGACCTCCACCACGGCATATGTATTTATGGAAGTTCACTTTGACCCAGAGACAACACAAGAGATACCACAAACACATTTGCTTTGAGCCTCTAGGTCACCTTGACCCAGAAGCAAGACAAGGGTTTACGAAGAATCATTACCGCCTGTTAAAGAAAACGTTGGTAAAAAGAAAGAGAAACGTGTGGCCACAAAGTCCTGACTCAAACGTCTGCAAGAAAGAGCAGTGAGAAAAGAAAGCTTGAAATACCACCAATTGCTTCAATATCAACATCTGCTCCAACCTGGAGTCGTTTCAAGTCTCTTTTTGTTAATGATTTGGATCAAATCGGTGGAGCTTTTTAAAGCACATTGGCTCAATTGATAATCCCAAACTCACATTCCTGTAGAAATCTTTTTTTTTTCTTCTGCTGTCTCTAATATTTCAGATCCCTCCTGGCCGCTAGAGACCGTGTGCCAAGGTTTTTTAGTCACCAAATAGTGCGAAATAATAAGCTCAGCAGCATTCACGTTCTGCCGTTCTCTGGTTGACAGTGTTGCTATAGAGGCATTGTCAACAGCGTGCTGGACGCTGCGACAGCGAGCGGGCTGCGGGTTTCCATTAACATCAAACTGCCTGGATTGTGACCATGAGAAGACCTGCATGATCCTGTAACGTGAGACTTATCTGAACACTGTGATGGAAACTGCAGATCGAGATAAGCTAGCTGTTGCGCCTAAAACTGTATACAAGTAGGTAGTCTTTTTATAGTCTATTAACGTATGCTTGGCCTCAAGCAATTCCAAAACAAAGGCCATTCAAACACGTGCAATGAAGCCGTAAAGAGAGGCGAGAGGGTGGTATGGTTCCGCTTTGTGGCCTGGTCCGGAGCCAAACACGTCGCTTGAAATGGTTAATTCTGGGGTTTTGTTAAGAGGTGGTGTAGTTGTGTTGTCCTCTCGACCTGCATTTGTTATCACTTTACTAACATTACACGGCAGGTTTACTTTCATCAAGCAGTCGAGTTTTGTTTAGTTCACATAGCCAGGAAGTGGCTTCACTTCTATGGTGTATGTGCCCTTTCATTATGACCACATGCTTAATATTGTGCAGGTATGTATTTGACACCAATGTGCATTAAGAAAAAAACATACATTTTTGTTTTTAAACAGAAAAACTACACATGAGTTTTAGGGCTAAACAGGTTAAACTGATTCAAATTTCACTCATTTTATAACCACCCTCATAAATTTTGTCGACTAAGAGTTTGGATTATTTTATGCTTTTTCCTTTTTAGAGTTATAGACAAAAATGTATATTTCTATTGATGATGTAGTCTATGTTGTATTTGTATTTAAGAACTTTGAGTTTTTCCCCCTTTGATCTATGCTCTTTATATTTGCACTTTGTTATCTATTTGCAATTTGCTTTTTTATTTGCACTTTGTTCTTTACCTAGAAAAAAATAATGAAAAAAAAGTTTATTGTACACATGTATCCTGTACGTGTAGCATGTTAGCCTTTTAGCTTCTGCTACAAAAGAGTTTAAAGGGCTAGTTCACTCAAAAATTAAACTTCACGTATTTTCTACTCATACTCATGTCGACTAAGGGTTGGGACTATTTTCAGAGTAATGTGTTCTTTTTAGAGTTATAGACAAAGATGTATGTCCATGCTAATGTTGCGACTAAGTTGTCTTTGTCTTCATCTTCGTCCAAAAAGACACTTAAAAACATCCAAATCCCTCCTTACTGCTTGTCTGTAATGCCCCTCTTGTATTGAAGCCTCGTCATGAGGAATTATTCTGAAAAAACTTAAACACGTGTATATTTTAAACATGTTTATAGCAGAACATGCTAGGCTTACATGCTAAACAGACCAGGAAGTACTCTGGGTAAATTTCGCAAACACGTCCAATTCACAGTCTACACTAGAAACAAAGTGATAGTTCACCAAAAACTCAAAACTCCTTCAAGTGTGCAACCCCCCCAAAATACCACCGGTTTCCCAGTGACACTTTTGTATCAACTCTTTCTTTACGAGGAACAAACAATGAACCTCTCCATCTGTCAATCTCATGCCCTTTTGTTACCAATGAACAAAAAAAAACAAGGTGTGCAACCAACCAAAAAAAAGAAAAAAAAAAACTAAAAAAATAATAAAGTGTTTTATCGTTCGGGTCTCGGCCTCATCTTTCCACGCTAAAGTTAGCACACGTCTTTTATCCAGACCATGTTCGCGTGTTCCCCTCTCTGTGCCAGATGCTGCGTGGTAACAGCTCTTGGCACTGGATTCTGACACTGGGCACCTCAGGTATGTGCCAACCTTTTGAATATGACTGGCATTTTGGAAGGTGGTAGACAGGGCAGGCAAGATCAGATACATGAGTATGAGATGTGTGGCTTAGTGTGTGACCGAGGTATCAGGTTACATTACAGAGACAGCGTGACTCCTTTTTTTTCCCCGCATTTAATAACAAAAATATGTAGTTTAGCTTTGATTAAAACAAACTGCTGTATGTAACATTTTATTCATTGCTTCGTTTTCAAGATTGGCCCTTGTATTCTGCAGGGCATACCTCCTTGTGTTTACACAAGATGTCTAAAAAATTTCATAGCTATTTCTGTCGCTTTCTTTGGTTATTTTTGTGGTTGTAAAGTGACTTTTTTCCTGGGGAAAAATGGAACATTCTACCCAAAATGTTTCGTGAAAGTTGTTTCACAGTAATCCAATTGTGAGTGTTGTATTGTGTTTGGGTCAAGGTTCTGGTTGCGAGTGCTACAGGGAGAATCTCAAACCGGGCCCGAGCGGACACAGAAGTCTTTGCGGAGCATGTAATTAGGTCGAAAATGATGCTCTGCGTCCAAATCAAAACATAAAGGCATTCATTTTCCAAACCAGCTTACAAGGAAGCTACTGGCAGCAATTAAACGCTGGTTTAAAAACAAATAAAGTACTGACACATGATCAAGTCAAATACCTGGAAATGCTTTTGTGCTTTTGCTGCATTTGTCCTTGCATTCTTGGGAATGTAGGGAACATACTGAAGCTAAATGTATGGTTGAACTACATTTAAAGTTTCACTGGAATTACTTGATGTAAATCTTCTTCTCAGATAATAAAAGTGACCGTATGGTTTGGGACTTCTCGATGCAATCAAAAACAATACACAGTTAAAGTATATACTTTAAAAGCTCAAGTGTCTTAAGATGTTCCTTGAAGGAGTCAGTAGATCATCAAACATAGAGGAAGATTGTTCCAAAGCTTAGGAGCAACAGTCTGGAAGGATTTCTCTCCTCTGGTCCTGAAGCGTGTTCAGGAACCATCAGTAGACTCTGATCCACAGACCTCAGAGCCCGAGCTGGGGTGTAAGTCTGGATCAGATCACTGATGGAAGGAGGAGCCTGACTATGAATAGTCCTTAAACCAAGTATCAGAATTTTAAAATTGATCCTGGAAGGAACTGGCAGCCAGTGAAGAGATTTAATGATCAGGGGAAATGTGAGTTCTTCTACTAGAGCAGGTCAGAATTCTCGCTGCAGAGTTTTGTATTTACTGCAGGGGAGACAGATCCTCAGTGTCTCACCAGCAGGTTGGAAAGGAGATCTAGATAAACAGGAAGTAAACAATATGGACGTCCTTCTGTTTAATCCTAAACAAAGTGGATAATGAAAGCCTTTAAGGCGGGCGTTAAACTCATATATGGTCCGATTGGATGGTTAGATTAAAAAGTACATTAACGTTGCTATTGGTCCTGACCTTTTAAAGTACCAGTCGAAGCTAAGCTAAGAAATATTCATAGATAGTTATGAGCGTAAATAAGTATACAAAAACTTACAATCACAATAAAAAATGAAGGAATAAATTAATTTAATACTCTCCGAAAAATAAAACTAGTTTGGGCCCACGACCAAGAGTACTACGATATTTTCGCCCATGTGTGATTGGGTTTGAGACCCTGCTTTAAAGGAAGTCAGCTCAGTAGTTACAATAGTTGTTAGAAAAGTACTGTTAAGCCACCCTAAAAAGATGCTAGTACTGTGCCTTAGTTCCCCAGAATCTTAATACACAAGGACTTCGCTTAATACAGTAGTTCAGTCATTTCACGCAAATTAATTTTAGCTTCTGAAAGCAATCATGTTCTAAATAACGTGAATAACCGTGACAACTTTTAGCAAATAAATGAAAACATTACGATCATTTTAACAACTGTGAACAGGTCCAGCACAATCCGGGAGGGACAAATCGGGATTTAAAGACCATAGAACATCTGTTAAGTTTCACCACATGTGCGTGATGAAGCCCGATTTCGTAAAAAAAAAAAAAAAAACGTTTCGCGATCGTTTGAACGTACCCAGCGAGATCTGTTGTCCTTAGTTACTCTTTCACATGTTTCCACCACAGAAGGAAAGAATCGCTGGCACCGGCTATCCTTTAATGTTAGCATGAATTTATGTGCTTTGTTACGCTGGGCCGTGTGGCAACGCCGCTTTTGAAAGCCCGTCGTAAATCTCAACCGTGAGCGGAGCAGACATTTCTCTCTTAAATCGTCCCCGGCACGGACATTAACTCAAGTCCGACCAATCAGTCCAGCAAAATAAAGTGGCTCCATGTGATTCTTTGAAAGGACTCTGGTGTTCGCATTATTGTGTCAGGAGAGCCGTACCGTGTGGAGGGGCTATTTTGGACTCCCAACAGTGCATCTGCTCTGTCTCAGCTCTAAAGCCGTGGACTAGATTTGTCACCTGACAGTAAGAATTCGTCATACGTCACCTTTGGAGTCCCTTATTAGTGGTAAATTTCATTCCAGTGGAATGAAGGCATGCGACATGAGGGAGTTTCTGCAAATGAGGCCGCAGACGTCCAACATTCTTCGTCCGCAGTTTCACTCTTTGATTGTCGTGCTTTTGAAGACCAATGGATGGATTTATGTGTATTTTCGGGACGGGTAGAGTGCAAAACATGACATGGTAATCTTGTTTATTTATTGAGGTGTATCTGCAAGGACCTACTGTATGCTCAGATCTTTGACTCTTGCTCATTTCGTTTTAAATCAAAACTATTGTTTACATGTATTTTTTATCTGGGAAAACCGACTCAGTCACATGAACATTAAAACTTCCAAAAAACTTAACTCAAAATTACCGTATTAGTAGTTCCTCACGACAAATTATATATATTGTTTGATAAATATAATGTAATGAACAATGTCAATCAACCCTAAAGACAGATCTCAGAGGAGGGTAGATCAAAACCGGACATTGCTAGACGAGTCATAATTTATTCATTTTATTTGACAAATAAAAGTCATTATTTAGATATTTCGTTTTTTTTTGGTAAGGCTAAAATTATCTGCCCCTAAAATTAAAATTTCACTACAATTTCTACTCACCCTCATGTCGACTAAAGGTTGGGATTATTAGTAATCTGTTCATTATAGGAGTTTTAGACAAAAATGTTTGTTCATTTTAATGTAGCGACTGGAGCTCAGTTGTTTTCGTCTTCATCTTTGTCCAAAAAGACACTTAAAAACACTTAAGTACCTGATGGACTTTAGCTTCTTCTAAAAATGATCTTAAAATATTGACTTGGTTCATTTTTTTCTCAACAATAATACATGGACGTAACAGACAAACATATGGAAGTTTGAACAAAAAATAAGATGAGTAAGCACCAGTCGCTGCATAAAACTTAACATAGATTTTTATCTATAAGAAAGAACAGATTCCTCTGAAATAGTTTCCAACACTGAGTCGACAGGAAGGTGAAAAAAAATGAGTGAAATTAGAATTTTTGAGATGAAATGATACATTTAGTAAAACAAACAATCGTCCTGAATGAAGGTCATGTGAGACCTTTCCAAAGGTACGGACAATGTGCTTCTAATCCCGTCCCAGGCTTTCTTAAATAAGCCAGAACACAAGAGGTTCGATATTCCAGGAAAGTCTACGCCGCTGCCCGGTGCAGCTGGCAACAAAGATCCACATGTGGGTCTGCTTCTTTAACATGTGCCCACTGACCCGTGCATTGTATCACAGCACACTCATTTAAAAAGGTCAGGACCTGAATAACCCGGTGGCTTTTGCCTAATGTGACATTTGACCCCTTGTGGACACTTGCTCTGTCTTAATCTCCAACAATGGAGTCCATTGAGGGCTCTAAAACCTGTGGAACATCTGGCTCTTTCTGGAAGGTTTGTCTTTTTCGTTGCACACTCAGACGTTCAGACAACTTCAGGGCTGCATTGACAAGTTCCAAATATTTCATTATGACATCATAAACTGAACAAATGTACTCTGACGCATCTATTATTACTTTTTAGACCTTTTTTCTGTCTTTAAATGTCTTTAAAAATCAGGTCAAATTGTAATGCATCTATTTCACCTGCAGTATCTTTATAACCTTTTTTATTTTATTTTAACTTATCTTCTTCCTACAGTATCTTTAGATAAACTGCTTAAATCTATGGTGCCAAAAGGCTTTGAGTCGCTATCAGACTTTTGTAGTTCTTATGTTACTTTAGTTTAACAACCTCACACTTGAACATGTGTGAGGCATCATTTCTGTTATTATTATTTATTATTTTTCACTGTGGAATGTGTTTTTTAATGTCATTGCACCGTTGATGTAATTCGCTTTTATGCTATTACTAATAATAAAACTAGCTTTACAACCGCAGTTATCTTCTGTTTTATAGAACAATAAACACTGCAGTAATAAAAAGTATAACACTAAAAACGTTTTTTTGTATTGTATTCAACATTTTAATTTCAATAATCCATCAGTAATATTTATTATTATTATAAATACATGTTCTATTTGAATTAAAAATGGGAATATAAATATGTAAACGTTTGAAGCAAATAAATAATAGTAATAATCAAGGTATGCTGCTATGGAAAATGTCTGTTTTATGCAGCATCTTTCTCCAGATGTTTCCAAATGAGGTGACGAAGACACTTTGTAGATCTGAAGAATCGAAGGGCTATTTCTGGAGGCGCTGACATGTATGTTTACGTCGTGCACTGCACAGGTGGTTGTGATCAAAAATGATTTTATGTGACTATAAATATATATATATTTATATATATATTATATATACTTCAATGCATTCAACCCATTATATATATTTTGGTTCTGATTATTCAAGTTTAAGTTGATTAAAGTTTTAAGTTAAGTTGTAAATCAGGAAACAAATGGAAACAAAGGAAAATATATTCTTCAATAAGCTATTCATTATCTATATTTGATTGATGAATTGACACTTCACTTTGTACAATTGAATTTGAATTGTTAAAAGTGTTAAATGTTAAATAATTCTAAACCACATTTGTATTATAATGGAATAAAATACAATCTGGTGTTTTTTTTAAGTTTTTGTTTTTGTTTTAAGACACGGTTACTTTAAGTGACACAATAGACATGACTCAAACCCTTGAGCAAAGGTGAGTTCACAATGTAGTTTGTAGTTGGACAGGCTCTTACTACTCCAAAATGTATCATTTAAAACTCAAAATTATAAATGTTTTAGACTTTTTTAGGAAGCAGGTTGTGATTTGAGAATTAATATTGACATTTGCGTGACACTTCACTGTTTCTTTCTCATCAAATAGACCAGGACTTCACGCCGAACATGAACCCTCATAACCCTCGCGTGGGCTCACCGTGTTCAAAAGACATAATCAGCCGTAATTAAGTTTCCAAACCAATATCGTCTGAAAAAAAAAAAAAGACGACGCACTTCTTCCCTGAGGCGTTTAAAGGTGAATTAAAATATCGGATTCGTCCCGATAAACCAGAAACATGACAGGTTTTTTTTTTCTTTGGTGGGCAAACATGCTGCTGCAGATGTTTTTTCGGAGCCAGAAGCAGAACAATTAGGATTATAGAACCACACAGATCCAGTTACGCACGCAAGCCACGATCAACTGTCTCGTGACAAACTCCCGGCTCCCCTTGGGGCAGAACAGAGTTTACCACGGCACCATCTGATCAGATAAAAAGCTAAAAATGCTGACTCCCTCATTTTCCCTCCTAATCGCCTCCACCGACTGAAGGTTCTGGCTGCTCCCCAGGGGATCTCGTGAGGGTCAATACCAGCTACAGTTTGCAAATATATGGTGCTTTTGAGGGCGAGATAGACAGTGTTACACCTACAGTCATCCTGGACTGTCATCAGATGATCTGCCGGGCAAATGATTTAACTCTGAGATCACATCATGGTCATACCCTCATGAGCTTTGGGCCTAGAAAACAAGGCAGCAGTAATGAGTTTCTGGACCCTCAGATAGAAGTTGCTCAGGTATTCGGGAGTGACTCAAATGAGAAACAATGCTCTTCCACATGGCAAAGAATCCATTTGAGGTGGCTTGTAAACTTCTTTTGGAGGCCTGTTGGAAATCTACTTCAGGAGGTTCCCTGGCACATCCAATTGGAAAAGAGGCAGGGGGCAGTTTCAGGAGACGTTGGAGATCCATCTATTGCTGAAGACCTCTATCTGCCAATTTGGACAAATGGTCCGAAAGCCTTTGATGATTTTAATGTCGTGAAGCAGTCCTCATCCCCCAATCCATCTAATTTTCCCTGGAAATTCAAGGCCGAGGCATCACTGCTCTTCTTAATCTGATTTTCTAGAACCATGTTTTAGGAGGTCAAGGGGAACGCCGCCATTGTTACCGCAACAATATGAAAACCTAAGATCAGAAAAACATTGGCGTCAACCAGGTTAGTTTCAGGTAGAACTGATGGAGTGAAAAAAACACCAAATGTCTCGTGCTTGGTCTGGGAACACAACTCAGTGTTTCCTCGGAATGGCCAGAAAAGGTTTCTGGGAAGAGGGAGGTCTATGTCCCGCTTGGATTGTTCACCCACTAATAGGGAACGTGAGCTAAGAGACTGGTTAGTTTTACCCTACTGATGATGTGTTGTCACAATAACAATCCAACGCTCAGTGAATTCTGCTTCACAATAACAAGAAGAGCCAACGTGAAGCTGTACAGAGAGTCTCCTGACTCATACTTCGAATAAACATTTCCTGAAAATGATTTCACTCATAACTCAAACGTTAACAAACCTAGCCAGGTGCAGCTAATTAACTAAACACTTCCATCATCCAACGTCGTAAACAAAGGACCAGATTCTAGAAAATCGAAGCAGCAACAGAAAGTGTAACTATTTGTACAACACTGCAAAAAATATAACCAAAAATGTTTTTAACATCTCAGGAAAATGGTGTAATGCAGGCGTTTGTGTCTTCTTGTTTGAACTACTGTAACAGTTTATTTTGGTGTCTTAACAAGAAGGACATTTTCCCGAAACTTAAAACGCTTCACTGGCTGCCAGTTTCCTTCAGGATCCATTTTTAAAATTCTGGTTCTTACTTTCAGATCTTTTCATGGTCAGACCTTCCATCAGTGATCTGATCCAGACTTACACCCCAGCTCGGGCTCTGAGGTCTGTGGATCAGAATCTAATGATGGTCAGGACCAGAGGAGTTAAATCCTTCCAGACTGTTGCTCCTAAGCTTTGGAACAATCTTCCTCTCCCTCTGTGTTTATTGATCTACTGACTCCTTCAATAAACAACTTAAAACACTTTTAATTTGAGCTTTTTCTTAATTTTTATTGGGTCTGTTGTCTTTGTGGCTATGTTTTCTTGACCTTTTAAATGATACAGAAAGAGATTTTGAGATTTGCCTTTGAATCTCACATCATTTCATCACTTCAACCCCATTAAATACTTGGCTTATTCTCAAGACTTAGACAAGAATATTCACCGTCAATCGATGTGTGCCTAGGAGACCAGTCTTTCTAATCTACTGCGTGAAAAGCCTCAATGAGGTAATACTATCATCGCATGCCTTCTGAGTACAAGCATATTATGCTGTCCTTGCTTTGGGCGTCGCGAGTCGTAAGATGTTCCATGTGCTGGGTGGTTCGTAGCACATTTCATCAAGTGTAATGATGCACAGGTACTCTGATGTAATGACACATCGACGCTAATCGGATTAGCTGTAATAACAGAAGAGAGAGGCGAGTGATATCGCTATGACATCCAGCGGTCTGGGTTTGGTAAAATCCTGTTGTTTTTCCTTCTGCATGAGATCAAGGTTTCGATAACTAATAATCCCAACATGCATAACATGAGATGGGCGGAAGCTTTTCTTCTCCGTTCTAACCCGAAGCCTTCTTGATTTTTCTTCAGGCTCTGCTGACCAAAGGGTTGATCGAGGATGATGTGATGCGAAAGTGATTTAAAGTCCCCGTCCTTGATTTGTCAGGAGAGGATAAAAAACATCTTCCCGAAGGCCATTGCAACATGCGTGCTGCTTCTCCACATCCAGATTGATAGAGTTTCATGAAGTCATACCTGGGAGACCAGTTGTTAAAAGCACTTTGGTCCAATGTATGGAAAAAAGGCAGATTTAAAGAGATTTTTTTACTGTATTTGAAGCAAAGTCCACGAATCATTTAAGACAAAACAGCACCCGACAGAATGATGGACTTTCTATCTCAGGGTCAAGGTGACCCGGAGGCCCAAAAACAAATAGTATGTAAGTAAGTAATATATATTGTAGAGCGCTTTTCTAGACCAGGGTCACAAAGCACTTAAACAATAATAATAATAATACTCAATAAAATATATACTTCTCAGCTCAAGACAACACAGAGACAAACACAGGAGTCTCAGAGAATCAAGAATAAAAGTATCTTAAGATATTTCTTGAAGGAGTCAGTAGATCATCAAACACAGAGATCGTTCCAAAGCTAAGGAGCAACAGTCTGGAAGGATTTCTCTCCTCTGGTCCTGAAGCGTGTTCAGGAACCATCAGTAGATTCTGATCCACAGACCTCAGAGCCCGAGCTGGGGTGTAAGGCTGGATCAGATCACCGATGGAAGGTCTGACCATGAATAGATCTGAAAGTAAGAACCAGAATTTTAAAGTTGATCCTGAAAGAAACTGGCAGTCAGTGAAGAGATTTAAGGATCGGGGAAATGTGAGTTCTTCTACTAGAGTGGGTCAGAATTCTCGCTGCAGATGTGTTTGTGGTAACCCTTGGATTGTCTCTGGGTCAAGGAAAACAACCTCCTTGCTTGAGGTCTGAGAGGTTGCAAGTTCAATCCCAGCTCCAGACAAGTTTGTGGCGTTGTGTCCCTTAGCAAGGCACTCAGTATGTGTGAATGGGAGAATGCATGACTGTCAAAGCGCTTTGTGACCCTGGTCTAGAAAGGCGCTATACAAATAGACATTATTATTATTATTATTATTATTATTATTATTATTATTATTATTATTATTATTATTATGTGTATCATTGGAAGCCAGGGAGGATAGAAAACACAACAATTCTGACAACAAACCGAATGTTGTGACTAAAAAACATTCCTTTATTAAAATGAATAGCTGAATATTTAAAGCAATAATTAGCAAAATACAATCGACAAACTCGCGCCAAGATATAGGATAAAAGCAGATTACAATGGAGAGCAACTCCTGAATACATGGTTGTTTCAGAGATAATCTGGACAGAAAATGTTAAGAATTTGTGTAAAAATAAACCATAAAAAAAGCAGCTTTAAAAGCTTAACTCCTTTACCTAAGTCTTACGGCAGCAGGTGCGCCCTGGGTCAACCTTGCGCTGACATTCGGACATGCCAGGAATATCTCTCCGGAGAGGAATCTCAGGGGCCTCCTAATCCGATGTCCGAGCGCTCTCGACTGTCTTCATCAGCGAACTGGAACAAGTCTTTGGCTACAATGAGACTCTTTTTTTTTTTTTTCAAAATGAGACACGTCAGGATAAATAATGAAACTGTACTGACCACATTATTGTTCCGTGATCGAGCTTAAATATGGAACGATTGAAACAGAAATATAATCTGCTGTTAATTTAAAGCATTTGTTTAATAATAATATCTGTAGAAAGAGAATTCAATGCGTTTGGAATTGAAATATGTCAAAAGATGAGCTGGTGAGTTGATCGAATAAAACATGAACCAGCCTTGAAATGCTCTGAAAACAATTGCATCATCTGATGTTTAAGATAAAATGATATCAGATTTTCATTTAAAAAAGAAAAACTCTTTGGTAAGATAACAAATGCGGGAGCCAGTGAGAAAGAGACTCTGATGGTTAATCTTCATCTGATAATGCTCACGGGAAACTGACATAATGGCTGAGAATCATTGGTTTGAGTTGTATTTTATTACATTTTTAATGAACAAATGTTGTTCCAGGTAAATCACTTTTTTATTTTCATTCATTTTGTAAAAACACGTTTTTTATTTTGGTTTGTTTCTTTCACTCAAAAGGCAATCAAGGTTGAATTATATTATATATTTCGTCATTGTTACCCTTATATTTTTTTTTAATAGTTGAGATCATGTTGGTACATTTTTATTTATTATTAAGTTTATTAATCTGCGTAAATAACTGTTTATCTTGTTCCTTCTTCCAGCTCTCTGTGTTTTTACAATCTTTCTTTAAACCTGTTTTTTCACATAATATTTTAAAGGTATTTTGTGATTCATTTTATTTTATTTTGACTTTTCATAGTTTACATTTTTAAGGATGACACTTATTTACTCATGACATATTTAATTATCTTTGTAATAACATCATTTTGATGTTATTTATTTTATCTCAAATGTTTATTAATACAGCCAATGTTTTAATATTGTTGTTATTATTGTTTGCTTGATTCACCTCTTTATTTAAACTAGATATTCTTTTCATGGTTGCGATGAATGTTGCACATTTCATTATTTAATTAATATATTTTAGTTAATTTAAAAGTACAATTAACCATTTATACCAAACCGTGGCTGGGAATATTTACCTATTTTAGTTTTATTGCATTTTTAATTTTTATTATTGAAGAAAAACATGGATCTTTTTCCTCTTTACAAAGTCTTTACAACAATCCTTTAAATAATTTTTTGTTGCTTTTTCCAGGGATTATTTTCATTTTAGTTTTTCTATTCATTTTTACAATTTTGAATTAATAAGTAAATATTTTAATGGTTAACAATTCTGACTTGTTTTAATTTAATTAACTTTAATTTATATTTTGATCAAACATGTTTTTTATAATTTTATCATTTTTTGTGCTCTTTAACCTCAAGTTTAATTTGACCTCAAAGTGAACCAAATATTTTAATTTTACTTTATTGTTTGCTATCATGTTAGATTCATTGTCAGTAAAGATTAATAAATAGCAAAAATAACTTGTAATAAATGTATTTTCAATCATTTTATTTTTATTTTAATGTTCAATGTGATTTAGGTTTAAGTCTGTGGTGTATAATTGTGTTTCCAATTTATTTTAATTATTTTTCTTTGTAACTTCTACTAAATTCAATATATTTATTCAAAAAACAGTGCAATTTTCACTTTACATGTTGTATTGTGTAATAGAATCCATTTATACAACCTTTACAAATTTAAAACATAATTTTATCAACATATATTTCATGTATTGATATCAATCAAAGCAGGCTAAGGCAGAAAACATCTTACAAGTGTCCAAACACTCAAACTTGCACTTCATTTTCATTCATGTTTGATCTGAAGATGCACATCTGGTCCAGCGCCTCGTGAGAACAGATGTGCGGATATGCCAGATGCGTGGAATGTCGAGATGCATTAAATAAAAATACATGTTTTAACGGGAGACACAGGTGGACAACTTTGAGATGTGCTTTTGAAAAGGTGTTTTCGAGGTTCTGTAAATCAGCATCTGATCATTAAAAGATGACACTTTTGTCGTAGTGTGTAATGACGAAGCCCCTTAACCTGCTCTTACGGAGATTTTTCTCTCTTTCTTTGATAAGGTGGGTGTGCTGGAGCCGGAGCTGAGCCTCGGCAGCTGCATCTCGATCGTCTCCTCGGTTTCCAGCCAAACACTAAAGGCTTCTCCTCCTCCTCTCCATCTATGTCTCGTCCAGAAACCAAATATTAACCTCATAATTAAAGTCAGTCTAACAACATTAGGAACATTTCAATCTCTTTTCTCTAGCCAGGAACTTAGATTCCCCCACTTACAGACAAACATAAGATCTTTTATTCCTAGGCTCTTATCTTCTCCCGGTGGTTGATGAAGTTCACTCCAGGGACTCCGGTTTCCTCCCACACAAAATATACAGAGGCTTGTATCTTTGAATAATAATAGTAACAAGACATCTTATTTATTCTTCACTTTTTGAGGCACGTGGACACTTTAAAACAATGGTTGTCTGTCACTGTGGGTTCAGAGACAGGCTAGTGAGCTTTTCAGGGTGTCCCCTGCCTCTGACAAGCTGGGATAGACTCCCAACCCATGACACAGAAAATGAATTTTTTGGTTACATTCTTTTCATTTCGATATTTTGACATTAGAAAATGATCTAAAGCCCCGGCCAATGAAAACACTTTGTTTTTCTGGAGATTAAATTGTGTTTACCATAACCACGCCCACTCTGCTGTGATTGGTCAAGCACCAATGTTTGTCACCACTCGTCATCAACTCTCCACCGTATAGGGATTCATTGTATAAACAAAGCGGGGCGTGATTACAGTTGACTGGAGGAAGGGTGAAGCCATTATTACGTCATAATGGACTCTCGTAACCTCTCGTTCACCCAGATTTCAGACAAACTTTATTAAGTATTAACTTGGTGTCAATTACGTAAGGATATAAATAATAAAAAAAATAAAAAATGTAATCAGAACAAAATGAGAGGTAGCCTATATTTGGACGTTTCGTTATTCCATCTCCCAAAATAATGCCTCTATGGTAAACAAGATTTAATCTCCAGAAATTAATCAATTTATCAATGGCATGTGATATTATCATTAAAATAATTAGTACCCAAGTTTTTCTCTTAAATTTCAAATACAAACAATAACAAAAAAACATAGTACGTCCACTTTTACATGTTTCGCTTTCTCGCTTTCTTTTTAAATACGAGTTAAATTTAAAAAACAATGATGAAAGAGGGTTGTTGTTGTGAATATCTGTGTTCGTTGGATTTTTTTGTCGGGATAATTTAAAAAGGAAAGCAACAAAACAATTGTTCAATTTATTTGTTTCCGGTCAATGTACTTTTCGGCCTGTCCTCATTGAAGCTGGGTCATTTTATTTTCCTACCTGGAACTTCCTTGAAATCACTTATTAATAATAATAAAGTGTTTCTTACTTGATCAAATCTCAGTTGGTCATTCCTGGTTCAACAAAACTAAGTGGATGACGTCAACCACTCCTTGGTATTATTGGCCTGGATGAGGAAGTTACATTTAACACCTCAACAACAAGTGACTTCGATCTGTCGAGGCTTAAATCGTCCACAAAGAAACAGGAAAAGATAAGTGTTTTTCATGTACAAAGTCTAGTTAATGAGTCACAAGTTTGATCCCAAAGACTGACATAATGGACCAGCTCACTTCACAGTGAGTAATTCTTTTGTTTGTAGCTGCTACACCTTTGTTTCGATTTGGACACAAGTGGGATTCTTTCGGTCGAAGGAAAAGTTTGGTCTCGGTGAGGTCAGAAGCGCGATCCTCCCACGGGGGGGAATGAAAGACGGAGAAAAACATCACAATCTTTATAAGAAGCCAGACGGGAATGGATGTTTTGAGAACAAGAAGACACTGTTGTGCGGTGATAAGAGACCCCTTTTTTTCTGGTCACTTTTTTGCAGACCAAACCGCGGACACCCTTGGATTAGTCATCGGTGATGGAAACAGCCTTCAAAACAATCCCCGAAAAATACTCACGCAGCACATCTTAACTGTTTTTCTTTATCACGCTAAGTGGAGCTGACGGTTCCTCCATGTTTTTGTAGGAGAGCACGCTTTCGCTGGTCGCTGAGGCGAAGTTAAGACACCGTCTTTTCGGGGAAAACTGTCCCAGAGAAATAAAGCTGACGTTTGATTCTGACTAAGACGCGATATGTGTGATTAAAGCTTACACGCTCCGACACCCTTTCACATCTTAATGAAATAAATATACCGGACCGTCTAAATATAGCAGCATCGTCTCATCCACCGCAAGTTCATCCTAGACGGAGGCAGAATCTTTGCTTGTGCCGCCGTCTTTGAGAGTCTGTACCATTCAAGTAAAAATGCTGTATACGCACAATTCACTTTAACAGTGCGATCAATAAAGTTCTAACTAACCTAACATAAGTCCAAATAAAAGGGATAGTTTGCCCAAAATACAAATTTTGTCATCATTATGTGGACTAAGAGTTGGGAATATTTTGAGTAATCTGTTCCTTTTTGGAGTTAAAGAAAGAAAAGTATGTCCATTTGACAGTTGCGTGCTCACAGTTATTCTTCCAAAAAGAATCTCATCCAAATACTGCAACGTTTTTTCGTGATGGCTAAGAGAAGAATTACTTTGAAAAGAATCCCAAACCTTAAACGCCTATCCCACTGGCGTTGATACTTGTTTGTTATCTGGTGGCGACCTGAGTCTCCGTGACGTCTCCTCGAACTAAGGGAGTAGCAAATGGTTTAGGTTTTCCTCTTAAGAGACTAGTTGGAGTCAAATCTTTATCAGGTCTCGTAGATGTCCCAATTCAGTTGTCCCAATAACATAAAGGAGACTTATGCTGTATCTCAAATCGTGCACTTTTATAAATGCACTGCTTTACATTACACTGAAACATTGCACTTACTTAGGGTAGTACCGTCTCAAATAAAACACTGCTGCTACACACTTACCAGAAATAACTCGACAGCTTCTTCTTCTACTACTTTTTAACACTGATTGCAACCAGCTGTAGGAACACTATAGCCAACACTTGAAAGCACTTTTCACCAATTGAAACAAGTTATTAAGTTGTTTTTCGTTGTGTTATTACTGTTGTTTTGTGGTAAAATTTGTGTTAAAGTTTGTGTCAAGGCATTTACGTCGGTATCTGCTCGGAAGACGCGTCGTCAGTGACGTAGCTTCAGTTTAGCGTCATCTACGTCACTAAGATGGTGGTTGTTGAGGGTGGAAAGTGTCCATCGATCCACACTCAATTTTCTGGCCATTTGAGTGCTCATTGCACGCTACATTTTTGCACACTGCTCATCGGGACACATTGTGCACTTAAAATATTAAGTGTAAGTGCAGATGTGCGCAATTTGGAACACACCTTTACTTACCTTTAAGTCTCCCTGAAATCCTTAAAACCAAGAAGAGCAACAATCCCATACCGGCGGAGACGTTTCGGATATGTCGCCGTGACAAAAAAACAGCAGAACAGAAGTCACCGCAACTTTACTGAGACGTCCTTGAGACGTCTTTGTAGTTTCCCAAATGTCTTGCCGAGACATCATAGTGACGTTGCGGCGACTTCTGGGCTATTTCTAGTCTTTGAGTCATAACAAATAACCTGTCCGACATTGGTGATGACATCTCGGTGATGTTGAGGGATGAGTAGAAAACGAGTTAAATGTACATTTTGGGTGCACTATCACTTTTAATTAACTTGCATCTGCCTGCTTGCTAATGAAGGACTGGGAACAATAATGTATCCATTGCTAAAACCTCGTACACCAGCTACAGGTCTGCTTAAACCTCAACATGAGGCACGTTTATCGATAAAACAGAATAGGAAGTGGAATCATGTACTTATCGATTGACAATAAAACCAACATTTCATCCAAACTAAACGCAAAACCAGTGTTCAGTGTCGCTCCCCTGCTGCCTGAGATCTTTGTACCCCTGGAGCTCCTCCCTTCGTCAACGCTTGTTAATGGGGCCTGTTCCACATTGCCACACCATCAAGCCAACACAAAACCCGTGACGCATTGCTGAGTCAATCCGGACTTCTTTTTTTTTTAGAAATCTTTGGGTGGTCAGCTATCTGAAGCCTAACAATTCCGTAACTTTACCAGGCCGCATCATCCGTCTTTGTACTGTCATTTCTAAAGCCATTAAGCGATGACGCTCTCGTGTGCAAACCCTTCTTTTCATGTTCTTGCTGGACTTCCCGGTTGGTACGATGATTGAACAATGGGTCCTTGTAAATCCGTGGTCTTTCTTACGTGTTTGTCCTCGGGGAACAAGGGCTTCGGACTTTGCTTACGCGTTCATTGACTGGAGTTATAATGTCAAATACAAGCAGCATCTCTATGGAAATTTCCCGACCCGATCTTTGGGCTGAACTATTCCACTCCTCTGGACACAGTCTGAAGAGGATTACCGAGATCTCACTGGATAATTGTTCTGACAATTGACTTATTGTAACACCTGCTGACATGTATTTATTTCACCCCTGGTTGCACTTTGCACGGCGACACGCACATAAACTAAATTACTTTGTGTGCTTTTGTGAAACCTCCCGAGTACTAAACCAGTTGGCTTTGACTGTTAAAATATGTCCAAATGTCTGCATTTCCATTTTCACTGACCCACCGCACACCCATGTTGTGTCCCTGCCTGTTTCTTAGCTCCATCGCTTTACTGTCTGGTATGCGAGATGTGTTGTTGTGCACTTAGCAGAGTCAGGCATTCAGGACACGGGTTCTTTCCAAGACTAATTCACACTCTAAAGCTATAAATTATTTACTGCCTGTTTTTCTAATGACGCATGGACGTGGCTTTGAAGCTTGTTTTTTAAATAACGACGTAAAACAGACATGAACTGGTCCCGGAGAAATGCCATTAACTTTATCCCACCATATGTAAATATATTTTCCATCGCTGGGTGTAGACGTGATGCACTTATGCGGTCATATAAGAGAAATTCAGATTTGACTCCCTGTTATAGAAACAATAAAACAAATGCTGCCTAGATTAACATAAAAATCTGTGGTTATGTCAGACAAATTTGGCCCGATCTTTTTTACTCTAAAGGCTGTTGATGACATGTCAAGAAACAGAGAAGTGTTACACACCATAAAGTGCATGTCACAAACCTGTCATGTTTTCCATGAGTTTTTATTTACATTTTTTTTATTACTCTTTCTCTTGTTTGAGAGATAGTGAAACACAGCTGAAAATAAACCTACAATCACCTGCTCAAAAGCCAATCAATTTCATTTTTTTTGGGGGGGGGTCTATGTGTGTTTTTGACGTATGTCAAGACAAGGTTGACCGCTTCGTTTTTATTGGCTTTATCATTTATTTGTAATTTTATTCGAAGCTCTACACTTGGTCCTTCTTCCCATTTGCTGTCGGTCTGTACAACAATATTGTAAAAAAAAAAATCATTTTGCTGTACTGTTAGTGTTGTTTAGGCTGTTCTTGTATGTACAGTTTTATTTTTTAAATAATTGTAACTTATGTGTATAGTTGTTATTGTATACTTATTTTAATCTGTGTGTGTATATTAAGCTTCTGTGACATTGGCATTAATAAAAATCTTATCTTATCTTTAAGTACAATAACTCACTTAAATAGAGCCAGGTTGAAATTCACCAGTTTCGAAGAAGTATTCAACATCCAAGTACTGAAAAAAGGCAGAATCATTTAGAAAAGATAGTACTTATCCTCTATCTCATGAGTACAAGCTCCTTCTTTCCAGAGCCCAAAGCTTCAACAGCTTCTTAGTACCACTCTCCATAAAAGCTCAATACACCATAGAGAGAAATATAGTACAAAAAGTTGCTACTTCTTGCACCAATGACACTGTTATTTTGTTCACATGTCGTGAGTCTTGTTTAAGTGTGTCTGTGGATGTATGTATCCTGCTGCAAAACCAATTTCCGCTCAAGTGAAACATGACAAATGAAGGTAAAGTTAAGAACATTGTAAAGGTTTAGGTCCTTTTTGCAGCTAGCACTCACTTATTGGTGAAACCTTATCAGATAAATTATTCTTTCCTGTCTTTAAAAAATGATCCAACCGTCGCACATACATCTTTAAATCATAACAAGTCTTCATTGAGCGTCATCGCACAAAAACAACATCCCCTCCTGAGCTTTAAGGCTTGATTTAAAGTGTAGAATTCAGCGGTTTGTTCCCCACTTTGCCAAGAGAAAACAACCAAAATCAGACGTCGTGGCCAAGAAATCAGCAGGTATAACCTCATCTATTGTTTCGCTGCGAGCCGCTTGTATTTCATTCTCCCGCTCTGACGTTTCTTGAAATGCTATTTTCCCCGAGCGGGACCCGGGCGATGTTTGAGTAGCACCTGTTACTTCCTGCACGTAGAACCTTTAGCGGCGTTTACGAGTCCCTCTTGGAGGCGAGTGAAAATAAGCCCTTGAGTTCACAGACATCCATTCCCACGTGGACGTTTTATCAAAGATGTCAGACGGTCGATGGAAAAATTGCGCAGAGCATGCGAGGTCATGAAATTTTTAGTACAAACACATGAGGAGCCGAATCATCACAGGACTCTCATTACAAGGCTGAGCGAGGTAGCTCAAGGAGAAATAATCCCTCGTCTGCTCTGCGAAAAGAAGTACCTCAATGTGTATGATATTTACTGTTTTGGCCTCTAGATACGCATGTGGTTTTCTCCAACCATACAAACAACAGGCCAGAGTCAACCGGTTCATGTTTTCAGAGTTCATCTGTGGACATGCTCTGGTTCTAAATTGAAAAATGACCTCGTGAGCCACAATGATAATCCAAAGTGGTTAAGTCAAGTAAAAAAAAAAAAAAAATGGAAAGGAAAACACACAGAACATATGATTCAGTGCGATATATATGTTTCCTCTTGGTTTGGAGTCTTTCCTCGAATGTATTCTAGTGAGATTCAGAATCTGTGTTGACGGATGGACATGGATTTTTTACTGCGGATTTACATTCGGTTTTAAAACAACAAATGTTGCAGAATAACAGATGGATACGTGCAGCTTTCCAAGCGTCCCAGTGTGTTGAAAAGCGATTGTTGTTTTAGCGCTGACTCGCGAGCCGCCGGTTTGTCAATCATCTTTAAAATAACAAAATGCACGAAGCTAATGGGTTCATTCTCACCTGTGTTGTGAAACGTGTACAGTTAGTAGATACCAGTTCAGGAGAGGAAGGCTTGGCAAAATAACTCAAAATTGTATGAACAGATTGCAAATAAACTATTTCTGGAAACAAAAAAGGGAAAAGTAACAGATGATTTACATTTCCGTGGTGTTCCAAGTTATCATCTGGATCCAAGATGAGTGGATCTAATCCAAGTCAAACCAACGTGAAGTCAGAACTTAACGGAGAAGCGTCTATGATGGACTCAGGAGTTATGGAGGAGATTGAAGATCCACTTGATGTTGATAAGAAACCGTCACTGTACTCAGTTTCATCAATAAAACATCCGTTTGACCTTAAAACAAACATACATAAAGATTCACCATCATTTCTGGACTATAAGGCGCACTTTACCCTTGTGTTACCTCAGGGTCAAGGTGACCCGTTGGCCCAGAAACAAATGTGTTTGTGGTATCACTTGTGTTGTCAAGGTGAACGACCTCCCTGGTTTCCAGAAATACGTATGCAGTGGTGGAGGTCTTTCACCTTGACCCAGCGACAACACAAGGGATAACACAAACACATGCAGATCACCATCAACACACAACACACAACACAATACAACACATCCGGAAGCTCAACTTTGAAATCGCTATTCTCGCGATACGAAAACACACAGAACATATGATAGAGTGCGATATATATGTTTCCTCCTGGTTTGGACTCTTTCCTCGAATGTATTCTAGTGAGATTCAGAATCTGTGTTGACGGATGGACATGGATTTTTTTCTGTGGATTGACATTCGACGGCTGAATTCAGTTTTAAAACAGCAAATGTTATGAATAATGAAAATGAATAACAGTTGGATACGTGCAGCTTTCCATGCGTCCCAGTGTGTTGAAAAGCGATAGTTGTTTTAGCGTTGACTCTCAAGCCGCTGGTTTGTCAATCATTTTTAAAATAACAAAATACATGAAGCTAATGGGTTCATTCTCACCTGTGTTGTGAAACATGTACAGGTCTCTTAATGTCAAATTATGATCATGTATAAATGGTTCTAATGCATTAAAAAGTTTATTTTGTATTAATTATTAAATTATTAATCATTTACACTTATTTACTTGTTCCCTCCCTTTTGTGTGTAATTTTTTTGAATAAATCAATCAAATTTTTTTTTTATAGTTAGTTGAAGAAATGTTTTGAAAAAACCTCATATATAAAAGAATAAAACTGCAGCTTATTTAGCTTAATAAATGTCACGGCATAATGACGAATGTCCTTTTTTAAGAGATTTTTTCGTCTTTCTTTTTGCTTGACGGCCCCTAACAACATTCACAGAACTAAATGTGGCCCTTGAGGAATTATAATTGCCCACCCCTGAGTTAGTAAATACAAGTTTAAGAGAAGAAGGCTTGGCAAAATAACTCAAAATTGTACCGTTACCATAACAACGTGGACACAAATACGCTTTTTTTTTCTCGTCTCAGAAGGTGTTACTGTGAACACGTTTAATAAAGTTTAACCGACTGACTTATCTAGCTTTTTTGTTTCGCTTAATGTGCCTTATAATCCATTTTATATGTGACAACCTTTAGAAAATAGACCATTCATTGATTGCGATTTATAATCCAGTGCGACGTATCGTGCAGAAAATGCGGTATCTTATTGTCACAAGTTAAATTCTGGATCGTGGATGGTTTGCATCTCGCAATAATATTTTTCTATTTTTGTCCCACTTTGACATTGAGTTAGGGGGAGACCTCGGGCAGATCCAATCTTTGGGCCAATAATCATGTGACAATCATTTGATCAAATTGAAGTTTGAGATTCCCTGAAAAAAAGAAACGTATTACTATGAAAACATGGATAAAGATAAACCATTATTTTGAAAAACTATCTCTACAGTCATTATTCTATTAACTGCTGTGATCATTGCTTAACTCAAGGACGTGTAGGAGTGTGTTTGCTCTTCACTCATCAGCAGTGAAATTAGCTTTTTTTTTCTTCTCTCCGTCGCCCACACAACCGTCTACCGAACCCATTTTCTTCCACGTAGCTGAGCAAAGTTTATGGAAACATTCTTGCCTGATAAAAATCCTGCAGCAGAGATGTGAGGAACATGGCCCACTTGGTTCAAACAACCATGACATTGCAGCGGAGTCAGATAAGAACCTGATTAGACTTGTCAGCTCACTCTACTGCTGCTCGGCCGCACGTTCAGCCGCCGCCACCTGCACCCTCCCTCCGCCTGGGAAACGCTGAATCCGCACTTTTTCTTCCCCCCTTCCTCCTCACATCTGTGACCTCTGTGATTGCCGTCTGCTCCCTCTATCTCCATCTAAAGCACACACGGAGACGGGCGAGCATGCATGCACACGCCATCGCACACTTCTGTCTGTGTTCCCGGGTCGACGACGCACATTCTTTTGACTTCGACACACACTTTCTAAATAGAGAGAGCGCGGCATCAAACATCATTGTCTACTGTACGATAGCAACATTTCAGTAGCTAATACCAGTACATTTTTTCGATACTTCCATACTTTTTAATACCATGGCTTAACAAAATATAGTCTTTACTTTGAAGTACACAACTTTATTAAATAAATAAACACAACAACCGATCATTTTACATTTAAAAAGTGGTAATGGTAACATTTTTGTTTTTGCCATAAAGATACACAAATAAACAAAACCTAAAAGTATTATATATTCAGTGTTAAGTAGCCTTTGAGTATTATTACAAACAGAAACATTGCTCTTAAAAGTATGTAAATAAATAACCAAAACTGTTAAACATTTCAACTGTGCTGATGAGCAGCCTTTAGGTAGAAAAATAATCCAACTTTTTCACATTTTCTTTGCCTTTTAAAAACTTTTGTGACTCTTGGCTGCAGTTTCTGTTGCTCCTGGTCAGTATCATCTGACTGATACTGTGAAGGAAAAAGGAAAAGGAAAGCTTTATTTAAAAAAAACATGAGTTCAGCAACACTCAGAAAGCATCAACTACATAAGTTACATTACATAACTGTATCGTCACGTTCAGTTAACCATCAATGTTAGGTATTAAGAACGGAAGTCTGCAGTGAATGTTTCTGTACTGAAGTGTCAAATAACAGAAAGTATGTTCGTCTTTAGTTGAATGTTACAAGTTCTATCAAATTGAAATTCACTCACTGTTTGTTGATTTGAAGTTTTTTTTTTCCTATAGTTTCCAAATCTTCGAAGAAACCGCAGAAACCTACAATCAAATGTGCCTCGACAGGCAGGTTTATCAATAAGACGAGGTGTCGAAATAGCAGAACCCATTGTTTTGAAGACGGCATGTCCTTCTTCGGGGATTACAGAGTGCTCAGAGGTGTCAAATGTGTATTGTATTGTGCCAAGAACGCATGCAATCGGTACTTATGATGCCAAAATAAGCTGGTACTGTTGTATTTTGTTGCTCCCTGGTACTGAAAAATCAGTTCTTGCGACATCCCTACTGCCTGCTGTTTAAATACTACTGATGGTCTGCTGAAGCTTCATGAAACAGTGTCATGTTGTTTAGCGGTCAGTAGGTGGCGCCATCAGTTTAACAATGACGCCGTGTTTCATTAGAACAGTTGTTTTAAGATAAAGAAAGTAGTGCAGAGACGCTATCTAGTGGACTCTGAAAATAATGACACTGCTTCATGAAGCCTCATCAGACCACTAATAAATACCTGGAGGGTGAGTCTACGAAACCATTGTAATTTAGCAATTTTTAAGGGGCTAAGACTTGCAGGTACAAAGGAGAACCCACAGATCTGGGAAGGGAAACAATAATAAAACCTATGATAAACATGAGTACAATGTAGGATGACATGAAGGAAACATGTTACAAAGATGTATCTGTTGCTGAAAAAAAGGCTAGGGTCTAAAGGGGATAGTTGACACAAAATTCAAATTTCACTAATTTTCTATTCACCCCAAAACTGACTAAGGGTTGGGATTATTTTCATCTTAATCTGTGTCTTTTCAGAGCTACAGTAAGAAGTGTTTGTCCGTATGATGGCAATTCGGATGTCAGTGGGTAGTGATGTTAGTCTGGGATCTTCTGCTAAAAACAAGCTTAAAATACAATATTCTTTTACTGCTGGTGGGCTATCCTGGCTTCTTTGGGCGTGGGGGGGGGGCACCTTTAACTGGAAGTCTGTCGAAAGACACACAACCATTCACAGACACACTCATACATACGAAAAGTTCCCAATCAACATCTACGTACGGGAGTACCTGGAGGAAACCCATGAAACAGGGGGAGAACATACAAAATTAGTTTCAAGTCAAGTAGAGTAGGGATGAGAAGACCCGGTGAAAAAAAAAAAAAACTCCAATATCAGAGGCACACGTCAACCACCAACCATCTGGCATAAACCTGAACACTCTGAAGGACTCAAGAGGACGATGTATTGCACTTCTAAATTGGCTGGTATAATAATGTCCTATTATTAGAAGAATAAAAAAAGCCTTGCTTATGTTCCTCCTAACCAGGAAACTGCTAATGTATAACCTAAAACCGACTATTTGTTGCTCCAACACAACCCCCCCGAGTCCCTGGAGCCACATTTTCTGTCCACTTCAAGTCTGCGATCCATCCTGTTGTCACCCGAGACCACACTCGCTCATCATCTGCTAATGAATTTAGATTTAAACGCACATTTAATCACAGCCCGTGTGTTGGAGTCCAAGGTCTGACTTTATGGGAGTTCTCCTGGGTTTGATCAGGCGAATCGTCTGGCAATTACAATTCCAGATCTTGCCTTCCCATGTTTGGAAAGGTTTCAGAGCCGCAATGTGTTTTCCACAACACAGATTAACCTAGAATTGACCAAATATAAATCCTTAAATATACTGTAGCGTATCGTATAAATGGTTATAAATAGAGACCATATGTAAACAAATGCAGATGTTTGCACCACAAGTACAGCCGTCGCGCTCCATTAAATGTGGCACTTTCTCAACATGGACGAGTTCCACTTTAATTAGACAGCAGTCAGATATCCAACATGACTCTATCCAACGTTCTAATGCAGAGTTTTATGCCTTTCATTTGGAATCTATTAGAGTTGCATCATCTGGTTAGTGGTGAGTAATGCAAATAGTTTTTTTTTAATATACATCGTGGTCATGAAGCCATTAACCTATTATCGGTTCACAGTAGGTAGAAGTAACAGAGTTTGGAAATATTATAATACAATTATTCTTAAAAATGTGTTGATTAAAGTGTGTCTTAAATAGATGTTGGACTCTATTGTATCAGCAGTGTCTGTTTGTACAAAACTCTATTTTCATTGAAATATTGACATTAGAAAAATGTCTTAAGCCCCGCCCACTGAAAACATTTTGTTTTTCTGGATATCAAATCTTGTCCACACCCAATCTGCTGTGATTGGTGAAACATCAAGGTTTGTCACCGCGCGTCATCAATCCCGGAAGTCTCCAGTTGGCCAGAGGAGGAGTGAAGCCATTATTACATCATATTGAACTCCGCTCTCGTAACCTCTCGTTCGCCCAGATTTCGGACGGGGAAGAACTTTGAAAAGTAAAAAAAAAATGGTCATGATGAGAGACTTACTGCATCTTGGAGAGGAATACTTAAATATTGGTAACATGTGATTCAGGAGGGTTGGGTTTTCACTTTAGTTGTTCTTCACAAAACAAGAACCTTTCTCTCATTTTAAGTATTGACATGCAGAATGAAGGAACTGCGCAAAGGACTTTGCACCACATTGCAGTTACCCTGTTAACAACACTGTGAAACTGGAGTATCTAAAACAATTGTTAAGTCTTACATTGTTGAGGAAAAAATATACATTTTTACTTTATATAAACCATGTATTTCTGGTGCTGGATTTAACAGGTGGAATTGTGCTTTTCATTTCTTCACTTCTGGCCCACGTATTATGCTTAAGTTTGTTCTAGTTTGGAGTCAATTGTTAGCAGCAAGAAAAGAAAACCTTTTCAAACTCTCTGTCTTGGGTTTAATTTAAAACACTTAAAACAGAATTAAAGAGGCAAATGAACATGAGCTTTTTATGGGGTTGTTGAGGTTCTAACATTAATAATTAGATAAAGGAGAAGGACATGACATCAAATGTCCGATGACCTCATCGCATGATGGTTATTGAGTGGCACGGAGCAGCTTTTTTTCTTGTGGTTTGTTTGAAGAGAGGCCAGCAAAACCATATCAGTGAAACCTTTTTGGTAAGTCCAAATAATTGGATATCTAACACAGCGGCCACTCCAAAAGGATGTTTTTTTCCTCTCTCTCTTTGCTGAAACACCTGGAACTGTGCCTTGTTTTCTACGCGTCATTGGTCTGAAATGTTGGATTTAGCCACTTAAAGACCAGCTCAACCTGGCCTCAGAATTATTGTCTGACTGAAAATGTATTAGACAGTTTCATTTAAAAGGCATAAGAGAATTATTTTAATGGTCATCCGTCTGACTGGGGAATTTTGAAAGATTTTGCGAGCCAGACCTGAAAAGCCTCTTTGTCGTCCACCAACAACTGAGTGATCAAGAGTGATCAAATGAGGTGAATGAGTCAACAAGCCGAGACACTGAAAAGCCCAGGGCAAAAAAAAACAACTCCCTCTCCAGGTGTAAAACTGGGAAATAACAACGTACATTGTGATGAAGAAGACATTTGACACACAATTGTGTTTGGAGTTTTTATTTTATTCCTATCTTTGTTTGGGTTTCTCCTTCTCCGACTTCCTCTTAAATTCCAATAACATAAAGAGACTAACTTTAAACCGAGTCTATTTGTTTATTCGAAGGTTGGATCTTTCGTTTTGGGAGCAGCCAAACATTTCTGTGTGCCGATATCGTGAATATGTTTAAACGTGTTTGGAAATACATTTAAACGTGTTTGGAATTATGTTTATATCTGTTTGAAAATACGTTAAAATGTGTTTTAAATACGTTAAAAACGTCAAAAAAAATGTCTCTTGCGTTGGAAGAACTGTGCTTCCGTAAATAAAATACTGTTTGGCAAGAATTTAAGATTTGGCACACACTGCTAGATTATTTGGGAATTTCCAAGATGGCGGTGACCACAGATACCACAACCATATCTTATACGATCACAACAAAATAGTGTGTACCAAAAGCAAAAATGTACCTTTCCCGAAAAGAACAATTGGACATTAAGTACACAACTAATGTTTCTTTCTTTCTGAAAGCGATGACTTCACGGCAATTGGCCTTTGTTTTGGTTGTTTATTCCACAATTATTTGGGAGTTTAAAGTAATTGACTCATAAGTGATGTAAAAAAAATGGCAGAGTTAAAGAGAAGAGACTTAAAAGGTGGACATTTTCAAATTCATCTGAATGCTTCCTCCAGTGTCGTAACATAAAGCATATAGCAGATACATTCAGAAGTAAATGTGCACATCCATGAACGACTATTTCTGAGTATGTAGTGTGTTTGAGGTAATATTCTGTATCATGACTGAAGACTGAAGCAGAGGAGAAAAAACAACAACCTTTTGAATTCCTGTCATCTTGGATAAGTGAATATCCTTTTACAACCAGCTGGAAAAACCTGCCGGGATTTTTGCTAAATGGAAAACTTGAGAGATGGCACTAGGTGTCCCAGACTGACAGGGACTATAGACACTGTGTGTCCTCGCCAGAACCGGCTTCTGTCCAAGGACGGCGTGATGCTGCATCAGCGGGCAAAGCCCCAGAAAGTGAAATAGTTCGCTGAAGCAAATCCTCCGAGGAGCGTTGAAGGCCCCTCTTCGTCTACCTCCTCCCCTCCTCCGCAATTCTGGGATTCACAAGGGCCATCACAGGGACAAACATGAAGACAAAGAGAGATTAAGTTCTTGGTCTAAACAGAACGAGTTTAAATCCCAGGGTACTTACAGGACAAGTGGTGATGCACACACAAAGACCGAACATCACTCAGAGTTTGTTGAAACAATACAAGCTTAATGCCCCTCCTCGATTTAACTGAGCGTCGCGGGGACGTCCAAGAAGCAGAGCCAGCAAATGTGAATATTGGTGATAAAAATGTCACACCATCACATAAATCTTGGGCTAGAACAAGCGATAACTGTCTTGCTAACGTAACCGCACACAAGTGACGCACTACGGCCGCGTCACCGAGTCCCGAGGATGGATTTGTTGGCGCCTGTTTTTGTTATAAATGATGGTAATTGCTTCGAGAACAAAACCAACCGAAAGTATTTGTGCTGCTGCTGCAATACTCAGAGCCCGGTGAAGTTGACTTTGCATTGGCTCGTACCACGTGTTGATTGAATGGTTCAAATGTGAAGTCAATGATAAACAAGGAGAACCAATATAGGAATGGATTTTGTTGCATTAGCCAATCAGGTTTGAGACACATGTGCCGACAAAATACTCGACATACGGAATAAACTTATCATTGTTGGTATGCTGATCTGTTTTTCGCGAGTAAGGAAAACACTGGATGTTCCTGGTGAGTCGGTTTTGACATTATTTTTATATACACCCTTTTTTTTTTCCTGCTATGTAAGCTTTTAGGTTAGCTTGTGATGTAATTTGTGGTATATAAGGTAACTATGGTATATATATATGTATATATATATATAAATTTAATTGCATCAATTTCACGTTGCCATGCCATAAAACCACAATTAAGGCTCAAATAAACATAAGCTATCTAAAGAGTTTTGCAGATGATGTCATGTCAGAAAAATTGATTTTTCTTTTCATAAAAGTTATTAAAGGGCAACAAATATCAAATATATTTTACTCTCCTGAATTGCTCACATGTTTTATCATGACCATGTTTTTAAGTTATTACCTTATAAAGTTCTCCCCAGTCTGAAATCTTGGCGAACGAGAGGTTACAAGAGAGGAGTCCATTATGACTCCTCCTCCTGCCAGCTGTAATCACGCCCGGCTTTGTTTGTACAACAAGTCCCTTTGCGGTGGAGACTTTCGGGATCGATGACGTGTGGTGACAAACCTTGATGTTTGGGAGGAGGTTATGGTGAACAAAAGTTCATCTCCAGAAAAACAAAGTGTTTTCAGGGGGCGGGGCTTAAGATCATTTTCTAATGTCAATATTTCAATGAAAAGAGAGTTTGGTGCAAAAAGACAGATACTCATGAGCAAAATCTATTTAAGAAAAATATGCAAAATCTGACAATCTTTTTTAACATTCCAATGCCATTGGGGATCTTAATCGACCACATTCCCAAATTTGATACATTATCCGGCAAAAATATTTAGCTCCATTAGGACTGTGGGCTATTATATAGTCTTTCTAAAATTTCAATAAAATATCTCATTAATTTCTTCCTCATATCCTCACTAGGATATAAAATCCATTCGTGATTGTTCTTGAGACTCGCGCTCCGGCCTCTGCTCCAGTAGCTTAACTGAGAGAAGAAACACCTGTGGAGCTTGAAAGTCATCAACAGCATGCGGACACACTGCCGTATCAAATTCCCTGAATCATTAAACCACTGGATTACAATGATGACAAGTGAAGTTATTGACTGTGACCCAATGAAGAACTTGAGCCGCTCGGTTTTTTCGCCTCCCCGAGGCTCGCATGACTCGTGATGCAAAATTCAGATCCGAGTTTTAGTCAAACTGGCTTCATACGACGAAACACCAGAGAGAAAAAACTCCCGAGATAACCGAGATTTGCAAGTGAGGTAGCCATGGAAACTACATTTATTTATCATTGTTTTTCGGGTTTTTTTTTCTATTCATCTTTTATTGATCAACCTTGACTTTCACTGACGTCTCGAACTGTTTACTGCTGGATGCAGCGAGCAGGCAAATAAATTAGAGATTATGCAAAAGTTTGTGGCGTTCTTGGGTCGACTTCTGATTAATTGCACAGCTCCAGTTGGTTGCGGCGAGGGCACGCTACTGTAATTTTGCAGCTGCTTGATTTCAGCGTACGTCCCGGCCAATTGGCCTTCCCACCGCATACCAGGGCCCTTAAAATAGAGTTTGTTTCTCGCCGCAAGCCGCCCGCTGCCAACATAACAATATGGGGATTTATTAATAAAGTGGTTTCTCAATTGGAAACATGTAGAGGCGATAAAAGAGAGCCACTCACTCCGGAGATTGATGTGTTGACTTTTGTATCCTGTGGTTCTTTAAATAGCCCTGTTGCCTGCGGAGATTTGCAGCTTTGTCAACCTATTTAAGAATTTCAACAAGATAGATGGACGTTAAGCTCAGGTCTATCTTTGAACAAGCAAAACAAGTCGGGTTCGGATTTTTTCTTGAACTGATTTTCAAAAGTATGTCATGAAACACATGAAAGGACAATGTTATGTCTCAAATCGCACACTTCTCTAAGTGCACTGCTTTTCAGTACATTGTACACAATGCTCTTACTTGCACAGGGTAGTTCTGTCTCAAATCAAACTCTGCTGCTACATACTTACTGGAAATGACTCGACAGCTTCTTCTTCTACTACTTTTTAACACTGTATACAACCAGCTGTTGGAACCATAACATCGACACTTGACAGCACTTTTCGCCAATTGAAACAAGTTATTAAGTTGTTTACATTGTCTTATTATTGTTTTGTTTTGTGGTAAAATGAGTGTTTTCTCAAGACATTCACCATATTTTATTCAGTTTCTGCTCCGAAGACGCGTCGTCGGTGATGTAGCTTCCGTTTAGCGACGTAGCTATATACGTAGCGTCATCTACGTCACTAAGATGTCGGCCGTTGGGGTGAAAAGGGTCCCTTGATTAACACTCAAATTTCTGGACGTTTCATTGTACTAATGAAGTGTGCATAGTGCACTACAATTTCACATTTGTGTACTCAAAACAATTTGTGCAGAAGTGCACGATTTGGGACAAACCATTAGTGTAAGTGTCCAGGGATTTTAAAATAAGAAATAAAACTTTGCCTTTTTAAAAAAAGAAATTCTATGCTACCCCTCATTGTATACTTAATTTTCTTCTAATGTCAAAAGTGACACTTCACCTAGAAGCCATTGTGAACTGGATGGAGACTTGGGTGATTTTGAGTCCAACTGCTCAGACGTCAAAAGTTGAAAGTCGTCTGTGTAGCAAAACATAGTTACATTGTGCAATATTTTTGACATTGTCTCAAAGCTGTTTAACCAATAGCCGGACAAGGAGTTCACTTGTTTCTGCAAGCGTTCGAATCATTTTAAAACAAAAAACAAACGTATTTTGTCTTGCTAATCTCACGGTTGACCTTCTACTGTCTCACTGATACGTTTATTTTTTAAAATTGTTGCATACAGTGATCTATTTTTAAATTCATCGCAGCGTTCCCGACCGACAAGGCTACGAGACAGTCTGTAGTTTTTCTAACATTATTTGGTAACTTCTACTCAGGCGGCCCTGGACGCCAAAACACAGACACGCTGTTCTCGTCTGTTGATCAACAAACTCTTTGTTCTTCCACTTTACCCTTGAAGCCAAAACACACTTCCTCAAACTCTGCCAAACAGCCGCTCATTCGCATAATACCTTCATAAACCCCAGATATTAACAACTACAAAATACATGATTCGTTTTTTTAAAGAAGGTAAACAAGATGAGGGAGGGGCGGCAGCCAATCAGAGGAGCTGTAATATGTCTGACAGAGTGAGTAATAATTATTTTATAGTGTTAAAACAATGTTTTTGTATACATTTTTGAAAATGCTAATGAAATATTAGTGAAGGTTTATAACGAGTGCTAGGATATAAGGGCTTCAACATGTATTTGAATAGTTAAAAAACAGCCAATATTTGACGGATTGCCATTATTGCAAAGGTTTTTAAAAATTGTTTTATTATGTAACCCTCGCAATAAACGTGAGACCACGATAGGCCGAAAAAATAATGCCTTCACTCCTCCACCAGCCAGCGGTAATCACACCCCACTTTGTTAATACAATGAGTACGTTGGAAGTGGAGACTTCCTGGATTGATGACGCGTGGTGACAAACCTTGATGATTGACCGAGCTGATTAGATTAGATAAATGCATATAAAAGAACAAATTGCAAGAGATGACAAAGTGCAAATAAAATAACACATTTCAAGGGATGACAAAGTGCACATAAAATAACACATTTCAAGGGATGACAAAGTGCAAATAAAATAAGAAAATTCAAGGGATGACAAAGTACAAATAAAATAACAAAATTCAAGGTATGATAAAGTGTAAAGATAAAGAACAAATGCAATGGATGACAAAGAGCAAATAAAATAACAAATTGCAAGAGATGACAAAGTGCATCTATAAAGAACAAATTTCAAGGGATGACAAAGTGCAAATAAAAGAAAAAATTGCAATGGATGACAAAATGCAAATAAAATAACCACGTGCAAGGGATGACATAGTAAAAATAAAAGAACAAATTGCAAGGGCTGACAAAGTGCAAATAAAATAACCATGTGCAAGGGATGACAAAGTACAAATAAAAGAACAAAATTCAAGGGATGACAAAGTGCAAATTTCAAGAACAAAATGCAAGGGATGACAAGGTGCAAATATAAAGAACAAAATGCAAGGGATGACAAAGTACAAATGAAAGAAAGAAATTCAAGGGGTGACAAAGTTCAAATATAAAGAACAAAACGCAAGGGATAAATAAGCGCAAACAAAATAACAAATTGCAAGGGATGACAAAGTTCAAATAAAAGAACAATTTGCAAGGGCTGCAAAGTGTAAGTAAAAGAACAAATTGCAAGGAATGACAAAGTGCAAGTATAGAGCCTTTCCCAGTTGAAATACCTTCTATTTGTGGATTCAACATCGTCATTATCGAGGTTAAGCTTCCTTAGAATCGATTTTGGACTCACTCGTTCCTCCTGGATGAAAGAAGAGACAATATTCTTTTCGCAGATTTTTTTTTTTCAGTTTTTTTTCCTGGCTTCCCGCGGAGCCAACGCTCCCTGCTCTACATTTACGTTTTTTCCGTCATTAATCACCGAGAAATGTACTCAAGGCTGGGAAGTATCGGTGACTCAGCACACGCACACAAAGTAAACACGCGCTCAGCTGTTTTCAACTTTGTTTGTTTCTGCTGTCAAGGAGAAGAACAACAAAATACTTAAATGAAAAAAAATCCTTTTTTCTTTTCAAGACGAGGGTTATTTTTTTGGCTTAATTGCTATTGGCCGATAAGTCGCAGCAGATGGAGCTGTCTGTTTCGGCGAGGGTGACGTTCCGCAGATATCGGGAAGTGTCGCGAACAGACTGGGATTCTTGAGGCCTCGTGACACCGGCGTCCTGACGGTAGCGTGACGGCGAAAAAAAGTCACAAATCAACTGTTGCAGAAATACATCCCAGTTGAGTCGACGTGTCCAAGGATAAAATAAGTAGAGATAATAATACTTTTTTAGTAGATAAAAAAAACCTTTTGATAACGTGATATAAAACTGGACACACTGGAGACGCCTGGCTAGTCCGAGATACCCGGAGCGGATACAAAGTAAAGTTTGATAGCCGCGGACTTCCTCGGAACACTTTGGACCTCGGAGGAGATAATTAAAAGTGAGCTCGGCTCGGCAGACGTGGAGACAGCAGGCTGGAGTCCTGCCAGCAGATCCCGAAGCCGCCTCACGGCAGCGGCTCCGTGACGTGGCAAATCCCCGCTGCCGTGCTGAGAGGTGCTCGCTCATGGAAAGCCTGCTCTGATTGCGGCTCTTTCCATTCCCTTGTCCGAGGCGGTCACACTTCACCTGGATTAAATCGACTCCTCGCGCCCTCGCTAATCTGCGCCGCTATGAAAGGTTAAGTGTTGACAAGATGAAATGCTTTTTGACGTCGATCCGGGAAAACATAACTTCTACAATTTGAGATGAAATTCACATGTAGATGTAGTTATAATCAAGATATAGTACTTTCTTATTCTGCATTATTAAAACCTGTCACTGACTGTGAGATATATTTTGTATATCCTTTTTTCTTATACATATTCTTATGAAGACATACTCTATTTATGGTTTGAAATACAACCTGTTGATATTTTTTTAATAATATATGAATTATAGTTTTTATAACCTCTATACATTTAATGGGTTTAAAAAAAACACACGTTTAATACATTAGTTAATTGACATGACGTATTGCTTTGACCGTTTTTGGCTAAATTCACAACATTTTTTATACTCCTTGTACATTAAATAGTTACAACAAATAGATAACTTCTTAAATATCTAATAGATATTTCACCATTTTAAATGTTTTAATCTATTTATTAACATTTATATCCACATAATGTACACAAAATACCAGTTTACATGTAGAATTGTATATTTATAATCTCTATAAATGTAATTATATATAGATGAATATACAAGTTTATTGACAGGTTTATTTCACTTATTTATTCTTGGTATATATCACAATTCACTTCACTTATCTTGGCAATATTACAATTCAGATTTTTTTTTTATTGACATGAATATCTTTCACAATTTACATAAAGTAATTCACATTTATAAATATATATTTTTTCTCTAGAAATAAAATATAGAAAAATCCTTGAAATTTCAATATATATTTTAACGTATAAAATATATTCGTTAATTGACATTTCATAAGAGAATCACAATCTAAAATGTGTGTTTTTTGATTTATTAACTACTACTAATATTAATATTTTATTTTTCATAATAACGTTTTATATATATAATTTTTTTGACAGCAGATCTATTTCAATATGTACCAAATTTAGTACAAGTAATTTTCAAAAGAATTTTTAAAATAAATAAATAAAGATTTTCATAAAGGCGCCATCAAATAAAACGAATTGTTATTATTATTATTATTATTAATATAATAATAATAATAATTATTATTATTATTTTGGGCACTATTTTTATTTTTATTATTAAATTTAAGATTTATAATTTTATGAAAACTGATTCAAAGCAAACATTTTCATCTTTATGATATATTTTTGCATGATAATGACCTAAGCTACATAAACCAATAGACATTAGGTTCAATAACAAATGATTTTACAATTATGAAGTTAAGAATTGTAAAACAAAAGTAAATGTAAAATATAAAAACACATAAACTGAGGGGAAAAAGATTGATTTCAGCATCAAAGTAACAAACTGCATTCGCTATAAACTTCTTTATTTATTGACTTTGTGTACATGACATCTGAGAAAACACAATTTTTACCTTAATCCGACTAAGATTGTGTCATGATCTGTTTTGTGTGTGTTATGTTATTATTTGTGTATGCGTCCTGACCCCCCTTGTGTGTGCCATTGACAATGAGACCAAATTGGAACCAATGAGCAAATAACACCATCTGCTTCTACGTATGCTTCATGGTTCCAGTCCGTGGTGTCAGACTGTCCATACTGCTAAGATAGAGACGTCAAACTCCTATTTCTCTGGTGTTTTCTTCCAGGTGCATTACACTTTTCTAGTTTCTTCTGTGAATGACTTTTGTATATATTTTTTATATTCAAGTTACTATGTTATGCAAATTTCTAAATGTTTCACATTTTTTAATAAATAATTTTCAAAATTTAGTACCAAATTTAGTACAAGTAATTTTTTAAAGAATTTTAAAGATTTTTTTTAAAGGCGCCAATTCAATAGATTATTTTCTATTATTATTATTATTATTATTATTATTATTATTATTATTATTATTATTATTTTTATTATTATTATTATTATTATTATTTTGGGCAGGAAACTTTACATTTTATGACTTTATATTTTAAAATCAAGTTACTATTTATCTTTTATTATTTAATATAAGATTAATAATTCTATGATAGCTGATTCAAAGCAAAAATGGTCTTATTTATGATCTATTTTTTCATGATAATGACCTGAGCTACATAAACCAATAGACGTCTAACAAAAGAAGTGAAACTATTCATTTTATCTTCACATTTCTTCAACACCCTTTCCCTCATTTCCGAAGCGTGTCCATAAATCATATCGTCGGAGATAAAAACGGGAATCGGGTCAGAGGTTTAAATAATATGTAGCATGAGCAGAGAGAGCGCTAGTTTATTTCCCTGTTGTGACATTTAAATCTTCCATAGCATCGCGGGGTCACATGTGGAGGATTGGATTTCACACTATCTCATGTGACGGTAACAACCATTCAGAGATTAGCACATCTGAAAAGGGGGCCACGCAACAGCCTGTCCGCACGGGGACATCACGGTTTAACAAATTCATCAAGGAGGACGTGGAAGGGACGGACTGTCTATTTTATGAGGTATTTTTCTTTGATTCCGACCCCTGCAGGTCTCCCCGACGCGCAGCGGTAAATGAGGTTCCCCCTGACGTGTCCAAAGTATCAGGATGTGCCGAATGGTAGTGGCATGCGAAGTAAGTCTAAAGCGGTGGCTGAACTTTTGAACCTGTCACCTCGCCTTTCTTCCTCGCAACTCCATGTGAACTCTGCCTGCTTTTGTATTTCAAGCTCAAGATGGACTTTGTATGAACTTTTCTCATTAACCTAATTCCCCCCCCCCCCCACACACACACACACATATTTAGGTTTTTACTACCTTGAATGTCCCGCACGTGACAGCAGTTACTTCAGAGGCTTTTTACTGTTTCATCCTGGAACAGATATGTGATCAATTACAGTAGTTCAACAGAGAAAAACACTGCTTTTTAGATGTTTTTCATGTGTTATTAGATGCCATTGCACTGTGGTTGGATGTGATGGTAATTTTATTAGATATTATTTAATTTTATTGGATGGTTTAGCAATTGTATTAGATGTTTTTGCATTGTTATTGGATGTTTTTGAAATTTTCCTAAATGTTTTTGGATCGTTATTGAATGTTTTGGCGATTTTCTTAGATATTTTTGCATTGTTATTGGATGTTTTGACAATTTTCTTAGATGTTTTTGCATTGTTATTGGATATTATTGGATATATTTTCAATTTTATTGGATGTTTTGACTCTTTTAATTGAATTCATTGGATGTTTCTGCAATTTTATTGGATGTTTTTACTCTTTAATTGGATTTTATTTGCAATTTTATTGGATGTTTTTACTGTTTTAATGGAATTCATTGGATGTTTTTGCAATTATATTAGATTTTTTTACTCTTTAATTGGATTTTTTTTTAAATGTATTGGATGTTTTTGCGCTGATATTGGATGTTTTTGAAATAATAATCACTTACTTGCTATTAGATGTGGTCACACTTTTATTGGATGTTATTGGATGATTTTGTGCTATGATTGGATATACAGTATTTGTACTGTTATTTGTGATTTGTGTGATTTTACTGTTAATGGAATTTTGGGCAATTCTATTGGATGTTTTTATGCTTTTATTGGATGTATTTGTACTGTTATTGATTAGAACCTGACTTTAATCAATATATTCTTATTTTAATATTTTTATTTTAATCACAAATAATGTTTTTTCTTCACCCTACGAATCTCTTTCAATGACGATATTCTTCTTTCATCCAATATATATTTTTTCGGATTCAAAAAATAAAAATAAATCAAGTTTGTTGGCACCGTTGTGTCAACCTCATCATAAGATCTTCTACTTTTGTTTTTAGTATTTTTGCTTCTGCTTATTTAACTGCTCAATATCCAAAAAAAGTAATTATCTCTTTGAGCTTTTCTGAGGGTTAAACTCTTCCACTGGTCCTTGTTTACGTCTCTGTTTTCAGCTCTTTTGACTTCTATAATTTATGCCCGTAAATCTCCGCTGACTTTGAGGTGGAGGAGAAACTAACGATGCTTTATGACGTGTTATGTCACTTAGGCACCTAACGAGGGCGCTCATATTTCCAGCTCCTGACAGGAGTTTCGAACATGAAAGCCTTCGCCAGAAATCCATTCTGTGTGTTTATCTCTGTCTCCACATACACTCTCGTTATCGAGTGTTTGGACCACGTTTGCCAAAATATCCATTTAATTCAGACTACTGTGAATGTCAAACACAATATTCCCGCTGATGGATGAGGTTCCGCAAACCGTGGGTAATCCATGGAATTATAGAAGCAATTAAGTCGTTGGGTTGTTTGTTCAAATGGTGAGTCAATTCAGAGAACAATCTCAGTATCGCTATATTACGTTACGCATTCCGCGTCCAGAACTCGATTTTGCCAATTTATTTCCAGAACAATCCCAAGCAAAAGAAACCTTAACCATCTCTGTTGCCTTGTGTTGCTCCAGGAAACCAGGTTTACTCACGAAACCTGGGAATATGACTCACTTTTTTATTCGGAAAGAAACTTCGTGTCACAACAATATTTCAATTTCTACAGTCAGTCTTTAGGTTCCAGAAGAAATTATTTTACAATTACGAAGCCAAGACTTGTTAAAAAAAAAGTAAATGTAAAATATAAAAACACATCATTTCATGATCAAAGTAACAAAACTGTGTGTCCCATTGGCAGTACAATGAGACCAAATTGGAACCAATCAACACCATCTGCTTCTGCGTATGCTTCCTGGTTCCAGTCCGTGGTGTCAGACTGTCCAAACTGCTAGGCTAAAGGCGCCAAACTCCCATTTCTCTGGTGTTTTCTTCGAGGTTCATTGTGCTTTTCCAGTTTCTTCTGTGGATTCCTTTTGTATTGTCCTCATGTTTTTATTTTTATTTTCTGTCATACGCTTATGTTTATCTTACTATTTTCCATCCGTTTATAAATACCATTATGGTCTGATTTCATCTTTTTCAGGTTTTGGCCTGGTTTTGATTTGTTATTTCCTTGTTACGGCAGCATCTTGTTTTCTATGTGGCTTTTTGTGTGATTAAAATTTTGCTATCTTAATTTGTCTTAACTAATTTATCTTGTTTCGAGTCTCTTTGCCTCTTTTCGCCAGACTAGTTTACTTCCTGATATTTGAAATATGAGACCTTTGTAATGCATTCTTAAACCATAGAGGGTCAAAAGATACTATTTATTGATAATTAAGCTAATGGCTACACAACTAACCAAAAGCGCATTTAAGATCGGACTCTAAAGCAATCACAGAAGCAACAATAAATTAAAGAAAAACCCAAGACTTTAATGAAGTTCAAGTTTTAGATGATCATTTTTTAAACATAAGGTAAGACCACAAATAATAGTCTTTTGAGAGTCTGTTGCGGAAGTCAGTAGTCAAAGTATTGGCAAAGATGTACCACTAAATCCTTCTTTGTATCTTAAATATTTATCCTGCCACTGCTGTTTTATCCCAAAAAATATTGGATATTTGTTTGTTGGAAGATAAGAGTCTCACAATGGATTAAGGGCTTGACTTTTTTTTTCGCTGGACTAATACATTTTTCCGAGCTGGAAGTATTTTTGATTAAATTTGGAATTCATTTGACAATATCCTTGAAGAAGTGACATGTCAACTGAACTTTGGTCGAACGGAAGCTAAATAGTCTATTTATATTGTGAAATGCCCTTGTATGTGTTTTCTGATGTATTTTTATTTTGTTGTGTATTTTTGTTAATTGTTTTTTTTTCTAACCTTTCTATACTTCGATACTATCAATAAAGAAATGTTAAAAATATGTATATTTTGGCTACACATGAATTGAATGAGCATTAGCTAAGTTGTTTAAAATAACTCAAAGAGACATTTTTGTTTTGTTTTTTACCGATGATACCAACACTATACTGGGTTAAACGCTTTTTCTCTGGGATAGGGACAGTTATGATGGTCTCATGAAGCTTCATGATACAGTGTCATTATTTTCAGAGTCCACTAGATGGCGTCTGCACTATTTTCCTTTGTTTTGAACTGTTCTCATGAAGCATCATTTTTAAACTGATGGCGCCACCTACTGACCTCTAAACAACATGATACTGCTTCATGAAGCTTCATCAACACATCAATAGTTTGTCATGCTGTCTTAGGCCGTCTCTACTCATCAAATACTAGCTTAGTGTTGCTTTTTATTAACAGGTTAATTGAGAAGAACAAAAGAAAAACCACATTAGAAAATCATTAAATCAAGTTGCTCTATAAACATAAAATTAAAACTAAGAACTTAACGTTATAAACTGTTTCTAACCCTTCATTTTGGTAAAAGTTGAGATTTATCGAGGCTCTGTAACAGACAGTGATTCATTCACCGGAATAAAATATGAATACCTATAAAAGTAAATGTGTTTTTGTAGTTTTTGCAATCAAGTTTTATCACCGAAGCAAAACATGACAAGAACCCAGCGAAGGACGTTTATCTTCTGAGCTTTTTTTTCCATCCCAGAGTCGTGTTTCCTGATGAAAAATTGTCCATAAAGCAACAGGTCACGAAGCTTTTTTGGCATCACATGATATGGAAACTTCAGTTTTAAGTAATGTCAGAAGTTCTGAGTATCGAGGTCGCTTCGTGCTCCCGCTGGCTCGCCGTCCCGCCTTCATTTGAGCCACGAATTCAGCTCCGATCACGTCGTCTGATAATAGCTTGAACACTGACTTTATCATATTTCTTTATGCCGTAACTTCCTTTACATCAAAGAACACAGACATGAAGTCAGTTTCAGATGTTACCAGTTTTGAATTCAATTAGCCTCGGAATGTCATTATTGGAGAGCTTGGATTCCATTTGGTGACGTCAACCGTTATTGAACATTGAACATTAGCCAATGTGGCGAATTAGATTAATTCTTTAGCGGTAGGAAAAAAAGAAAATATAGTTTATGTTAGTGATGTGTTGATGAAGCTTCATGAAACAGTGTCATGTTATTCAGAGGTCAGTAGGTGGCGCCATCAGTTTAAAAATGATGTTTCATTAGATGAGTTGTTCAAAACAAAGGTAAATAGGGCAGAGACACCATCTAGTGGACTCTGAAAATAATGACACTGCTTCATGAAGTTTCAACACATCGTCAATATTAAATGGGTCAAAAGGCCTGAAGTTATTCTACTCACTGCTCTGCGTCCTACAGTCTTAAGTTTCGGAGAGTTTATTCTACAGTTTGGTTCACTCTATAGCCTCAAGTAAACAGATAATTTCACGTTTAATGGCATTGAATTGATTGGAACTGCAAGGTCCAAGGTAGTGCTGTTCTGATGAAGCTTCATGAAACAGTGTCATTATCTTCAGAGTCCACTAGATGACGTCTCTGCATTTTCCTTTGTTTTGAACAACTGTTCTAATGAAACTTCATTTATAAACGGATGGCGCCACCTACTGACCTCTAAACAACATGACACTGTTTCATGAAGCTTAGTCCAAGGTGAGTTTCGATCTTTTCTGCTAATACACTGAATAATGTACATAGGGAAGTAGTTTCTTGATTGGTTAAGAAAATCTTAAGTGCTACGATCTTCATAGGAGCGCTCTTAAGAACCCCATGGATGAAGGATGTGTTTCCCAGGGTCGTTTTTAGCTTTCAGTAAGAAGGAAAGGTAAGATATAAGGTAATATTATAAGCGGATACCAAGCTAAATGCTAATAGATAATGAACTAATGTTGTCTACTTTTACAAATTTAATTTTTCTTCACACATCTGCATATATGAGTTTATAGTTCTACTTTGACTAAAGTGTTAAACATGAAACCATCTTTTTAAGTCTTATTAATCCATAAAGCAATGCTAAACTCACTCTTTTGGTGTGAAGTAAATCAACATATATTCATTTGAATTGGAAGAAACACCTAAATATCACTGCACCGATCGTCATACGCCAACGATGCATTCAATGTATTGACTCTAACAAAAAAAACATCAACAACTGTGGTATTTAAGGTAAGGTAAAACTTTATTGATCAACTGTGGTATTTCACAGATATCAGGGAAACATATGTAACTCAGAGATGGTTCATCTTAGTGTTTCTTTTTAACAAAGATTCTTTTGCTTGATCTTAAGGTTCACTTAAAACTTACTGCTCCTTCTCAGCTGAAAAACTTTCTTAAGATACTTATTTTTGTCCTTAGCAAGAATCTGAAAGGATTAACTTTTAATTATCTTAACTTATTGAGAAAAAAAAGGCTTGTTTTGGGACTTGACCCAAGTCTTCATTTAGCCATCAACGTCACTACTTTATCACTAACGATTTATCCATCTTAAGCCCAGGAGTTGTGCTACAAATACTCGCACATGGAAATGTGGCTTGGGTTGCTAATCAGTTTAACAGAGGACCATTTCAGTTTATTTTGGTGAAGACCAAGCAACACCGGGAGGGATGACCCGAAGTCTTCGTAACGTCTATTTGAATCAACTTGAGAAATCTTTGGCTGCTCCTTCAGAACCTGGCTCTTGTTTGCTTTTCCCCAGCTTGCTCACATCTCGCTGGAAAACCTTTTCAGCTGGTGGAAACTGAGACGGGTCCTAAAGCCCCGTGAGCGTAAACAGTCTCGGATGTCGGTGCATGCGGATGGCTCAATTAGGCGCCAGTTGCCTTATTTAGATGATTATTGCTTTGGGGGAGAGCCAGGTTTCTACAGGGAAGGAAGTCGGTTTATTTTTTAAAAATCAATTGAACCATTAAAAAAAAAAGAAGAAGATTTTCAAAATAAAACAAAAAGTAAATAATTGATATTTTAAACAATTTTAAGAAAAACGACACAAATAATTTAACCAGGGGCATTTAATAAAAACAAAAAAACATTAATAATGTTCATGGTGAGGGTTAATATTGACTTATACAGTGTTTTTTTCTATTTATAGTAAGTAAGTAAGTAAGTCATATTTATTTATATAGCGCTTTTCAAGACCAGGGTCACAAAGCGCTTAAACAATCAAAACAATACTCAAAAAAGTATATACTTTAAAGATCAAGATAATACTGAGAACAACACAGGAGTTCGAGAAATTCAAGGAAAAGCCTGAACAAATAGAAACGTCTTAAGATGTTTCTTAAAGGAGTCAGTAGACTCCATCAAGCGCAAAGAGAGAGGAAGATCGTTCCAAAGCTTAGGAGCAACAGCCTGAAAAGATTTCTCTCCTCTGGTCCTGAGCCGTGTGCGTGGAACCATAAGTAGATTCTGATCCACAGACCTCAGAGCCCGAGCTGGGGTGTAAAGCTGGATCAGATCAGTGATGTAAGGAGGAGCCTGACCATGAATAGATCTGAAAGTAAGAACCAGAATTTTAAAGTTGATCCTGAAAGAAACTGGAAGCCAGTGAAGAGTTTTAAGGACCAGAGAAATGTGAGTTCTTCTTTATGTTGGTTGTTACATCCTAAGTGTCAATTAGCAAAGTTGTGGCAATATATTTTTATTTATCCTGTAATTTAAGAACATTTTGAAGGTTGAACCTATCCCAGTTAAGTAGGGCGAGAGGTGGGGGACACCCTGGACAGGACTCCAGTCTGTCGCAGGGAACACAAGGACACACAAACATTCATACCTACACACAATTTTCCTCCAAGTTCTCAATCAACCTCTGTATCTTTTTGGACTGTGGGAGGAAATCGGAGTGCCCAGAGTAAACCCACGCAATACAGGAAAAACATACTAACTCCACACAGAAAGGTCACAAGTTTGGACCTGGAAGCAAACTGTGAACCTTCTGGCTGTGGGGTGAGGTATGAGACCAATAAACAACAAAATAAAAATTTTGAAATCCCATTAAAGAACGTGATACAATTTCGACTAAATTTCAAAAGCGTCCGACATGGTAATATATCAGCTCCATGAGCCAATCAGCAGAGAGGATACAGAAGTCATTCTCTGAGTAGCAAATAGCATGTTCTGTTATATATACTGTACATTAGCTGAAGTACCGAAACATTGCCCGGGGATATTTATAAGATACAAAACAGCTAAAAAAAAATTTTAATAAAAAATGCAAAGACCATTTAATTTAGTTTTAAATATGTAATTGTCTCTTTAATATATGAACTTAAAATGGTGCTAGCGCAATTTTTTGGCCGATCACAAATTATTTTGAAAAATGACGCACAAGAAGGACAAAAATCTTGGAAGACTTGCTGCTTTTAAAGGGGTTCAACATGTGTAATGTTTGAGCTACAGACTTTAATTTAGATTAAAACCTTCCTTGGACGGAGGTGACGCCTATTCACGCTATTTTACTAATAATAAGGGAGTAGTTCGCGAACCACTATTTTCTGCCTTTGCAGAAGAATAAAGCCTTGGTGGCACTTATCACGGTAGAGTAAAGAATCCGTTATATTTGAAGACGTACAAACCCTAAAAATACATCTGCCAAGTGCTATAGACCACAATAAAGACAGGAAACACTGTGCCTTAGAGGTGGGCGATTGAACTTCTTCACGGGCCACATTATGTAGTGACTGTTGTAAGGGACCGTCAAGCTATTGAAAAAAAAATAAAAAAATAAAATTGTTGTTGTTTTTTAATTATGTCATATTGCCATGACATTCTATCACAAAATAAAATTTAGCTAAAATGTTTTAAAATATTAAATATAATAGTTTTCTTTCTAAACATTCCTTCAGTTTACTTTTATTTTGAGGAAAATTAAATACTAAGAAAAAAGACGAACACAAATAAAGGAAGAAAAAGTATTGATGGTCTAATGAAGCTTCATGAAGCACTGTCATTATTTTCAGAGTCCACTAGATGGCGTCTCTGCACTATTTTCCCTTGTTTTGAACTGTTCTAATGAAACATAATTTTAAAAACGGATGGCGCCACCTACTGACCTCTAAACAACATGACACTGTTTCATGAAGCGTCATCAGACCATCACTACCCACAAGGGCCTCAAAAAATACAGAAAAAGGGCCTCATGAAGTCCAAGGGCCGCTCTGGTTCGAGAAAATACTAGCAAAGTTCTCCTAGCATTTCTAAACTCACCAGGAACACACTGAAGCAAAAAATACACGGCAATCAAATTGTAGCCTTTTGAGTCAGTTATAAACAGAGGTTCATCATTTACTGAAAAACGTGTTTATTTTGTTGCGCATGGTTACAAACTGAAAAGGGAGAGCATGACTTGTATGTAAAATAATATCATAATTATACACAGGACATTTAGATTAAAGGAAGAAAAAAAAAAGTTAAACTTTTGACCCTCAGAGCTAATTCACATCTGCTACCTTCAGTTTACGGTCATATGTAATGGCTCTAAAATGTCATCTCTGCCTGCCAGGAATAAATGCACCTTACATGTAAATAACCCCCTTCGCTTCACTTCTCGGTTAACCAGTAACCAATTAGGGCCATTTGCTGGTTGTAGGAGAAACCAGCGCCGGAACAGGGGGTAAGGGTTTCCATGAAACCACCACACAAATTGGTCTCCAGCGAAGGAAGCGGGATTAAGTTTCCAGTCCCAAACAGTTGCAGGCAGTAGTGAAGGGTCGCCTGGGCTGGACAGATGGGATTACTGGGTGGGGTCAGCGGAAGCGGGATCGGCCTCGGTTTTTTAGCTGCCGCTGCTGCTGCTGCTGCTGCTGTGACCATCTGGAAAAGTGGAACGGGGGAATCCAAGTTCTGACGACGAGGTGAGGAAAAGTGCTTTCCCCTTTGGGCCGCGCGGTGATTTGTACCCTCGGTAAATAGGAGAAGCTGCGTCTCCTCGGATTCTCCCGGTGTTTACCATTCCTCAACGTCTCTTCCTTCACTCCACACTATCCGTCCCCCCCTCTCTATCCGTCTGTTCCCCCCGGATCTGTTTATCTCACAGACGCTAACCTGGCGAAATAATCGAACGGGATGAAGGATCTTTTCCCCTCGAAGAGTCATCTTTCGTTTCTGTCAGGAAACATGTCGTTTCGCATCGTTCGCCGAAACGTTTGCCAAGAAACATTTTTGACGCCGCTTCTCGTAACAAAAGAGGCAAAAGACTCCGACGCTCTTGTGTAACGTGTCCGTATTAAATGTCGTCCGAAAAAAGCTCGGAGGTTAAAGGTGTACCCGAGAGACGGCTGATTTGTTGAACGTTTGCTGACCTTCAGCCAGAAAGTTTTGCCATTCAACACCTACTCGTACATAATTCTTTCAGTATATAAATTATATAAAAGCTTGATATCGACAATTCTGATAGTGCCGTCATGCATACTTACTTTTAAGTTTGTATAGTATAACCTTTACTATATTTTTGGTGTTTTTTTTTCAATATTCTTCGTATTTTCCATATCCAAATAAAACAAATTCTTATGGATAGTTTACCCAGAATTCAACTCATTTACTCACCCTCGTGCCGACTAAGGGTTGGGATTATTTTCCCAGGTAATCCCTTCCTTTTCAGAGTTATAGACAAAAATCTTTGTTCATTTTAATGTAGCGACTGGAGCTCAGACACACTAAAGACGCCCAAATACCTCCATACTTCTTCATGTTGAGGCTTTAATTAAATAAGGACATTAAAGACGAGCAGTACGTTGGTATTTGGATGTTTTTAAGATGAAGATGACGACAATTTAGCACAAATCTTTTATTGAAATGAACCAAAAATTTTGCCTGAAACTCTAAAAAGTAACAGATTACTCTGAAAATAATCCCAACCCGTAGTCGACATGAGGGTGAGTAGAAAATTAGCTGGTTAGAGAATTTTAGGTGAACTATCGCTTTAGAATATCTTCCTACTCCCTATTCATAGTCTTGACTCGGCAGATCCATGAACCTGAATTTTCCTGGCGTATCCACCCGTGACATCCTTCGTCCAACATGTCCTCTGTCTCTCATGATTTAACTCCAAAGCTGCACACATGTGTGTCTATTTTATCCCAATTAATGATTGTGTTTCATGTTTTATTTTGGTCTCATTTTGTTCTCGATCACGTCCTTTTCCATTTCCCCCCAAGTTAACCAGTGGCACATGGATGGACCTCATCAGTAATCAAGACACCTTCTTCAAAGGCCTGAGACCCAAACCAAATCCCTTCCTGTGCTGGTTTTGGACCTTTTGTATTTTGGGCTTTTTATGTTCTTGTACTTCCTTTGTTTTTTTTTGTTTTTCTGTGAGTGTTTTGATCTCTTTTTCTGCTTCCAGGTTCCCCGTTCTATCCTTTTTATTCCTGTTTAATTCCCCGGTAACGCTTTTGTTTTTGGATGTTTTTGGACATTAAGAGAAACTGGACTCTGGTTTCCTTCGTATATTTGGGATGGTTTGCTATTTATTAAATTGTCATCTATTCTACTTTTATATTGTGTCTGCTTGCTACTCTCTCCGGCACTTAGGTTCTGCCAAATTCAGATCGTGACATGGAGAGTCTTCAACTCTAAAGACAGCGATGATTCACATTAAGTAACTCGGAAGGAGTCTAGCCAATAACCAACCAACCAATAACTCACAATCATTGCTGGTCAAGTGGTTTATTTGAATCTGGGTCTCCCCCCTTTGGTACAAATGGGAAAATGCACTGAACTCTCAAAACGTCATTCGGAAATTGTGCGATTTGTTAATAATCCATTATATTATTTTGCAATGGTTATATTCTTAATTAAAAAACAAAAAACGTCACTTTTTAACACTAATATTAAACGTAGGGATTTTCCACCATTCAGGCAACTGAACACGTCTTGCCGGATTGAGCGAAAGTTGAAACGCTTTATCGGGCCTGAGAAGACTGACCAGGTAAGAAGCCAAAGAAAGGAATCCAAGATCAAAAAAAAAATACTTCTGGCTAAACCCGGTGGTTGGAGCAAATTCATGGCCAGATTTTGACTTCCTGAGAGGGGAAAAAGAGGTTTTGAACGATTCTTTCAATCATATCCAGATCTCTTGAGATTGACTTAAGAAAGTCCATCACTGGAACGTTACTCTGGAACTTTAGCAAACTAAATATATATTGATATATAGATTATAATGAACATATATTGAGAAAAAGCATCGTTCGAGCATCGCTGTTTAAACAATGCTTACTCGGAATCCGGTTACTTCCAGTCACATGGCCAAGGGAGTATTCCTGCAGGAGGAGTTCATTTATTCTTTTATTTTTTTTGTTCATTTCAGGAACAAAATGTACTGTACTTGTTTTGGCCTGATGAGGTACTTAAAGGCTTTTCATGGTTAAAAGCACTTTAGGAGTCCAATATCCCCATTCAGCCCCTTTAGTCCGGCCGAGCTTCAGCCTGTTGCGGTTGTCTTCAGCTGTTTGGACGCCATAATGCAAGAGCTCTGTGCTTCTATCAGCCTGTCTTTGTGCGCTCCCACAGAGAGGCTCCTGTTGATGACTTATTTTGGAAACCAGAAGCACGGGCCTCTCAGCACTCGGGACAAGATGGCGAGTGACAGGGTCTGGCTGGCTGGAGTTTTAAGTGTGTGAAAACTGGGAGCCTGATAACAGTTTTTGGGAACTTGTCCAACAATTTTGTGTTATTGTGACAGTGTCTGGCGTTTTTTTTTTTTGCATGGTGTCGTCTTTTGTGTTTACTTGGTGTCTCAGACTTCAGGTGATACCGGCGTGTGGATCCTGATTGGAAATTGGACCGCGCTAGAAAAGGTGATGAAAGCTCTTAAAGGTGTAGGCAGCTATTTTTTTATGTTCTCATTTTGTTGTTTTTTTGTTACACAAATCATCCAGGACTTACTCCTAAGATTATCAGCACCAGTGGAATTTGATAACACACTTGCAATAACAAGAAAATCGTCATTAATAGATGATTCAAATCATAATAAAGGTAGAAAAGTCACAACGTATTCAAATAAAGGTTTAATTGACATAAAACACTTTGTATTTTTAAGGATATCTGCAAAGTAAATGCATAAATGTTATATTGTGTAATATAGACATAAGATGATATATATGTTGTGGATTGCTACGTGTGCTAATATATGATGTTTTTTTATGGATAACTTTGTAGAAATATTTGGCATATTGCGAAAAACTAACAAATAACAAGTGGTAGGGAATAGTACTTCCTACTCATTTTTTCTTTTTTACAATACAGTGTTTTGTTAAGTTTCCTTTTTTATTTGCCTTTATTTGTACCTTTCTATTTTGTAGTCTTTATGTTGTAGGTACAAATATTGTGGAATTCTTTGAAATACAATACAATATATCGCATAATACTTGCATATTTATAATAATTATTATTATATTTTATAATATTTACTATCTTACACACTGTACTTATTGCTGATCCAAATCAGAGACAAGAAACAAATGTATTTTTTATTTATTTAAAAGCGATTAAAAAAAACTCATTCCTGTCTACAATTTTATGTTTTCCAGGTACTTAAAAATATGTAGTCAGGTTTTTAAGTGACTGAATTGTGTATGTAAATAAATCAAGCAAAAATGTTTTTCAAAAAAAAATGGAATATACATTTACTACAAAAAAAAAGAGAAAATGACCATTAAAAACTGAAAATATAACAATTTGAAGCAGAAAAAATACATGAGAAGGGACAAAATATAACAAAATAAATTACTTGAATAGAGTTTTTCTCCTGTAAATACATTACAATTTAGTAATAAATATAATAATAAAAAATAAGCAAAACTATACTGGGCCATATATACTGAAAGTTGATGCTTACTTTGTGTCTGATTTTCCAATTTCAGTCCCAACTTCCAAACAAAGTGATCCGTTTGATTCCCAGACTATCTTCCCGTCTCCGACATCAGATGACATTCCCAGCAGTGACATCATCGGGCTGGAATGGGAATGGCTCGCCATCGTCTGAGATAGCAAAACGCATACTAATGAGCTCCGCTTTTGTCAATGATGTGAAACCCAGTTCAGATTTCTACTTCTAAATCTGTTTGAATCCCTTCGAAGGCTCCTCCGCTCTCATGATGTAAGACCCCAAATCCTGGCTCGGCTTTTGTTTTTTAATCAGAAAATTCAGGCTCGCTCTAATTAGGTTGGAGCAGGAACAGAGAGGTCTGCGGATCTAGACTGTCACGACGACCCCGGTGCAGTCTGCTGATCCACGAGCCGCTCAATACTTCATTAATCTGTTTTACAAGAGATTTCTTTTAATGCAACTAATTCGATTTACGCTCTGAATGAGGATTTGTCACAATGACTTAGAAGCAAAAGCAGGCAAACATTGTTTTATTCTTTCTTTAAAAGATCAACTGATATAAAACTCTCCTGACTCACTCACATGTTTCAAATGTTGAAGTCTTCCTCTCCAAGATGCAGTAAATCCCTCATCATGAGCATCTTTTGAACTTTATAAAGTTCGTCTGAAATCTGAGAGAAGGAGAGGTTACGAGAACGCAATCCATTATGGCGTAATAATAGCTTCACTCCTCATCCAGCCAGTTCTATTCACGCCCCACTTTGTTTATACAACGAGTCCCTTGGAGGTGGAGAATTCCGGGATTGATGATGCACGGTGACAAACCTTGGTGTTTGACCAATCACAGCACAGTGGGTGTGGTTATGGTCAACAAGATTGAATCTCGAGAAAAACGAGGTGTTTTAAATGGGCGGGGCTTAAGAAGTACATTTCTCATAGCTCTCAAAAAATCTAAGAGACAGTTTACATTGTAGAAGCACTGAGAGGTAAAAGTAATTGTTTACATTTATAAAAAAAAATGTAATTAAAAAAAGTAAAAATAAATGTACAAACACTTTAAACACAATAAAAAAAAATACATATTTACAAAATTGTAACCAGACGAAAGACTCTTTAAATACATTTACAGATTCAACAAGAAAATATTGAAAGAAATATAAATATAAGTGTTTTAAACTAATTCACAAACTCTAAAACACATTCACACACTTTTGAAACACATTTTCAGACTCTGAACCACATTTACAAACGTTTGAAAAAACCTTTCCAAATTATATAAAAAATATAAACACTTTTGGAACACATTTTCAGACTCTGAACCACATTTACACTACTACTATAGGATCACATAAAAAAAATATGTATATTATATATTTTCAGATGGTGGATCGCATTTACAAACTTTTGAAACACATTTCTAAATCACATTTGTAAAACACTGAAACGCATTTATAAACTATACGAAACAAATTTACAACCTTCAGAGTCTGAAACACATTTATAAACTATTGGAACACATTAACAAATTCTAAAAAAAAACATAAAAACCCAAATTCCAGAAACAAATATACTAAATTGTGAAACAAATGTAGAAACTCTTAATTAACAAAAACTTTTTAAATGTACATTTGTTTTGCAGCTACGGAACATGTACTCGCTCTGATTCAGGCATGGATTGCGTGAATGATATCTCCGTGTTACTCCAGTTTCCTCATACAGTCCAAAAAACATACAGAGGTTTATTGGAAACCTTGGTGAAATGTCCATAGGTATGAGTGTCTTCGTCAGTGGTTGTCTGTCTTTGTGTCCCCTGCGACTGACTAGTGTCCTGTCCAGGGTGTCCCCCACCTCACGCCAGAAGAAACTGTAATAGGCTTCAGCGACCCCCATTAGGGATTAAGCGGTAGATAAAACGTTTAAAATAATCTTGATTAATCAGAAATGTGATGTTTTCACCCAGAGCAACTTATTTCTATACATTGCCCTGAGAATATAAATAATTGTGTTGCACTCTTGCCATTACTTTGACTCAGCTGTGACTTAAATTCAGACTAATCTCTTCAAAGACGCATGTTAAAATTTCGACTTTAAAGTAGAAGAAATATGTCGTTAATCGTCTTGGCTCATCTCACAACTTCAGCTGAAACTTGGATCCACCTTCGATCGCAGCATCTTCTACAGCGAAGCGAGAGCAGTCGCTGCTTCGCGACTCAGTCCTCGGAGACTTGTCGACTTAATGTCTTAACAGGAAGGAACTCCGAAGTCTACTCCAGCCTCCTGCTAAAGTCGTTGAGCAGCTCCCCAGCAACCGGTGGAAATACACGCTGGAAAGAGGAAATAGACGTGGGAAGGTCGGTTTTATTGCCGTGTTATGATTAGTTGATTAATTATCTGCCCAAACAAATAACAAAATCATGCGAGTCTCGGGGTTAACAGGGGTTACTTCCTTCGCTTCCATGGCAACGGATATGCAACGCTATCTTCAGTTTCTGTTTTCAATGAGGCATTTCCCCTTTTTCTAGACCGTGACTGTGTGATTGTTTAAAATACAATTATATTTTTCTTTATCGCGTCGACGATAAGCAGAGTCGTTTGTCGAAGGCCGTGATTAACCATGACTTCATCATACAGAAGTTTAAAGATATTGAGATGGTATTTTAATTTCAGACTGATTATAATGATTTTTTTGTGGCGTTTAAAGTCAAGGAAACGGTAGAAATAATAGGTTTATAGTGTGAGTGCCCTCTTGTGGAAAACAAGTCCCAGATAAAGGATTTGAAGAGTAAGTCTGGAGACATATGTGAAGCAGAAATAAGGTTTTTTTCAACTATCTTCTCACATCAAAGTTTTTTTTTTGGCCTTTAATTCTAGATTTAAAACATTCAAAAGGCCGCTCTTGTTTGTTTTACTTGAGATAAGCTCATAGACTGGCTCGCAAACACTTTTAATTGAGTTTAATTGAACAAATGACAAGTGCCGTCGCCTTGGAAATGAAGGTAAACAGAGACAAATAGCAGCACGGGTAGACCCGAGCAGTCGAGCAAATCATGTTTGACTTTTCGTGTTCGTGGTCCGGTGTTATCTTCTCACTCAAGCGACGGGCCACGATCCAGATTTCGAATTTTGAGAACATGCAGGTTGTATTTAGTGGTTAGAAATGATATTTTGATCTGCTCCAGGTTTTAATCTCTGCCTGAGGCCACGTTTCGTTAATTCAGGAATCCTCTAAAGACACCGAAAATGTCACGAGTACTTTCTTGCTCATCCAGTTGGGAGGAGGTTCAGCGACACCAGACTCAAACATCCATTCTGGCAGAGGAACTGGGAGAGATTTGGGAAACGCATGACAACTTGGTTGTTTTTTTTTTTTCATAACCCAGCAACAGCTGAGGATGAGTAACGACGATGACGTGGAGAAATTATTGTTTAAAGAATCACAATCAGAGTTTGAGCGCTTAGTCATTTTGGACAGCGTTCCATTTGTGTAGTTGCCAAATGAGCGTTAGGTCAGTGAATAGTTGCACTCTCACACTGCTGCTTGAATTAGGGTTTTCTTCCCTTTTATTGAAGAAGATCTGTGGAATAGAAACTTGTATGAAGACTTACAGGAGGGGTTTTCTTTTTTTATTCGATAGAGCTAAGACACTAAAAATGCTAAAAGCTTTCCAACCACACTTTTTGTCACCACAGTCACATGTAATTTTTGTTTATTTAAGCCACTCAAATATTTATTGTCTTTCAACGAGACTGGTGTCTGCACTTACACTTAATATTTTGAGTACACAAGTGCGTTCACACTGAGAAGTGTGCGAATATGTAGTGCAATATGAGCACTCAAACGGCCTTAAAATTGAGTGTGGATTGATGGAAACCTTTCACCCTTAACAACCGCCATCTTAGTGACGTAGATGACACTAAACGGAAGCTTCGTCACTGACGACGTGTCTTCAGAGCAGATACCAACGTGAATGTCTCTAGAAAACACTAATTTTACCACAAAACAACACAGAAACACAACTTAACAACTTGTTTCGATTGGTGAAAAGCTCTGTCAAGTGTCGATGTTAGTGTTGTAACGGCTGGTTGCAATCAGCGTTAAAAAGTAGTAGAAGAAGAAGCTGTCAAGTCATTTCCTGTGTGTAAATTGTAGCGGCAGTGTTTTATTTGAGACAGTACTACCCTAGTACTACTATTGAAATTGCGCAAGTCACTGTAAAGCAGTGCACTTAGAGAAGTGCGCGATTTGAGACACAGCATATGTATAATACTTAGACTTAGACTGCACTTTATTGATCCCTTTGAGATGACTCTCAGGGAAATTTCTGAAAGTACTAATACATTTATAATGACAGCAGCAGCAGCAATTAGAGGCCATACAAGTGAAAGACAATAAAGTCCTTGAACAATTTAAAACCAGCACCATCTACACCAGATTGTCCAATTGTGTTCTTCATCCTGTTATTAATATTTCATGACTTTAAAAAATCTAAATTAATTGACATGGAACAGAATAACCGGACCACCAATCATTAGGGGTTGCAGATCCATCTAGACATTAATAATCGCTGAGATAAAGTTTCCTTCTGGTGGATATCCTGGACAAATGTGGCATCTAACTTCTAAAGAATGCCCCCTGGTTGGCCCTGAGGTCTCTACCCAATTGACTGCATCCACATCACTTCCTTATGTATATTCTAATGCGATGGTAAAACAAGGATGTGTTCTAGTTGAGCATTTGTTCCTTATTTACATCAGTGAATTAAGGTTTGGATATTGGAATCCAGAAAAGAAGAAGCCACTGGTGGTGATGATTCAACTCAAGCACGATGAGGTTAATAAAAAAGAATGTTGCCGGTAAAATGCTGTTTAATTAGATCCATTTAAAAAGATCATCCCTGTGGTCTCGACAGTCATTTGTGTTGACTCACATACGATGGCACCGTTTGGCACCAGGACAAGACAGAAATATTTCCCCTCTCGAGTCTAATTATAGCTCATCATCGCAGATGCATGTGTGTCTTCAGGTGTTTGTCAGCGGGGGAACAGTTCCTCTCTTAAGCCGGGGAGCGGGAATGGAAACCACCTGTGTTTGTCCGACATTCCACCGGCGGCGCTGCGCTCGGTTTGCGACCTGATTACCTGACGCTGTGACGGATTATCTTGTCTGTTTATGAAATTATGAAATGGTTAAGCAACTTCGCACCAGACCTTTTTTCCAGTAATGTAGGCATCTGCCTTCTGAGTCGAGTTCCAGCTCCTGCTGCAGAACGAATCTGTCAAACATGTGCAGTTGTCCAGACTTTTGACTGATACGTTTGGCATACAGGTTAGAAAACAGTAGTTTCTGGGATGAAGAAAATGGGCCAAACGGGATGAAAGCGGGAAAACCAAGATTACCGAATCAACAAATACCCAAGAGAGATGTGTTGTCCAGACTTAGGGAGAAAAGTTTGATATAGTGTAAGACATATTTCACACAGGAAAATGTTCTGAAAAACGAATTATTTTTCTTTATATTTATTTATAACACCATATTTTCCGCACTATTAGGCACACCTTCAATGAATGGCCTATTTTAAAACTGTTTTCATAAATAGGCCGCACCGGATTATAAGGCGCATAGAATAAAAGATACAGTCAAAAGTTTGAATGGGGTTGCGTTATGCATCCACTAGATAAAGCTGTGCTAAAGGGAATGTCAACAAAAAGTCAAACTTTATTAAGCGTTCTGGCAACTCTGTTCACTCCCATGGTAACAATGTTCAAATTATGTTTAAAAGGCTTCATGCAGCAGCGCATGAGACTGGTGTTGTGAGCAGACAAATGTTGTGTGCGCAGCAGAGAAGTTGGACGTGTGTATTTTGCGCAAAAAAATGTGTTGAGTGTACAACAACCAAGACACACTCGCTCAAAACGGTTGCAGTAATCTTACTCCATAGCCATCCGCCATGATGTGAGGTGCGCCGTTAATCCCACCCCGTGATGACGCAATGACGTAATTCCGCCAACGGCGTGTCGTCTCAGTCGTGTGTTTGTAAACAAAAAGCCTAGCAGGTAATGTTGTAGTTTTTTTTTAAGAAATCTAAAGGCTTTTAAGTGTGCCTTCAAGTGCGGAAAATACAGAAATTGTTTATTTTTATTAATATTTGTTGTTCCTTTATGAACTGTTCACATATTTATATTATGCCTTTTTCTTGTTCAATATAAAAAAATAAAAAAGGTTTTATTTATTTTCATTTTTATAGACAGACAGACAGATAGACTTTAATGATCCCTCTGGAGGTCTCCTTGAGGAAATTGTTTTTTACACAGCAACGCAGACAATAGATTTATCAAACGAAAGAAATTGCAAGATTGCACAATCTAATCTAAAGATAAAAAAACATAGTTCAAAGAAAAATAACAAAGACAAAGCTTCATATACTGTCAGAATAATATCCACTCTTTGCTGACCCCCCTCCTGTTCACCCAACTGACGTATGACTATTTTACCTGGAGTTTTTTTAGTACGTGCTCCTTGTTTTTGCAAATTGTCTCATGACAATTAGGCCAAATAATGTGATAAATAATGTGAATTTATTAAATGAATGCTTGTGATAGTATGTTTTTAAACAAGTGGAAATGGTTTTGTAGGATATTTTCCCATGATTTGTAATACATATATTTTAGTTTATACAAGAACCTGATTTTCCATTAAGATCTAGGTTCTCAATCACTTTTTTATTCAAACGAGATCGATTTTTTTTTAACTGTTTCAAATCAACCAAGTTGTTCCTCTTCATTTTCAATTGTGTGTGTTGTGAAGCAGTTGTGCGTCTGCAGCTGCACCCTGCATGTATACAACGTCTAATTTACCAAGACAGGAACTCATTATGCAATCAGCACGACTGCATGGACTTGCTTCAAGATGTATGCTGCAGGTAAGAAAGCAGGCTCATGAATGCACGTCAGTGACAAGACGCCGTAGAGTTCACCGACAATACAAGAGTTAAATCATCGATAACTTCAAAATCAATCACATGATACTTCTTTGCTAAAGTAAGTTTAGCAATCTGTGTTTATTTTCACATGTTTAGCCAATAATTCACCGCTTTTGACTTGTATGTTGCTGACACGTCTCTATTGACTCCTCTCAGCTCTGAACCTGATGCACTCTGAACACTGGCTCACTGTGGAGCCACAACAATGTAGGCCACTCTGCTTTTACACGATCATCAGTCTGCAGGTGGAAAACATCACCATAGTCCAAATGCAAACCAGACGTGGATGGCCGAGAGCCTCCGCTGCGTTTATTGCCATCTGTGGGGGAAGAGATGTTCGTCTATACTTGTGTATGGAAATGGCAATTTAAACAAACACTCATTTAGCTAAGTACTCGAGGTTAAACAACAGATGTGTGATTCAATTGTTGAGTCCAACACTTCTGCGTTGTCAAATCCCCTGTCACGTTATTCTCGCCGGAGTACAAATGCGTTGCTTTCTTTTCATTTATTTGTCCACTTGAGTACATGAAGCACAGAATAAAAAATATAAAATATAAAAATAAATAAGAAAAAATGCTTCTTGCTTCCCCAGTGTGAGGAAAGTGTAACCTCAATGTCATGGACTCTCCGTTGCTTTGTTGCCAGATTCCGTATCTGTATTTGTGTTCAAATCAAGATGAAGTATTGTTGTATCTGTTTTATGTTGTTTTTTTTGGGGTGGGGGGGGGGTTTAAGTGATATGAGTGAAGTAACCATTTAATTATAAATTAAAAAACAACTAGACAATTCCGATCTCGAGAGTGCGCTCTGCCACGTGACAAAACAACTATCAAAGCTACAAAAGAGTCAAATCCGACGTTGATCATTTGGACTTTTATCTACATTTTAAAGTTTGAATTGTGTTTCTACGTGAACGTATGCCAGAGCTGGAGATGTTTGCAAAAACTTTTTTGACCTCGTCCCATTCATTCCTTAAGGGAAATTTATCACAGTTTTTCGCGACCTCCTTTGCGAGCACAAGCCCACTTATAATAATGTTTTCAAATAGTTGGTATTTTATATTTTGGCACACTGTGCTTAACGCAACTTACAGCAAGAAGGTTTGCAGGTTCGCTTCCATCTTGTCTGTAGCTTGCAGCCTTCCTTTTTGCAGTTTGTATGTTCTCCCCTTGTTTACATGGATTACTCCGGGCACTCAGGTTTCCTCCCACACTCCAAAAACATACAGAGGTTGATTGGGAACTGGAGTAAATTGTCTGTATGTGTGTTTAAATGGTTGTGTGTGTCTGTGTTTCTTGCCTCTCGCCAAAAGAAACTGGCTCCATCCCCATGTGGTACCTATAGGGAATACGTGGCAGAAAATGAATGGATGTTATTTTTCATTGCTATAATGTCACATTACTGTAAAAGTGTCTGTATGAGGAAAGCTGGATTACTAGATTCATATATATTTATTTTAGCAAATGGTTTAATTAGGACAAATGTGCTGAATAACGTGGTATGGTTTACATCGCACTCAGCACTGAGCTGAGCCCCCCCCTGTTCACCCTGATGACATATGACTGCTTTAGTAGGAGCTCAAGCTGCCAGATTGTGAAGTTTTCAGACACCACAGCAGTGGTAATGACGCAGACTTCAGGAGAACCAGATGGTGCCCCCTCTTGCACATCAGTGGTCCAAATCTGGAAGTCCTCTAGATCCACAAATAGCCGGGCGTTCACCTCTGCTACGACTTCACCTGGAGCGGTAAGGGTTCTTTCTGGCCAGGACGGTTCATCAGGAGCTCTTCTTTCTCAGACAATGGAGGAATGTCGGTCTAGGAAGCTTAGTCCTGTCAATCCTCTAGAGCGGGGGAATTAACAAGCGGCACGGCAGCTGCAGAGAATAAGGGCACTTCACAGGGAGGTGAAGGAGAAACCTTGTGGACATCCACAGCTCCATTTGCAAAACAAGAGTCCGAGCCATTAAGTAAGAGTCCACCAACTCTTCACTTTGGCTTCGTTCTTCTGGGAAGAGGCTGAAGAGCGACCCCCAATAGAAACACTAGATTGAGGATCAACTTCTTGAGAATAGTGACATTATTTTCTACTAATAATTTTAATTTATCGTTACTCCTTTAAATGGTTCCATAGGTTGTAAAAGAAGCCGCACATCACCACTTTTCCTTCAGCCGCCAATACCTCTCAGGCCAAGTTAAAATAAGTCTCATCGGAAGGTGACGACCTTTGACCCTGCACGCTCCACCTTTCCAGAAAACAATCCGCAGCCACCAGGCCACTAAATCGTTTAAATGAAGTGATAGATAGACCCCGGTAGCATCCAGACAAGTCCTCCGCTCTGTCGGACAAAAGCCCCAAACAATCGTCACCACACTCAAAGTAGCTCCGGGGTCAAAGTCCCAAAGGCATTTCCAAAATAAACTCCAGTAATGGGGTGTGTTTGGTTTTCAATCTCGCGAGTGAATGACATCTGAAATGAGAAACAGCAGGTGATATTTCCTGTGAGGAAACAGAAGCAGGGATTTTTTTTTTTTTGCCGCGCTGCGACATAGTGAGGCCGCAGGACTGGTTTCAAAGAGCTGCTCTCTTAACCTGAACTTTAAAAATGCTTGGACCACGCCTGAAGTACACTGTGAAAAAAATGTTTTTAAAAAAAACCCAGAGGGAGCATTACATTTCAAGGCAACTGAATTCAATATAATGTTGAGATTAAACAAAGTATTTTAAGTTTTGAAGTATATAGAAGGATTTTGCATGATAATTGTCCCGCAAACTCAAAACTCATGTTGCTTCTACTTTAGCCTCGTGGTGACTAAAGGTTGGGATTATTTTCAGAGTAATCTGTTCCTTCTTAGAGTTATAGACTAAAGTTTATGTTCATTTTAAAGTAGCGACTGGAGCTCAGGTTCTTCCAAAATGCCGAACAAAAAACATCCAAATACCTCCTTACTGCTTGTCTGTAACATCCCTCTTGTACTGAAGCCTCGACGAAAGGAATTGTGACAGAAAACATTTAATAAGACTATATTTTTAAGCCTGTTTGTAGCAAAAGTTTAAAAAATAACAAGCGATACAAAAAGGAAGTACTCGCGAGCGCTTTGTGACCCTGGTCTAGAAAGGCGCTCTATAAAAAAACGTTACTTACCTACTTACTTACAGTAGAATGTATTCCTTTTTATCAAGGCTTCAATACAAGAGGGACCCTACAGACGAGCAGTATGGAGGTATTTGTTTTTTGTTTTTTAAGTGTCTTTTTGGACGATAAGATGAGGAAAACTGAGCTCACGTTGCTATATAAAAATGAACAATTTTTTTTGTCTATAACTCTTAGTTGACATGAGGGTGAGTAGAAAATGAGTGAAGGTTGTATTTTGGGTGAACTATCACTTTAAGCTATTTCTTAGCGGACGTTGCTAGGCTAGCTTCGACTTAAAAACATCCGAATACCTCCCCTCCATACTGGTTGTATGTAATGTCCAAGCATGCATTGAGGTCTGACTTGAGAAATTGTTCAGAAAATTTTTTAACAAGTCTATATATTTTAAGAAAGTTTTTAGCGGACGCTGCTAGGCTAGCTGCAAGGGCTAGCTGCACGGGCTAGCATCCTAAATCTTGCACACTGACCCTTGCAATGTGTATCAAAGAGGGAACACTGACAACTACTTCAACAAACAATATTAAAAGATAGAATTATTTCAGTTTTTTGGAAACAATTCCTCATGTCGAGACTTCAATACAAGATGGACGTTACAGACGAGCAGTACTGAGATATTTGGATGATTTTAAATGTAATTTTGGATGCAGATGAAGACAACTGAGCTCCAGTCGCTACATTACAATGAACAAACATTTTTGTCTATAACTTTAAAAAGGAACAGATTACTCTGAAAATAATCCCAACCTTTAGAAGACATGACGGTAGAAAATGTTTAATTTACAAATATTTTCGTTTGGTTATGATACATTTTTCCTTGTGTGCTAGGCTCACTCTATTTCAGTGTAGATGGCAGCACTTTTAGCCAACCTGGCACGTTTTAATGACTCTCGTGCAAACAGAAACAAATCCAAATCAAAGGAATAAATGTGAGTTAATTTACTGGAAAGAGGGAAAGGGGGGGCAGTCGTGTGCCAGGTAGGACAGTTATTTTGAAAACCCATAAAGTCTGGAGTGCAGGTCAGTGGAATTATCCACCACCCCGAAGGCTTCAACTGCCTCCAGCGCAATAAGCCAGCGCCATCCAAACTCAAAAATAGCCGAAGTCTGGAACTCTCATTATGAGCATCCACCCCTGCAGTGGAAACTGTCTGAGGAGGAGGAGGAGGAAGGAAATAAAGTTTGTTTATAAAAGCGAGCCCTGTGAGGGATTTGGGGTTTGTAGGAGTGATGATAAGTTCAGGACATCATTTGATTTTACACGAATGATGAAGTCGTTAATTTCACTTTATTCACTTTTACTTTTTTCGGTTGTGAAATGTTTCTGGAATGAATTTGTTAAATTATTATCATGAACTAGTGAAAGTTTTGCTTGAATATCATCATCATTTTCACCACACAAGTCAGATCCAAATGAATTCCAAATCTGATTTGTACTTCGAACTTTGTTATGAAATATCTTTTGAAGTTTGGAGTTGTTACAGAAGTTTTACATTTAAAAAAATATTGAAAATGTGAAGTTTTCCGATTTATAATTGTCTTTATAGGGAGATGTTTTTAAGGTTATCCTAAGAAGAAACACAAATATCTTAGCACTTCTTCTTAGCCAAATCCTTTCCTACACCCTTAAGATTATATTTTTTTCTATATGGAGATGTATTTTTTGCTTCTTATCTGTACTTCAGAAAGTTTTGATGGGGCCTTCACTCACTAGTATGGCTTCTGCTGCTGCTTTTTTCATAATTCAGTTTTATTTATTCTTTTCTGATCTGATTTTCTTATCATGGTCATGGGGGTGTTGGAGCCTATCCCAGCTATACCTGGGGGACCCTCAACAGGTCCCTAACATGTCGCAGGGTACACAAAGTCACATGCATCACAATATATGTATGTGTATATTTTTGGATTACTCCAACATGTTCCCCTTCATTCAAAACTGTAAATACAAAAAACATACAAGTAGTTATATATTCCACTTTGTCATGACCACTTTTCCTTGCAATGGTGATATTTAGATGGCTTTTTAGGGTGTAAGGTTGACTATTTTGCTTGTTCCTAAATATATTATTGATTCTTTTTTTAAACGTTTGAATGGTGAATCGCAGCTGTTTATCTCTTTTCAACGTTTTTTTTTCCGGGTGAGGTCAGGAGTGTAAAACCCAATCACACAAAATGTATTAGTAGTCAAGGTCTTCTTTCTCAGATTGATTAAGAAGTCCTTTAAGAAGCATCACATCTGGAAAACCCAGACATTGTCTTCTTATGTGCGAGGTTCGATTCATCGCAATTATCTTCATGGAAAGATAGATTGACTTTATTAATTCCTCTAGAGATCTACTTCGGAAAATTGGGTTTCCAGTTTACAGCAGACAATAGAAGCTACAGCAAGTTTCATAAAAACAAGAACAAAGTGACAAAAAAGAATAAAGAGCAATAATAAAGGATCAATTCGAAATGACGCAAAGAAAATGATAGATGGATAGATTGACTTTATAAATCCCTCTGGATACCTTCTTCGGGAAATGGTTTTCCCAGTTCACAACAGACACAGACGATAGATTTAAAAAACAAGACCGAGACGAAAGAGCAATAAAAAGAACAAGGTGCAAGGTATGACAAAATCTAAGTATAAAGAAAAAAAAATCAAAGAAAAAAAACACAAGGATTAACATAATATAACATTATCCCTTCACTCCACTCCTGTGTCCAAAGTCAGAATTATAAAATCTATTAGCACGAGGAATGAATGAGTCCCTGAGTCTATAAGTGTCGCATCATATATAGATTAACATTTTTGTTTTTCTACACTATTCCCATCAGATTTCTTCGTTTAACATCAGCTTTACTTTAAGATAATTTATGTACCTTATCTTATCTTAAACACTGATGTTATAATCAATGCTATTAACATGAACATTAATCTAATTCAATTTGAAGCCAACCATCCCTCAGGCCACAAAAAATGACTTGGATTTGGTCCCCCGGCCTTGATTTTGAGTTTAATGAAGGCTGAGATATCATACATACATACAAAGAAGGTTTGATATTAGATTTGGGCTAATCAAGTATGATTATATTGTGGAACCAGCTGAATTAGATATTGTTTTTAAAACAGGAAAGTGCGAAAAATCCAAAAGAAATGATGCAGAATCTTCTAAGGGTTAAAAGAAGGGCAAGTACTTTAGAGTACTCATGGTTTCAAAAGGCTGTAACTTATTTAATATTTGAGCTACAGAGCTTAGATGTAAGTTTCAACCCTCCTTGGAGTAAGACGAGAAAAGTCAATATTTAAGTGTCCTTTTCTAAACTCATTGCAAGTCGATCCTGAATCGTCACATTTGTTAAAAATACTACTAAACTTTGACTCGCTATTCTGGGACTTTCTTCAAATTGTTCGGAATGTAATGACCAATCGTTTCCATCGGTGTTTCATGGCGTATCAAAAGAGATATTTCCAAAAAAGTCCTGATGCGTTCCTCTCTGGATTAGAGCCATGGAAAAGCACATGAGTGTACAAGTGTTTAACTGCGTTTCGGTGGCCACCTGAGTATTTATTAATAATTAGATCATTTAGGTTTCCTTCCTTCAAACGGAATCCGCTTCTGCAATAACAATCGGAGGCCATATTAGCCGCCGCGGTTCAGAAGGTCAGAGTAGAAAAGCACACAATTGGACGATGTGTGCGAGTTGCTGAGAGGCATCGATCTTCCAGGTTCTGCTAAATTCACACCAGCTGTAGTGATGTCAGCAGTGTTGAATATTCCGGCTCAGAAGCTCCGGCCAGGGTCCTGTGTGAATCTGTGTACTCAGGTGCGTCATCTAAAGTCATGTCAAGTGAAGCGGCCAAAACCGGGGCTCCTCTGGGAAGCTTGTGTTTCCAAGGGAAAGAGAGAGAGAGAGAAAAAAAAAAGAAGCTTTTCTTCTGTAACAATTGTCGAAAGCTTCTCTGAGTCGCTTCAGCGTTTCCTTCCTGCCGTTGAGTCGTTGCTGCTGCAGGTCAGACTCGTTCACATGATTCTCCTCCTCAGTGTTTTTTTCTCAATACTATTGCAAGTATTGTTTTTTTTATTTTCTCAAATTAAACATTTTGTTAGTGTAAAAAACAGTGAAAACTAGGAAGTGCCAGTGAGAAGCAAACATTTTCAAGGGAGTTTTCCTGTTTGAAAGTATTGCCAAACTCTCACAAATGTTTTCGCTCAAAGTGAATTTGATGTTCCTTCCTGCCCACAGCGATCGGTTATTTAATAAAAACAAAGTTTTAATCATTGTTTTAAACTCCCTCCCATCACTTCTCTACTGTGTTGCACTTCTACTGCTTATTGTACTACACTTTTTTTTAACATTAGTTGTTTTACTATTGTTATTACTACTTAAAAAAAAAATAAAAGTTTAATATTAACTGTATGTTGGATGTTTTTACTTACCATGAACTTGATGATTTCCCACTTTAGGACAAAAAAAAGAAACATCTTATCTTATTTATATGGCTTGTTAGCATGTAGCTTGAATGATAAATGCTAAAAAACATTAGCCTCATCCACTGCCTGACAGGACGCCATTGATTCTGACAATATAAGACTAAATGGTTTCCCATGAGCCTTCATTTAAATTAGAAGTTGTTTTTAGCATTTAGCCTTTTGCGCTAAAAAGTTGTTGGAATGAGTCGTCGTAAATGTAGAAAATATGTTTTTACATGTTCTACAATTCCAACTCTTATTAAGGAATAGATGTTTTAAAATGTATATTTTTGTTTTTGATTATACTTGGCTGTGTTGGTGACCACCAGTAGCCTCTTTGGACGACTTCCCATCTGAAATTAGCATTAAGCTAACATGTTAAAAATGTAGTTTAAGACACAACGTAAAACGAAATAGTTTATTCAGTAACTGTTTTAATCTAAAGTCAACATGAGCTCATACTTTTTTTTCACTTTAATATTCCACAGTTTTATGAAATTGAAAAATCCAATTGGGACATTAACACATCTTTTAATTACAATTTGATAAAATACAATGAATTTTCTTCTTGATGCCCCTGAAGTGAATTATCGAACCAAAATGACCTTCATACCTTAAAACTAAATCACGATATTTAAGTCATTGTTCTGATTAAATTGGACTCATCGGGAGCATTTGTCTGAGATCGTAGGTACAGAGACACTTTTACAGTAATGTCCGCGGGGCTGCTTTCATGGGTGTTTGGAAAGTCTTACGTTTTATTGTATTTACTGGAAAATTCCTGCAATCACAAAAGAAAAACGTCACCAGCGTTCGTCAGCAGGACAGAAGCAGGACGTGACTGTGCGGACAGGATGTTGACGTTAGCCAAATATCATCATTTAACCTTTTTTTCATTTTTTCAAAACAGTCTGTTTCTGTTTGTGCGTGTGTGTTTCTGTGTGTGAATTAAATATGTTTGTGTGTCGCCAGGGTGCGTATAAATTCAAGTATTTCTAATTAGTACACCACTGTTGTGATAAGGTACAGTTTGAGCTGATGTTCTTTTTAAACTCTGTTTGCACACAGGGTTGATGTAATGCATATAATTATCGTGTAATTATACCTTTTGGGAATGTTTGGTAATGGAATAAGCTATTTTGCAACTGCAGGCATAGTGTTACAAGCAGGTCGATGAGTGCCAAACGCTAAATGTAGCATGTTCTGTAATCACCTCTGCTACAAGTAATTGCTACTTGCACATAATGGGACATTGGATAGTGGATTGAGTCATGGATCTGACGTCCATTCATTAGTTGTTTTTTTCTTTTCTCAGCTTATATCTTTTGACTCGCAGGGGCTTATCTCAGGTACTTGGGGTGGAAGGTACGGGTCATGGGAAGACCCTGGACAAGTAGGAAGTCCATTGTAAGACATCTTAAATACATATGAACTGTAATTAAAACTAATGGTGTTTGATAAAAGTTGCTACATTATTTTTTGTCTTCCTTTTCCTTTATTAACCTTTTTGTTATCTCAGGGTCAAGGTGACCCATATCCCGAAAACAAATGTGTTTTTGGTATCCCTTGTTTTGTCCATGAGTCAAGGTGACTCAAAGGCTCAAAAACAAATGTGTTTGTGGTATACCTTTGTGTTGTCTACGGGTCAAAGTCCAAAAACACATATGCGGTGATGGAGGTCGTTCAGAAGGGATAACAAAAACACATTTCTTTCCGGGCCTTCAGGACACGTTGAGCCTGAGATAACACAAAGGGTTTAAGGGCGACGTACTTCACCTTGATCATACTTTCAACTCAAATACTTTCTCCTACAAACTTTGAAGTCTGACATCCTGACAAGTTAGATTACTGAACTATAAAGCTTTCCTTTCCAGCTGCCACGTCATTCCAGTCACTTGTATCCACTTCTGCCACCGTGGCTTCACTCTCTTCTTCACCCCCACATGCTTTTTTAAAAATATATTTCTAAAAGTTTGTTTAGTATAAATTAGAGATGAATAGTTTTCAATTACTTCTACATGTTTTGTTTCCTGATTATTGTTCAATTTTACATCCTTAATCTTTATAACAATGCTAACCCTTCAGTAGCTAACAACTGACTGAAGGATTTTCAAGTATATACAATCTATAGTTTGCTAAGCAGACTTTACACTGAAGATACTGTAAATCTAAGTTTGTTTTTCGGGCAAAAACCTTGGAATTTTCTTTGGCTTCCAATTCAAAATGGAGACAGTCATGGGAAGACAGATCCAAACCATATATTGTTAAAGGAATAACGTGTCTTCTTACGGTAATGCAAAACAAATGGACAATAAAAATATGGACTTCTATAGACAAGAAGAAAAAAAAAACCTGTCCTGCAATGTTGGTCTTTGAAACATCCATGATTAAGATAAATTCTTCCCCAGGGAGCAAAAACAATTAAATCTTTTACCTGTTCTTTTTATTTTTAGTTAAACATATTCCCATTTTATTTTAGATCTGTCCTCCCCACAGAGAGAGCGAAACCTCTACAGATCTCTTCAGCTCTAAAGATGCGTCTATTGATGATGATTTGAAACACAGATGTTTCATTTGGACATCATAGATTGACATAAATCACGCAGGATCTCGACGTTCTCGAGTCCTGTTGTGATCTTTCTAAACAACGATGTCATCCAACTATTACACTCTGTCCATTTACCAGAACATCCCATCGATGGGCTTGTTTTGATTAGGCCACGCTGGGAAATCCTGAGCTAACACTGGTGTGTTTGGATACACGGCCCATCCGGTGACGTCCTCCCGAACCCTGCTGATCTGCGATGATGACACAGGATGACCGAAAACAAAGTGTATCAGAGGGCAAACTGTCCCTCCCTGAGACCTTTTCGGCTCCTTTGACTTAAGGGAAAATCGACACATCATCTGCAAACAGCAAGAACAGAATGGGCCGCATTCTTGAAGTGAAATTACACTTTTAAAGATATAAAAATGTGTGGTACATTGTCTTTTTTTTAATGTCAAGCCACTTATGGTTCTTTAAGCTACCATTGGGATAGTTGTGTCAATTATGTGTCACATTTTTTACGGCTACACAACAATGTGTGTAGAAGCCTCATCCTCAGCGAGATCAAATATATCCTTCCATCCTTTTTTCTACTTCACTTGTAACCCAAAACACCCAATAAAAATAAAGAACCCGTCTAATGTTTAAAGACCCTGTCTGGAGACAATGGCTATTTAATACCATCAGTTACACTGGCGCTGGCAGTGATGGCACTGGTGCCAGTGAGGATAAATGATCTCATAACCGCAGAGGACAGTCATTCATCTCAAGGACGGCTTGAGACAAAAAAAAAAAAAAGAGGATGTTGCTTTTAACCATGGGGTGGAGGGTGGAGACCAGGCAGGAATTCAAGTCTGTAAACTGGCTGGGATGGACAGTTTAAGGGCAGTGCCCCTCCAGAGGAGATGGTCAGGAGAAGAATGCGGAGGTCGTGCCAAGTAGCCATAGTGGCGGCGAGATTTCCACACCACAAAGCCCGGCAGACGTTTAAACATATATGCCTCTCGAGTCTGACCTCTTAGCCTTTTTTTTTTTCTTTAAACCACAAATTAATGTTCATGTGTGCATTAGTGCCAGTTTATGATGACTTCACTACGGCTGTGCTCGTCCATGATGTTGGTTATGTTGTTGTCGTGGGGAAGGTAATGGACTGCGACCACGCTAAGTGTAGCTCCTTAAGTCCACTTTTATACATGACCTACTGGACACTTCTGTGACCGGTAACACGTTGATAACGTTAAACACCAAGTTGCTTCTATCGCCATAAACATTAGGACCTCCAGTGACGGCGGGTTGATTCCAAGGTTGTGCCTGAATGTTTTCATTGACCGATAGTTCATTAAAAGTGTTAAGTAAGTTAAATATAGTAAACTTAGTTACACATAATAATTTAGTTTTGCACTTTTTTTGCAACGCTACTACTCTTTCATTTTACATATATTTTAATACAATATTTATAACCGACTTTTTAATTACTAGGATCAGTTTGTGTTGTTAATGTTTTTACTATCGTCCTTATCTATTCACTGCGGGTTAGTGGGAAACATTTTCTTGTTTTCCTTTGTATATCTGGTACATGTAAAGAGTAACTGACAATAAAGCTGACCTTGATTACTAGTAAGTTATTTTAAATGTTACTTTCAAGGTAATTAGTTACTATTGAATGACAGAGTGTAAAGTAACGATTAATAAGGCTTTTAAAATCCCAGTAATGATTAACACTTTGCAGATTTTGACAAATGATATATAATGTGGGCTAAAAAAAAGGTGTATGCAATGAATTATGAACTAGTTCACTTTTAAATTTGTAAACTAAACTTTGAAACAGTTCACTATGATAATCATTTGGTAAAAAAAAAAAAAGTAGTCTCAAAGTCCCCAAAATCTGGTATAAGACATTTTTAAGTCATTTACTAAATATTATAAGTTTATATTTTGACCTTTGATGTTGGAAGAATTACAACCACATAACAGAAGCACTTATTTTGAAAATGTATTTAATTAATACAAATTATTTAATTAATACACTAGCATTAATATAATATTTTAGATATAAGGTAGATTGTTTTAGTCATAAATGTACAAAAGAGATAGAAAAAAGAAATAGAATAGAATAGAATAGAAAATGTTTATTCATCCTCAGAGGGGAAACACACTTTTACAACAGCACAGTTGAAAAAAATAAAGTGCAAGGAAAAAAGAAATAATAAAAGAGATAATAAAAAAATAAAAAAAATAAAACGATCTTAAAAATATACAGATTATTTACAATATTAGACATTTAACACTATTGACAAAATAAAATAGAATAAAATAAAAATAGAATAAAATAAAATAAAATAAAAACAAAAAATAAAATAAAACACACAAGAAGAAAAACACACTACAGATTAGCATCAGGATATTTAAAGTAGAGAGTTAAATATCCTGACACCAGTTGGGATGAAGGACCTTCTGTAACACTCCGTCCTACACTGGGGGTGCCTGAGCCTGCCACAAAAAACGGTAAAGGTCTAGGGATATAAACCCAATGTCACTACTAAAAATAGCTAATAAATGATGTCAAACAGTGTGGGAGACTTTCCTGCTTGACACGTTGGTTGATGCTTTTAAAGAAACCGTGTTTTTGTAAGAGGAAATGTTGTTAAAAATGTATACATTTTAAAAATAATAATTCAGGTGCTACATTGTCTATGTCCTTGTTAAAAATGGCAAGGAAAAGGGCAGCTTTATATTTAAAAAATGACGCAGAAACATTAAACATTTAGTTTCCAACACTTTAATTAGGGGCTTTTGTTCTTTTAATCACATTTTTAGATTTTCTCTTTAAGTATAAGTCCCTGGCAGGATCTCTCAGTTATTACTCACCTCACAGATGTTTCTATGGTGAAGATCAGGAGTGTTTGGAGTCTATTTACAGGTGAAAACAATAAAATAATTAATCTTTCTTTGTTTTATCATATCACAGGTGCAGCCGTTTCCAAAAGACTATAAAATTATGAACAAAAACGGTGACGGCACTTTTAAAAAAACGAGTCGTTTACGGGAATCTTTTTTTCCTTCAACTTGGTTTCTGCCAAACCCGGTGAGACAAGAATATTCTAGAACTGAAGCCCAAGATACGGCGTCTACGGTCGACGGACATCTGTAAAGCGAGCGCTCCATAATCGACTTAATCTTATTGTTCCCCATTTATGAGCTTCTCCTGAAGTGCCAGCGAAGCAGTCATCGTGCGCACGTGTGCATCTGAACGGTTGACTCATGACTCTCAATATTTTCTCGAGTCTACATGATACTTGGCACCAACCCTGAGCTAAACATCTTAAACTGAGGAGGGTTTTTTATAAATGATCTCCATTGACCCACACACACATTGGCGGACCACCCGCCAACAGTGAAGGCGTTCAGATGACGTGACCTGAGCAAGAAAACCCTCTTGCCAAGAGCCACATCGGGGGATTAGAGGGAAGGCGGGGTGTCGGACACGATGCGGTGATTCGGATCCAACGTTTCATTAATACCTAAAGTGTCGCTGATGTAAAGACGTTGATTCCTCGTGCGGGTTGAAATGCGAGCGCCCTACAAAAGACCGGGAAGAAGCATTCGTTTTTGATTTCCCCTTCATCGTTCCATCGCTTAAACCTTCAGTCTCTCTGCAGTGAAAGTTCTGGCATTGGGTGGAAAACAAAACAAAGAAGCTAAAAATCCACCATACTGGCCGTTTCCGTGGATACCTATATGTTGAGCGGGCGAAGCTGTGGAAATGACGACATGACTTGACATCGATACCGTCCACGATGTCCACGAAAGCCAAGATAAATAATCAAGGGGAATTGGACTTATTTTGAATCCGAGGAGTCACCGAAGGAGCTGGACTCCTCGCGATGATGACAAACCCATCTTTTTTAATTCCCTCTAAAGGGGAATAAGGAAAAGCCACAGCAAAGACTTGGTGAAATGTTATAGGGAGCCACAGACAGAAAAAAAAGAGGTTATTGCTATAGAGACTTTACACTTCATTGAAAAAGTACATGTGCTACCAAGTGTTTACGAGTCCCAGCGAGTGGACTTGTTGGACGTGGGAGTATGTGGTGGGGGGGGGGGGGGCGGCACGGGTACTACAAAAGGAAGCAATCTAATTTAATAAGTGTTTTTGGAAATGAAAAGTGAACTGGCAGCGTCGACTTCCAGGACTGCAGGATGAAAAACGCTCCGAGATTAAAAAGCCAAAGGGGACGTCGGGAATGAAAAGGTGAAGTCGTCGCCGGTTCTTACGATCGGGTCGAATGCGTTGCCTTGACGATCACCTTTCCGTGTTTCCAAGTGAACGCCGTCCAGCTCCCTATAAAACACACGTTTCAGTGCAGAGCCTTCCCCGGAGTCGTCCACGAGCAAGCACAGGAAATACAAAATCCACACAGGAACTGAACCAGTAACCTTCTTGCTGTCAGGTGGTAGCACTGCAACGTGTGTTTAAAAATGTATTTTGTATGAATTTTTGCACCTTTTTTTAGGGTGTTTAACCAACAATAGACATTTGATTATTCATTTTCTTTAACGTTTAATCCCTTATGAGGTTCGTGATATTGTATTTTTTTTTTTTAAATCTGTTGAAGTTTGAACTTTGAGAGTGTTTAAATAAGAGAGAACTGTGATAAAATATGAATGCCTGTCTAAGAAAAGTGTATAAAAGTGGGTTAAGTTAGGCGTTTTACGGCCCTAAAACGTATATTAATATATATAATATATATATATAATAATTGTAAAAAATAAAGCGGATTACTTCACAGATTTTGTGTATTGCGGGGTATTTTCAGATCGTAGCCCCTGCTAGTAAATTGTATTCCTTACTTCTATTCTTGTTTGTAGTTTTCGTACCGTCACATGGAAAAGATGCCTCAGCATTGAGGAGGTGCTTAAGTCATTCATTAAAAAATTCAACCTAACCTGCAGAGAAAAATATAAATTATTACTTAAGATTCACTTTAAAATGAATTTAAATTAAAATAGATCAAGTAGAAACTTTCGGAGGAATGGACAAAACAATATGGAAAAAACAGCAAATGCATATTTTTCATTTCAAGATCAAAATGGTTCAAGATTTAGTGAGAGGCAGCTCCATAATTTCCCTTTTGAAACACAAATGATCTGTGATCCTATTAGCAGACGCATCCCATCATGACTACTGTGATGTGTCTCAAATCACATACTTCTCTTAGTGCACTGGAGGTTAGTATGCATCAGGATAGTGTACATACTAACTAGTAACTCATTCTCCACAGATAGTATGTCTTAAATCAAACTCTGCTGCTACACACTAACAGGAAATGACGCGACAGCTTCTTCTTCTTCTACTATTTAACAATGATTTCCAGCTGCAGGAACACTATCGCCACCTGCTGGCAGCACGTTTTGTTTGGATCAAAAAATATTCGTGAGATGTTTACGCCGGTATCAGCAATGAAGACGTGTCATCCTCCTACTGCTGGCTGAAAATGCACCTGTCAGTATATATTTATATATATATATATATATATATGACGTAATTTTTGTTTAAAACATCACTAAGATGAAGCCGTTTTGGGTAGAAAGTGTCCATCGAACCATACTCAGGTTTGAGTGCTTTTTAGTGACGATTTATTGTGTATGGTGCACGACATTTTGCATACTAAGAATCGAGACGCACTTATGCACTAAAAATACTTAGCTTAAGTTCGCAAGTATGGAATTTGAGACACAGCTCGGGATAAAGACCCTGGAGTTCCAGTACAGTCTTCCCTGGCTATATTGTGGTCCACCTATCGTGGCCTCGCTGTTTCGTGGAGTTGTTTTTGTGTTATCTGCATGTTGTTGTTTTTTTTTTTACAGCGTAAAGTATTGTGTTCTGGGTCCTGATTGGCTAAGTGTTACCAGCCAGTGTTCCTCCTTAATAAGGTGGTATTGTGAGTTGTGGATGCGACGTGGTGCGTGTGCGTCTGTTGTGATTGTGAGGAGGCGAGCGAAGCAGCTGCATGTGTTCGTGTATTCGAGAAGTCTGGTGGTCCTGCTTCCAAAATAAAAAAAAGTCAAGCCAAAAGAAAGAAGTTGTTATTCCTCAGTTTCATAAGACTCAGTTTCATATAAAACTATCCGGACGGCGAGTTACCAACGCCTAGGAATGAGCTAAGTTTGGGATTTTTTTGAAAACCAGCGAGTCTACTCGTACTTTCTGTTCTGACACCAGTAACCCTCGTACTTTCTGTTCTGACACTAGTAACCCTTCTCTTACTTATTAGTATTTGAATGTGTTTTCATTGTCGATTTGTTGTGTTTTTAGATTTTCATTCTTTTCGATATCTCTGGAGCGCTCGCGATATTTACCCGGTGTACTTCCAGTCTGTATCACTTGTTATTCTTTAGACTTCTGCTACAAAAAAGCTTGAAATATTGACTTGTTTTAGTTTTTTTTCCAGAACAACTCCTATTGTTGAGGCTTCAATACAAGATGGACGTTACAGACGAGCAGTATGGAGGTATTTGGATGTTTTTAAGTCGAAGACGAAGACAACTAAACAAACTTTTTTCGCTTATAACTCCAAAAAGAGACAGATTACTTATACAATAATCTCAAAGCTTAGTTGACATGAGGGTGAGTAGACATGAGTGAAGTTTGAATTTTGTCTTAACTATCACTTTAAGGCACAGGCATGTTTAAAAAGTACCGGTTATTCATCATAAATAGTTTCTCCTGACATTAAGTGTCACTTAAAATAGATGACATTAAAATACATTAAGATTAACGATAAACTTGAAAAATACATATAAATCTTTTGATTTGTTGTAGAAAAAGAAAAGATACTTTCGCCCTTTAAAGTCAAATCAGGACACACAAAAATGAATAGTCATCAAATATTCAGGAAAAATGTAGTTGGCATCTGGATGTATATGCTGTAGATGTATAAACCTGACCTCTTGTGCTTCGAGGACATGCATCAGATTGAGTCTCAAATAATTTCCACTAAAAACAAACGGCCGTTGGGTTGATTGACAGCCGAACAGCCGGTGGAGAGGGCAAGAAAAACAAAAAACAAATCTTTAGCTGTTACGAACAAGTCATATGGAATTGGCTTTAAAGCGTGTTAATGAAGGAACCAGAATGTAAAACACAGGCTGGTTTATTCATTAGAGGTTTGTCTTTTTCCAAGAACTCTGCGGATAATTACTTCTACCCCGACGTGAGCGACGCATTTATTTTCATACGGACATTTATTTAATAACCAGAAGATTAAGGGTGATTCAAGGTAAGCTGTATATGGGTTGGCTTTAAGTTATATTGAACAAATAATAAGTTAGAACGTTCCAGTGTTAGTGCGATGTGATGAGAATATTATTTCTGTCCGTGTTTTAATGATATAACAAGTGTAGTTTAAACGTCCAATGAAAATGTGGGCCATCACTTTACTCTTCTACGTTCTGTTTCTTGAATCTAAAGGAGTAAACCTGTTTTTAGAACTGACAATATGGATCGTAAAAGAAACATGATGGGTTAAAAAGCGATATTTGGAACATTTTTAATTAAAAATAGGACCAAAAATAGACGAGCAGGAATGGAAATAATTGTATAGTATATATGGCTGTATCAATACACTAATCTCACGATATGATACAATATATTCAGCTCTCAATACGATATATTTCAATACACTGTATAATTCTTGGAACAAATATAGGGGCGACTAATCTTTAGTGACATCTTGTGATTTTTCCACTTTCTTTACTAAAACTAATAGAACTGAGGACCAAAATACGTCCAGACATCAGCTTTACAGTCGACTGTATCCTCTTGTCCTCAGTTATCGCCGAGATCTCGCAAGATTTTATTCCCCCTCTAGCTGTGGAGGGTGTAATGACTGACATCTAGTGGCTGGGAGTTAAACTGCAACACAAAAATGAACAAACGCTGTTAATATTAGCATTTTAATTTTAAAACCACACATTATTGAAATTTATAAACAATAAAAGAACTATGATAAAAATTTGAGGCAGGATAAAAAAAATCGATACAGTGCTGACAAAAACGTAAATATTTGTTTGTTTTCTCACACCCTTAATAATGTGTGTGTATATATATATATATTCATTAATTCATTGACAACCGACTTATCCCAGGGTCGGGGGCACAGGGAGACTGGAGCCTATCCCAGAGTCATGGGGCGAGAGGCAGGGGACACCCTGGACAGGACACCTGTCGCAGCTAAATATATATATATATATATATATATATATATATATATATACATGAAAAGTTTAGTGTAACGTTTGACAATATTATTTACAATTATTTTAGAATATTTTGGGGGGAGGTTCGAAAAGGCTTTGTTCATTTCAAAATAAAACCACTGGTGTTCAACAAGGTACAGTTTTAGTTCCTTTTTTGTTTTTTGAATGCTTCCACGATGCTATTATGATTCATTCCTCTATTGTGTAAACAACACATAGAGAATCGTTCTTAAAGTTTAACGTCAAAAAGAAATTGGGATAAACCTTGATTATTATATTATTTTTTTATTTGAAGTAGCTTTGACTTGACAGAAAGAAATTTTCTTCAATTCATTTTTTCCTCCAAATAATGGACCACATGATGGTCAGGTTGTAGCGTTACCCGTTTTCTTTCCATTTGAGTTGGTACGTGCTTTCTAGGGTACTCCCTGCTGGTGCATTTAGGTCTCTAAATTGTCCATGAGTGGTTATGTTTCAGGGTGTCCCCTGCCTCACGCCCTGAGCAGCTGGGATAGGCTCCAGTCCACTTCAACCCTGAAGGGAAGTGAACGCAGTAAATTAATAAATCACATTTTTCACTTACTGTTCAGTTATTTCAATATATTATCTCATCTTTGTGGTTCATCTTTGGTCTAAACTTGTTGAAAACTATTGTTTAATCAGTATTTATGCCATCGTCTTTGGCAACTAAATATGGCGTTCCCTTTTTTTTTTTTTGTTATATTATCCATCGCATGCTCGATTGACTTTCCGCCTCCAGATATCGTAAATCCAATCGTCTCTATTTTAAGACTAATGATACCGTGAGTTCGTCTTTAACGATCCCACAAACACACCCATGCTGAAATTCACCCGTAGGCACTCTCTGAAAACATGCCCCCCCAAACACACACACACACACACACACTTTGGTGATGTGGATCTCACGTGTGAACAGAGGTTTCACTCCCTCTGTTTGGGCTTGTATCACACCACATCCCAGAGAGAGATGGTTCAAACATGACCTCATCTGCTCGAACAAAGAGAACCATAGGAGAGGGAGAGCCCAAGGGAGGAGCACAACTGCCTACAGAGTCCCGGGCTTAAAGCCTCTACCAATGTTTAAGAGATTAAGACCTTGGAAGTAAATATGTCTAATTTAGATGGGATGGGAGGAAGGAAGGAAGCAGAAGGGGGTGAGTGGGAGGAAGAAAGGGAAATTCTCAGGAAGGTAGCATGATGTTTTAAATTCTACACATAATCCAAGTCCTATTCCTTCACCCAGTGTTAGAAAGTGTTTGAACACAGTTGTAGACAGAGTTTTTTTTCAATGCTTCTGCTACTGTATACATATATGTGTGTATGTATTTTCAAGTTTAATTGTCATGAAAACGATGTTTTAAAAACAACAAGTGCAATTTAAACGTCCAATAAAAAAGATGTGGACCATACATTTTCTCTTTTATGACATGTCCCTATATTTGAAGGTATAAGTGTGTTTGTGGAACTTAAAATATAGATCATAAAACAAAGTTGACGGGTTGAAAGACAATATTTGTAATATAATAATTGAAAATGGAACAGATTACTAAAAAAAAGATAAACTTCTTACAGTTTAATGTGCTAAAATATATAAATACCTAACCAATTAATACCTTAATCTCACAATACGGTATATTTCGATACACTTCTATCCTCTCTTTAGTTGAATACATAGAACTGAAACAGCTTTAAACTGATCAGCTTCAAAATCTTCTGGAGTATACTGTATCCTCTTGTCCTCAGTCATCGCTGGGAATCTCGTGGGATTCCATTATCGCTACAGCCCCGAAGAGGTTATGACTGCAAGATTAATTGCAACAAAAAAAAATAACCAAACTCTGCAATATTTGGATGTAAATTGTAAAAAAAAATGATTTAGAAAAAATAAAAAACATTTCAAACACACACAATTGAAATGTAATCCATATATGTATGTATATATATATATATAAATATATATATATATATATATATATATATATATATATATATTTAAAACTACCAACGGGGGTTGTCCAAATTTCACAGTTTTATAACATTTTTGACTAACATATGATATTCCACAGGCGATACATCTAATATTTGGTTGTTAAAAACTTCTCTTTGGTATCAGGTTTTTCGTTGTGTGGTCGTCTGTACAATCTTGTATTGATGTTCCCCAGATTCAGTTATGGAAAAAAACCCTCCTTTGAGATCAAACAACAATCTTGGTTATTTGTTCAATCACGAACTAACTGAAGCCGTCGAGAGGACGAAATACAGAAACACACACAACGATGTTGTCTGGTGTTTCGCCAACTGTCCTTAACAAGCCCTGAGATCGACCCGATTAAATCAAACAGAAGATTAATTTTCTTGTTTGTTTCGTACGAGGGTCTGTTTCACCAGAATGGAGCCACTTGGGTGGAAAATCCAGTTGTTCTTTGGATGCCGTGGAGCGGTGAAGATGTTCTGTATTAGCGGCCAAGTGGAGCCGAAAACATGTTTCATATCAGTGGTTTTGAAACGAGTCTGGCAGATGGACGCCCGATGAGTTGTCTACAGCAGTGGAGGGACAGGTCGTTAAAAAACCTGACATGGCCTGATAACTTAACGCTGTGTTTTTAACAGCTTTTGTGTCGAAAGATTCTAAGATAACATTGAAGAATTACTGCCTTATGATGTAACAATAAAAAAAGGGATATATTTAAGGTTTAATCGACAAATATTAGACTAAAAACAAAAAAACTTTTGTTCATTTACTTCATATATATATTTGTATGTATAAAAATGATTATCTTTTATAGGATGCCAAAGATTTTGGGAAAGTTTTTACTTGTACTATTACTATTACTAAGTATTAGTAGTTGTACTCTACTACTAGTTAATATCATTTCTGTTTTATTTTTACTTAAAATGTATTTTTTTTTCCTCATCAAACACAGAAAAAAACAGTGAACAAAACAACGTAAATAGAAAAATGACCGAAAAAGGTCTTCTTTTGTCGTATAAATGTAATATCAACGTTATTTTTGTAGGATTTTTTTCCTGTTTCTTATTTTGTGGGTGAGCATTTAATTCATTTAATAAATTCTAGAAGTTTACATACTTTTATTGTTGGTTTTTCCACCTTGTACTAGTTCTTAGTAAAGGTTTTAATAGATTTTTAGTTGAAATTGAATGATTTCCTTGTCAAATAAAAAATGTGTATTTACCAAAATGTGTGTAACTGGAAGTATTAGTTCCATATTGTCTTGTCTTATGATATTCTTGGAGACTCAACCTATCTTAATAATCTTTATCTTACCTTAAATACTGGCATCCTTATAGACATAACAACATAAATCTACTTTGATTTTAAACTGACCGTCCCAGATTTGGCCTTCACAGCTACATGCTTTTGTTAGTTTGTTTAAATCAGCATTTTACCACTTTTATCATAGTATAATATACATTAAATTATCTTTGTTCACCTTAATGATGTCAGAGCTTTTCTGAAATAAATGAAATATAAAAAAACAGTAACAGAAAAGTGCCTTTTCGGAGCATAAGACCTTAAAAGTTCAGGGCAAATGTACTCAATAAAAATCCAATGCATCGCCATAAAGCTCAAAGGAAGCATGTTTTTAACTATAAGCATAAAAGGCTATGACGTCCTGTTCCATCTGCTGTCTTTTACATACCATACTTCGCTTTTATATGAGGTGCTATACCATTCGACAAGTGTTTATTCTCAACGTCGCCCAATTGATGGATGTTTTGGTTCCGTATCGGCCGAACATGGCGACTGGCACATGCTTGTGCTAATCTAAATCACCTGAAAGTTTACAATGACGATTATTAAAACCTCATAAAAAAACAGGCCCCGGTCGCAGATGTGTAGTTAGTACCTCATATTTCAAAATCCTCTCTCTCCCCACGACGCAGCTCCAGGTTGTGTTATACATAATATGGGAGAATTTGAGGACAAACCTTGTTTCACCCCGTACTCTGGAACAAAACAAAACTGGGGCGGCGATGAAAAAACAAGGGCTGTGGTTGCAGGTCCGGGAGGTAAAAAAAAGTGGAGATGTGTTTATAGACAAAAGGAAAAAAAAAAGGGCACAAGAGTGAGTCTAACTTGGCAGGTGGGCAGTTTTAAGTTCCGTCTCAAAGTTTGGGCGGTCGAGTCGCAATCAAAGATATGAACGTTTTGAGTAAAGAAAAAAATTCTGAGTGGATTGCTGCTTTTATCAAGTGGAAAACAGGCTGAGTTTAATGAGATCTGCATGCTTTTCTAATGAGACGGTGTTGCTTTTGGTGAGGCTTATGGGACCAATGATGATCATGTCAGATTTGTTCCATTTTACTTTGATTAAATTTTCCGTCATCTGGGTACATTTATTCAGCAGACCGTGGAGCGCTCGTTGCTCCGATGATGGATTAAGCAGAATGTCGAAGGAGAATTCAAATGAAATATTTGAAGCACATATTGATATCAAAAGTGTTTTTCGTATCCTTTGATTGAATATGTAACTTTTTTTAGCATATGCCTGATCACATGTTTTTGTTTATTTGTTGTTTGTTCACATCTTATTAACATCAATTTTAATCAGCCCTAATGATTTTAAAAGTCATTCTCAGCTCATCGAGACCACACTTGAATATGAAAGTTTATTTATATGTACACAAATATGTTGGGACTATTAAACCAGTTGACCCTTATCCTGCACCTCATCCCATTTCTGGCCCCCATAACGTTTTGATAAACACAAATCACAATAAATCAGGGTCAACCTTCTTTTCTTCTTGGGAAAAGGATGCGGAACATACAGATCAGAACCACCAAAGTGAGCAACAAACTATTTTAAACTCAGCACTGGCTCTTCCCAGGGCTGTGTGCTGAGCCCCATCCTGTTTACCCGACTCTTGTACGACGGCTTTGTTAGAAACCTGAGCTGCCATATTGTGAAAATTGAATATACTACAGTAGTGGTTTTGAAATGGACTAAGGAGTAGTGATGGTCTGATGAAGCTTCATGAAACAGTGTCATTATTTTCAGAGTCCACTAGTTGGCGTATCCGCACTATTTTCCTTTGTTTTAAACAGCTATTCAAATGAAACATCATTTTTTAAACTGATGGCGCCACCTATAGACCTCTGAACAACCTGACACTGTTTCATGATGCTTCATCAGCAGATCACTGCTAAGGAGATGGTTTTAGGGTAAAAAATACGTTTTTTGTTTATAACAAATGTTAAGCTGGTTAACCCTTGTGTTATCTCTGGTTTAAAGTGGCCAGAAAACAAATCTGTTTGAGGTATCCTTTTTGTTGCCACTGGGTTCAGACGAATGTCCCCCAACACTGTATATGTATTTGTGGAAGCCAGGTAGGTCGTTCACCTTGACCCAGAGACAACACAAGGGATACCTCAAACACATTTGTTTAATAACCCAAAGGTTGAAAAAAATACCTGAAATTTAATTTAATTTATGTTTTGTATTTTTGTTATGCTGCATTTTGTTGGGCATCAAATACTCATTCCAATCTGAGGAATTGGATAAACAAAAAAAAGAGAAGGTTTTTGAGGCAAAAGTTTAAGCGATAAACCAAAATGTCACCAAGGTTATTAAAAAAATAACCAAAGTTGATGACAATGAACTCAATAATGAACTGTACCTTATTTAAAATGACATTTTAACACGTAATTTTGCACCATAACAAAAGAGGATTTGTAATTGTGCATTGGGAATCCCCATGTATTTTATTTTAATTGTTTTTTTTCTTGAAGGGATTCATTTTAAAATTGTTCTTTAAAAAGTTCTGAGTAACGTCTTCGTTTGAATCATGTTATTCTCTGTATCTGTCTTTCTATACACTCGTAGCAGAGCACATTACACGCTAGTCAACATGAATAAGAAATGACAGAAGACAAGTTTGGAAGCCTTTAATTTCAGAATTCCCCCAAACAATGTTGTGAGGGAGACAGTTGCTGTCTCGGTCACTTTTAAGTTTGGGGTTTAGAAAACTTTCTGATCCAAGACATGTCTTCAAGCCAGCACACGTGTCTTGGTTTAGGACAGAATACAGTGGAAATGGACATTTGAACGGTAGCGCATACTGGAGCGAGTCCAAATGCTAAATGGAGCACGCAGCTTAATTGTTTTTGCTTGTTTCCTGAATCTTTGCCATAATCCTTGAAGGGCTGAGAAGGAATCTGGGGACTCGTTGCATACCTTGACTAAGTCACAGCATGCTCAATATAAATGTGTGAATGTTGTGGGTGATGTAAACTCCAGTAATTAAACTTCAGGAAACCTGAGTCAGGCTAAAAAAAAACAAAAAACTTTAGTACAATCTTGTTCTTGCAATCTAGCTGGAATGATGAATAAAATGCTGTGAAGAAAACATTCTGTCCTGTGGAACAAGGAGGTCATCAAGGGATCATAGAAGCTGGATTTTTAAGGTAACAGAGCCAGATCAGGATGATAAGGCCTTTGGCAGTTGCAGTAATTAGATTGTTTCTTATGTTTTCATTTATTACAGATTTATTCCAGTTATGCTGCCAGTGATGAAAGTACTAGAAGACCAGATCAGGTCATTTGTAGTTTATAGTGAGAACATCTCTGTTGATGCTTATTTGATCCTTCAAGTCCCTGTTTAGTATTATTTACTTCTCAGAAAGCAATTTCCCTTTTTTTTATTCTCAAAAACACAACCAAAGAAACATCGATTAGATTCAAACCTGGATGGTTTGGACACCTCAACATTTTGACAAGATGTGAGACAAAGACTGTGGTTAATATAAGTTTAAAAATTAGGAATACCACCAAAATGTATATGGATGTGTTGAATGACAAGATGAAGACGGACGAATCAAGTTGGTCAGGATGCTGAAGGCTGACTGGCTTTGGCAACCGCAAAAGGGAAATGTCGGGGGGGAACTGAAGACATGCAGATCAAATAGAAGTGGAAAAAGACTTGACAAATAAAGCAAGTAGAAACAGGAAGTAAAACAAGGTTTGGCTAACCTAAATAAAATAGCGAGACAAAAATTCACAATGTTCACACAAACGTGTAAAACATATGTGCCTGATGATAAAGTTGAGTCAGTACTTGGGTGACTAAGGCCAGTCCATCAAACTGAGCCTGAGAAACCTGGGTGTTGTACTTGACAAAGACTTGTCTCTGATACAACACTGCAAAAAACTTTCCTTCAACTGGGAAAATCTCCTAATTTAGGAAAATGTTGTCACAACATGATCTGGAGCTTGTTATTTATGCTTTGTGCTTTCTCGTTTGGACTATTTTTTGTTTTCATGTCTTAACAAGAACGATCTGTCTCGCTCGTTCTTACTTTCAGATCTATTCATGGTCAGACCTTCCATCAGTGATCTGATCCAGACTTAAACCCCAGCTCGGGCTCTGAGGTCTGTGGATCAGAATCTACTGATGGTTCCTTGCACATGGTTCAGGACCAGAGGAGAGAAATCCTTCCAGACTGTTGCTCCTAAGCTTTGCAACGATCTTTCTCTGTGTTTGATGATCTACTGACTCCTGCTTTGTTTTTTCATATGTTGTCATTAAGAGTTTTTAAATGTGTATGTATTTTTAACTGTGTATTGCTTTTGATTGCTCAAACACTTTGTAACCCTGACCTAGAAAGGCGCTTTACAAAGTAGTTCGATATACAGCTATAAAAGGTCTGATAATCCAAAAGTCTTATGATAGAAGACAAGTTTACGACTGGAGTTCAGGTAGACGTCAGGTTCACGACCCAAAACTTTGTTGAGTGCATGACGCCGAACCTTCTCCAGAGTTCTGGAGCATTCATAAACCGATTCGCTCAGAGACATAGGAAGGAATGAGAAAACGACACCTAAGAAAACATTCCACGTGGGGACCCTGCTCATGCTCTGGCCGGTGTCCTCGGCATTCCCCACATGTCCGATGAAGTCGTACGAGCGCATTAGCGTTCTACTGACATGGGAAGGTAACTGGACACGAGGGAATGCCTGTGGAGCAGTAACTGGAGACAGTAAGCATTTCTTTCCAAGAAGGCTTCTGCCAGAGATGGGACCATATATTAGTCAAGGATCCAAGGGGGGAGCCATGGGGCTCAGGCACGATGCATAATGTAAATAGATATATACAGAAACATAAAATATACAGATGATAATTGATTACTCTAAATTATGAGTGTGAGTTTGTGCCTTTCAACCTGTTCACGTTGTCCAAAGGAGCCCTGGAACCCTAGTGAATACGTTGAAGGAAATTGGTGGTTTATCCGTAAGGGTTATCTTTTAAATAACCTAGCTGATCTTGGGTTGAAACATTCGCACAGGTAGAGAAGATTCAATGGAATATATTTTTATTCCTGAACCAAATCAGTCTTTTTCCTTGCGGGATGCTGGAAAGCTAAGCAGTTTGTTGCTCTTGAAAACTAATTTCTATATCCTCGCTTTTTTTTTTTGTTTCGTTTTTTTTGGCGTTTGCTTCTGGAAACTCGTCCAGGAAGCGTTAGGGAGTTCCCTAAACGAGTTAAAAAAAATTATCAGGTTCCTGATAAGGATGGAAACTCCTAATCCCTCCAGGTACTCCTGGGGCCGTTGCCAGTTGGGAATCTTGTGGTGGTTGGACGATAAGGTAAGGCTTCCGAAGTTGTGTATTTGTAACTGGAGCTGGCAGATGTATGTGCAGATGTTGAAGTAGGATGCGCCTGTGATTCTTATTTGGCCCCCATGTTGTCAAATGTTCTACCGAGTGGGTGATTAACTCGGACTCACGCGATGTTCTGTCAGCGCTGCAGTATATGCCTAACCTTACGTGCCCTGTAAGCGCATCACATTTTCCTCCAACGTTCGGACCACAATGGAATAACTTTTCCCTAGCATATGATGGGATGCACTCCCAAAATTCCTGTGTGGTGAAGTTTGAGAGACAGCTTGCGCTGGATTTCAGACAGCTCTTGAGCCGATGCCGAGGGGCCATGGTCCCAGGGCCCCACTTGTGACAGCTTTCTCATCAATCATTTCTACATATTCTTCAGTTTAATATGCTGTGTGATTTCTTTTTTTTTCTTTTGTACTTCACAAGTTGTTTTTGTGCTGAAAGGCTAAAGTTGGCCCATTCTGGTGATGATATCCCAAGAGTCGGTGAACTATCAGAGGGGGAAATATTGACTTAAATGTTATACCTTGTGTTATCTCAGGGTCAAGGCAACCCAAAGGACCGGAAAACAAATGTGTTTGTGGTATATCTTGTGTTGTCTCTGGGTCAAGGTGAACTCCCTCCACCATTTGTATTTGGGAACACACATTAGTTTTCGGGCCTTAGGGTGACGTTGACCCTGAGATAACACAAGGGTTAAGGGTACTTGTTGACTGATATATTTTAGGTAGATAGGTAGGTAGGTAGATAGGCAGGTAGGTAGGTAGGTAGGTAGGTAGGTAGGTAGGTAGGTAGGTAGGTAGGTAGGTAGGTAGGTAGGTAGGTAGGCAGGTAGGTAGGCAGGTAGGTAGGTAGGTAGGTAGGTAGGCAGGTAGGTAGGCAGGTAGGTAGGTAGGTAGGTAGGTAGGTAGGTAGGTAGTCAAGCAGGCAGGCAGGCAGTAGTCTTGGTCTTTATCTTCGTCCAAAAAGACACTTCAAAACATCCAAATACCTCCATACTGCTCTTCTGTAACGTCCCTCTTGTAATTAAGCCTCGAAATATGGACTTTCCTGGAGAAACTATAACAAGCCTATATTTTAAGATCAGTTGTAGCATACTTTTAAATATAACAAGCGAGTATTCTGGGTAAATATCGCTTCCAATGTACAGAAGACTGTGTGCGATCTGGAAATAATTTAGTTACTATACTAAATCCTTACTTTATATCCATGTATTCAGGCCCTTTTCTGACAAAACATACGACAACATCTAAAAACCTCCAGAATAGGTAGTGAACAATGCTACTTACTTTATGTATACAATCGGGATATAAATCAGAACTTGTCCAATTGAACTAGTAGACCTTAAAATGGGAAACCACAAGCTGATATTTCGTAGTATTGTGTATGACTTCAAGAAATCACAGGTGGACTAAACTTGTTGACAAATACTCAAACATTACGCAGCCTCACTTGGCGTACTTTATTTTCCATCAACTTCTGACCTTCCCTCCTTTTGGACTCGGGAGAGTCTGGTGTTAACATAAGTATTGCGCTCTAACTACAGATGGGATTGATTTTTAAAATCTCAAACATTGGAAGACGCATGACCTTGGATTCCCTCACAATAACAACTGAGCAAAAATAAAAAATCAGAGTTTTCCCTCCGATTGACCTCACATGTCAGAGATGCCTGACATCCACGTGGGATTTCTTCTATTGTGAAAGGAGGTTTCTGATCAAGACTTGCCGGGTTTCGATAAAGGTGGTTCCCCACCCAAAAGTTTCCATAGTGATGGAGCTGACTAATAAAAATAGCTCTGGCTTTTGTTTGCACAGAAAATTCTATTTTACCCATCGGTATTCAGTACAGATTGATGTAACAGGATATAAATATTTAAACAAACAAATGAAAAAAAGAGGGGAAAGGGTCACATCAGTATACTCAATTTCATAAAATAAATACATCTTAAACTAGTGTAAAATTGTATTAGAATTTTAAACAACAACACAAATGTAATAGTGAATAAATTAAACAAATGAATTCAACACTAAACTTGAAGCAATAAGTAAAAATAATTGGTGTTTATTTAATAGCATAGTACAAAAAAGAATGTGGCATTATTGCCTATTATCTGAGTGGCTAGCAAATCATCGAATAGTTTTTTTTTACAAAAATAATTTATCTTGTTTTGATTATAACTAACTGAGAGGTGTTTTATTTTGAAATAGAGACTGGATTCAAGGTGAAATCAAGCATGTATACATTTTGATGAGATGCATTTTTACATGTACTTAATGTTTGTTTTTTGCCGGACAAATGATGTTATTTTGGCCGTTTTTCTCTGAAGGCGGGTCTTTGAAAATAAAGACAACAATAAACGGGCATGTGGTGCCAAAAATCTTGAGGGACCCTTTCTTGAAAAGCTAGGTTAACAAGATCAACTATCACATTGTCACTTATTAAAACCTATCAATGGGAAAGTTCACCCAAAATTATAATTTCACTCATTTTCTACTCACCATCATGGCGACCATATGACGCTAAACCTAGCCCACTTTTCTTTTTTTTTTCTTGTTCAAAAAGAAACTTAAAACCACCAAAATACTTCCATACTGCTCGTCTGTAACTTCCATATTGTATTGATGCCTCAACAAGAGAAATTGTTCGAAAAATAATTGAACAAATCTATATTTTAAGCGTGTTGGTAGTAGATGCTAACAAGCTAACATGCTACACAGACAGGAAACAATCTCGTCTCTGTAAATGAAAAACGAAAAACAAATATGTTTGAGGTATCCCTTGTGTTGTCGCTGGGTCAAGGTGACCCGAAGGCCGAGAACAAATGTGTTTCAGGTATCCCTTCTGTTGTCGCTGGGTCATGGTGAACGACCTCCATGGCCTCCAGAAATACATATACAGTATTGGAGGTTGTTCACCTTGAACCAGAGACATTTCTTTCTGGCCTTCGGGTCACCTTGACCCAGAGCTAAGTGTTAAACAAGGGTTAAATCATGAGTTGAATTAAGCGTGTTGGTAGTAGATGCTAACAAGCTAACATGCTACACAGACAGGAAAGAATCTCGTCTCTGTAAACAGTGACCACTCACTACATTTTTGCCTATAACCCCCTAAAAGATAGAGGTACCATCCCTTAGTGGAGGGTTAGTAGAAAATGAGTGAAGTTGGAATTTAAAAGGTAGTTTAAAACAATTCTGTGAAGTGACAATTTCATGGCTTTTGGAGCTTCTCCCACATACCCATTAAATGTTGTCTTTAGTCTAACAAAGAAAAACATTGGAATTAATGGTGAATTATTACCTGTATCTGTGAATGATTTGACTTCAAAGAAAAAAGAGAACGTTTTTTCTTTCACCTTTCAACCATTCTTCAACTGGAGACCATGTAAGTCGCCGTCAGTGAAGTGAAAAAGAAAGATTAACACGAAACTGTAAAACATAAAAATGAAATAACAGTGATTCAATGTAAGAACATCTTGCACAAAACATTACAAGTTGTCAAACATTTACAAAAAAAACGGGAAAGATTGAATAAACGAAGACACAAACCTCAAGTCAAAGCATGACATGATTGATTTCTAATTCCATGCTGACTCTGAAGTCAGAAGTGCAGGTTTGATTATTGCCAGAGACGGTCCAGGAATCCTGCGGCCAAAGTTCTTCATGTACTGAAAGCATGTAAGCGATTAATCTCTACACATGCTGTGCAGGTTCACAAGACTTCTCATGAGACGTCCAACCGGCAGTTGCAGAAAAATGGAGGCAGCAGGAGAATTCAGATGGATCGTCTATACTCTGGTAATGAAACGACGACGCAGTAAATGTCAGGATTCACCTATAAAAGTCAAGGAGACAAATAAAAGTTGGAGGCGAAGCTCAACAAATATCCCTTTTCCCTCCGACTCTGTAGCCTTTTTCCCCGTCTCATGTGACGGAGGGATATTTCACGGCGACGCGGGACTGTCTCCGGTGTCATAAAAGGATGAGCATCGAGTTAATATCAAGACCAACAAAAATAAAGTTTCCTGCTTCTTATGCTTCCTGGCTGGAGGAGCAGGCGGTGATTTTGTGGTAGCGTGCGCTCATAAATGAAAACCTTTTAAAGTCAGAGGAAGATAATATTGATGGCCTGCGACGTGTTTGAATGTCGGAAACTTAACTTAGAATGTTAATACTCTTTAAACTGACTACATAACTACAAAACCTGAATATCTATATCTATATTATTTATTTTATTTTGTTCTTCAGTATAATCTGTTTTGGTTTTATTTTATTTTTTAGCAGCAACTGGTTCATAATGGTTACTTCTTCATTAAGCAATATGAAAAAATGTTTAAGTGTATAAATGTATCTACCTTATTACTTTCCTTTCATTTACGTTTTCTTCTCTCCTTTTTTTCGTGTTGGTATGTGATTTTACCACATCAGTACTCTTTTTATTTTTGCTTTTTCACATATTTGTGGTGTGGTTCTTTTTTGTCACTTTCTTTTTTTGGTATTATAACTATATGAACCAAATAATAACTTAAATTATCATTATTGTTATTATTATTATTACTATTATTATTACCACCTTGTTGCTGTTTTGGGTTATTCATGTTATTAGGTAAAGCTGAATTATTTCAGTCAAAATCATGTGAAAATATTAAGAATAATAGTACCAGACCTTGCAAGTATTGTAAAAGCAAAACTTTGTTTTGCAATGAAATGAAAAAAGCAAGTCAATCACAAAACTTAAAAAGTCTGAAACAAGTAAATATAATTTACATTAAAAGAACTTGAGTTTTTCTTTAAATGTAATTACTTATTATTATTATTATTATTATTACTTATATTAATAATATGTTATTATAGTGGACCCTGTTGTTGCTATTTTTGAGTAGTCATGTCATTTGAAAACACTGTCGTTTGAAAAAACAATTATTTACGGTAACCCTTGTGTTATTTCAGGGTCAATGTGACCCGGAGGCCTGAAAACAATATATGTTTGAGGTATCCCTTCTGTCGTTTTTGGGTCAAGATGATCAACCTCCCTGGCCTCCAGAAATACATATGCAGTGGTGGAAGTCGTTCACCTTGATCCAGAGACATTTATTTTCTGGCCTTGGGTCACCTTGACCCTGAGATAAGGGTTGAACAAGAGTTAGATTATGAGTTGCTCCACTCTCATAGGGACAGATATGCTGTATGGTCAAATAAAACAATATAATGTTGATAATGTTTCGTAAAATGCAATCCGTTCAACTGCGAAACACATTGACTTTCATGCATCTTTTTTGATATGCGGTTACAAAAAAAGCGTTAAATTTACATGGTTCTAAGGTCTTTAGAAACGGCTCAATGGTTTGATCTTTTGCACAACAAATATTCAGATTTGACAAGAGTCTATTCAACTACCTCAACAATGTGAGCCCAGAACACAAGAACAAAAGTCTCTCTCTGGCTCTGAGTGGACATAGATTAAAAAAATTGAGTTCATTTTCCCAAAATATTTACTTCATTTTAGGAATAATATGTTTGTGGAAAAGGATATTCATCCTCTTCGAAAACTAAGCTTTTGATTGAAATTAGGAAATTAAACTCATTTCAACTTCTTCTCAGATATTTTCCTCTCCAGTGAAAAAGGCAAGAAAGTGGTCAAGAAAATAAATTGACCCTCTTGAAAACCATTACATTTTCCTCTCGTGAATTTTGATTTTGTGGCAACGCTGTAAGCCACATGTGTCATCACCTGCCAAGCAGAACCCAAGTGTTATTTTAGTCTTCTCACTTGTGTCCAAAAGAGGGTTATTTAAGGAATCAAAATAAAGATCCAAATGGTGAGTCCGGGCCAGAAGTCGTCTGACTCATCTGCAATATTGCAAACTCAGCTGCTCGTGCCTGCATGTGTTTAAACAAGGTATAAACTGTTTCATTAACATCTCAATTATTTACTTAATGATTCTAAATGGCATTAGTTTAAAGTCCAGAGTTCTTAAAACAACTTACAAACATGTTCTTAGCTCGATGCATCGCAGTCTTGTGAAACAGATTCTTGTTATTTATGTTGTCGGATTTAAATTGAAGCTGCTAAACAAAGCAAAACCTGTTTACTACTATAACAACTATTCATTAACTTTAACTTCCATTTGGAAAAAGCGCAAAAAAAAGCAACTGTTACATTGTTATTACCCATGATAATGTTTCAATATCAAAATTTATTTTTCTAGTAAATTGTGGGATTTTATATACGTTTTTATTTAAATGTAAAATATTGTAAATAAGTATTTTTTTGGCTGTCAAGTAAAAAGAAGAAACAAGTATTTATAATATACAGTAAATACACTGTCATTTTACTTTGATTTGTTTTTTTTTATTGCGGTGAAGTGAAAAAAATTAGTTAATCACAAAACACGAAAAAAAGTCCCAAACAAGTAAATATAATTAACAATAACTAATTATTTTTTCTTTCTGAATTGATTTTGTGGATCAGAAATTAATGCATAGAAAAAGAACAAATAAAATGAAAAAGTGAAACAAAATTGTCAACTTAATTAATTTGTTTTATTGCTTGTTCCCTTCTCCAGGTTGCATAAGGGTTGGAGCTTTTCCCAGCTACTCGGGGCAAGGGCGAGAGAAGGTCGTATAGGAAAAAATCCAGTCAGGCACACATACAGAAAATGTTTGGATTAACTATAACCTATGTATGTTGTAGGACTGTGGGAGAAAACTGGAGTGCCCAGAGTAAACACATGTAACAAGAAGGAGCTGTCTTGCCTGCAGTTAATACTAAACTCTGCAGCAAGAATTCTGACCCGCTCTAGTAGAAGAACTCACATTTCTCCAATCCTTAAAACTCTTCACTGGCTGCCAGTTTATTTCAGGATCAACTTTAAAATTCTGGTTCTTACTTTCAGATCTATTCATGGTCAGACCTTCCATCAGTGATCTGATCCAGACTTACACCCCAGCTCGGGCTCTGAGGTCTGTGGATCAGAATCTACTGATGGTTCCTGAACACGGTTCCGGACCAGAGGAGAGAAATCCTTCCAGACTGTTGCTCCTAAGCTTTGGATCTTCCTCTGTGTTTTATGGATCTACTGATTCCTTCAAGAAAGCACCCCCAGTGTAGGACGGAGCGTTATAGAAGGTCCTTCATCCCAACTGGTGTCAGGATATTTAACTCTCTACTTTAAATAACCTGATGCTAATCCGTAGTGTGTTTTTCTTCTCGTGTGCTTTTTATTTTATTTTTTTCCATTTTTTATTTCTATTTTATTTTATTTTTATTCTATTTTATTTTGTTAATAGTGTCAAATCTCTAATTTTGTAAATAATTTGTATATTCTAAGATCGTTTTTATTTTGTATTATCTCTTTTATTATTTCTTTTTTCCTTGCACTTTATTTTTTTCAACTGCGCTGTTGTGAAAGTGTGTTTCCCCTCTGGGGATGAATAAAGCTTTTCTATTCTATTCTATTCATCTTAAGACATTTTTTCCCTGATTTTCTGAGAGTCCTGTGTTTGTCGCTATGTTGTCTTGACCTTTTAGAATTTTTTATAACTTTGTATTGCTTTTGATTGTTCAAGCGCTTTGTGACCCTGGTCTAGAAAGGCACTTTACAAATAACTATTACTTACTTACTCTGAATGGTATGTCCATACTATACAGTCGTCATCCATTTTGATATTTATGATGAGACCTGGTGGACGAGGAAGCTGCTTTCGAACTCTTCCCATGTCCTTCTGGGACTCTGGTAAAGATGTCAAGCAGGGGGGAAAAAAAAGGAAAATAATGGTCTTTTTTTTCTGTAACAGAGGCTACTTTTTAACCTCCTCACGGAATATAGTGGAATCACAAGTTGAGTCAACAACATGATGTGGCCATAAAAAGTGAAACCACAGTGGTGGGAGAGTACTAACACAGTGGCACTCCGTGCTCTTAGCCCAATTATTTACATCTGAACAGTATATCACGAGGCTCTGCTGTCACCACCCAGCACTTATCTCAACTGTTTAGTGATTCCAACATCATCTGCGATCCATCTCTGGCTTCCTTCTTTTTTTCATATTCGTCGCTTAATGATATGTACGCCATCATCATCATCCGAACACTGTTCTCCGGGAGGGCGGCTCGAACGCACAGCTGGAAGCTGTTTCTTCTCCCGTCTTATGGACAGCTGGGGTCACTCTGTGGTCTGCAGAGATAGTCCAGATTTCCACTTGGAAAAAAATAAAATAATGTAAATACATGACATGCGAGGAGAAATGGCTCTCGCACAAATGCTTTACACATTTCAGATGATACCGTGTCAACGAAGCGCTGTCAGATGGGGAACATTAAGTCAGCAAATGAGCACAGCTTCCACTCCTTTGTGACTTTAAGGCTGATCACATCCCTTCTTTTTCCTCACTTGTGTTGAACATGGGTAACGCTGACCTCTTAAAAGACAGTACAGTAGAGAGATGTTTCTAAATGGATGGTTTAGAGCAGGGCCAACCTTTTGTTCTTGATGGTAATGACTAGGAAATATAATAAAAATAAAACCAAAATACATAGTTTTGAATTTACCAGAGGTTAATGTAGTACTAAACTGTTTTTGCTAGAGACCTACCAACTGTATGCTTCAGGGAGGAAGGAAGGAAGGAAGGAAGGAAGGAAGGAAGGAAGGAAGGAAGGAAGGAAGGAAGGAAGGAAGGAAGGAAGGAAGGAAGGAAGGAAGGAAGGAAGGAAGAAAGGAAGGAAGGAAGGAAGGAAGGAAGGAAGGAAGGAAGGAAGGAAGGAAGGAAGGAAGGAAGGAAGGAAGGAAGGAAGGAAGGAAGGAAGGAAGGAAGGAAGGAAGGAAGGAAGAAGGCAGGTGAATACAAGTATATTTAATGTCAGGACCAACAAAAAAAAAGGATAATTTAGATCTTTAAAAAGTCTACTTTCTACACTGGAAGTGCTCGTCATATTTACCTGGAGTACTTCCTGTCTGTGTTGCATGTTAGCCTTTTAGCTTCTGCTAAAAACAAACTTTTTCTCTAACTATTCCCCAATTGGACGAAGTTGAAGACGAAGACAACTGAGCTCCAGTCGCTACACTAAAATGGAGAAACATTTTTGTCTTTAACTCTAAAGAGGAACCAAATAATCTTCTTGAATTTCTCTCCATTTCGGATCACTTTGTTCCTTTTACATGTACCTTATGTTCTTAAGGAAATGTATAAGCTACATTGAATTATTAATTCGCCCTAATCCACTTTTATCTATATGTGTAGCTAATGTTAAAGTTGATGAATCATTGAAAAAACTGGCAGAGTTTAATACTTCTACAGTTTGATTCTCGAGCATCAGAATTATTGTTCTTCTTCGTTGGTTTGTTTGTTTTAACGGCTTTTACTGTAATTCTGTAATTTTGTTCCCAACGTTTCCTACTTCTGTAGTAAATGTGGTTGTAATGAGTCATCCCCTTTCAAAAATATTTACATTATTTTATTTATAACTTCCCAGATCAACGAACCCAACCATGCCTGAACGCCCTTTATTCAATACATGAGTCACCCGTCGTGAGCGTCATGATTATCAGGTTTTAATTTAGTGAAAAGATGCTGTCTGTTGTTTTTGTGTATCTCCTTTGCTTGTGTGCGTGTCAGGGTGGTGTTTGCTTGGCAACGTATCCTGGGTGTTTCCCAATAGGTGGGTGGATGTCTACGTGCGTTAGACTTTACTATGTATATCCATTATGATGCCTCGCATTGTCCCAAAAAAACCTTGAGTCAAGATTGAGTGCTTTCTTTATTCGGGTATACATTGGCGTGGTCGGGGCTGGTTGTCGAACAAAGGAGAAAACACTAATACACACTTGAGTAACCTTATTTGGCAGGTATTCATTATTATTTGGATTATTATATTTTCAAGCTTCGAGGCGTCTGTCGGGTTGAATTAAGGCTTGTTTTCAAACAACTGTCGTGACGAATCTTTCCCTTGACGCAAAGAGAAGACTTGTCATTGCTGACGTCAGGAAAAAAGTCCCCAGCAGGCTGAGGAGTCATAACGTAGGAGTTTCTTTCTTCCTGTCTTTCGACAACACAAATCTAATTTCCTGTACCTGCGGGCTAGAATTAGCTCGAGAGCTGCGGCGACAGATCCACGGGACGTTTACTGTAAAAGAATCAGTTTTTTGAATCATCACTTTGTTCCTCTAAGAATGTGTTTTGTTTTAGTTGTGTTGTGTTTCCTAATTCCTAGTTAAGTGTTTAAGCTATTCGTTGCAATTACTGTGTCATTTGCGGGTATTTTATTTGTTGACACGTTTAATAGTTTTAATTAGGGAACAGGAATTCTGCTGTTCTTTTCCGATGGTTAGTTGTCGTGTTAAGTGATGTTATGTTGTGTTAACAAATTGATGCTTACATGTCATCATTTGCTTTTATATTATGTTTAAATAGATTTTAAAAAGTTATCCACAAACTATGGCCCGCATTTTTATATGTGTGACCACCCATTTTTATTGGGTAATCGATTTTTTAGAGTAGATACAATTGGTTTTGTTAATAAATTCTACACTGATCTTCATTGTTTACTTTCTAATAAGGTCTGGTTTGAAAGATACAGTATATTCATTTTAGGGCCTCATTGATTTTTTCTGTAAAGATGGTTTTGGTTATTAACTTTATGTATTATTTGGTTGGAACAAGAAAAAGTTTGGAAAAACCCTTATTTAAAGGGTTTCCTTTCCGTCGTATTTCCTGACTTGATACATTTTTTCACTATTTAACTTTTAAAAGTCCATTTAAATGTGAATAAGGTCATACTTCAGTGTTTCCAACTGTTTACTTGTTGTTTTTCTGGAGCAATTTGCTTTTGTAAACAAGTATTTGTTTTTTTAGTTTTTTGTGTGTGTATTTTAATTCCTTCGCTAAACTCTTTCAGTCACCACTGTACAAGATCAAATCCCCAAATTCCAGGTTGTTTTCGTGAGACAGCGAATTCCAGAACATTCTCCTCAATTCCCCTCCGAACAATCCTAAAACGACGCTCGTGTCGAGTCTGGTAGTTAAACATGAGATCATGCTGCAGCTGAAGTGAGCGATGACTTTGTTTGATTAATACTGTTTTTCAATGATCAATTTCTGTTATTTGAAGCATTTTTGTTCTCAAGTTTGCCTGATGTTATTCGTATTCTTTGACTCTCGTGACTCCAGCAGGATCAGATTTTCTCACTTTAAATTGTTTCTTATGGCAAAATGGTTTGAAACTTTTGTATTTCTGGTACCAATTAAATTAAAGTCGCATGTTGTCGTGACCAAAGATTTTGGTGTTGTATATTAATGCTTTTTATTTGTCTTTTGTCATTTGTTGTGTCTAAGTTCACATTGATCTGATCATGGTTTTGTTTGATTTAGTCATTACCAATTGTGTTTAGGGGTTTTGTTGTTTTTTTTGTTGATATGTTTTGTGATTTAATGTTGATTATTTGGTTGCACGGTGGCGCAGTGGTTAGCATTTGAAAGGTTGCCGGTTCGCTTCCAGGTTGACAGGGAGCCCACTTGTACCCTGTCTTTGAATTTGTATCCCATGTTGCATGGGTTTACTCCGGGCACTCGGGTTTCCATAAAAATACAGAGGTAGACTGGGAACTTGGGGAAAATATTCATAGGTACAAGTGTATGTGTGAATGGTTGCGTGTCTTTGTGTGTCCCCGGCCTTCCTTCCCATGAAACTGGGTCCCTCGTCATCCCCATAAGGGATTAAGCAGCAGGGAAAATAAATAAACACATTTTTCCCAGAAAAAATAGGCCATTATGTCGCAGATTGTGACTGAGAAGCTTTAGAACTTTTGTTATCTGTGGGTCAAGGTGACCCAGTGGCCCCGAAAAGTGAACATCTTTGAGGTAACCCCTGTGTTGCTTCCGGGTCAAGGTGAACGACCTCCCTGCCTTCCATAATACATATGCAGCGGTGGAGGCCGAGAGGCAACACAAGGGATACCTCAAACACATTTTCGGGGGAATCGGGGTCACCTTGACCTTGAGATAACACAAGGGTTAAGATTTGTGTTTACTTTACAAGTATGATTTAATCTCTGTGACTGTAACACACATTAGGAGCTTTAGATATTAGAGTGTAAATATGAATAAGTACATCAGGTTCTTAATGGAAGCTTTGAATTCTAAGTATACACAATCCTTCTACTACAATAGATGTAACACTTTTTCGGTAAACATGCAAAGAAGTGGACTTTGCCCTGGACATTGAAATGCACAACTCAGGGAAAGCAAGCCCTGGAAATGCTTTGTGACATCTTATGAACTAGCGAAGTACAGAATGTGCCCGGTTGGAAAAAGGGCTCAGACGGCATCATCACATCCCCTGACGAGTGCCATGCTGTGTCATTGTGGGCTGGAAGCTGCAGCTGTGTTGAAGTTCCTGCTGATGTCGATTGGTTCTGCTGTGTCATTGTTTGCCAGATGATGGCCACAATGCTACAGTGTTGTGCCTTTGGCCTCCAAATAAAGCTCCCCCTCGCAGAGTCCAATTCCTGGCCGAAGTGCAAACCATTTTGGTGAAGACCCCCCGGGCGTGTGAATCCTCTGGCAAATACCCATTTTAGGGCAGCAGGGGTGACGACCAGGCCATAACCAGTGGGAAAAACCTGCGGTCCTGGGTTGAGCCAGTCCCGCACTCTGCCAGGGGCCGTTTGAGAGCCGTTTGGAGTCGAGCCAAAGCAAGTTTAATAAAGGAAACTGGCACGAAATCAAGGCGAAAGCAACAAAAGTAAGACAACAAGAGAGCAACAGTGGTTTGGAGAATTGGCCTGGTTTTGTGTGGTTGGTTACCAATTATAACAGAAGAAGGTTGTCCTCGGTCAGTCAGTGATAAAATGAACGAGCAAAACAGTCACCCTGGGGCTCAGAAGCTGCTCTTAACCCAGCAGACCATGAAATCTTTCTCCAGACTGCAGCAAATATAAATATATCAGCAGGCTTTATGCATATATTTAAAACAATGGCTGCTATATTTAAGGGATTTGTGACTAAGGCGACCTCTCTGGGTTCGTTCTATATTTATCTTGCTTGTTCACGGGACTTTTTTTTTTCGAATCAGGACAAGAAAACAAATCTGGCTGAAGCGTCACTCAGCCCCACTGACGTCGACTGTGTCGAGTTACAATGTTGCCTGCGGGCAATGCAGAGACGAGGTTTTCCACGTTCCTCCTTGTCCGGGCATATCGAAAAGGCAGGTGCCAACACTTGTGTTCCTGCCATCTTGATACCACGCCAGATTCCAAAGGTTAACAAGATTCTGCTCTCTGCTTTGCAGCCTCAGACAATAGGGCCATTCTCCTCTTTCCACATACCTAGTATGGTTCTCCTTTCCTGGAACGCACCGTCGTGCCGCCCCGAAATCGGGTCCGGTGCCATTCGAGCCCTGGAACGTGGCATGAAGGAGGTTTAGATGACATTAGGTTCTCCGCTCATTCAAACGAAAGTATGCCTTCATTTAAACACAAATGACCAAAATAATTAATCATTGGTCTGGATGATAAGTGGTAGAAAATGAATGAATGAAAAAGTATGATTGTACTTTAACAAAAACACAGCATAAGTAAATAAGAAAAAAAGGACAGTCAATATGTTTTGAGTTAGCTATTAACCCTTTATTTGAGTTGGTAGACATTGATTTATCAACACAACATTTGTCCACCATTGAAGCCTGTCCTTGATCAATACGTCACGCCTCACTCCTGAGTGGCGTTTGCGTTTGTTTCTCGCAAGTTGAAAAGCCGAGCACTCGAGATGTGTCACTCACCCCCGGTGAGGTTCAACCGTGGCACCCGCATCAATTCATCATGTGAAGAGTTTGTGTTACACCTCTTGTGTATTTACTTCATGGTGCGCTGTGACGGAGAATGGACTCTTGTTCTGCCCTGAAAAGGTGTGTGTCAGAGAGGGAGTCCGGCGGCAGGTAGGTGCCCACAGCGTCGCTGACATCGCATTTACACAAGGATCAACCAGATGTCAAACAACGTAACGCAATCCTCAAACAATCGGTTGATTGACAACAACAAAAAGATACAATTCTTTCACGTGATTAGAAAAGATCATCACTTTTCACCCTTTAAGATTACTTTTTTTCTATAACAGAGAGAAAAAGAGTCTTTTAAACATGTTTTATTTGCTCATTGCTCTTCTACGGTAACTTACTTTTTAGGAATCTGAGGGAATCCGTTCTGGTATACCTTAAATATTTCTCACCTGTGTATGAGGGGCACATATATACTCACTTTCACACACGTATACATTCTATATACTCAACTTTTTTTCACTCTTACTTTATTAAAATTGAATCAGGGTCATTTTCAGTACTAAGGCTTATTGTATCTCTTTTGAATTTTCTCAAAACTTCAAAAAGCCAATAATTATGGGCAGAAACTGGTGGTAAAGAAACAATTCATGACCTTAAGAAAAGCATAAATAAAGAAGACATTTTTTAGAACTTGATACCTCTTTGGAGACACCTTACCAACAGCATTCAACAACTCTCCAGATGGGACTCATTTGTTGAAGCCCTTGATTCAAAATGACAAGTACATACAAAGATCGTAATCTTCAAACGTATGGCCCTGTGACGTCCTCCATATCTGACAGTCCGCCTTAAGCCGTGACTCGATAATGTTTCATGATTTCTTTCATGTTTGACAGATCTGCAGGTTATAAGGATCACGGGAAAGTCCCTCTAAGACTTACCCCTCTATGTATGTCTTCTTATATAACACAATCATTAAAGCCCCAACAAATGTGGAAGTATAAGTTCAATCAAAGCAATGAAAGGTTTTCTATTTAAGTGTTATGACATCAATCTGCGATGATAATTGGATCACTTTTGAGGATCATGATGAGACTTCACTTGGCTTTTTTTTTGCTTGGCTACTTTTTCTATAAGAAGGGTTTTATTGTTTCAATCCAAACCTCATTCAAAGCTGATAAAAATAATGCTGCTGTTATTTAAGTAAGTAAGAAGGTAATAGTTATTTGTAAAGCGTCTTTTTAGACCAGGGTCACAAAGCGCTTGAACAATCGAAAGCAATACACAGTTAAAAATACATACAAATTTAAAAACTATAAAAGGCCAAGACAACATAAACAAAAAAACACAGGAGTCCCAAAAGATTAGTTAAAAACCTGCACAAATAAAAAGGTCTCAAGATGTTTGGAGCATGGAAGGATTTCCCTCCTCTTGTCTGGAAGCATGTTCAGGAACCATCAGTAGATTCTGATCCACAGACCTCAGAGCCTGAGCTGGGGTTTAAGGCTGGATCAGATCATTGATGGAAGGTCTGACCATGAATAGTAAGAACCAGAATTATTAAAACTGATCCTGAAAGAAACTGGCAGCCAATGCAGAGTTTTAAGGATCGGGGTAAAATGTGAGTTCTTCTACTAGAGCGGGTCAGAATTCTTGCTGAAGAGTTTTGTATTAACTGCAAAACTTGTTTAGACAAGGCATTGTTCTTTCCAAATATATCACTAACCCTTGTCTTATATCAGGGTCAAGGTGACCCGGTGGCCAGAAAACAAATGTGTTTGAGGCATCCCTTGTGCTGACTTTATAGTGGTCGTTCACCTTTTGTCCAATAGAGTTGTGTCCATGTCTTACAAATACAGTATCATCAACCTTCTCTCCGTTACATAGGCTTTTATAAAATGCCATTCTGTGTCGGGATAGTTAATTCGGCTCACATGATGTCGGTTCTAGTCAGACGCCTGGTCTTTTTCCGAGCAAGTCTCCCATGAAGATCCCTACTGAGGGGAGCTCGTTGATGTTGAAACATGGTCCAGCTGTTTTCTGGCAGGTGGGAAACAAGGGTACTGGCTGGAAATCTCTTGTCAGCTTGATGTGCTTTTCATCTGCAGCTCAACTCCTGTGGTTGACCGCCGTATTTCCGCTCTCCAAGCGTCCCATGTCCTTTCGGTTCTGCAAAGAGAACTGGGAAGGCACATCTGGGAACACCTGTTTCATATAAGAATAATGGAGTGATGTTATTTTTCCGAAGCCTTTTTTAGACAGATTTTTTCTTTTCCCATCATAGCAGATCTCCCACTGATAATAATAAGAAATTGGCAGGAAAGACATAGAAAAGGTGCTGTAGCTTTACAGTATGTATGAACCCAGTCAACAAGATGGGAAAACGGGATGGAACTAGCAAACACCTTTGAATATCGAGCTAAGAATATTGATGGAAAATGCAGTAGGATTCAGATTGAGATTTGGCATCAGCTAATGGGCTGAAAACTTTCTTGGCGGATCCCCAGATTCGTAGACTAAGAACAAACGTACGCTTCTATTTGAAGTGTGCCGCCGTTAGTGGCATTTCGGTTCACACACTTCCTACATGATGACATCATGACCCCCAACGCAATGTGTCCAGGCCATGAATGACGATGACGCTGATTGGCTGAAATCTGGCCTACCAAATAAGTAGAAGCTATAATTATACAACAAAACATGTTGAAAAGTATTGATAGCTTAAAATTTTAAAGGTGGCATTGGACACGGTTCAGCCAATCAGGGCCGTTCTAACATGTAGCCCAGACATATTACATTGGGGTGAAAGTCAGATGCATCATATTGTTAATATAAATGTTTAATGTGTGGTACAAAGTTTCCTTAAATCATTCAGTTAAAGGGCTTTTTTAAAAGACGTTAGCGTTCGTGATGTCATCATGCCCCGGACCGAAATAGTAGTACAGACCGAAATGGTACCGTCTTTTTGTGTCCTCAAATTGTTCAGATAAAGTTTGGTTCACTCGTAAAAAAAAAGATTTCTAAAAAGTCATCAAGTAGGAAGAGCCCAGACTGAAAGGGTACCAACAACGTTGTAAGTAACATTTCGGTCCACCTGGTCATTTCGGTCCGGGAACGTCTTTTTAAAAGCTTTTTATTAGTGAACGAATCTTCCACTGAGCTGGAGGAATGTGTTGGGGATACAAGTGACGGCAACGCTGATTTAATAGTGTCTGAACCGTTTCCCATTCCACTTATTAAACTTACGACAACATTTCAACGGTTTTCATTTTATAATAAGAACATAGGAAGTGACATACGGACGGATGCTTGGAAAATTATCCGGTAAATGTTTAATGTTTGGTACACAGTGTCCTCAAACCGCTGAGTGTGATTTCTGATCACTCAGGAAAAAAGTTTTTAAAAAGATGTTTGAATTTGGGGCTTGTGACGTCATCACGTCGGGAGTTCCCCGGACCGAAATGACAGGGCGGAACGATATGGTACTTACGCTGTATCTAACCACGCTCTGTTGGCTTACTGACTGAAAAGACCCCCCACCCAATTCGTGAGCTTCTTCATGACGACTGTAATTGCATCACAGGACTTCCAAATTCTGACTTCACTCCTGTTTCTGTGTCAGAACATATGGACACCGACATGAATTACTCAGAGCTGATTTGATTTGGAGGCAACTGGACGCCTCAGTTGGACTCTTAAGAAAAAAAAAGGAGATCTTGAGAGTTGGATCCCAACAATGGCGTGTAATCACGGCTGGGCTCTCCCTGCTTCATGCCATGCCCAAGTGGCCATTGTTGTGAAATGCTGTTCCCAAACTTTAATGGGAGGCAGATGGCTACGGGTATTGTCTCTGTGGGGTTCCCCCCCTAATCGAATAAACGGGATCTGCTTATGGAAAGAGGTGTTATGTGCAACGTGTTTCCCATAAAGGGCTCATTTCTAAATTCCAAAACATCAAATTTGTTTTATTTTCTGCCACTTGGCAAACGGCAATATTGCGGAGGCTGTTTGAAATGGGATTTTAACTCGCACATGCGTCAAAGTGGTTACAGAATAGCAACAATGTGTTCTGCCTGGTCTCTACAAGGTCGTCGTTCCATGTTTTCATTCTGATGCGTTTCAGTTTACAATAGAGGACACGTCGGCCAACCAAAGTAAGTGCTATTAACCACAAATAATCCTGTCAAATACTTGAGGTTCACCAAATAAACGATTGGACGATGCAGAACTCAAGTACTGATTTTCTTCTATTTTATTTGTCCTTCATCTCTGATCATATTCCACCACTTAACTATTGCCATTATTTCATTTCCAAGCGTACATGGAGAGTCCTCTGTGCAAAAACAAAGGTGAGATTCACAAAATGTAAGAACATATCCTCATCATTAAATGGAATTAAATGATTTCAAATATTAAAATGAAGAAAATGTGTGAAAGATATTAGATTTCTTGGTGAAGAAAGTACATAAACATCATCACTAATATCCACTGAAAAGATTATTTTATTTTGTACTTACGTTTACTACAATGTTAAGAAGGAGAGTGGAGTAGAGCCAATTTTAAATTACTATGTACTCTTGAGGTCAATGTGCCCATCAATGTCTTTATAAAACATTTTTATGGTTCGGTTTCCATAGATGAGGGTTAGGGTCAATGGGGGAAAAAAGGCTCAAAATCCTCTCTTAAAAGTGAGAATTCTTCATTTAAAGACAAAATTCTTTGTACTTACAAATTAGAATTTGTATTTTCAAGTTAGAATTCTAGACATCAAAGTGAGAATTAAAGTTATAATCTAGAATTCTCAAGATTAACAACAGTATCGTTTTCATAAGTTACCATAGTTCATTCATGGTTGATAATTAATTTTGGACATAATTCGAGTCATGATGTCCGTAGATTCTGCAACACCAAGTCAAGTACTCGACAATACTACAAATATATTTATACACATATATATTTTTTTACTGACGGTAATTTATTCTCATCCACACATTTGTATATTTTTTACTTCTCAAAAACTGACGTAATTTATTGATTTAATTTATTTTGAACTTTTCAAAGACAAACATAACGCTACAGTACGAAACATTATGATGAAAAGTATTATTTTCATTATGATAATAATATTTAAACTGTTAGTTGTTAAATCCGGTACAGCTTGAAAGAACAAACTAATTCCCTCAACCACGGCAAACTAGCGGAGAACTTGACACGTGAAAGGTTCTGAAACATTAGATGTACATCAGGGCAGATGGCGTCTCGATTATTAAATTAAATAAATTCTTGCCCTCATTACCCAAATACGATCTCCCACTCAGCCTGTTTACTCCTCTGTGTTTTTGAAAATGTGTCCTAACCTGCTGGTGAAGCTTTTCCAGAGCGAAAAAAAAAAAAAAGCCAATTGCCGATGCAAAATGAGGTTTTTGCCAAGAGCCGAGGGAAAGTTAGGCGAGGGAAAGACTGCACGAAAGCGCAATAAAGCCGCGTGAGGTCAGGTGCAGTCGTTGCCCTTGGCAGGGCCAAAGGAAAGGTGACAAGAGGTCGGAAGAAACCGGCTGTTTTTTAAGGAGGCGAGAAATTAGGGGGGGGAAGGAGGAAAGTGGGCATGAAATGGTTGAAAAATAACACCCAAAACTTCAAACGTTTTTTTTTTTTTTTCGACAGCTAAATTATTTTTCTTGAACGGCAATAAAAGATCAGCGACATTCCCACGTCGAATTAAAGCGTCTGCATCCAACCCACACATCCATTTGGCCGCGAGACACCTTTCTCCGAAAATGTTCCTCCACCGCTCCGTTTCACCTCGGAGTAAAAAACAACACCCGATATCTGCTTTCTAATGAGCTATGACTCACTCCGAAAAATCTACATGTGAAATCCAATTACAGCCGTGAGGTCTTTTATTGCTGTCGCTCTCTCTCTGTGTTCCCTTCAGCTCATATTTTGCTGATGTGTGCAGACGTCGGGGAAAAAATGAGGGTTGAGTCGTGAGAGTAATATGTGCTGTAGGTTTCATTAAGTGGACTGGGCCCGGAGGATTTACAGTAAGGTGCCGGGGCTTTTTTTCTTGGAAACGAGAGACGCTGGGATTGGTTTGATTTAGGATTAGTATCATTTCATCAGGATAAACCACTCACGAGTAGCGTATCTTGAATGTACACAAGCTGAGGCTGTGGCGTTTACTCCATTTTCTGTGGTGAAAGGCTGTCAAGTTGTCGAAAACACTTTAGCCTTGTATGTTTCTGACCAAATAAAATCTATATTTACTAAGACATCCGTAATAGTAAGGATGTGTCTAAGTGTATTTTTTATTTCTTGGAGGCTCAATACATCATAGTTATCTGTGTTTTCAGTGTTAACACTGATAATCTTTGTTCCTTATAATGAGCACTTTACATCTTTTAAGGGCCACTATACCATCCATCCAGCGGGTCCACATAAAATGACTTGGTGGAAGGATTTTCTGACACTCTTGTGTTTGTCTCTATGTTGTCTTGACCTTTCAAGTATTTATTTTATTGGGTATTTTTTGATTGTTCAAGCACTTTGTGACTCTGGTCTCAAAAAGCACTATAAATAATTAATAACTTACTTACTTACTTGGCCCCTGAACCAGGAGTTCGAGGGTTTGGAGGGACACTATTGATATACTGTATACAAAAGTAGCCTTTTAAAGATGTGGCAACCCAAACCCTAATCCCACGTTTCAAATGTTGAAGTCTTCTTCTCCAAGATGCAGTAAGTCCCTCATCATGACCATGTTTTGAACTCATTACTTTATAAAGTTGCTGTGAAATCTGGGCAAACAAGAGGTTACGAGAGTCCATTATGACGTGATAAAGGCTTCACTCCTCCTCCAGCCAGCTATAATCACGCTTCGCTTAGGTTATACAACAAGTCCCTCGGAGGTTGAGACTTCCAGGATTGATGACATGCAGTGACAAACCTAGATGTTTGACTAATCACAGCAGAGTGGGTGTGGTTATGGTAAACAAGATTTTGAGTGTTTTCAGTGGGCGGGGCTTAAGATCATTTTCTAATGTCAATATTTCAATGAAAAGAGAGTTTTGTACAAACAGACACTGATGATGATACAATAGAGTCCAACATCTATTAAAGAGGGGAGTCACAAACTTTCATAGAAAGAAAGTAGGACACCAGCAACCCCGGTGTAAGGTAAAACACGTGTACCTTCCTTTATAGCCTCAATTTAGTTTACATGCATCAAAGCTCAATACCTTTTCAAAATAGAACATTTTCTTTATTTCTAATGTTCTGTATTTAGGTAAGAAAGATATGTTTTCCTCGTTATAAACTGACTTTTTGCTGGTTACAAAACTATACTTGCTTCTCTCAGTGGATCCCGGGTGTCCGTCCCAAAGCCAGCTTTCTGTTCCCCTTCGAATATTTACAGATTCCTCGCACTCATCGATCACATCAGCACACGTCCTCTCTGACAAAGCAAATCCCTCCTTCATATTAATGGGTTTCCAGGATGATGCACCAATGCCGTCCAGTAAGAAAACTTGATCCGACTTTCACCAGGGGAAAGAAAACCACCGGTAAACCCTTTCCACAGGTCGAACCATTTGGTGTGTGGAAAGGGTTAGTTCACCCACAATTCACTAACTTTCTACTCACCGTCATGTTGATTTAGGGTTGGAATTATTTTCAGAGTAATCTTTTGTAGTAATAGACAGAAATATTTGTTCATTTTAAAGTAGCGACTGGAGCTTTCACTTCGAAAAAAGATGTCCTTCTTGTATTTAAGCCTCGACATTAGGAATTGTTTTTATTTTTTACGAATAAATGTTAATATTTTGGAAAAAAAAAATCGGAACAATTCCTATGCCAAGGCTTCAATGGAAGATTGACGAGTTTTACCTCAATTATGAAGGTATTTGGATGTTTTTAAGTGTCTTTTTGGACGAAGATAAAGACAACTGAGCACCAGTCGCTACAATAAAATGAACAAACATTTTTGTCTATAACTCCAAAATGGAACAGATTATTCTGAAAATAATCCCAACTATTAGTCGAAATGAGGGTGAGTAGAAAATGAATAAAAACATTGAATTCTGGGTAACTTTACTTTAAGTTAAACTAAATATTATTGAAATACATTTAAGAGAAAGACTGCAGGACCTTTCTAATATCAAAACATTTGTCAGGACGCAACAGGTAAAAACATTTCTACCGGGTCAATTTAAGAGTTTTATAAACGCTCCAATCCGGTTTCGGTACTTCTGAGGACGTCGTTTAGCTTAGCACGTAGCCGCGCTAATGAGAACATCTTTTTAAAAAACATGGTTTGTGTTCACTGTACGAGACGCCCATCAAGTTACTTAGCAGCCACAGTCAATAGTATTAGACCGTCGCTGCCAGAACTCACAGAATTCCCATCCAATAGTTTGAGATGTAATTCTCAAGCTGTGTCATCATTCGCTCTGGGCACCAGAAGCTCCAGATGACAAAAACATGGTTACACAATCAGAGCGAAGCAGGAGCAACGCAAAAAAAAAAACGCCTCCAAGTGTTTTTTTTTCTTCTTCTTCTTTCTTTTATGCTCACGTTGGACTGTGGATGTTTTTTTTTCCGATACGTCAGTGTGATTTCTGTCGGGGGAATTTAACCATCTTAAAAGCCAATTAAAGAAGCCGGCGGTTTTTATTTTCAGCGGATCCAAATCTTTCAGTTTCATCAAAGTTTCCCATGTGCTTGCTCAGCATTGGTAACAGATGTCACTAGCAGAGAGAGCGGCTGATGATGTGACCACGGGGCTGGTGTAGTACGTTACGACTTCCTGAATATAATGACCGGGCGCTTAAATGTCATTATCTTAACTCCGTACGACACGGCTCTCTCAATCGCTTTACCTTACGCTGACCTTTAACTGTGAGGATGGGAAGATTTTCTGCCTATTATGTGAGACCGGGACGCTTACCATGTTTTCCTTGTGGTTTCTCGGAGGTGTTTACTGCCAGAAATTCGAACGCGTATAATTTTTCGCCATGGAAAAATACGAAGTGCCAGAGCGTTCCAATTAAACAATGAGGCTTTGGATTTTTCTAATTGTCAACAAATTTCCCCCCCAAAACAAACACCACAAGATCAAGTGTTTGGGTGATGAATCGCTCGAAGACGACTTCCCAAGCGAGGCTGTGGTGCTTATTTACAAAGTTCAGCGCAAAACACAACAAGATGTGTGAAGGTGATCATGGGAAAATAATGAATCCACAGGAATGTTTTGGGTGATTAAGTTGAGGGATCTCCATGTCTTGCAGTAGAAACACAAAGATAATAGTTTATTTTGTTGTTTTTTTCTGTGGGAATGACACACAGATCATCTTTTTTTCATTAAAAATGAAAAGACTATGCCAAAGAGTCCTACAGGGACAATGTATGTTTGTAATAATTTTTTGGACTGAAAAGGTTGAAAGTAAAAATGAAAACATCCATGAATCAACAAGAAAATTACAATAAATTATTATTACAAACAAAATACCTTGAAAGGATTATGTATAGTATTATGTTCATTCCAGCTGTACTTGATTTAAATAGTAATGGATTACAAATGAATGTAAAAATAACGTTTTTTAAATGAAAAAAAGCCCAATAAAATCCCTCAATGTTTTAATGTTTTTTACGCTTACTTCAAGAAACATCTTAAAACATTTTTTTTTTTGTTTCCCTTGATTTTCTCGAACTCCTGTGTTGTTCTCAGTGTTATCTTGACCTTTAAAGTATATATTTTATTGTGTATTGTTTTGATTGTTTAAGCGCTTTGTGACCCTGGTCTGGAAAAGTACTATATAAATCCAAATGACTTACTTACTTACTTACTTATTCTTTCCAGTGTTTAAAGTGTATTTGTAAAAAAGTGCATTCCTTTCTTTCAAGTAGGTGTACCGTACTGAATTTAGCTTTGAAAAGACTTGAAATATTGACTTCTTTCATGAATAATTTCTGAAGTCGAGACTTCAGTAGGTTCAGGCACATTGGAAATCTTGTGCAGTTTCTAAGAGTCAGTTTTAGGAAACAGAAAACACAAACTTAAGTATGAATATAAATATAGTGCTCAATCTATAAAGAATATAAAAATGTAAAAACATACAGATACAAATATACATGCAAAGAATACAATACAAGATGGACGTTGCAGAGAAACGCGAAACGAGGTATTTGGATGTTTTTTAATACTAAAAGTCCCAAAGAGCAGCCAATTGCCTGGACGAAGATAAAACTTCCCTAAAATCACTGCTAAAAAAATCTTAAAATATAGATTTTCAGGAACAATTTCTCCAAGATGGTCGTTACAGACGAGCAGTATGGAGGTATTTGGATGTTTTTAAGTGTGTTTTTGGACAGAAATGAAGACAACTCCAGTCGCTACATTAAAATGAACAAACATCTTTGTCTATAGCTCTAAAAGTAATAGAAAACCCAACCCTTAGTCGACATCATAGAAAATGAGGGAGATATTTATTTTGGGTGAACCAACCATTAACCAGCCAATGACTAGGCTTTTTCGCAACACTTTTATTTCATTTTATTTGTGTGTTTTTGTGTATCTTTTCCTGCATCATCACTTCCAGCAGATATGAGGCATCTGCGCTCAATGGGTACGGTCAGAAATTAATGCAACTTATTAAAGAAGTATTAAAGTATAGTAATTTAACGTGCTTTTTACGAAAAGACCTCCTGGTATTTGAATTATGTTGGTCTAGCTTGTTGTACCATCAGCCCTCATCTGGTCTTTAACTTCTCTCACACAGAGCCATTTCTTTGTGGTTTGCGATACCGCCCGGAATCTCAGGTTCTTTCCGTCGCATTCGCTCTCGGGTCGAAATCGTAACACCTAAGAAAGCTTTTTTTTTTTACGTTAGAGCTGACAGATACAGTCTCGGAGAAGCTCCGAGATAAAGATTTTTTTATAAAACCATGTAATGGTCGATATATATATTTTTCTGTTCTCTAAATACACAAAATGAAGACAAGAAGAATAAGATAATAGGAAATACAGTGCTCTCAACTCCACACAGAAAAATGTTCTTGGGCATGATAGTAGAAATAAAAACCCTCCCTGGATGAGATGCTTTGCTTCAACATGTCTGATGTGCAATTACGGTGGATCATTTGTTCTAGTTAGGTGGGTGGTAAGTAGATGTGTCATTAAACTAATTACAGATGTGGGTGCTTACGGTTTGGGGGCATAACGGGGTCTTTTGGCATAAAGCGTTGCCAAAAAGGTGTCATTTGTATCTTTCCACCGCTTTTATTTCTCATCCGTCGCTACTTTTTCAAAACTGAGCGCAGTAACTCGGTCAGACGGTGACATATGAATTTTCAAACCAACCTGTTTTACGTTAAAAAAAAAAAAGAAGGATTTATTATTTCACTTGGCGTCATGTTCGGTTGTTGGACGATAGCAAGAACAAAAGATTCCATTTATGTGAGCGATCTATCATGGACCATTAAACTCTTAGAGTTGACGTGGCAAAAAAAAAGAAGTTTTTTTCAGGCATTTACAACAGGCCTGACTTCTGGTTTGTCCTCATTTCCTAATCTGTCATCAGTGCATCAGAGTCCAGATCTTGGTGTTCTTTCTCCGCCGTTGTTGTTTTCCACTGGCTGACCTTATGTAGAGGAAGGGTATGATGGGAGAAAACCTGGTCTATATCACTTTTTCCATGCTTGACTTTGCCAAATGTGGCCTTAAGTCAAATTCAATATTGCAACGCTAAGCATCAGTAGTCCAGGTCATCGTGTCAGCCATGGGGTTGTCAAAGAGTTGAGTTTATAGTAGTCAAATCCACACCTCCGACTTTATTCCCTTTTGCAACTGGAAGATTTCATGACCTCACTTCTGGAAAATTCAATTTGGATTGTATTCCAGGTTGGATTTAAAGGAAGAAAATCTCAAATAATAAAATGTACCAGTCTTTCTCGGGAAAAGAATAGGAGAGGTACAAACCACAACGTTTGGTTTCATACTTGGGTATGAAAATAAAACATGTGATTGCTTTTCGATATGAAAAAAAAAAAGAACACAATGTTCACCGAGCAAGTTCCAACAGCTTTTTTTAAGTCTTGCATTGATGTTCTAGGTGTCCACGATAGTTCATGAACTAGTTGTAAGTAAAGGTTATTTGTAAAAATCTATCTAGACCAGGGTCACATAGCGATTTAACAATCAAAACAATAGACAATTAAAAAACATGGTTTAAAAGGTCAAGAAAACATAAGAAAGACACAGCAGCCCCAAGAAAATTAAGAGAAATCTTGCTCAAATTAAAAGATCTTAAGATGTTTCTTGAAGGAGTCAGTAGATCATCAAACACAGAGGGAGATCGTTCCATAGCTTAGGAGCAACAGTCTGGAAGGATTTCTCTCCTCTGGTCCTGAAGCGTGTTCAGGAACCATCAGTAGATTCTGATCCACAGACCTCAGAGCCCGAGCTGGGGTGTTAGTCTGGATCAGAACACTGATGGAAGGTCTGACCATGAATAGATCTGAAAGTAAGAACCAGAATTTTAAAGTTGATCCTGGAAGAAACTGGAAGCCAGTGAAGAGATTTAAGGATCAGAGAAATGTAAGTTCTTCTACTAGATCAGGTCAAAATTCTGGCTGCAGAGTTTTGTATTAACAGCTCCTTTATCCGGTGTTAAGACACCGAAATAAACTGTTACAATAGTCAAAACGAGAAGATACAAACCCATGGATTATAAGCTCCAGATCGTTTTTTGACACCATTTAAGTGAACGGTCGGTTTCATCCTTTAATCATTCAAGTTTAATGAAGATCATTGAGGATAAAAAATGTGATGTGAATACTTTAGATATTTAATTTGATGTATGAGTCATTGTATTTATTCATCTCATTGAATTTATATTTATTTCATTAACTATATTCTTTACTAAAACACAAAAAAATCCTGTTTTATTTTGAAAATATTGGCAATACATGAAACCTCAAGCAGAATCAGATTCACTTTGATTGTTAGCATTGTCAGAAAAAAATGCAGAGAGCAATGGCCAATAGAACCTTATATATAGACCTTATAGAATCTTAAATTCTACAAATTGAAACTCAATGATCAATAACTTGCGATGAATACTAACAAATGTTCATGATGGTTAATGATTTTTTTTTTAGTCAATAATCAAAATATTCCAAGTACAAGTCAACGTCATAATTGATTTTAATCATACGGCATTCCCTGGTTCATACATTATGTTTTAATCCATGAAGCTAACCTTGGATCAGCAGAAGACCTCGACTGAGGTCAAGGTCAAGTCTTCAAAATGAGTGACACTTTGCCCTAAAGCTTCCGTCCTCTCCAATTCTGTCTCTAATGTGACATATAGCTAACCCGAAGGGTCGGCAGTTCATTCCCAGCCACCTTCCAAGTTTGTTGATCTTTCCGTGACGCCGATCCAAGACGCTGATCCCGACTCCAAGACCACAAATTGCTCCTGGTGCCTTCACCGACATGTTTTGCCGCTGGAATTCTACACCTGGGGATTCACAAGGTTTTTTTTTTTTTTTTTCTACCATGTGAATTCTTAATTTGCTTTCTAGAAACCCTGTGGATGGGGATGCATGTGGTGGAGCCACTTGTTTACCAAAGAGTTAAAACATTTTCATTCAACTCCCACACGGAGCTACCGAAAAGCTCTTGCCTGTCAATCATTGTCACTTGTTGGCAGCTGGTGCGGCACTTATATTTTTTTCTGTAGGGAATGTTTGGTGAAGATGAAATGGTTATTTTGAAGTTCATAACAACATGCATCATGTCCTAATGACACTAATGAGTGTGAATCAGCCTGAAACTATGTTGTGGCTTTTTATAATGACAGGCTGCGTATCTCACACTCTTTTAATTTCTACCACTGACTCGGTCACATCTTCTTCTGATCCTGCTGGTTAAGTATGTTGTTGAGTATGAATTTTGTTCCGCAATTTGTTCCGTGAAACAATTGATGTTTCAACATCGGTTTCAAAAAGAAACATTTTTTGAATAGATTTATGTTTGTAAATTAAAAAGAAACACATTTACACTTACTAACACATGATGCTCTTTTGATTAAACTTCTAAAAAGCAATGTGATAAATTAAAAAAAAAACACGATAAATAAAAATGCTTTTGTTATTGATGAATATGATATAAAATCATATAACGTTGTGGAAAATAATGTTAAAAATAAAAAATATAAATATAATAAATATTTACATATGAAGGGAGACACAAAATGTGAAATAGTAGAAGAGATGACAATTCAAAAAAATTATAAATTACAAGAAAAAAATAAATGAATAACACATAAATAAATAAAAGAATACATGTCAATTAATTTATTACATATATTACTATATATATATATTGGAATGCTTCAACGTTAGTTTAAAAAAAAAAAAGCTTTTTTTTAAAAAAACAAAGACCTATATTTGAAAATAAATAAAGAAACAACAAAGAAAAATATATATATACCACTTATTTAAAATATAAAACAGGAATGTGAATGCTATTTTTTGAGCTGAATATGATAAAATGTTAAGTTAAATTACGATGCATACTTATATAGGTCTAAATTGTTTATCTAACATTTACATTTTATAGTGGTAAATAAAATAAAAACATTTTCTTAATGATCTTTTCATAATCTTCATGCTTTATATATATATATATATATATTTTGTGTTAGATTTATCTTTATTACTATTTTATTTTATTTTACAATACTATAATTATTTTGAAAGAAAAAAAAACTTCATGCCACATTCATAAAATGCAAGGTTGGAATCATTGTCGTGCCCAAGGACACTCAGAGGTCTAGATTATTGGATCCACTCTACCACTGGAGCCACTTGAGATTTAATATATCATTAAAAAAAATGATAATAAGATAATAAGGTCATATAATGTTGCAGTTAAAGCTCCACAAGTGTCCACACTGTAGTGTTTTGTGGCGGCTGTTGCCACGGTGACATTTAAAAGCAGAGCTTTGATACAGGTCAGTGAGAGGAAACACGTGAAGGACTCCTGGGCCATGACCACACGGTCTGCCGGTCCCGCAGTAAAAAGTTAGGCACCGTACTTAACTGCATGTCGGTCTGCCTCCTGACAGATCATTAGTGTCTTTATTTGTCTGTCGTCATCAGCTATTTGTTATCATTAAGCATGTGGGGTCTGGAAAAAATGTTCTCCCTGGAAACCAGAAAACAGTCTTTGGGATTAAACCCCAGCAGAGTCGAAGCGACAAACCGTCTTATTATAAGCCAAGAATGTGATTAAAAAAAGATTTAAATATGAAATAAATATTAAAATATATGTTTCAGAATGAAATGTAAGAGAACAAATAATATAAACATTATATTGATTAAAGAAAACAAATACTAATGGAAGTTTAAAATGTTTTAATATCAAAATGAACATGTTTGCTGATGACATAGTGATGTGCGAACAGAATAAAAACGAAATGACGAATAGTACTTATTATTATTAATACAAGATTTTACTGTAAAATGAAAGCACATTCTTATACACACGACTTGTTATCTCAGGGTCAAGTTGACCCAGAGGCCTGAAAACAAATGTGTTTGTGGTATACTTTGTGTTGTCTCTGGGTCAAGGTACAACACCGTTAGGGTCAACGTAACCCGTAGCTAACACAAGGGTCAATAATCCAAATATTGCGACTAAAGTTATGATCTAACTATTTTAAACTTTGGTGAAAATTATATTTCATTCACAAGATGACAAAACCTATAAACACTAACAGACTCAGGGACTCATTCATTCCTCGTGCTACTACAAGTTTGGAGCAGGACTAGAGTGAAAGGATGATAGTATTCTGTTCCATGTTAATCTTTGTATCCTTTACTTTGTTTTATTACCTATGATCAATGTCTCTATATTTGCATCCCTTGCACTTTATTCTTTTTATTCATATCCATCCATACATCCATCCATACATCTATCTAAAAGAAACATGCTTTTTTTAAGGATAAAAATATACTGTAATCTAGTCCTAATAGTTGGCCAGAGTGGGGGTGAAAGACCTTGAGGAATTTAACCTCAGTTAGAAGCGTTAACGACTCGTGGAAAAAGACCAAAATGTTTAGTCCTTCATTACGCTCCTGCAATTGAAGGTTTTCAAATTGCTGGTCGGTAACGCAATGAGAACACTTAACGACGTCTGATGCTATTACGAGGCAAACGCCGAGTCATGACAAATCACCAGTCATGACATCACCAGTGACATCATGGTAATCCCCACTAAATAACGATTTCAGTGATCTAATTCCATTTGATGGTTCTCTTGCCGTCTGGAAGACGGGATGAGGCGAAATTGATTTTCAGCATTCCATGATGCTAGGATCATCGGATATTAAATCAAAAACCTCGAGGGTAAATCAATTTACTGTATCGTTTCCAGAGTTCTGTACTGAATTCTAGATATTGTAATGTATTAGAATTCATTTGTATTTGAAAAATTAGAGCATATTGAGATAAAAATGTTCTAGATGTTTGTTGAAAGCAATAGATTCACAGGTAATTTTGCATCACAAAATCTTTTGAAATATTTGAGATTTTGAGATAAACCTTTATTCATCCCACGGAGGGGAAATGTGTACATTGGCAACAAATTATGCTAAAGCAAATTTTAGTTTTTATCTTTCTCCCAGCATTAGTCATTTTTTTTAAAGTCAGAGATTTCAGTTTGATTTATTTAACTCAATAAGCGTCATTTTAACATTTAACAACATTTAATTTAGTTTATATTGTTTTGCAATTGATAATCGATCTGAAAGGTTAAATTTAATTATATTTTGTCAAAGTAAATCTGTATCAAAAAAAGACAAAACTGTTGACAGAGACCAAAAAAACATACCTTAAAAAAAGGTTTTGTTATTTTACTGTAAAAGATCTGATGCATCATGGCCGACTAGATCTCTGAGCTGGCCTGGGAATGTGACGGTAACCCAGAGTTTTTTTTGGTACCATAACCCCGACTAGACAATTCCTCGTCCTGTGACGAAAAAAACTATGAAAGCTACAAAGGAATCAAAGCGACGTTGATAAGTTGGACTTTTATCTACATTTTAAAGTTTAAATGGTTTTTTCTAGGTGAACGTATACCAGAGCAGGATACTTTTTTTTTTACCTCTTCCCATTTATTCCTTATGGGAAATGAAACGCAGTTTTTCGCCAGTTAAAATGTATATTCTTGTGAGAAAAATAATATCAGTAAAAGTCCCATCGAGTTGCATGTTTTAATGTATATTTTGTTTGTATGCGCAGTGCGTGAAAAATGCCAAAAACTAATAACTTAATCTTATTTTTGGAATAACATATTGTTAATCTTAAGGTGAGACCACGGCAATCACAATGAAAACAATTTGGATTAATTTTATAATTTCAATAGTGACTATAGTAAGTAATTAAGTAAGTAATTTTTATTTATATAGCGCTTTTCCAGACCAGGGTCACAAAGCGCTTAAACAATCAAAACAATATTCAATAAAGTATATATTTTAAAGATCAAGATAAAACTGATAACATAACAGGAGTTCCAGAAAATCAAGGAAAAGCCTGAACAAATAGAAACGTCTTAAGGTGTTTCTTAAAACACTATAGATTCTTAAAACAATATATATTCTTATGACTATAGTCATGTTTTGTCTTTTCCCTGTGCTTTTATTTTGTTAACTGACTTCCTTTTACCTCATGCGTCTTGACAGATAAAGACACACAGCTGGAACTGATCCTGTAAATCACCTGTCTGAGTGTCCATGCTGCAACACTGGTAAAGTTGACCTTTCATTTTTCATGGTTTTTATTGACCTTTTCTACCTTATCTTATTCATGATTTTATTTTTAGTACTTTGTAGTTGTTATGTGTACTCTTGTGAAAAAAAGGACAAAAGAAGTTATAGAAAAAGCTGAATCTTTTTGTTTTTTTGGTGAAGGAAAACACATATGATTCAAATAAATCAGTATTTTTGCTTAATATACATTGAACTAGGACGTGTTTTCCTCACGATATCATCTGCCCATAAAAAAAACAACATGTTTTCCTTCTCAAGTATAACTCCATATGACTGAATATCACAAACAGAATCATTATATAAATAATTATTTTCCCTCTGGTGAAGTCTCGGTCTGTGCAATAACCATTAAACTCTGGAAAACTCCTGGTGCCGTAACATCGCAGAAGCTATAAGGACATTCTAATGATGCAATTACGGGGAAGAGGGAAAACGGTTAAGCTCGAATGGGAGACTGAAGAAAAGCGAGACTGCAATTGTAAATATTGTTGACATGATAATCATATGTTGCTCGTGGGCGCTGACGGACGCGGACGTAATTGCGATGTTCTTTTCCATAGGAACTCGTAGACGTCTGGGATGTTTATGTTTTAACCTTAGATACACTTGTCCTTAAATTCACTCGTTTATTATGATAACAGCAACAAATGGTGCTTGTGTGTGTTTGTGTATTTGAGTGTTTGATGTTGCAGTCACCATTTTTAAATGAATAACATGGTAGAGATGATAACAGTTCAGACTGTGTAAGATTTGTACATTTGTGTTGTCTTTTATTTAACCACACTTTCAAAGACAATGCAAGGTCGCGGCCATCTTGGAAATGGAGTATAAGGGTATGACCTGACTTTTGTTGAGAGTAGTGATGGTCTGATGAAGCTTTATGAAGCGGTGTCATTATTTTAGGAATCCACTAGATGGCGTCTCTGCACTATTTTACGTTGTTTTAAACAACTGTTCTATCCTTTTTAAACCAATGGCGCCACCTACTGACCTAAACAACATGACACTGCTTCATGAAGCTTCATCAGCACATTTACAAATTGAGAGGTGGAGGTCAGTGCAGGCTGATATATGATTGGATGAAGTCATTTGTATTTATATAGCACTTTTCAGGGCCATTTAGCTCGAGGCTACAGCGGCTAATACAAGTTTACTTCAAATCAATCTTTGAATAAATAACATAATGAGAGGGATTTCAAAAAAATATATACATACAATTAAAGTTAAATGTATAGTATGTATTATATTTCCTGACCAAACCTTTTCAAACGGCACATAAATGTAATTTATGCATTATGCAATACAACTTTAATCTTCTGATAAACTTGTAAAAAATTGTATAAAACTTTAATCACGTAATTCACTTAATATATATGACTTTAAACTTGTGATAAAGGTAATATATACGACTAAAGAAAGACTTAAATATGGCAATAAACTTAATATATACGTCTTTAATATATGGATAAACTTAATGAATGCTTCAATTTCAATATGAACATACACTAAAGAACTTTAATCTCCTTATTATATTACTGAAAACTTTAATCGCGTCATAAGCATAGTAAATATGACTTTAATCTCTTGATAAACTCAATAAAGACTTAAATATCAATATAACCTAAATATATATGACTTTAATCACATGATAAACTTAATAAATGTATTAAAAATGTATATTTTACGACTTAAATTGCATATTAAACTTACATTTTGTAAAAATAGAAAATACAGTGGCCCCAATACTACTTTAAATATTATTATTAATTTTGAGGCCGTTCTAGGTGGTCGAGTACATGAATCTTTCTCCGCAAAAAATCATTATTTAATACATTTAAAATTCAGTTAATGTATTCTATCAGGCAGATAACTTCTCATTTTAAACTATTTTATTCGTAAACATTAAAAAAACAAGGAGTGAACACTCATGAGCAGGAGCATGAAACACACATTACACACAACACTCCTCCACAATTGAATGTCTCTTAAATGAAAGTGGTGGAACAGTGGATGTAATACTTTCCTTTCTGTTAACTTGTCAGACACTTAGAATAACAATCCGAGTTTTGTCGATGCCAGAGAACAAACTCCTTTTTTTAAGTGGACATTCTTGTGAAGGACAATTGCCCGGCGCAGCTGTTTCTGTGGTCACCAAAGCTCTTGAGTCACGGAGCAACTTTCTGGTCAATCATCTGGATTAGAAAGATCGGGATTATCGTCCAACAATGAGGCGAAGATTAGGCAAAGACTCAAGATTCTCTCGTTTCTGCTTTTTAAGGAGGAGCCCGTTTCGATCGTTTTTTTAACGGTTTCTCTTTGCATCCTCGATCAAAATCCAATTTATATCCTGTTGTACAATGTTTTGTGGATTTCTGCGTCGTATCCCTGTGAATTCTTGTCTTTTTTAATTAATGTATTATACAAGCTTTGTGTATATTTTATTTTATATGAATATATATGTAGGAAATACATCAGAAAACACCAAAACTATAAGGATAGAAGGTGAGCACAGAAGAGGGTTTAAAAAAAGGGTGTTATCTTAATTTGTACTTAGTTTTTTGTAGTTTTATTAAGTATGAAATGTGGAATGTGATACTAGGTTGTGCATCAATTACCTCTTGACCAGGAATCTCTTGAAAAAGAGGGATCTGCAGATTGTATGGGACCTTCCTGGTAAATTAGACTAGAATGTGAAAAAAGGGTAAATTGCTGAAAGAAAGTGAAATTATGGGATCATCTGCTATGCTATATGTACCAAATATTTTATAAATATAATGAAGATTGGACCTACTTGAAATGGGGTTTACTTAAACAACAAATGGAGCTTAAATCATGGAAATATTTATTAATTTTTATCATATAAAATGTACGTTCTAAACTTGAATGAACTAAAAAGTTTCCCCCATAAAAACTGTGAGAGCTCAGTACCTATTTTTTAAGGAACTGTGTCCAGCGATTCAGGAGTCAATGCAACATTAAAATGAGTGAGGTTCTGATGAAGCTTCATGAAAGAGTGTCTTTATGTTCAGAGTCCACTAGATGGCAATATTTCCCTTTGTTTTGAACAACTGTTCTAATGAAACATCATTTTTAAACTGATGGCGCCTCCTACTGACCTCTAAACAACATAACACTGTTTCATGAAGCTTTATCAACACTTCACTAGTTAAGATCCAAATATATTTAAAAAGATGGATTAGAATTTACTCAAGTACTGAGACCCAGACATGATATAGTAAAAAAAAAAAACTTGTGGCCACAAAGCACTTATTGGTGGCCACAAAATATAAATTGGTTGTGTATAAATATATAGGTTTATCATATATATTTATAAAAAAAATACAATGTATTTTCTCACTTCAGGTCTAATAATAAACGTTTAAATAATGAGGTAGTACATTGGTCTAAATAAATTGTGTGTCAATTACCTGAGAACATATATGTCTGAACAAAAAATAAAAAAACAAAACAGAGGTAGCCTATTATCTTGTTATGGCTAATTCAAAACTATATAAAAAACGCCTCAACGGTGAACGGAATGTACGAAGCCCAGAGTGTGGAGGTCTGCTACTGCAGCCGCAACAAATAAGATTTTTAAAAATAACCACGTAAAAATGACAATGCAGAGTCAGGGATCAAACCCAGGGCTTTGCGATGCAGGGTCGAGTTCTCTAGTGATGGTCGGATGAAGTTTCATGAAACAGTGTCATTACTTTCAGAGTCCACTAGATGGCAGTCGCTGCACTATTTTCCGTTGTTTTAAATAACTGTTATAATGAAACATCATTTTTAAACTGATGGCGCCTCCTACTGACCTCTAAACAACATTACACTGTTTCATGAAGCTTTATCAAAACTTCACTAGTTAAGATCCAAATATATTTAAAAAGATGGATTAGAATTTACTCAAGTACTGTGACCCAGACATTATATAGTAAAAAAAAAAACTTGTGGCCACAAAGCACTTATTGGTGGCCACGAAATATAAATTGGTTGTGTATAAATATTCAGGTATATCATATATATTTATAAAAAAAATACAATGTATTTTCTCACTTCAGGTCTAATAATAAACGTTTAAATACTGAGGTAGTACATTGGTCTAAATAAATTGTGTGTCAATTACCTGAGAACATAAATAGAGGTAGCCTATTATCTTGTTATGGCTAATTCAAAACTATATAAAAAAAACGCCTCAACGGTGAACGGAATGTACGAAGCCCAGAGTGTGGAGGTCTGCTACTGCAGCCGCAACAAATAAGATTAAAAAAAATAACCACGTAAAAATGACAATGCAGAGTCAGGGATCAAACCAAGGGCTTTGTGATGCAGGGTCGAGTTCTCTAGTGATGGTCGGAGGAAGTTTCATGAAACAGTGTCATTACTTTCAGAGTCCACTAGATGGCAGTCGCTGCACTATTTTCCGTTGTTTTAAATAACTGTTACAATGAAACATCACATCATGTTTTAACTGATGGCGCCACCTACTGACCTCTAAACAACATGACACTGTTTCATCAGACCATCACTACCGTTCTCTAGCAATTGAGCTACCATGGTTAACAAGTAAATTGCAAGTGAAATTTAAATTAATTTTTGGCCTTTTTTTTATTTACCACGTCATGCCTAGAGCTCGGTGGTTTCATGGAGGGATACATAGTATAATCGTACTGGTCGCAAATGACCCACAAGAGAAGACGTTTGGGAACCTCTGATGTAACAGATGATTCAACGATTCATAACAAGCTGTCTGGCTGTTTTGAAAGGACAGCAGTTGTTGCACTTCATGAATGTTGTTTTTAGAATCTGTGTTGACACACCTGGAGAAACCATCCTTCATTCCTCTCCCCCGCGGTATCGACACCCGGGCTAACCCTGTTTACAACGGTGTCCAGGGTGTCTCCGCGTGGCAGACGGGATCGCGAAGTGCTTGGGCGTCATCCATTCAACCGCAAGTATTTCTATTAATATCTTGCCAGTGTGTGTCGGCCCTAAGCCGTCGAACAGTGCAGACACATCAGTCATTGTTTGGGTCGGTCTTCCAGCAGGTTTCTGGGAAAGCTGGAGATGCACCTGGGGGGGAAAGGAGGGATTTGTCTGACACTGTTGGCTTAAAGGAAATGATCTAGGATGAATGGTGAGTGCATCCTGAGTCAGGTACAAACCCTCCTTTAGTCGGATACTTTCACTTCTACCTGCTCAAACAAAAACACAACATTCAATAGAAGAAGTGCTTAAACATTATACAACCTTGTTATGCACTTGTTTTGCTACGATCCCATAATATATTACAACCAGACTTGATAAAAGTGTTGGAAATGTTACAGTTTAAATATTTAAACAGTCTAGTTATTCAAGGAATTCCCCATTTATAATAAAAACTATTATACTCCAAGTGTATTTATCAGGTAAGCTGTTGTCCTGGTAGAAATTATTAATTTCCTTTCTGTCATTTTATAACATTTATTTTATGTTTTTTTAATTAGTTATTTCATTTTTTTCTCGCTCATATTTACTGATTAATATATCTATATTTGTAACTTGATCATGTATTCTCACAATACTCTCATTATATGAAATAAAATTATATTTCCTTTTTTTTGTAAGTTATTTGTACAGCAAATCCAAGAATGGAGTTTATTTTGATTTTTTTTTCATGATCAGACAGTATTTTAAATATTACAGCTGATGGGTTGATTTAAGTTTTTACTAAATTATCTTTGACCTCTATTGTATCTATTTATTTCATATCTTCCAATTATTATTTTCATTCTTTTAACATTTTGTTAGTTTTTTTTTCTTTTCTATTTTATACTGTCCGCCAGATATTAAACTTGTTTTTCCGAGATTATTTCCTATTTTCAGAGACGTTGATTTTGTTTTACAGGTTTCCGTGGTCAAAATTGGTCGAATTTTCCCATAATTTTGAGACCTCAGAAAATAACTTTTTCACATTTCAACAAAAGTGTTGATGTAAGTGTGTCTTAAATAGATGTTGGACTCTATTGTATCATCAGTGTCTGTTTGTACTAAACTCTCTTTTCATTGAAATATTTACATTACAAAATGATCTTAAGCCCCGCCCACCAAGCCATTATTACGTCATCATCAACTCTCGTAACCTCTCGTTCGTCCAGATTTCAGATGGACTTTATAAAGTAATAAGTTCAAAACACGTTCATGATGAGGGACTTACTGCATCTTGGAGACAAAAACTTCAACATTTAAAACATGTGAGTCAAGAGAGTTGACATTAGTTGACCTTAAATAAATATGAATATTTTTCTCATGTTTTCCACAAAACGGGTTGTAATGAGACCCAAAGACAAAAACAATGTTGTTGCGCTCTCATGTTTTAAAGCAGCCTCTCGTATATCTGAAACGAGAGCCACTCGCAGTATTCCAAGTCTTCTTGTGCTGCTGGAGCCAGGAAAGAAACATTAAAACATCTTTTATCACCACTGCAAGTTTGTACCTGAGTCGAACATCTGCTGCTCGAGTTTTTACACCACAATTATTGTGTCCTAGCATTAATGTGAATCTCTGGTGATCACACTGAGACGGGACCTCACTGCAGTTCAGAGGAAGGAAAAATACTCCTTTTTCTTCTCACGTGTGGTTGGAAAAAAATAAAAGTTTAAGGCCAATTTGTGACTCTAGTAGTCTCTGCAGAGTATATAGCAAATGATTTGTTCGATGGAATCTTCTTCAACCATCACTTTTAAATGAAAACAATAAGAATACAATGGCATGACCACATGTTACTTACAAACTCCTTTTTTTTATTTTTGTTGGATAAACTTGAATGAAACAAGCTCTAGACTTAAGAGAAAAGCGTGTCTCTTTTCAAGAATAAAACCCTTTTTTCAAAGAGTAAAAAGTATTTTCTTTCTTTATAATCCAGTTACAAATGTGGTTTGAATATCAAGCAAGCGACCTTGATGCGAAAGACAGGACAAGAGAAGAGTGCGATTTCAGCTTTAAGCAAAATATTAGGAAAATTCAAACATTAAAAGAAACAACAGGTCGTAGGAATACTTGTTTCATAAGGCCTGTAGAATATTATTCAGATAATAGTGTTTTCACTTCAATCTACAAAATATCCTTTTAAACATTTGCCCAAGTACTGTAATAAACAGTTGTGTAATACAAGTTAATATATATATATATATATATATATATAATATATATTCATATGCACCTCCAAAGTTACATTTCTAACAAGAAAATATATATCTATATTACATTTTATCTGCTTTTTTACCATTTTACTCATCGTAATCCAAATGACATCACATTTCTTGTTATATGATTAATAATATGTTGTGTAATTATTCCAGTGAGGGAGTTAAACCCTGCTTTCAATCAGAGAAGGTCACGTCCACATTCAAACAGAGTGATTCATTACTATTAACTTCACAAGTAACACTCAGAGATCGTCTCACTGAGTTGTATTCGAACAAAATAATATCTTACACAACTGTATATACTGTATAAATCTGCATAACCGTCAGAGCCATATATTTTGGTAGTCACGGTCTGATGAGGCTTCATGAAACAGTTTATGAGGTATCATCATACGGTTTCTTCATTTTGAAAGCCCATTAGATGGCATTCTCTGCGCAATCATATTTGGCTCTGATCTTCTAATTAAATTCAAGCAAACTAAGAGTGACTTCTGGTGGCCTTTTGCTGTATCATAATACCTTATCAGCTGTTTCATGAAGCATCATCAACCCATCATTGATGTGAGGTTTTATTGAACTCGGGTTTCAGAGCCAAAGTTGATAAAGCAGAAAGTTGTCTTTGAAATTAAAGACACTGTATCATGATACCTCACCCGCTGTTTCATGAAGCTTCATCAACACATCAATAGTGTTTGGCTTTGTAACGCATAAACATTATTTAGCAAGGAATCTCCTTATTAATTTCCTTAAATGAAATATCTTAAACTAATGACATCTAAGATAAATTGACACTATTTTCAATAAATGGTACGTACAGCCGTTAGCGTCGGTGTTCGCTGGTTGAATGTGTAAAATGCAGTTGAGTTAACACGAGCCTGACATGAGAAGACCATGGAAGGAGCTTTAAGTGGAATGCAGTGTTGAACATCTGCGTTGCTGTACGACTCTTGGTTATTAGTCAATGGATTCCACATGCTGCTCATTTAAACTTTAAGTGTTTTCTAAATCTGAGGGATTTAACTGTGAGATTATTCCACGTGCGATGGCATGGAGTATTTTCATGGAACCTGGCCACAGAAATGATCACCGGGTGTTATCGTTGTTTTTTTGTTTTTTTTCAAATGTCTCGACTCGTCTAATTGTGTCGTCCCGTGGGAGGAGAACGAGATGAGCAGGAAAGTGCAGTTGGAGCGTCAGGTGGTCCGACAACACAAGTAATGTTTACAATGCAATCAACGCTAAATTAAATACACAAACAATTGTTTTCAATTATGACACTTTGTTTATTTGATAAACAAGTTGGTAAATATTTTTTACATTTTATTACTTTCGTTTCATACATTTATCAATCTGTATACGTTCATTTGTTTTTTTCAAGTTAGTTTTAATCAGTGATGTGTTGATGAGGCTTCATGAAACAGTGTCATGTTGTTTAGAGGTCAGTAGGTGGCGCCATCAGGTTAAAAATGATGTGATTTTTCATTAAAATGGTGATGTGTCTCAAATCACATACTTCTCTTAGTGCACTGGTGGTTAGTATGCATCAGGATAGTGTACATACTAACTAGTAACTAATTCTCGACGGATAGTATGTCTCAAATCAAACTCTGCTGCTACACACTAACAGGAAATGTCGCCACAGCTTCTTCTTCTACTACTATTTAAAGATGCTTGCAACCAGCTGTAGGAACACTATAAGCGACACCTGAATAGTATAAGTATAAACATGTGTATATATATATATATATATATATAAATATATATGGCTGTTTAGGGTAGAAAGTGTCCATTGATCCATACTCAGTTTTGTAAGCGTTTTAGTGACAATTTAGTGTGTATGGAGCAATACATTTCAAATACTAAGAATTGAGACGCACTTATGCACTAAAAATAGTTTATTAAGTACTTAAGGTTTAAGTACAGAAGTATGTGATTTGAAACACAGCTCAATTGTTCAAGACAAAGGGAAAATAGTGCAGAGACGCCATCTAGTGGACTCTGAAAATAATGACACTATTTCATGAAGCTTCATGAAGCAGTGTCATGTTGTTTAGAGGTCAGTAGGTGGCGCCATCAGTTTAACAATGATGTGATGTTTCATTAGAACAGTTGTTCAAAACAAAGGAAAATAGTGCAGAGACGCCATCTAGTGGACTCTGAAAATAATGACACTGCTTAATGAAGCTTCATCAGAACCATCACTAGTTACCAACTACTGTAGAATTAGTGGATCGTTGAAAAAATAATTGATTAATTTGATGAATAAGATAAGATATTTGAAAGGTCCTCCATGTTTTAAGGTGTAAAATGGATAAATACGACAGTATATCATCAGCGTATAATGCAACACGCAGCTAGGATCTAGAGTTATAGTAAATTATATGTAGAAAAAAACGATTTCAGCCAAAATTCCGGTTAAAACCTGCGTGTTTGATGCGATTACCAGGTCTGTCAGCGCCGCTCTAATCTCCGCTCGTTGAACTCTGAGCCCCTGATTCAAATTTTGAGATCAAGCCTCCTTATTCGCTGCCGGAGCCTTAATCTTTAGAAACGTCTCTCGTGTCTCTCTAATTCCGACCACTCATTTTCCCATGTTTGCTTTGGCCCGTGCGTCTGACGGGTGGGCGTCCGTCGCCATTCCTGGGTGTCCGCGTTCTTTTTAATCGCGCTGTCGAAAACTTTTTGCGAGAGAGTGAAAAAAAAAAAAATGTGATGTGAAAATTGAATAATGGGCGAGATCGGGATTACCCCGAGCGGCGGCGGCGGCGAAGGGGGGATGAGGGGAAGTGTGCGAGGGACGACAAGAGGATTGAAGAGTTAATTATGTCAGGCACGAGGTAAATCACGACACTGGTTACAAGTCTCCCCCCTCGGGGCGGCTCCTTGGCTCCGACGGTGTTTTGAGCCTGTCAGTCAGAGCGGTTCGTGCATGCCAGGAGTCAGAAGCCATCGCTCCTAAATAAAGATGGACGTTTTATTGGCGTCTCTCCCGGGAGCAGCTTAAGGTTTGGAGCGTTCTCTCTCACCTGAGGACATGCACGACGTTCGCCAACAACACTGTTGACAATTAGATTTCTACCGCAAAAATATTCCTCTTTCTTTTGTGTTATTTCAGTTTCATTTTTATACCACCAATATTTTTTCTTTTTAAATTTGTTCATTTTTTTTTTTTTTTTTTCTTTTTGATAAATGACCTTGAGGCGCTTTTTTAATAACGCTGGAAATAAATTCAATATTTGCACGAAGAGCTGGAGCGTGAGATGATTTGGTTTGGCATGTGAAAATACGAGTCAAAAAAGAAACCGTCAGAGGTGTGTCGCTCCATGTGGGAGTTGTGCGAATCTTTTTCTTTTTTTTTTATTGCCAATAGAAATGACAACAGTGTAATGACCGTAAATTAACAATGCCGTGTAAAAAATCTTCTTTTTTTAATCCTGTCAATTTCTGTGAGAGTTGGCAGATCAAGTCTGAAGCTACAAATCATGAGAGCAAACAATGAGACTTTAATAGATGCTAACAATACCTGCAACAACACAGTCGCTAGCTCGAGGCGATCTCATCGCTAAGTAACATGAAATACACAAAGGTACAGACCCACATTTATCTGTATCTGTAAATAACTTTCTCAGACTATAAGGGGCACTTAAAATCCTTTTTTGTTTTTGAGACAGTTTGTACGATGTATTAATTGTACTTGCAGAGCTAGAAACCATTTAAAATAATAAAATGCATAAAGAAATTTCAATAAAAATTAGGTAAATTGGAAAGAAAATACATTTAAATAATATAAGGTAAAATTAAAAAAAAAAATCTAAGTAAATAAATAATAGTAAATAGTTAAGATAATAATCTTGTGGAACAATACAGAATATAAACTAATATTCCTCCACTGGTACGTTCTTTTATTTGTTTGTTTATTTTTCTTTCCTTTAGTTGAAAAGTTTTATCAAAGATAAAAGGTTTTTAAAATGTGTCAATCTCGTGTTTTATTTTCTCTATTTGAAGTACATTATTATATTTGTGTTCTGTGATTTACTATCAGTAATGGGTTGATGGCTTCATGATCAGTTGAAGAGGTATCATGATACAGTGTTTTCATTTTGAATGGCCAATAGATGGCACTCTCATTTTGAAAATAATGGCATTTTTCATTGAATAAGTAGACCAGAGGCAAAGATTAAATAGTTAAAATATAGACACTGTATTATGAGACCTCATCAACTGTTTCATGAAGCCCCATCAACCCATCAATACCGTCTCTATCTGCTAATTTATTTATTCATAGAGTTTAACTCTTTCTGGATTAGTAAAAATATGTTGTTGTTTTTATTTTTACAATGATCGCTTGATGAGGTTTCATGAAGCAGTTGATGAGGTATCATGATACAGTTTCTTTGTTTTTAATGACCAATAAATTGCACTCTAAGTTTGAAAATAATGCCATTGTTTAAGTAGACCAGAGCCGACGATTATAGAAAATAAAGACACTATCATGATACCTCATCAACTGTTTCACAAAGCCCCATCGATACATCTCGCTCTAACTTAATTGGTAAAAGAGTTTCTCTTTGTGGACTTACAAAAGTATATATTTTCTGTTTTACACTGATCGCTTGATAAGGTTTCATGAAACAGATGATGAGGTTTCGTGATACAGTGTCGTTATTTTTAGGACTCGGTTTAAAAATGATGTTTAATTGAATAAGTGGTGGAGAAACAATGATTATAGAGGATCAACCTCACAGAGTTGAAGTACTTCATATCTTAAAACCCCTAACTATGCTGTCAATCAAGTATTGGCACGTCAGCATATATACGTCTATATCTCGCCTCATCTTCGTGACCACTTGCTTCGTCGCACAAACTCGCTTCAGGTGCAGTTTGACAGGCGTGACCTTCTGCTTCTTGTCTCGCCTGTTTACACAGATTTCAGCGACGGTCTCTTGTTTGAATCTGCCGGTGTGAGCGTCTGCCTCTCCTCACATGATCACTCCAGAGAGAGAGAGGGGGGGGAAATGCTGAAGTCAGCAAATCTGTAAAACCAGATGTTTTAGCTCCAACGTCAAATCCAACATTTGATATCATCGCCCTAGAAAGTTTGAAGAGTTTGTCAGATTCAGGGTTAAATCATGTCTATTCACAAGGAGGGCGGACTTGTAGTTTGCTGACTCACTGGTCAAAAGGAGTTTTGGAAAAATCTGCTGTCTCACTTTCCAAAAGTTTTTTTTTTTTTTAATCTGCTCACTCATTGTCCAAAAGTTTTTTTGTAAAATCTGCTAACTCACTAACCAAAAAGATTTTTTTTTAATCTGCTGATTCACTCGTCAAAAAGAGTTTTGTAAAATCTGCTGACTCACTGTCCGAAATGATATTGTCCGATCTGCTGCGTCACTGTCCAAAAGGATTTTTGTCAAATCTGCCGACACACTGGACAAAAGGAGTTTTGTGAAATCTGCTGACTTACTTTCCAAAAGCATTTTTGTAAAATCTGCTGACTCGCTCACCAAAAAGATTTTTGTAAAATCTGCTGACTCACTTTCCAAAGGTATTCTTGTAAAATCTGCAAACTCATTTTCCAAAAATATTTTTGATATATATTTTTTTTCAACTCACTCACTCGCCAAAAAGATTTTTTCTAAATTTACTGTTTCCAAAAAGGATTGTAATCAGGACTTTTTATGAAATGTGGTTTGTGACCAAAATATCTGCACTATTTTCCTTTGTTTTGAACAACTGTTCTAATGAAAAATCATTTTCAAACTGATGGCGCCACCTACTGACCTCTAAACAACATGACACTGCTTCATGAAGCCTCATCAAACCATCACTAGTAATAAACACAAATTATGTGAATACATTTTTTTTAAATGGGAAAAAAAAACTATAGATTTTTTTCATTATTAATTATAAAGTAGTTGCAGTTCTTCCTTCATTACAAAATAATACATCATTAGCCTAAAAACGTCATAACAAAGTTAAAACAAAAACGTCACTACGCTGGTCGTTAATTCTGCATGTGAGACATAAAAAAAAAAACCTGAAATCCCATTTTTAGGGGCCACTTGCGCTAATGCAGGAGTGACGGTGGAACATAAACACAGATAAGATTGTTTAACTTTTTACCAGCAGGCTCGAGTCACAGCTGAAGGTGCAGATTCGGGGTCGGCGGCCGCAGATTTACGGCCGCGATAAATGCATCAGTTCACCACTTTACATTCACGGGCCTGACAGACCGTAAGCCCGGAGACAAAAGTCAAGTAAGAGCTCCTCCTCGCCGGTCGTTTGTGTTTGCTTGTGTTATTTCAGCTGGACAGCTGCAGTGTAACTTAACCTCCAATGCACCTGGAGTCCCCTTCACCAAACCCCGGATCCCCAGAGTGCGACCATTCTGTCCTGGAGGAGACCAGGCACCCGTGGGATGCCCTCGCACTGTAACGACAGACTCGCACTGTAACGACAGACTCACAAACTTCATATGGAATTTTTCACAACAATTTCTCTTTTTTTTTCTGTCTTAATCAACATAAACAGATCATTTCATTCTTATTTTCCAGCTGTACATTGTAATTAGTAAAACAAGTTATTAACACTTCTTTTTTTTTTTACAATAAATACGTTTATATTTAAAATATTGTCTGTTTTCTAACAAACATGCATGTTTTTGTTTAATATTTGAAAATATCTGGAGAAAAAATGTATCATAAAACTATTTATTTATTTGATTATCAGTTAATTGTATTAAAAAAATGGGGGGGGAAAATCAGACAATTGATTAGAATATGTTTGTTTTTTTTGTAGTTAATGCTTTAATTTAAAGGTACCTTTTTTACTGAAAACTATTAAACATTAGTGAAGAAAATATAATTTCAATGGTAGAATTATTATTATCTTTAAATTTTTTTATACGTTTGAATAAAATTATTTAAATTAATAATTAACATTTATTTTAACAATAAATTATTTAAATAGTTTCCTCCAACATCGGAACACAATCATGTTTTAGTTCTTTAAGTAAATTGTTTTTTTAAAAGAAAATTGATGAATTGATGTCACTTTTTCCTTTTCTTTTAAGTAAACTTTACTTAATGCTGTTAATGCTCCCAGCTGCAATCCATCAATACATAAACAAATACTAAATAAACAATCCATAATATGTATTATAGTTTTTTAATTATCATTTTTATATATTTTTACATTTTTAAATAAAACTACAGCTGATATTACATTTAGATAGTATTCTCTTTAGTAGTTGCAGCTTTTTGTGTCACGTAATATTTTGTTTTTCAAATATTTTCATCATATGATAATCAATGTTTGACTTGTACCAACAGGACCTCTTATCTACTTCTAGGTGTGGAATTAGTGTGACAAGCTTTTACGGAACTGTCAATCTTATCCGTCCTGAAGGCACAACTGCTAGCGTGACACATATTTTTTTTTATTATTGCAACAACCACAAATTACCAAAATCGAAAGTTGTCACAAGGAGAAGAAAATGAAAATGTAATGGGTTGTTGATAGTTCCTCACTGTAGTAACATTTATCTTTCTATTTTATTTAACTTGTTCTCTCTTAAATATAATGTCGTCAATTTGTAACTATATCACATTGTGACATCATGAAGTAGAGGATTGTGGGAAACGTTGAATGTTGAAAATGTTTTTTTGCTCATTTTATTCATTTTTGTATACATTTTCTAAGTTATATTATTGTTAAATAATATATTTGTTACAACATTACTTAAAAAGAAAAACTATTGGGAAGGCGGAACCATTGTTGGCGTCCAGAGTTGCGTGGGGAATGTTTAAAAAGGTAGCACTCATAACCTGCCTCAAATGCAACTTTGGTGAAAACAAAACATCTGGTGTTTCTGCGCCCGTTTCCACCTTCACAAACAGATACTTGTCACGTGGTCAACCACTCTGGGACCCGCAACACCTAGGTTACGGGTCCCAGAGTAGGGAACTCCTAAGTGTGAGTGCTTAGGAACTTAGGAACTCCTAAGTACGGGTTACTTTGGGGTCTCCACCAAAGACAACCATCCTTTTCATCGGTAGCCACAGCTCAGGTAACATACCTTCAAGTTCTATGACACCAAGAAGTAAAAAACTGCGAAGTGCTTTCCACGTTTGACCACTTAAAAATTCTGGTTCTTATTTTCAGATCTATTCATGGTCAGACTCCTCCTTCGATCAGTGATCTGATCCATCCTTACACCCCAGCTCGGGCTCTGAGGTCTGTGGATCAGAATCTACTGATGGTTCCTGAACACGGTTCAGGACGTTTCAAATCAAACTCTGCTGCTACACACTTACAGGAAATGACTCGACAGCTTCTTCTTCTACTACTTTCTAACGCTGATTGCAACCAGCTATTGAAACAATATCGGTAATTAAAACAAGTTATTAAGTTGTGTTTCATTTTGTTATTATTGTTGCTGTGATGTTTTGTGGTAAATTTCTCTTTTTTCTCGAGACATTTACGTCAGTATCTGCTCCGAAGACGTGTCGTCAGTGTCGTAGCTTCAGTTTAGCGTCATCTACGTCACTAAGATGGCGGCAGTTAAGGGTGGAAAGTGTCCATCGATCCACACTCAATTTTCTGGCCGTTTGAGTGCTCATTGCACACTACATTTTCGCACACTGCTCATCGGGACGCACTTGTGCACTCAAAATATTTAGTGTATATAAGTGTTAGTGCAGAAGTGCTCGATTTGGGATTTTTACAAATCGAGTTAAACATTCGTAAATTAAGTTCCACATCCTGGGATCACTGTACAAATACACGTAAATCCGTTCACGCATGTACAAAGCTCTAGCAACAATAATGGCCCCATAGTAATTGATCCCTTCCAAAATACCTGCACTTCATAAGTTGACCGCAGTACAATAGCAACTTTGAATAATATTACACGTTGGATTATATTTGTTTCATTAGGCTATTTATTCAGCGCATCAAAACCACACACAAAGAAACGTCCATCCACTGGTCAATCAGATTGTACTTACGAACATACACAAATGCCTACATCTAAGGCCAGTGAGATTACAGTACCAGAATACCAGAACCAGGTTTGGGGGTTTGGTTCTGATGGTTTGTTCCATTTTCATCGCTCAGCGTTAAGAAAATTCACCGGAAATCAAACAAACAGGTTTAAAAAACAGGCCAATTCGGGTCAGAACCAATACAATGAAAAGGGTCATAATTCCTTCCAGTTCCAGTTTCTGGTTTATACCTCATGTCCAGTAACATACTGGGCCTGGGTCCCCTTAACCTGTGAGGCTTTCTCCTACTCTGAGAGTACTTGAGGCTCAAGAGAACCGACCTTTGGAACAGCCAGAAAAAACAAAACCAGGATTGTCACTGCTGAGACTTTCAGAAACTCCTGGGCCCTAGACATCTTTGTCGATTGTAAAAAATACATTTAAAAACTTTTCAATATGTACACTGCGAGGGTAACTACGGTGGCCCGAGTAGAAGAGAATACATCTCATGTTGTGTGTTTTCACCGGGCTCTGTTAAAGAATCAGGGTTCTGGATCCGACACATAATCCATTAGTTTTGGTCAAGCCCATTTTAGCCCAGTTTATCATCCCCGATAATATCTGCTAACAGATGGGTTCTGTGGAGGGTGGAGGGATGCGGGGTGGGGTTGCAGTCGCCTTCCCCTTAACTGATTGAACTTTCGCCGTACAATTTGGGATCAGGTTGCAGTGTTGCAGTGCAGCATAACTGGTGTTATGAGGTTAACTCCGTTAAACAGCTCTATCATGTTCACCGGTGCTCTCCTGTTACACCAACTGCAGCTTTGCCACGACAGTATCCTTGACTCGCAGTTAAGGCAGAGGTTTAGCTAACGGGTTGGTTCATGATAACCTACAAGGCCAAACAAAACAATGCTGATTTCACAAACTATGAATTTATCCAGTTAACTTTGTGTCCCAAGTGAGTTTTCTGGATTAAGCTAGTTGATCATTTTTCCGGTTTACATTTTATATGAATCATATTTACTGCATATTGCGGTATAAACTCACCTTGTTACCTATTCATTTATAGTTAATGTTACCTTATTTTCTACAAACCGTAACACTATAGAACAGACCTGGGCAAAGTGCATCCCGGGGGCCACATGCGGCCCTTTGACTGTATTTGTGCGGCCCTCTTAATGTCAACGTTTGATCATGTATAAATGGTTCTAATGCATTAACAAATGTATTTTATATTTATTATTCATTACAATTTTTACTTTTTCCCTCCTTTTTTTTCGAGTATTTATTAATCTCTCAAACATTTTTTTTTACTTAGTTAAATAAATGTTTTGAAAAAAACATCTATACAAGAATGACATTTCAGCTTATTTAGCTTAATACATGTCACGGCCTATTGACGAATGACATGGGTGACACGTTTTTCGTCTTTATTTTTGCTTGACGGCCCCTAACAACATTCAGAGAATTTAATGTGGCCCCTTGTATAATTATAATTGCCCACACATTGCTATAGAACTACAAACCAAATCTGGAAGATGTGTAGTATTCTAGATGCCGTAGACCACACTCTATTTTATGATATTTTTAAAACTAGTAAAACCCATTTAATGTATTTAACTGTAACAAAGACTAAAATGAATACATCTTAGTTGAGTTGCAGCGAGTTAAAGATGTATTGGTCCTGCCCTCCATCGATGCCAAAGGTTCCCCAGACTTAAGCCCAACGTATGTTAGCTATACTTGACCTTGTTGTCATTGGTGACAACACACAAAGTCTAGATTTTTGCTATTTTTTTCAGAGTATCTTTTTGGAGTATCAGGCAGAAATGTATGTTCATGGGAAGGCTGCAAACGGCGCCCACTTTTTTTTGTCTTTCAAGTCTTAAAAACATCCAAATCCCTCCATACTGCTCGTCTGTAACGTCCCTCTTGTATTGAAGCCTCGATTGAAGAGAAATGGTTTCGAAAAAAATAAAATAAATCTATAGTTTAGGCTCGTTAGTAACAAAGCGCTAAAAAGCTAACATGCTAAAAATGCTACACAGATGGAAAACACAACAGTTCACGACCGTCTCAGATTCATCTGAAAACAATCCCAACCCTTAGTGGACATGAGTGAGAAGTTTTAATTTGGTTCAACCATCACTTTAATGGACCTGAAACCAGAATTCACGTGTTATGAAGGTGGTCTTGACAACATTGCTGATCGTTTAATTTCATATTTCTGGATGTAAATACGATCATTTGTTAAACCACTGATACCTGGTCTTAATGTTTTAAATTTTGGAAAGCTGTGAACTAAATTAATTAATAATTAAGCTTCATTAAAACCCTAATTTCCAAAAGTATATATTCCAAAGGATCAATAATGTTTATTTATTTATTAAGACAAGTAAATATTAAGAATGATCTGCAGATTCTATTTTAAAAGGCCACATCAAGATCTGGAAGTTGTTGAACTCTCAGGATGAGAAATAGCTTGTATCTTCCAGTTTTATATCATTTTCTAAAAATAAACTAGGAAAAGCACTAGCTAACTATGACAATAAAAGTCGACTTCACATCCTCCGCCTGTCCCTGTGTTTGCAGTATTCGGTTCCAAATATATCTGGAAGTTTACAGTTGTTTATTCTCAACTGTTTATAAAAGTGCTGTTCACTGAGCCATTTAATTAGGAGTCTATTTCATGGCTCCTGATACACTGATAAAACTCCCTCAACACATCGCCCGAGTGTCTCCCTGAGCCCGGCTGTGTAATTGAGGGCTTTTTTTTCCGCTTCCTTTTTTTTTTTTCCTTCTAAATGCAACCCCACTTGGCAGACCTGCAACTACACACTGACACACACATACTCGCGCACATAGACGCACAAGCACACGCACAACCGGTTTCCATCACTTAATACCATCAAATATACACTAGGACCACATTTCTGATTAATTTAGTAAAAACATAATTAGAGAGTAAATGAATCTTAATATAAAAATGCACAAAACGAATTAATTACACAAACAAATTATTGGTTAAGATAATGCAATTAAATTCGTTATAAATCAAGGATTTAAAAAAAATATTCTAAAGGGTTTCAGCCATCAATTAAAAAAAAATGATGTTTCATTAGAACAGTTGTTCAAATCAAAGGAAAATAGTGCAGAGACGCCATCTAGTGGACTGTGAACATAATGACACTGCTTCATGAAGCTTTATCAGACCATCACTACAATAGTCCACATGAGACCTTATCTTGGATCCAGACCATTGTCTGTTATTTAAAAAAACTTTTTCTGTTACCTTTTAATGGTATTAAATTTCTGAGGCTTATAAATCACACTTTGCATAGTGTTTGTATGTATTAGTAGTGGCTTTTATGTTGCAATATTTGCAAGATGGTTCGAGAAGTGAACTTAAATATGGGTTAAAGTATCCATGTACTGAAAAGCAGAGTATCTTATGTCTTTGACTGGATTTTTTGTTTTGCTTTCTCTGTAAAATACTGTTGTGAGCTACATTACAGTGGTTATAAAATGTATCAGTGTAGACATGTTACTTGATAGTGGAAGGAAAAGGAAGACAATCGACTTATTCATGAACTTGTTTTTTATGTTCATCCTGGTTCGTACCAATAATTTTTATCCTGAGTATGAAGATAACCTAGTGCAACATTTAGCAAGAGATCAACCCTGGTTTTATACAAGAAAAATCGTACTATGTACCAGAATTTATTTGGAATTTGCACGTTTATCTAAGCTTTTTTTATCTGCTTTTAAAAGTGTTCCAATGATGACAATGCTGTAAAATGAATCGTTTGCAATCACAGGTCCACAACTTTTTTTGCACCAGGGCTATTATTTTCACTTTTCTTCAGATACAGCCAAAAAAATTGCATGATTAGCAAAAAAAAGTTAAGTTCATGAAAAACACATCTCACCTGAATCAGCTGGAGCCCTGGACTGGTTTCTCTGAACTAAGATAGTGTCAACAAAAACTGTGAAGTTTATCTATTTTAACTACTTTACAGTCTAATTTTCTGAGTATAAGGTGATTGACGGTGATGTTCACGTATCTTTAAAGGGCAACTAATGTCAAACTCTAACTTTCTTGAGTCTAAAGTCCCTCATCATGACCATGTTTTTAACCTATTTTTTAACGCTTCACTTTGTTTATACAACAAATCCCTTGGAGGTGGAGACTTCTAGGATTTATGACACGCAGTGACAAACCTAGATGTTTGACAAATCACAGCAGAGTGTGCGTGGTTATTGTAAACAAGATTTTATCTTCAGAAAAACAAAGTGTTTTCAATGGGTGGAGCTTAAGATCGTTTTCTAACGTAAATATCTAAATGAAAAGGGAGTTTTTTACAGACACTGATGATACAATAGAGTCCAAGACGAATTTAAGACACATTTAAATCAACACATTAGTTGACGTTTAACTTGAAATTCTTCATTTTATGAAATATGACTATTTTTTTTGTTGTATGGGGTCAGTTGGTTTGTCTAAATGGCATTCAAGTTCTATAGCGAAAACTTATATATTTTCTACTGCACATTTACACTTAAAAAATAAAACAACTCTTCACTCAACTTTCCCTTTGTCTCCTTCACACAATGACACAGCAACAATAAAGTTGAGAGATAGTAGGGGGGGAATAAAAAGCTGCAGTCAGGAGAGGAAAAAAAAAAGGAGAAAATGGTACTAAAGAGAGAGCTGCTCCGAATCAGAGGTATCGTATTCAGCCCAGACCTGACAGAGACTCCTCTCCAGGTTGAATGGGCTCATTGTTTGGACAAGGCCTCCATGACACAGGCCATTTCATTAGAGAATGAGCCAGGGCAGAGGGAGTAGATGGTGGTTGCAACGCTACCCCTCGCCGCCCCCCTCGTCCTCCTCGCCTCTGTCAAAGAGGTCTATTCTCTCTCCCTCAGGGCTACCTGCATGAGGAGGAAGACAGCGATATGGGCGACACTCTCTGCAAAACAAACAGTTCGGCCCTCGGTTGCAGGCGAAAGACAGAGCGAAGCTGTCCTTTTTCCTTGAAAAAAGACATGGGAGCAGGTAACGGAATAGTGCGTGACGCAATGGTCGCATCACCCCTGAGATTTAAGAGTCTGCTTTATTGTCTTGTCCTTATCGCTTGACTTGAACTTCACGAAAACATAAACTAAAGAGACATTTATCGTTGTGGATCTTTGTTTACATAATTAAAACCTCGAGTGATTTATCTTAAAAAGAGCTCATTACATTTATTTTTCTGTGGTAAAGTAATACGAGAAGTTTGTGGAATATATTTAACTAAAAAAAAAGTGAAACTATTTAATTAACCACAAAAGTTGCAGTAAATTAAACTGGGGTTTGATTTATTTATTCAATAATTAATTCAACTGGCAACAGTATGAACCCCTAAAGTGAAAGTTCACCCAAAATTCCTATTTCACTCATTTTCTACTTACCCTGAAGTTGGGGAAGGAAATGGGATTATTTTCAGAGTCTGTCTGTCTTTCTGTTACTGTGTCCCAAAACTTATGCACTTACACTTAATATTTTGAGTGCACAAGTGCGTCACTGACATCTTCAGAGCAGATACCGGCATAAATGTCTCGAGAAAACCCTAATTTTACCACAAAACAACACAGCAACAGTAATAACACAATGGAACACAACTTAAAAACGTGCTTCAATTGCCGAAAAGTGCTGTGAAGTGTCGACGATATTGTTACTTGAACTACTGGTTGCAATCAGTGTTAAAAAGTAGTAGAAGAAGAAGAAGTGTGTAGCAGCAGTGTTTGATTTGAGACAGTACTACACTGTACAAATTTGAGCACTGGGCAAGTAAGTGCACTGTCTAACAGTGTACTGTAAAGCAATGCACTTAGGGAAGTACAGTACATGATTTGAGAAACAGCATGTGTCTTTTTGGAATGACAAGCTTGAAATGTACGTCTATAAGACTTATTTTTCTTATTATTTTTATATTTTCTTATTTGTCTAAAAGATACTTAAAAAACATCTAAATACCTCCATACTGCTTGTCTGTAACGTCTATCTTGTATTGAAGCCACGACGTGAGAAATTGAATCCAAATTATTTTTGGAAAGTTTTTAGGAATGAATTATTGCCTTTAACTCTAAAAAAAACCCGGATTACTCTAAAAATAATCCCATTTTTAGGATCATTAGAAAATTGAATTTTGGGTAAACTTGAATTTAGAAGATTAGAAGTTAGAAGTTGTTTCTGCAAAATAATAGGGACAACTGAGGTCCTGGATAAAAGTAAAGTCTCTTAGCCTATAAGATCTATTATTGGGTGACTACAATATTATTGCATCGATCAGTCCTGTGCTGTGTCTCAAAATCGCATACTTGCGTACTTAAACTTAGTATTTTTGGTGCATAAGTCTCAATTCTTAGCATGCGAAATGTAGTGCTCCATGAACACTAAAATATCACTAAAACGCCCACAAAACTGAGTATAGATCGATGGACACTTTCTACCCTTAACGGCTCCATCTTAGTGACGTTGATGATGTAAACAGAAGTTTTGCCTTATATATAAATATATGCATTTACTTACAGGTGTATTTTTAGCCAGCAGTAGGAGGATGACACGTCTTCGGTGCTGATATTTCGCAAATATTTATTTTCTCATATTTCTTGATCCAAACAAAACGTGCTGCCAGCAGGTGTCGATAGTGTTCCTACATCTGGTTAAAATCATCGTTAAATAGTAGTAGAAGAAGAAGCTGTCGCGTCATTTCCTGTTAGTGCGTAGCAGCAGTGTTTGATTGGACACATACTATCTGTTGAGAATTTGCGTACTAGTTAGTACGTACACTATCCTGATGCATACTAACCACCAGTGCACTAGAGAAGTATGTGATTTAGCCACAGCACTGGTTTTAGGCTTTATTAAAACAGCTAAGCCAAAGTGAATTCTTGTTCTAGGTCTTTCTGTTGCTAATGGATGTGATCTAAAGCGAGGACAGCTAGGAGGCTTAGAACAACATTGTGAAAAATATAGAAAAGTATTAAAACCTACCACAACCCTTTGTGCGAGAGCCAATCTCTTACAATGTCTGTTAACTGTTGAGTAAACTTCTGGATGTTGAGACTGTGAAAAACTCATGCCCTACTTGGACTTGGTAGAGCATCGGTTTACCAATAACCGAAGCTTCAGACTTTGAGGTGCCGTTCACTTTCCCTTGAGCTTCACACTGGGATGTGAACCCAGTAAAGCCTAAAGGTGTCGAGTCAACGGAGCCAACACAACCGTTTGTACTTTAAATCCTCACATCAAACCACAAACCGTATTCCCACAGGACACAAAGTGGGTTAATAGTTCATATACTTTTTCTTTTATTTCTTTTTCTTTAAGATTCACCTTAAGAGCTATAAAGCATAAATCCAAGAACTGAAAATTGAGATTTGGTTAAACAGCCGAAGGATTTCAGCACTTCCAGAGTTTCCTAATGGCCAGCACCAACCACAGGAACGTGGAGTCCTTCCCAGTAACCCGACAGGTCATCACACTCTTTTGGTGCAAACCTCGGTAAATTTCTTCCAATTTTACAGCCAGTTGAGCCCCACCAATTCTTTCTTATTATCCCCCCCTTTTCCTTTCTCTATGTGGTTTATCTGACCTTCCAGTGAACTTGCCAAAGCGTTTTGTCCCTGTGTTTTGTTTTTAAGAACGTCACTATAATATTTAGCCACAGGGAAGACGCCATGTTTGGATATCAAGTTCCAATTACAGGTGATAATTAGGAAGAAGTTTTGAAGGATCATGTGATAGTGCTGAAAAGTTGAGATGGAGGACAAAGACCAAGTAGCATAACTAAGCATTTAAAATCGCGAATTACTACATAAATACTTCAAACAGTTTGACGTGAAGTCAAACACAATCATCTGTTACAGTAAATTTCAGTACATTGTCAGGGCTGACCGTATCCTCCACTTAGTGGCTTGATCGTTTGCCTCTGATTCCCTTAATACACATCGAACTCACATCTTCCACGTTCCATAAAACAAAAAAGTATAGTCCTTAAAAAAAACAATCACAAGGATTTACAGACTCGAGATTGAAGAAGTGTTAGCAGACGTTTGGGGAAACAAAAAAATGGCCAAAACAAAAGTTGTCAAATCAGATTGAAATCCCAGTTGTCACACTTGTTTAGCGGACGGTGCCATTAAGGCCTCCATTAGGAGGGATTGGGTTTCATTCCCAGACTCAATGTAGCGAGAGATACTCGGGGGTCAAGCAAGCATTCGGGATTTGGGACCAGATGTAAGATTGGGAATTCTGCCATGTCAACATCATACAGTAGAAGAGCACTTTTTAACGATGATTGTTTTTCAGGGGGTTTTGTTTCTTTGTGACCCTGATCATTTACTCACCTTCATTGTGGTTCTCTTTTTGTTTAAAAAGTATTTCTGCTCTTTTCTACGACAACAAATTAAGGTTATAATTCGGCAGAAATTAAATCTTCACACATTTGCTACTAACCCTTAGGTCGAATAATGGTTGTGATTATTTTCAGAGTAATTGGTTGATTTTTGGAGTTTTAATCAAAAATGTTTGTTCATTTTAATGTAGCCACTGGAAAACATTTGTCTTCGTCTTCTTCCAAAAAGACAATTAAAAACAACCAAATATCTCCGTGCTCGTATTTAAGGTCCATCTTGTTGTGACACCTTGACATGAGGAATTGTTAAAAAAAACAATTCTATTCTTTTAAGTTTGTTTGTAGCAGAAGCTAAAAGGCTAACATGCTACACAGACAGGAAACACTCTCGGTAAATATCTGGAGAGCTTCTGGTGTACACAGTTGATTTTTTTAAAGACATTTTTAAACTAAATATTCTTAACTTTGTAATTTCTCTGTTACATACTGGAATACTCAAACAAAGCTAAGGTTTGTTAACTGTTTATGAAAAATAAACAGCTTTATCAGGTAAATTATATCAAGCAAATTTATCGTTAAGGTAAATGACAATGTTGCAAATGGTTGTGATGGTGTTTTTTATAGAGTTTTATAAACAAATAAACTAAAACCCTTGCATATGAGAATAACAATAATAAGCTAGGCAGAGCTAAATGTGGACACAAATGAAGATAATTAGATTATTATAGACTAAAGGAATCTTTTTAATCAGACCACTAAATCAATATAGTTGATTGATGTGTTGTTTAATCCATGCGTCAAATATCTATAACATACACACACAAGACGTTTATGAATCACAAATGTGTATTATTACTTTCTCTCTTATAGTTCCGTGTGCATTTACAAAACAAAATTTAGGGTTTGTACATTTCGTACATTGTGTCAGGTCATGTAGGAAAAAACAGTGTATACTTGAAAAGTATGAATGAACAAAATCTGTTATTCAATGGATGCTAAAAATGTTTTCAAAAGGTTTTTTTTGTTGTTTTTTTGTCACTGGTGGGCAAGACAGCCAATTTTTCATGAGCCAAGAATAAAAACATTGTAACAATATGGTTCTCTAACCATCTATGTTGTTTTAATGATATTCAAAAATATGTAACTTGGTATTTTTTCAAGATATGAATACAATATTAACTCAAAATAAAACATGAATCCATAGAAAAATCATCGGTAAACTATACCTCAATAACTTTGCCTTCAATAAAAACTATACAATTCATAGAAAATGTATACATAATTATACTGCATGTGTAAAATATATGTAATAAAGTATCTGTACAGAGAAGGAGTAGCAGGAGTGAATACTGCAAACAAATACAATTCAGGACTGGATCGCTGCCGTGGCTGTTTAAATAGTCCACGAACTATACGGCTTAGGGCCAGTTTTCAAAGGAAGTCAGGCCAACGCACGAGGCATCTTTCAATACGTTGGAGACGACAAAGGGGCTTGATTACGTATGGTGAGATAACGACCACCCGCACGATCAGATGTTTGGCTGGATAAGCTCATACCACCATGCGCGACAGGCAGCCGGCCCATCACACCCAGAAACATAGGAGCTGCTCTGTGATCGGGGGACCAGGGCCAACCGAGGCCAACGATGCAGAACTAAAAAAAAAAGAGGAATGAAGATGTACATTGTTGTGTTAAAGATCCGACTGCGTCACCGACGTCAGGATGTATTTGTCGGTTGTTAATCCAAATTTAAAAAAATAAAAAGATTCCTGCGAATTCCATTTGAACAGGATTTGGTGACTTGTGAAAGGAACAAGGTTCCCGTCAGAGGAATGTCGGATTGATGAAGTGAAGCTGGAAGGATGACGTGATCCACTTTATCCACGGGTCATTTACTTTTATTCCCGCCTGACTCATTGACTCTGCATTATGAGTAAGCTCATTTTCTGGACCCGGGGGAAGCGTCACTGTCGAGGCGTTATGCCTGATGCGTCATTGGCTCACAGCGAAATGTTAAATCCTCCTGGACTCTCACATTTGCATGTGGACTCTTGAATACCAAGTCCTCCCCCACCACCTCCCTCTTCTTGTTAACTTGACAAGTGCAGGATCTTGTTTGAAAGGCATATAATGGAAACCAGCAGATGTTTTATTTATTTTTTTTTTTAGATAGTTTTCTGTGTGAAAGTTGATGCGACTTAAAGTGGTAGTTAAACCAAAATTCAAACTTCACTGATTTACGCCCTCAAAGGGTTGGGATTATTGTCGGAGTAATTAGTGTCATTTTTTGGAGTTACAGGCAGAAATCTACGTCCATATGATGTAATGGTCGCTGTCCAAAAAGAAAAAAGTAAAAACTAGTTCCCAGTGTTTTTTTCTAAACTGGGAGCTTGCACGATATTTGTTAGCATGTTAGCCCTTTAGCTTCATCTACAGTATTGTAGACAGTGTGTACCAAATCGCACACTTCTGCACTTACACTGAATATTTTGAGTGCACAAGTGCGTCCCAATGAGCAGTGTGCGAAAATGTAGTGCGCACTCAAACGGCCAAAAAATGGAGGGTGTATCGATGGACGCTTTCCACCCTCAACAGCGGCCATCTTAGTGACGTAGAAACAGAAGCTACGTCAATGACGACATGTCTTCGGAGCAGATACCGGTGTAAATGTCTTGAAAAAACCTCATTTTACCACGAAACAACATAAAAACAATAATAACAAAATGAAACACAACTTAATAACTTGTTGGAACACATTGTCAAGTGTCAGTGATAGTGTTTCAATGACTTGTTGCAATCAGTGTTAAAAAGTAGTAGAAGAAGAAGCTGTCGAGTCATTTCCTGTGTGTAGCAGCAGTGTTTGATTTGAGACAGTAATATCCTGTTGAAATTTGAGCAGTTCCGAAGTAGGTGCACTGTTGTGTAGCGCTTGACGGAGTCTACTGACTCCTTTAAGAAACATCTTAAGACGTTTCTATTTGTTCAGGCTTTTCCTTGATTTTCTGGAACTCCTGTTGTGTAATCAGTTTTATCTTGACCTTTAAAGTATATACTTTATTAAATATTGTTTTGATTGTTTAAGCGCTTTGTGACCCTGGTCTGGAAAAGCGCTATATAAATACAAATTACTTACTTACTTACTTACTGTAAAGCAGTGCTCTTAGTGAAGTGCGCGATTTGAGAAATAGCCATAGACTTGGTTATTCATTTCTAAACCGCATGAAGGTTTTTTAACATTTTAAGTGTGTCTTTTTTGTGACGTAGAAAAGTGATCTCCAGTGACTCCGAAAAGACGATTGTGTTGAATTTTAATTGTTGGTGAATTTTAACTGAATTTAATCTTTACTCTTTACATTTTCATGTGAATTATTTTATGACGTTTACTGTCCACAGAAAACTAGCATGAGCTAGCATTGGCTAATAAATGAAGTCACACACAGTTTATAACTTAATATTTATGGAGAAAACTCCACCAATAAAGCTTGAAATCCTTACCGTGGGTTACACATTGTGCTCTAATCAATCAAAGTGTTTCTGGAAGACGAGTTGTGGTGATTTCTTTGGCACTTCCCAGTCCTATTACTCTGTGTCTTCTAGTGTTGTCGCGGGTGGCTTCTTTATAGAACAGAGTGGATCATAAAGGCAGGAAGAAGAGAAAAGGTGAACTCCTCAAATTCTCATAAAAACCCAATGTATCCAAACTTTCGTTTGCATTTTTTTTTTGCAAAATTAAAATAATATGATACATCCGGCGGGTGGCCGACACTATGTATAAGGATTCTTTAGGACTCGGTAGAAGTTTCAAGTGGGGAAGGGAATGCACCTTTTGGCATGAAAATAAAGCTCAATTGGATGGACGGATGGACGGATGGATGGATGGACGGATGGACGGATGGACGGATGGACGGATGGACGGATGGATGGATGGACGGATGGATGGATGGACGGATGGACGGATGGACGGATGGACGGATGGACGGACAGCCTATAAATGCTGAAAAAGCAAAATATATAGGATTCCTTTTTTTTAGTATTGTTCCAAATGGTTTACTTAGAGAAGCAAAACAGCTCAAGTATTTTCAGGTCCCAATTAAGTTGTAAAATTATTTTTACCTAAATGCTAGCTTTGAAAAAAACATTTTCACGTGACTACATTCCAAGTCCGAGTGGCTCGAGAGACCCAAAACCCAAAAATGAATTTGATCTGGATCCATTTGATCAGATTTCCCACTACAATCGTAGGACAAGGACAAAACGATGGCCCCCGAATCTCCCTAGTTCAGGTCCCCGCGGAGACCCTGGCGGTAAGAATGGAGGAGCCTTCTTCTTTTTTTTTTCTAGTCCTCTCCAGGAAATTCCACATGCACAATTTGTCTTTGTAACAGGAGAGCTGGCACAGCCCTCGGCTTAAGGATGTCATGACCGGACCAACTTAGCACGCAGCAGAAGTGCTTATTACGCATTGTATGCTCATTCCTGACACAGGGGAGCCTGGCGTGGCTCACGTCCCGGTGATCAAACCCCAGCATTTTCTCACCACAACAGTTTGTAAGAGACCTGGTGAGTTTCCACGAACCTCGGCATGAACTCTTCCACTTAACCATGAGAGACTCCTCGTTTCGAGGAGAGGCCAGAGTCTGATAAGTAGTGAGGGAGAAAGGGATAAAAAGAGGGGTACGGGGGTGTGGGGGGGGAGGCAGGAAAATGGAGAACAGAGCTGGCACCTCCAGAAGGTTTATTTGAGGCCGTGACAGTGAGCCCCCTTTAAAAAAAAAAAAAAAGGACCGGCGTCCATGGATGCCCCGCAGTGGACACAAAAGCAGGTTGTGGCAAGTATACATGGCAGCTTCTTCGTCGCCCCCTCGGATAAAGGAAGTAATGTTTTGGATTATTTTACTCGCCACAAGACCCTTGAGCTCGGCGAGGACGGTGCCTGGGAACAATTTGTCCGACCATTATCTCAATCGATTAAGCATAAGAGCCCTCGCCTGCCACGCTCCGCGCTCATTGTGGATGTTGCAAAACTGATCCTGTTAAATGTTTAATTCTGGGTTTGTCTTTTTGGTTGCTCTGCTAAGCACTTGTACAGTTTGTCAAAATGGACACGGTGTGTAAGGAAAGGGGGGATGAAAACCTATTTGGGTAATTGTGTATTTACATAGGTTTGACACTTAATCAATATATTGTAAATATTAGTTTAACTGTGTGAATGCTGAAGGCACTTTTGCTCTTCTGACCTAAACTTTGTACCACATCTACTACAAATTTGATCCGATTTTAACCATTCAAACTTTTATCAATTCGGCTCGTTCCAAAATGCAGTGTTCTATCTTTCTTTTATCTCTTCAACTCATTCTTTTATTCCTCTTTTTCTACCCTTTTTTTCCCCATTCACTTGAATGATAAAAATCTTTAACTCATGTTTCAACTCCTTCCACTTTGACCGTCAGGTACTTTCCTCTACCCACACCTAGAATCTTCATTTAACTTTAAAAACATTTTGTCTACTTACTACCACTAATACTACAACTAATTCTACCACTATTTATACTACCTATACTTATACTTTTACTGCTTTTCTACTTATAGTCCTTCTACTGCTTTTACTTATTATACTTATACTACTACTTCTTCTACTAGGTACTCCTACTTATACTACTATTTCTACTTCTACTTTTACTACTAATTCCACTACTTCTTATACTCCCGTTACTAATTCTACTTCTACTTCTACTACTTCTTGTACTTCCACTACTAATTCCACTACTTTTTATACTCCCACTACTACTTCTACTTCTACTACTTCTTGTACTCCCACTACTACTTCTACTTCTACTACTAATTCCACTACTTCTTCTACTCCCACTACTAATTCTACTTCTACTACTTCTACTAATTATTCTACTCCCACTACTACTTGTACTATTACTACTAATTCCACTACTTCTTCTACTCCCACTACTACAACTTATTTTACTTCTACTACTTATTTTACTTTTTTCTTATTCTTCCTTTTCTTCTTCTCAACCTTTTTCGTCTTTTTCCTTTATACCATCATTTCAACTGTTTCCACACTTTTTACTTTGAATACTAATTAAATACTTTCAAACATTTCAGTTTAGAGATTCAGCAGATTCAGCATTCACACTGCACTTTCTACTAGAAATGCACATTTTTTAGTTTAGTTTACCAATCACATTGTTCCCATTTTTTTTAAAAATTGCGGCATTTAATGTTTTTAACTTTGGATTAGAAAATAAAACGCCTTGTATGGTCTCGTCTTCTGCTTATCTGGGTTTCGGGGTCGCAGGGGCAGCAGCTTCAGGAGGAAGGCCCGGACTTTCCTCGCCCAGCTACGTTGTCTGGCTCTTCCCGGAGTAAACTTTCTTTACGAGGTTTCAATGTCTTTATCTTCTGTTTACGTGTTTTTGAGTACCACACATTGTTATAGAGATTGATTTGTAACTAAAATTTTAAAAAGCAAAAAAAAAAGACATCCAGCAAAAAGAAAACAAATATATAAACCCTCTCATTAATATCTATTAATTATGGACACAAAGATTGGTGATATTTTATTAATTCAGATATTTTCATTTTAGATCAAATTTCGAATTTTACCTTAATAATCATCATCATAGTACTCTTTATTCAGTTCTACAAAACTATTGATTTTAATTCTGTTTTTTTCTAGGTCGTTTTTTTAATTCAATATAATAATAAAAAATATGACAATTATTAATCCAAAGAGGTCATTTTATTGGAAAACAACCTGTAAAATTAACCTTCCATATAAAAGAGAGAAAGTAAAAGGCAAAAATTAGACTAAAGGATTCAGTAACTCTTTACATAAGTCTCAATGTAACACTGAGTCCAGGGCGTCTGGGAGGTCTTGACAAAAGTGTTCTGGTAAAATTGACAAATGGAAAACTCATCCCATAGCAACGAAAGCCTACACCATGTGCCAAACTATCTTAAAGTGCGAGCCAATGGACGTGATTACATTCGTAAGGTCAAGTTCAGTTACACTTCCTCCCTTGAGGACGGGATTTGTGGCCATTGTAGCCATAGAAAGACAGAGTTTCCAGCTTGGCAGCCAGAGACGGGTCTTCGTGTTGCCGAGGTTTGACATGACCTGTGTTTACGACTTAATAAATCTGGGATGGGATGCTGTGGAAAGGGTAAGGTTGAGGGCAGGGAGGGAAGTGATCAAACGCCGTCCTTCCTAAAGAACCACAAAAGGAACATTTGCTTTCGATTATACTTACACACATGAGATAAATGCAACAGTCAAAAAGCATTAGCTGGAATTAACTGTGACTAACTGCAGGGAAATTTTTTCACACCGAGATGCCTCAACCCCTACAAGAAAAACTCTTCCTCAAATGGCAAAAAATATATACTTTTTACTAATGTGTTTTAAATAATTGGCCAAACAAATATATTCTGTAAGAAAATAACGCATTAAACATATAATACAACTTATAAAACAACGTGTTTCCTGTTTCAGTTTCTGTGCCTGACTAGGAACTATAAGCTTCCTCGTTCCAGTCCGTGGTGTCAGATAGTCCACAATCCTATTGACAGATGGATATGTAGATAGATAAAACTTTATTGATCCTTTAATGGCAATTTTCCCTATTCTTCTCTGATAATCCTTTTACTATCTCCCTTGAACTCTTTTATATTTATTTCTTTGTGTGTAATCCTGATCCTCTATTATGTTTAACTTTCCCATTACCAAATGTATTCTTTACCACTTTATGCAACTTTATTCATACATTTTCTGAAACATATTCCACTTTCAGGAATGTTTTTTATGTACATTTAAAGCTTCACATTTCAACCCATCTCTAACTTAACAGATAAATCTGATATTTTACTGCATTTACACATGTCGCACCTACTACGGTGTCGCTACATTACGAAACAGGGTCAAGGTCACGACATACCTCTTTCTTTGCAACGAAGATTATCAAAGTCTTGCTAAAGGTGTCACTACGGCCAATATTCAGGTCATTCAAAGTGCAACTATTTTAACAAGTCTCCATATTTCCCCTCCTTATCCTCGTTTCCCACTTTCTTTGCCAAACTTTCCCCTTCTTTTCTGTCTTCATGCCGATCTGTTACACCTGTCCTTTCTATCACCCCTTCCCGAGGGCATTAAAAATTTGGCTATTTTGACTTCTACAAACGGGTCCAGCCCTTTTTTTTTTTTTTTACTCAAGTGTTTGTTTTACCTGGAATCTCTATTTTGATTCTCCAAGATGGATTTTTTTCCCCTTCCTGCTCTAAGTGTTCCAGATATTAACTTGTGAAATGTGCAGCATACATAGCTTCATTCATAATCCAACTACAATCCAAATGATTATTTTGCATTTGACTGTTGAAACCGTTTTTTTTTTTTCGAAGCTAATCTCTTGCTTCAATCATCCCGGGCGGATGAAAAGTTCCTGCAGAGTTGCGCCGCGGTTCAACCGCTATGACAGTTGTTTATAAAATATTGATAATTATGTATCGCTGATGCCCCATGACCGCTGCCTGAGTCATGGCCCTCCGCTCGGCCCAGTCCACGTCAGTCATCCAATCTTTTCTCCGTGTTTTCTTGGAAGACTCATCATGCGATCTCTTTGCTGTGTTTGGCTAAAATCAATCTTGATTATAATTAATCATAATATTTTCTCTGCTCGCCGCAGATGGAAGCCCTTACTCCTGGCCGGGAACGGCGGCTATTGTGGACGACTTCTGGTGCGTCGATATGAGCGCGCAGTAATGTCTTGCAGATTTAGTAGAACAACTGAATCACTCGAAGCTTTAGAGACACAAACAGGACTTTGCAAAGGTAAGTAAATATCGTGGTGTACATGGTAGCATACAGAAGAAGTGCTTAAAAATGCTGTTTTATATTTAGTCTTTATGTTATATTTACATATTTCTAAATTTATTTTGATATATACTTGTGTTTCTGATGCTCTGAAATGGAATTTATGAACCATAACTACACCATTATATGTGACCCTGCATCCTAATAAGTAGAATAAATACAAGAGATAAATAAAAAAGTATTTTAAAAAATATATATCTTTCTCCTTTGTACATTATAATGTATATATTAAGATTTCACTGACTACTGTGGAATTTTCCTTTAATTTTTTTCCTAACCTTAGTGTTTTCTCAGGGTCAAGGTGACCCGAAGCCCTGAAACAAATGTGTTTGAAGTATCCCTTGTGTTGTCTCTGGGTCAAGGTGAACAACCTTCACCACTGCATATGTTTTTATCCAGAAGCCAGTTTTTCTTCACCCAGAGACAACACAAGGGATACGTCAAACACATTTGGACCTTTCGGGTCACCTTGACCCTGAGGTAAGTGTTAGTGATGATTTTTAACTTTTTATCAACTATTTGAATTCATTATATTTTTATTAACTGATTGTTTTTTAAACCAGAGGGCCCGACCTTTTTTGACCGGCTAAATCTCAGGATTATATTCAATGAATGAAGTTCAAACAGAAAAAAAAAGAAAATACATAAGCATGACCCTTAAAAAACTACAATTATTTGCATGAAAAAAATTACCATAACGCTGAATCAGCACAAGATCTGGACTGATAACAACAACAAGATATTTGTGTGTTTGATTGTATGCAGAGAATTGTGTTCTATATGTGTGTATCCTAGCTTTTGTGCTAATGTTTGAGTTTGTGTTTAAGCATTAATGATATGTAATGAAACAGACATTCTGTTTGTAGAGTTTGTGTTTCACTCATTTTTTACAAGTCAGGAGTCACACACTAATGTTATTTCAGATAAAACATGTTTCTTTACCTAAATAAAACACATTTTAGGCAGCAAAAATAAATAAAACTTTATATTTTTCTGCTCAGAAATAAACCACTGTTCTATACCATTTCTATGTTATCAATTTTTAAATATCTTTTTAAAGTATTTTATGGTTATTTAACTATTATTTAATTCCCCTTCAAGTCACATTTTTTTTAAATAGTTCTTAAGTATCTAAAGTATCTAGTATTTAAAGTTCTTCTGTTTATTTATTTTTCAGTCCTAGTTTTTATTTTTCCTCATGGATACATTTCTGGATACATTTCTTCAGTAAACTCACCTTTAAACTGAAATAAATAGTTGTTTCCATGGCAACAGGAAGTGCCTGTTATAGCAAATGTAGTTTCATGAAAGGAAAAGGTCATTATCCATGTCACAGAGGTGCTGGACCTTTTCTATCCAAAGATCCTGCCGGAGTCAGCATCTGCTGCTTGGATTGAAGACGTTGGTGACCTTTAAGAATCCTTCCCGAGCCAAACGACCTAAACCTGCCCTCGGAAACGGTGCATTGTGGACTTTTTTTTACAAGCTGCCACAACTGCTATTACATCATTTTCTTTAAAAAACCATTGGGCTCTCATTATTCCAGCATCTGCTCGGTCGAGGATCCTTCCCTGACTTTCATCATTACCAGAGTTAGTCATGAATATAATCCTCGTAATTGAACGAACACCAGGGACCAACCAGAGTTTCCATTATTGTGACTATTAACGACATTAACAAATGCATTTAAAAAAAAAAAAAGGGTCACAGGTCACTTGTCTCTTCTGAAAACACGCCTGAAAAGTTTTTGTTATATTAAACGTCAACTTTTAATTCCGACCAGATTCTATTCCATCTTCTCCCCGGTTCACATCCGATGCCTTCCTCTCTTCCCACTTCCTATCGTCTCCATTCACAAACCCGAAATAGCCGGTGAATCACGGCGTGGCAGCCGCGCCGCTGTTTACACTTTTTCCTCCTTTTCCTGACTGGAATTTTTGCACCGCACCAAATGTTCCGATAACATCAACAAAGAGCGAGAGAGAATGTGCATTTAACAAGATCCTGGTATCGGTCAGCTGCATGTGCCGTTTCATTGAAGGGCTAAATTTAACTCGCAGTGTTACCAAAAAAAGTCTGCGGTTTGTCTGAGAAACGTTCAAATATTATCACAACTTTACTTGATTTTATCCCACATTACTTTCGTCCACACCGCAAGGAACGTACTGGAAGAATGACGGAGTGAATGTGGGCCGACTGTCATTTTTAAAAGTTAAAACTAAAAACTGACATGAGGTCAGGTGAACCGGTTGAAATTATAATTTATGATTTTGATTAGATTAAGTTGACTTTAGTAATCCCTCTGGAGAAGTCCTTGGGAAAATTAGGTTTCCGGTTCACAATAGAAGGTAGTGAAGTTTCATAAACACAAGAACAAAGTTCAAATAAAAAGAACACAGTGCAAAGAGAGGAGAGAAGATCAAAGGAGAAAAACCAAGCTCTTAAAATGACACAAAGATTAACAAAGAATATAATATATACAACAGAGTTATAAAGTTTAATAGCAATAGACATGAATGAGATGGAGTTTGTATTTACTTTTATTTCAGATGAATTACATGTTGTTTTTTACTTTTTAAACTGACTTTATTTCGTTTTGTTGTTGAGTTTTTAATCTTATGGTTTGTTTATTATAATATTTTTATTATTTTATTACTGATCTAAAATGGAATGTTTCCTATTATTTTCCTTTTCTTCATTCAATTTTTAAATTTTTTTTAAATGTATGATTGCAACTGCAGCTTCTTCTTTTTTGTCTTTTTCTTTCTTAGATGAATCACATTTTAAAAGTAGATTTTTTTGATCTGCTGTTGAGTTTAGTGCATCTTAGATACTGTTATAATAAATACAGTATAATGAAATCATTTTCATCTTATTAAAGATCGGAGATGCTTTTTGAAAGGTTTCCCCAATGACTTTGTCTACGTCAGAAAAGGTGCAGGGGCCGCATGTGGCCCTTTGAAACTGTTTAAACGGCCCTCATGAGATTAGAAAAAAGTTTTTTATTAATGTTTCTGACAGCTGACAAAATAAGTGTAATTTTGTATAATTCTTAACTCTAAATATAACAAACATTTTTTTTAATTATAAGTATTGTTAGTTTCTATGTTCATCCTATACTCCGTTATACTTTTGATTTTTTTGTCCAAATAAATCGAAAGTCATTTGAACTATTTAGAAATAATATGTTTGACAGCTTTGAATTCACAAGCAGCAACTTTCCGGCTCCACATAACTCCAGCTGTCACTCCAGTTCGTCTGTCAGCGACAGGCTGCGAGTGGAACGTGGAGCACATGGGATTAAAAGATGAGCAGGATCATCATCTGACAGATATATGGACACACACCTCCAGGCCTTTCACTCACTGAAGGTAAATCAGGAATCGTTGACACTGAAATTCTGCTCAGTAGAGCAGAAGTTTATTTACTTTCTTTCGGATCGACTTAAAATGAACTTTATATCAGAGACCATTTTTTTTTAACTTCATCTGGTGTTTACTTTTTCTACTTCAGTCAATGACATCTTTGCTAGTTATAAACAGTGTTGGATCAGTCCACTCTATTCTATATACTGTAAGTATGAGTTGGTCTTTTAAAGCTTTTAAATATGAATTGTGGTTAAGATTCAAAATAATTACGCCTCATAAATACACTGAAACTAAAAACTAGTGATGTTCTGATGAAGCTTCATTAAACAGTGTCATTATGTTCAGAGTCCACTAGATGGCGTCTCTGCACTATTTTCCTTTGTTTTGAACAACTTTTTTTTAAACTGATGGCGCCACCTACCGACCTCTAAACAACATGACACTGTTTCATGAAGCTTCATCAACACATCACTACTAAAAACCAAGAGGTACAATTCCTGATTTAGAGTCAAATCATGAAGTTATCTCAAGATCAATATGGATGGATGGATGGATGGATGGATGGATGGATGGATGGATGGATGGATAAACAGAGAGAGATTGATAGAATACTTGTAGATATATAGATAGAATAGATAAATAAAAACTATACAGAGAATACATATATACTGTGTGATGTATTCTATGTTGTGTCTTTGTATCCTTTTCTTTGTATTACTTTTCTTTGATCTGTGTTCTTTATACTTTGATTTTGTCATCCCTTGCCTATTGTTCTTTTTATTTCACTTTGTTCTTATTCTTGTTTTCATGATTCTATTGTCTGTGTCTACTGCGAGGACTACTTATCAATATATATATCTATAGATATATTTATTCATTTATTTACTATTCCCTTCTCCCCAGCAACTAAAAATAAAAAGACAAAAAGACTCACATGGGTAAATTAAAGAGTTGTCAGGAACTGTCCACAGGAAGAATAAAATGAACATTCTTTGTTTCCCTTTATTTGTGTTATTTCCTTTTGATCTATGTTCTTTACATCTGCAATTTGTGCACTATTGTCAGCTGTGAAGTTAACAGAAAACCCAATTTTTTTTCGAAATAGATCTCCAGGCGTTACAATAAAGTATATTACATTGAAATTAAGTCTATACAGTACAATTGCCTCATCTGATCCAGCCTTACACCCCAGCTCGGGCTCTGAAGTCTGTGGATCAGAATCTACTTATGGTTCCTCGCACACGGTTCAGGACCAGAGGAGAGAAATCTTTTCAGACTGTTGCTCCTAAGCTTTGGAACGATCTTCTCTCTCTTTGCGCTTGATGGATCTACTGACTCCTTTAAGAAACATCTTAAGACGTTTCTATTTGTTCAGGCTTTTCCTTGAATTTCTCGAACTCCTGTGTTGTTCTCAGTATTATCTTGATCTTTAAAGTATGTACTTTTTTTGAGTATTGTTTTGATTGTTTAAGCGCTTTGTGACCCTGGTCTCGAAAAGCGCTATATAAATAAATATTACTTACTTACTTACTTACTTTGGAACCTCACGAAAAATGACCCGGATTTAAGAGACTCTACTCTTAAAAAATTGACTTCAGTTGGAATCGGATGAATACGAAGCCGAGTTTAATAGCGATTGTGACGAGTCTGCACGAGAACACTGGGCTCTTCATTTAACTTTGTAATGAGTGAAAGGTTGCCACAATAGAAGAACAAACTCTGGAGGACTGTGAAAGACCTCATTAAGTCACTGGTCCGACTGTATTGTATTGACTGTCGTCAGCGTGTTGACTCATACCAGCGGAAAAAAGAAAAGTAGAATCAGAAGCAAACAGAACATATTGTTATTCATGACAAACAAGTGTTTTGAAGATAAATATGAACTCAAGTTTCTTTCAAACCAACTCCCATTGTATCTAAAGACGTATCCCATGAGCCATCTGGGGTCATTTAGTTAACGAAGTGCTGGTCAATTAGGTGGAAAACGAGTGATCTCTAAGATTGGAGCTGTTTGGAGTGAGTCGGGCAGAAAATCGAGTTGGCGTGTTAAGAGCGAGGAGACCATTAGATGATTACTCACAACTTGTGTCATCGGGGTTGAAAAGAAAACACACACAAAAACGTTTAGTTACACTCGGAGTTTGTGCATCATCAGCTTTTCAGTCTTTTCACAAACGAGCTATTTTGTGCCAAAAACTTGTTCATCATCGTCTACGTCAAACGACAGGTGCAGCATTTGGGTCTCACTTTGTGTGGTTGATTCATTGATCGTACACACTTGGAAAATAGGCCGTTTTGACACATTTGTGGCTAAAAAATCTCAAATTTAATGGAGAATTTCTTAACAGAATGATTCTATTTTTGCACAAACAAACTACTTCATGCATCATGTGATGTTATAAAATCCCAAACCTTGCTCATTTCAAATGAAGGATTGTGACAAATGTTTATTTTTTTTGTTTATTTCTGTTTTTTTTTTAATTGGTTCATTTGTATTGTATTGCATTTTAATAGTAATATTTTAAATGTACCTTTAATTAATTATCAACTTGTTTTGTTTCTATGTTTTTGATTAATTCATTAATTTTTATTGTATTTGTGTTATTTTATAAATAAATAAAATAAAAATGTCACGTTATTTTAGAGAGTATAAAAAACAGAAAATATTTTAATAGTAATATGTTTAATTTACTTTAAATTGAATATCTACTTGATTTGTTTCTATGTTTTTGCTAGATTTATTTATTTGTATTTTATTTGTGTTTATAATATATTTAGTCTAGTATTTTACAAATAAAAACAAATTCAAAATATAAAGTTATTTTAAAACAGGAGAGATATTTATCTTTTCTATATATTTATTTTAACTATATTAATATTAAATTGATTAATAAGGATATGTATCTTTTCTATATATTTATTTTTAATATACTTCCATCTTTTGTATATATAAATTATGCTTTATTAAATTGTCGTTCATTGTTATTGAATTTGTTAAGGTTTGTTCTGGGTTTTTTTTTAACTTTTCTACCAAAATAATTAAATATATTTTTACAAGAAATTATTTCATGATTTCTTTCTTGCTCTTTACTCGTCCAAACAGATCCTCATTATTGGCACCAGTTTGAATGGAAATGTCTGGTAAAGATGTTTATAGAATAATAAATGAGGTATATTTTTGTCCGAGGATCATCATACAAAAGCAGTCGAGATGACTACTTACTTCTTTTTTTTTAACTAATTGCTTTATTATCCTTCAATCCCGAGGCTAAGCTGCCGTCGACACCTGACGAGGCACAACAATAAGAATTCCCCAAATTCCCTCCTACTCGCTATGTCTAGACTTCTGCTTCAACGGCCCAAAGATAACAACGTGGACGTGTCTGCGTGTGGACGGTGTCTGTGACACTCACCTGAACAGGTAGAGTCCTTGCATGCCTAAAAGAAAGAAAGAAAGAAGAAGAAGAAAAAAGCCCCGGGATCCGAAACAACATGACTCTCAATTGTGTTGCATCTGAGTGTATATTGGGTTTCAATCAGGTTAGTGTGTAGCTGAGTCGTACACTAGTGTGTTCAGGCTAATATCACAGGGTACATGAGATGGAAACAAGTGGAAGTTGTGTAATTGTGCAGGACATTTTATTAACATCAGCAACAATGAAACCACTGGAGGATTTTTAGGTTACACTTGTGGGGTTTATGAGATTCCTTAGAAGCACCTGCCGTTTGGTTTTTGGCTACATTTGTTGTAATTAAAGATTACGACCTAAAACATGCTCTTGGTGTTTCTACAATATCCTCCTTTAAAAAAGAATCACAAACACCTGCTTTGAAGTGAATAAAAGAAGATTAAATAATGAGCGCTTTTGACCAAAGGTTCAAATATAGACAGGTGTCAATAAGTTAGCCAAAGTTGTTGCTCTACAGAAACACAAAACAAACGTTTTTCCTAATGCAGCCATTAGCGCGACCTCGTTTCTCAGATAAAACTCGTCATCTTGGTCACTTGCGAGTCCAGATACCGATATATCTGTAGCTGCTGTGAAATAGCACTATTTATTGAATTAAATCTAATAGAAAACAAACGTAAATACAGAATATTTTCTAGCTAACCTTGAAGATCACTATGGGATGTGAACAGTTAGAGTCATTGGATTATAATTGGCATGTAGCGAGAATACGTTTGGCTATTGTTCTAGCTTCATGAAGCAGTGTCATGTTGTTTAGAGGTCAGTAGATGGCGCCATCAGTTATAAAATGATTTGACGGTACTTTTTTATAAAACACACAAAATGATGCCTTCAAGTACCAAAACAAAGGTACTGTTATATGTTCGTGAATCAATAGTCCCGACGTGATTTGGTCAGTACCAAAAGAGTATCGAAACAAGGTAATATTAAATGTTCCTGAATTGATACTCTGTAGTACTGAAGTGATTTGGTCGTTACCAAAAGAGTGACGAAACAAGGTACTGTTAAATGTTCCTGAATTGATACTTTGTAGTACCGACGTGATTTGGTCAGTACCAAAAGAGTGACGAAACGAGGTACTGTTAAATGTTCCTGAATTGATACTCTGTAGTACCGGCATGATTTTGTCGGTACCAAAAAAAAACGAAACAAGGTACTGTTGTATGTTCGTTAAGCGATACTCTGTAGTACCAACGTAAATAGGTCGGTACCAAAAAAAATACCGAAACAAGTTACTGTAAAATGTTCCTGAATTGATACTTCGTAAAACCGACGTGATTTTGTCGGTACCAAAAATATACAGAAACAAGGTACTGTTGTATGTTCGTTAAGCGATACTCTGTAGTACCAACGTAAATTAGTCGGTACCAAAAAAAATACCGAAACAAGTTACTGTAAAATGTTCCTGAATTGATACTTCGTAAAACCGACGTGATTTAGTCGGTACCAAAAATATACAGAAACAAGGTACTGTTGTATGTTCGTTAAGCGATACTCTGTAGTACCAACATAAATTAGTCGGTACCAAAAATATACAGAAACAAGGTACTGTTGTATGTTCGTTAAGCGATACTCGGTAGAACCTTTATGATTTGGTCAGTACCGAAAGAGTACCGAAACCAGTAACTTTTATATGTTCATGCATCGATACCGACCTATCTTGTCGGTACCAAAAATATATTAAAAAAAAGGTACTGTTATATATTTGTGAGTCGATACTTTTCGATACCAAAATTTGGTACTCATCTCAACCCTACTCTCAGTGATTTAAGTGAAAGTGACTCATGAATAAACTTTCACAATAGTTTTGTCAAAGAACATTTAAATATTTATTTAAGAAAGACTCAATGGTTCTTTTCAAGGCAATAAACCTTGTGGTGCATGACGTTTTTGCTTTAAGACAAAGCAAAATATCTATTTTGGTTTTATGGGTGGTTTCCTTGAACTTTGCGATATCAACACGTCAAAACGAAGAACTACTGTAAAAAAAAAAGCAGGAATAATTCTTCACGTCACTGCAGGGGTTAAGAAGGACCTTGTGTGTGTTTGGCTGAGTTGGCTTTTCAAAGCCATGTATGAGGTTTTTTGCTCTGGGGTTTGGGCCAAGGCCCAGGTGTGTGCCATTAATCCCCATCTGGACCACATAACCCTCGTCCTTTGGGCCCAGCAGGAGGCCTGACATGCTAAACCTGAACATGCAGCTCCCAAATTAGCTTTACAATATAACATCTTGCACACCCCTCACCCCCAAGCACCTTCAGTTCCCACTTGTGTGGGAAATATTTGTTTTAGTCACTTATGAGTCATTCATGCATGTTTTCGGCTCATTAGATACATGTTTGGTGTCCAGGGGTATCCGTTCTAAGAATCCATCCAAATTTTTTTTTAAGTTTAACTCATTTGTATTTTGGTATGTATTAAGTTTACACATCCCTGGAGATTATATGAATTTAATTTTTCATTATCTCATTAACTTCGTATCTAATGATCGAGGGCGTTCTATGAGTTCCCACAATCCTCATTTACGCGGAGAGGTCCTAATTATTATTTTTTAACCCTTGTGTTAACTCAGGGTCAAGGTGACCCGAAGGACCTCCACCACTGCATATGTGTTTCGGGAAGCCAGGGAGACCCGGAGACAACACAAGGGATACCACAAACATATTTATTTCCGGGCCTTCGGCTCACCCTGACCCTGAAATAACACAAGGGTTAATTTAGGTATGACTTGAGATTCGTTCCATCTTAGTCAGGAATGGTATAAAAAGAATGCAAATTGCTCATTCCCTACAGATCCCAAAACAAAACAGACCCCGCTTCAGGAAACTTTTCAGCTGGTGACAAAACTAAAGAACAAGAGTTATTACATGATGTACTAGACTTAAAAAAAATACTTAATTTTGGTAAAGTTCACAAAAAAGTACTGCTTCACCATCACAACTGGAGAATATCATGAACTTTTGTGTTGTGAACATACACAAAAACAACGCAGGACCTGAATTTCACCAGATACAATCACGACGTACGAGTATCTCGAGATAAAAACTAAAACAAAAGGTAGTATTTAGCTCCTCGGTGGAAGTATGTGCTATATCAGTGCCTTTTAATATTGCAGTGTAGTTTTCAATAGGAAATATATGATGTAACTTACAAGTCCCATTTCATGTTTTCGTTCATATAGTCTTCATTTGATAAATTACATATATGTTCACTCCGTTTTATTTTTGACATTTTTCTTACCCGGTAAAGTACATAATATAATATAAAATATTTGACATTTTCGTCTTTCCTTACTGGTCAAGGCGCACCTGTAGATCCTTGCATTTTAATACAGTTGACCTATTTTCCACAAAACCGACTGAGCCAACACTTGTGCTTTCATCAACCATTCTAGCACTGCAATACTATTTTGAGGTTTTCCAGTATTTAGGATCACCTGTTGGACGGCTTCCATTTTATTTTATGGTTTATTTTTCATGGTGTTCCCTGTATGAGCTGGTATGAAACGATGACATCAGTTAATATCTATAACGTCTGCTCCGTAGCTTCCCTCAAGCGCCTCAAAGAAGTGTTTCTATCTCCTTTGTCTATGTCAATGTTCGAATTCCACCTAAGCTGTGAACTATGGTCTATGTTTCCAAAAAATAGACAGTTTTTCCTCCACCCTTTCCCTCTCACATCCCCTTCCTTTTGAAATGGCTCTGCTTCCACGGACGCTCTCCAACCTAAACAAGTCTGCACAGATAGTTTGGCTCGGCCCCTGAAACTGTAGCGTACGAGCGCGCCGCTCGAAACGAACGCCTTGCGGGTTCCTGATGGCATAGTTTTCAGCACTTTCAGGTTTTTGGACGAGGGCGACGCGAGAGTGCATTCCTGGTGATTAATAAGGCAAGCGCAGGTTTCCAGAGGAACATGCGGTATCGCAGCGCTGGGATGTTGCTTGAGTGTAACGGACTCGTGTCCTGTTTACGGTTTGAAAACCTGTGGAAACGTTGAGGTTCTGGGTGTAGCAGGGGATTCACAAGATGAGTTCTTCTATAAGAACATCTCCAAAGTGGATTAGGAAAGATTCTCTATCAGATATCATGGAATATCCAGTGCAATAAAAACAAAAAAATCCTTGATTAAATCAGAGTTAATTTTCCTTTATTTGAAGAGACAACGCTACAAGATACAGTTTACGTTATTTTTATGTGTCTTTTAGAAGTATTTAATTGCGGCCATATGCGTTTTTCTTTCTTTAATGACAATCTAATGATATTTGACAAAGAGTCATCATCGTGCTCGGGCCCTGCCAGGAATTATTGCCTCTTTAAGGTCGTGCCAAAATACTTCAGTGCTGATGACAGACGATCCAAACTGTAGCAAATCCAAGGACAAACAACTGTGAGGAAAAATACGGAAAAACTGTTTTGACTTCTCCGATTCAGGAGGTTGATCCTAGATTATAGGCATCTTTTCATTTTCTCCGATTTGGGGTCAATATAGAGTTCAGGAATAATACATGAGTTATTTCATTAAATGTTCTTTAATAAAAAATAACCTATAGGCTAAACATTAAATTACCACACAAACAATACTTGTAATAACCAGTTGGCTAGAACTAATCTCAGCTACTAAAGGGCACATTTAAAGTCTCCAATACACCTTTTGAATTGTAATATATTCTTTTAATCGGATCATTATTAAAGTGAAAGTTCACCCAAAATTGAAACTTCAATCATCTTCTACTCGCCCTCATGATGACTGAGGGTTGGGATTACTTTCAGAGTAATCTTTTTAGAATTATGGACAAACGTTTTCATTTTTAGTGTTTTTTTTAAGTGTCATTTTGACTTGATGTACAAAAAGACTCTTAGAAACATCCAAATACTTCCATACGTCTGCAACGTCCCTCTTGTATTTCCGTCTACCAAATATTTCTAAACATGTTACTTCAAGATGCTGAGTTGTGATGAAGAAATTTGGGGCGCACATGCTTAATAAACAAATACTGAGTCTTATTACATTTATAGAATGAGGAGTTTTATGTCATTGTTCTTTAAAGTTTAACTAATGTGTTGATTTAAGTGAAGCTTAAATAGATGTTGGACTCTATTGTATCATCAGTGTCTGTTTGTACAAAACTCTCTTTTCATTGAAATATTGACATTAGAAAAATTATATTATGCTCCGCCCACTTTGTTTTTCTGGAGATGAAATCGTGTGTACCATAACCACACCCACTCTGCTGTGATTGGTCAAACATCAAGGTTTGTCAATGCACGTTATTTATCCCGGAAGTCTCCACCTCCAAGGGCCTCGTTGTATAAACAAAGCGGGGCGTGATTACAGCTGGCTGGAGGAGGAGTGAAGCCATTATTACATCATAATGGATTCCGCACTCGTAACCTCTCGTTCGCCAGGATTTCAGATGAACTTTATAATGTAATTAGTTCAAAACATGGTCATGATGAGGGCCTTACTGCATCTTAAACAATAAACCATTTTATCAATACAGTATCTATGTATCTATGTATCTTGGAGAGGAAGAATTCAACATTCCAAAAATGCCCAATTCTTGCACTTACTAAAAATGAATTGTGTGTAACAGCTGACAAAAGCACGAGGTAAAAATTTGTGGCAGAAAAAAAAATGAAGTAGAAAAACCCTCAAACCTTACGAAAAACCTGTTCAACATCACACTCTTTTCATCCTTGATACAGATGGTAGAAAATAAATCTTAGTACAGGAGACCTATTGTGAGTTGTAAAACAAAACAATGTTTTATGCAAAACAAAAACATCTAAACAAACCAATAAATAAAAAGCCATCAAAAGCTACTTTTTCTTCAGTATATTCCGGTTCATTCATGCTATTGCAGTGAGCTGAATAAGTAGGTGGGTTATTTTTTTCTTCGCTGTTGATACTGCTTAACATGGCTCCTCAACTTTTGTTTGCTATTTCCCCGTCTTTGTAGCTTTTGGAAGACGCTACAGTCTTCTGCAGTGAAATACAATGAGGTCAGCAATTATCAAAAGCTAACTAGACAGTCAAGACAAGTTCATTTGGAGTAAGTTGATAGAATTGTCTGTAATTTCGCTCATAAAACCATCTCAAGGTGACATGTTGGATATGGAAAAAATCTGTACGTCCTGGAAAAGTCATTGAAATCCGACAGTGAAAATGTCCGATTTGTAACATGAACAAGCAAAATCTGATTTTAATAGTGCAGAATATAACACATGTTGTCTACAAATCAGTCAAAAAACTGCTGATGAGTCCTTTAGAGGGGATAATGTTCCCAGTAGAAGATGAAACATCTCTTCACCAAGTGGACGTACAGGATGTAACCGACGGCCTAAACAGCGTTTTATGGGAAAAACCGTGATGAGGTTTTGATTGGAATATCATCTGTGGCTGCGGCGGTTTGGCGTCCGAGTGGATTTTGGTTTTGGGGGGGAATTTATTAAAACCAACAAAATGCACTGAACTCTGCTGAATAGTTATCTTCTTTCATATGTGGGAATTCCCTCTCCCTCCTGCTGACACAGCTCCTTCATCATTCGCGCGGCAGTAAAAAACCAGCCGCCCAGCAGTGCCTCGCGTGTTCACTGGAAATCATCAAATGTAGGATAAATCAAAAACGCTCCCTCCCTCCGCCTGAAACTTTTTGGGGGGTAAATGTGTGTCCACTTACGCTGAATTATTTTAAAAGCCGCGCGTTGTCTGTGACTTCACAACAGTTTTGAAACGACGATTAAAAAAAACGTGAACATATTTGCAATATACATGATAGTCAAGATTCAAAAGTCTCCTGAGGGTCCTTTGAGATATTGAGATAGTGGACTACTGCTAGGCTAACAAGCATTTAAATTGTACTGAGCAAAAATGTAGTGTTGTTTAACTCCTCTGCAGGAACTGTAACACCATAGACAAATATACATAACATCAACTGCTGCCGCCCACTAGAGCACTTTGTATACAGGGCGGCCATCTTGGTACAGTGCCACTCGCTCCTACAATGCATTACGTCAATAGAGGAATGATGTGTTTACACTATAAAAGTGATCATCAATCGCTCGTTTGTCAAGCTTTTTTTCACGGGTTTTGTTTTTCAAATCTCAGAAAAGATAGACATTGTTATATATATTTATATTATTATAAAAAAAATATTTTGAGTACAGTATAATGAATTTGATAGATGAAACTAAAATGATCAAAACACGGAGTCCATTCTGTTCCCGTTCTTATACTTTGCTTTGTAGAGAAAGATTGACAATCAAGAGTGTGTCACGGGTCATTTATTCGCCGCTCCAAGTCAAACAAAATACAAGCTTTATGATCGATCGGTCACACTTTCTCCTGGCGACTGTACAGGTCAATAGCCTCGGGCAGAAAAGGTCCCGATCTGTAGAAACATCGCTATATTTAAGGCAAATTTACCGCCCAGGGGGTCGTACTTTCCGGCCAAATGGTTCTTTCAAGTTTCCTGTGTCCCGATCCCCCGTAGAGAAACATCCTGATTTGTTTTCTTGTAATCTAACCATTCAAATATTCTCGGGTGGGGGTTTCCGTCTATTAATATGTAAGCTGTGATTGGCAGATAAACAAATGTTTTAAATAACCAGTGTCATATCTCTAATTTTGTTTCAAGCTTGTCTTGATACAGTGTGAATCACACTGGAGTAAATGTTGATTGTGAATGTGTATTCAAACGTTTAAGATCTTAGATGAAGCGAGTAATTTATACTTTATATTTTGATTATCTTTTAGCATTCATTTATGTATGGCGAATACGTATAGTGTATAATAATTTTAATCTAACAAAACAAATACGGACCAAACCGTTTGCAAATCGGTCCAAAAAGAAATAATTGTATTTTAAGATTGAGACATACATCCTTCCTCTGATGTCACTGTACCAAGATGGCGGCGCTTTATACACATCCGTCTACAGTCGATGCAGTGTTTATTATACATCTCTATGTGTAACACGCTGTCACCGAATCCAGACCATCCCAAACATGCTCAATGGGTGTCCATTTGGTGGCCATGCAAGAACTGGGATGTTTTCAGCCGTTTCCAAGAATTGTGTTCAGATCCTTGCAACACGTGGCCGTGCATCATCGTACCAAGACATGAGGTGACGTTCTTGGATTGGCCTCAGGATCTCGTCACGGTATCTCTGTGCATTAACAATGCCATCAAGAAAATGCACCTGTGTTACTTCCTCCACTACATATGCCGTGTTTGATTTAAGACATACTATCTGTAGAGAATTTGCGTACTAGTTAGTACGTACACTATCCTGATGCATACTAACCTCCAGTGCACTAAGAGAAGTATGTGATTTGAGACACAGCTCAGGATTCATACGTGAAGAGAACATCTCTACAACGTGCCATACACCCTTAAATGGGAGCTTTTCCCTACTCAAGTCTGTTTCGACGACAAACTGGAGTCAGGTCGAGACCCACGATGAGGACGACGAGCATCCAGATGAGCTTATCTGAGACGGTTTCTGACGATTTGTAAAGAAACTCTTGTATCGACTTATGGTAGAGCAATGAATATTCAATTCACGAGCAACAGCTATGGCGGACATTAATGCTGTCAGTATGTCAATTGCATTCTCCATCCCTTGCGACATCTGTGGCATCGTGCTGTGACACAACTGCACATTATTGTGGCCATTAACCGTGGCATATCGGAGGCACACCTGTCATGCTGTCTAATCAGCATCTTGATGTGTTACACCTGTGAGGTGAGATGGATTTTCTCAGCGAAGAACTGCTCACTATCAAAGATTCAGACAGATTTGTGAACAATTTTTGAGAGAAAGTTATTTTTGTGTATGCAGAAAATGTTTTGGATCTTTGAGTTCATCTCCTAAATAATGGGAGAAAAAACAATGCGTTCAATTCAATAAGCTACATATGTAAGTAAGTTAGTAATTAACTAGTATTTATATATATATATATATATATATATATATATATATACATTTAAGTAGTAAACATGTACGATTAAGTAAAACAGTTTTGCACAAAACCAGAAACTATAACTAGTATAACTGAAGGCCAAAACCTTTTTCAAGTTCTATTCATTCTTGACGCGTTTGTTTTTTGTGGGTCAAGGTGACCCGGTGGCCAAACAACAAATGTGTTTGTGGTATCCCTTGACCCTGAGATAACACAAGGGTACACAAAGATAATTGTATAGACATATAAAATAGAAAGTGAAATACTAGTGACCTAAATAAATGTTAACATTTAATCTGAAAAAACCTTTGAAAAAGTTGCCACAAATATTCTTTAATGATCCGTCCATCATGAGACAGTTTGGATCAGGTCCGGGTTCTTCCTAAGAAATCCACCAGAACTTCAAACATTCATCAAGTTATGTTTGATGTTTTCTATTTACTGCAGACTAAACTGAACTGAGAAAAAATGTAAATTCAAGCACTTTTTTTTGTCAACGTGAAAACAAGTAGCAGGAAAATGATGTTTTTATTCCCAAACTTTCCGAGGCTCAGCCAGACTAAATAATTATGATTTAGTTGTATAATCAAGGTTTTTAAAAAAAAAAAATGTTCTCTGGGACAGAAAAGGAGGATCTGGAGAGAAGCAAATCAAACACTTTAATCATCTCGAGGGTTGTCCAGGTTTGTGTCAGGAGTCAAATCCAGAAGCTCCAGGTTTGCTTACAGTTGTGAGCAGCTGAAGCTGGTATTGCATGTATTTTTAAAACCAAAAGTGAAGTATTCATTCTGTTTTAGGCATAATTATACTACCACTGAAGAGTATGATACAAAGTTTTTACTTTACGGTTATGGAGATTAACCCACAGTAGTGACGGTTGTTGTTGTTAGCTTAGCATCACTAGCGTTTGTCTAGTTGTTTTTTAAGCCACATACCAATACCAATACCAAAATTGGTATAATTGTGTATAAATATTAAAAAGTACATGACAAAATACAATGTATTATCTTGGTTTGAGTCTCACAAATCGTAGAAGTAATGAACTAAACATTGTGTGAAAAAGTGGATAACTGTTCGCTTCCGACTTTTGTGTAGAGTTTGTATGTTCTCCCAGTGTTACGTGGGTTTACTCCGGGCACTCCGGTTTCCTCCCACAGTCCAAAAAAAAAATACAGAGGTTGATTGGGAAGTTTTGTGGAAATCGTCCATAGGTATGCGTTTGTGTTCGAAATGGTTGTGTGTCTTTGTGCGCTCTGCGACGGACCGGCATGCTGTCCAGGGTGTCCCCCAGCTATCGTCCGATGAAACTGGGATAGGCTCCAGCCCCCCCGCGACCCCCGCAGCCCCTGTATGGGATGAAGCGGTAGAAAATGAATGTATGAATCGATTTGGCTGATGTTAAAATATATAAATAACGCATCAAAAAAAGAGAAAAAGAGCAAAGAGCGCATGGCCGCTACTGCAGCCGCAACATATTTTTCACGATTTTTAAAAATGACAACGCAGATTCGAGGGTCAAAGACAGGACTCTGGAGTCCGAAGTCGAGTTCTTAGGAAGTAAATTGCAAGTCATACATTTTTGGATGATTCTGTGGCCACGATTACTTTTTTTTCTTTTGGATGTCTGGGTCATCGTACGTTTTGTCGTATTTGTGCAAAATGGCCACAGTGGCATCACATTTTCACAAGTAAATGTATCATATCATGACTCAAATCAATTCAAGAGAAAATATGTTCTTGGAAATAATCCTGGACTCCACTATTAAATATTGAAAAATAATGCAGCAAATAAAACACATTCACAGCAATAGAAAAAACTACCAAAAAATGCAGACGACAACATCCTATTAAAAAATACTGTGATTTTTGATTTTGGGTGTGTTTGTCGCATCCTTTGTGCTGTCTCTGGGTCTACGTGACCTGGAAACCCATAAACAAATGGGTTTGTCATATCCCTTGTGTTTTCTCTGGGTCAAGGTGACCTGAAGGCCCGAAAACAAATGTGTTTGCCTTTTGGATAAAGGATATTTTTTAAAAATCAGTGTATTGAAACTAAAATACTGACATTCCGTCCCTGACTTTTAAACTAAATTGTCATTTAAAAGGAGATTTTCTCTCTTGTCTCTGTATTTATAAATGACTGACAGCTGTCTTGTCAATCATTATATCACTCAAATTGAAGGGTTGAAAGTCGCTGGTATCACATTTGTGCTCATGTGTGTTCCAATTAAACTGTCTCTCCAAACATAAACTTGTGTTGACAGATGTAATTGTTTATCGGGCGTTCGGGGAGAAGGATCTTCGGCGTCCACGCTAAGAAAATGCTCGGGACTGACAGCAGGGCGTGTGATCCGAAAAAACACGTCCGCCAAGTCATCGTCCGTTTCCTCCGCGGAGAGTTGTTGGGAATTTCTCTTTTGTCTTTCACACTATTGGACGCACTGAACGCGGCGGGTGTTCGGCAGCACAGCTGGAGGAGGACGGAGTTCCTGTCGGGAGGAGAACTAAGTGTTCCTGCACTTGAATCCTTCTGGCCGGACAATGAAGCGTCCGTTTTTAGTTTTTTTTTTCCGCAAGAGCTGACGCGGCGATACTGTAAACCCTTCCTGCCGTATCTCTTACCTTTTCTTTTACCTCTTCAACGTTCACCTCGTTTGAGAGAATTATCGAGCGTGACGTGCGGGTCGAAGGAGAATGAAGTGACGAGGGCGCGCCCAGGACAGGATTCTTGACACTTAGCAGGACAGTCATGTTTGGGAAAAACACTGTAAGCATTTTTTTAAAAATGAAAGAAAAACTAAACTTTAAGTATGAATGAAATAACATCAGAAAAGTCCAAATGAAAATCAATTATTTAAAAAAAACAACAACTAAGGAACACTTGTTATCTCAGGGTCAAGGTGACCCGGAAACCCAAAAACGAATGTGTTTGTCATATCCCTTGTGTTTTCTCAGGGTCAAGGTGACCTGAAGGCCCGAAAACAAATGTGTTTGTCGTGTCCCTTGTGTTGTCTCTGGGTCAAGGTGACCTGAAGGCCCGAAATCAAATGTGTTTGTCGTATCCCCTGTATTGTTTAAGGGTCAAGGTGACCCAGAGACCTGATAAAAAAATGTGTTAATGGTATCCCTTGTGTTATGTCTGGGTCAAGGTGACCTGAAGGTCCGAAAACAAATGTGTTTGTGGTGTCCCTTGTGTTGTCTCTGGGTCTATGTGACCTGGAAACCCAAAAACGAATGTGTTTGTCATATCCCTTGTGTTTTCTCAGGGTCAAGGTGACCTGAAGGCCCGAAAACAAATGTGTTTGTCGTGTCCCTTGTGTTGTCTCTGGGTCAAGGTGACCTGAAGGCCCGAAATCAAATGTGTTTGTCGTATCCCCTGTATTGTTTAAGGGTCAAGGTGACCCAGAGACCTGATAAAAAATGTGTTAATGGTATCCCTTGTGTTATGTCTGGGTCAAGGTGACCTGAAGGTCCGAAAACAAATGTGTTTGTGGTGTCCCTTGTGTTGTCTCTGGGTCAAGGTGACCTGAAGGCCCGAAATCAAATGTGTTTGTCGTATCCCCTGTATTGTTTAAGGGTCAAGGTGACCCGGAGGCCTGATAAAAAATGTGTTTATGGTATCCCTTGTGTTATGTCTGGGTCAAGGTGACCTGAAGGCCGGAAAACAAATGTGTTTGTCGTATCCCTTGTGTTGTCTCTGGGTAAAGGTGACCCAGAAACCCGAAAACAAACGCGTTTGTCGCATTCCTTGTGTTGTCTCAGGGTCAAGGTGACCTGAAGGCCCCAAAAACAAATGTTTTTTTTCGCATTCCTTGTAATTGTCTCTGGGTGAAGGTGACATGAAGGCCAGAAAACAAATGTATTTGTCGTATCTCTCTTGTTGTCTCAGGGTCAAGGTCACCTGAAGGCCCGAAAATAGGGCCAGAGGCCAACACAAGAGATACAACAAAGACATTTGCTTTCGGGCCAATGTCAGGATTTAATGCTTTAGTTATAAATTATATTGACAATTAAATAATGATAGTTATCTCAGGTAAACAAACACTAGTTAGATGTAAGATGTAAACACATTTTTATCAACATGGTCTTTTCAATAAGGAGAAAATATGGATTGATTTTTGACAAATCCCGGTGACGGCTAATGATTAAATAGTTAATGGATGAGACTGAAATCACAGACACTACCTTTCATAATGTTTTTTCTACAATCTTCAAGCCGCCATCCGCTCGTGGCTGATGTCAGTTCCTTCCCAGAACTCACACGTTCTCACGCACGGACTTGAGACTTGTTTGGATGACACATCCTCGGTCCCACGCCAATATCAATTTCTACAAGCGCTCCGGTGGGGATAGCGTCCCGCCATCTCGGGAAGACGAGTCAAGTGTATTTTGGAGGGGAACCCGAGGAAAGGCTCAGGCCTTAATCCACACCAGTAGACATTACACAGCCCTGGTGTCGTGTTTGCCGAGAGGTTCTCAAGGTCTGTCACAAGGTTTCCTGTAGCTCTATATATAGCTCAATATATACCCATATTCATCAGATATTTATCTTGTTAGCAAGTTGTTATTTGCACTTTAAATTATTATTTTTTTTATGTAAAAACAGCTTAGACAGAAAATTTAAAGTGAAAATGGAAACTCATTATCTTTACTATGTGTAATTTAGTTTCATTCTTTCGAACTTGATCATTCAGTTACCAATACCGAAGCTAAGTTGTCGGTATCACTACCAGTAACACAATCAATTTATCAGTAAATAATGAAAACAAATGTGTTTGCTGTATCCATTGTGTTGTGTCTGGGTCAAGGTAAACGACCCAGACACACAACTGCATTTGTATTTCTGGAAGTCGTTCACCTTGACCCAGAGACAACACAAGGGATACCACAAATGCATTTGTTTCCCGGACCTCTGGGTCACCTTGACCCTGAGACAACACAAGGGTTGAATAGAAATAGATCATAGAGTTTTTTGAAATATCTAAACTGTTACATTTTTCAGCAATTTCTTTTTCACTTTATTTAATTTAATATATTAATATATTATGTAATATATAATCAATACTTATTCAACTCATAATCTACCACACAAATGGGAATTTATAATCCTACGACACTAATGCATTAAAAAAATGTGGTTCTTCAACCTTTTTTGGAAATATTTTCGTGGAATATTTGGTGATTTATTACCTCAATAACATCCTCACTCGTTTTTTTTTATACAGTATAGTATTATTTTATATAGTATTTGTCTTTTATTTGTATGTTTTTGTTATACATACTGTATATCACGTACTGTACATAAAATGCCGTACTGTACAAGCAATCTTTGTAATACACCTTAATGATGTTGATTTAAAATTACTATTGGCCTCTTTTGCAGAGTACAAAAATATGAAATTATACTTTAACAGGAAAATATGTGTCAGAATATATCTTTTATAGAAGCTAAAAGTTGAGTATGTTACGTAAAACTATTCTGTGTAGATTCTTGTGATACCATTTATCAAAGCAATCGATAAGACTTAGAGCAGAAAACATAAGAAAATGAATCAAATTCCTGGGATTTCTAACGTGTTTTGGATTTCTTACACGCAAGTGTCAAAGTAAAGCCATTCTTCTCGAGTGATGCACGGGAAATAGTGATGCATGGACTCTTCGTATCTTGTTTTAGGGCCAGCATCTGTACTCGAGAAAAAAAACTCAAGGCCTCGGAAAAAACAATGGGTTCATTTGGAAAAAAAAAGTCAATTAGTGAGAACTGGACTTTATATGTGTGTTTGTCGGCTGAAAATACAAATAAAAAACAAAAAACGCTCTCTTGGAAGTGACCACATCTACGTTTCTGAGCTGTTTACTGCAAAACCACAATCAGTCATTATCGTGATCGCAGCCCTCCACAGCAGTAAACTTGATTGACTCGTGCGGTGAAAAAAGCCGAGCCCTGTTTAACAATCTTTACCGCGAGCGGTGTCCGTTACTCCCGGGGCATTGAAATACAAACCCACTTCTCACCTTGTCTCGAAACCGTAGACCCGAACGAAGCTCATTGACTATTGATGTATTCGAAGCGGGCGCATCGGTTTTCACGGTGGCCTTGTGAGTTCAGCTAAAACTGGAGCGTGGTCGGGGTTTAATTTCCGGGTTGTTTAAGAATCAAAAGGTATTCCTGAGACTTTTTTTTTTTTTGTGGATATAATCTATTCCTTTAAAGTTTCGGTGGAAGTTTGTTTTGGACGTCACGCTATCCTCGCAATGTTTTCTCATTCTGGATCTCGCTGTGAGCCACCCTCACGCAGTCCTCCTTCTCAGGTTTTATGGGAAAACCCAGTAACCAACGACTCTCTTCCTCTCCAGATATTGTTCCTTTTATTATTACACCTTTTTTTTTCTTTCCCCGAGCATCCTTATCAACCTCATCCGTATTTACCCGACCGTTATTGGTGTTACTCCGCCAGCCTTTTGTCCTTTTATCCTGTGCATCATGTCTGAGGAGGATGAGGGTCATGGGTTCTTGTGCGATGACTCACTCTTTCAAGCGATGATGTCATCCCAAAATGCCGTTTCCCCCGATCCAACGCATCCATGTGTGGAGACGCGTTTTAAAATTGCATGACCCTACTTTTATCTAATCAGAAATGGACGGATGTTTGAGTGAACCCCGACGAGGGCGTTAAAGTATCTCCGGGTGAAAGTGAAGCGAGGCCAGGAAAGTGAAGGGCGGATACAGGGAGCTTTACATCTCAGGTCAAAAGTCAACCCATAGTTTCTATATGGGCCATGCATGATTTCCCTAACGGCAGCTGTGTTTACATCCAGATTATGGCGATACAGGAAAACAATAGGCGGCTTCGGGACTTTCATCTCACCCCTATGTTCCAGAACAACACCTTGGCTTGAAAGGTTTCACCCGGGCCAAGCCTCTTGACGAGGTTAACGCAGACACCCGATGACAGGAAGCGTCACTCTTGGTTGTTTTTCCGGACATTTTTTTGTTTTTGTTTTGTTTGTTTTGTCGTTGCACCTGCGACCGGAATGGGCATAACTCAAGAGATGCAACAGGTCCATAGATTGGTAATCGTGCACGACGAGGGCAGCGCAACGTTTCAATCATGGTACGGTATGTGAGCGGCGAGGTGCCTATACAGTAGCAGGGGGGAAAAAATACTTGTTTTTTAATCCCAAAATGAGAAATGAGCCGCAGCGGACAATAAAAATAAGTACGTTGATTGAGTATCAAAATCAAAATTTCACTCATTTTCTACTCACCCTTATGACGAAGGAAAAAATGTATGTTCATACATTTCAGGGCTCACTTTTCTTCCTCAACACATCTAAATACTTCAATACTGATCGTCAGTAACGTCCATCTCGTCGACCCGCCATGAGAAATTGTTCCCAAAAAATGTTTTTAAAGTTTATATTTTAAGATTGTTTGCTTGTTTCCCGCGAAAAATGTCCCATGTCGGGCTTCGTTACATTACACGAGCAGTATTGAGGTATTTAGATTTGTTATTGTAGTGTCTTATTGTACGAGAAACAAAATTAGCACCGTTTGAGGCCGTCATATGGATTTAAATTTCTGTCACTAACTTCAAAAAGACACGTATTACTTTGACAATAATCCCAACATGACGATGAGTAGAAAATGAAGAAATAACATCAGTTTTACAAATGGAATAACAGTTTGTGTAACACTGTATTTGCTAGAAGTACTTCCATGAATGAATATATATAATCTGATGGTGTCGCAACCGCCTTTCAAATCAGCAGGAATGTAGATTTGGTAGGAAATCCCCTCGATAAATAATGTTGTCAAATCTTCCCCCACAGTGAGCATATTAATGCCCGGGGTCCACCTGAACCTCAAACTGTGGCCATTCTTCACCACACTGTCAGTTCTGCTTGTTTGTTTTTACAGAACATTATGAACCTGCAAATATGTCTTTGCAAAGCTTCTTTGAAAAGAGGAAAAAAGCCAACGGATGAAGGCCTGCCATGATGCGTGCGAGGTATTCTGCAGGTATTCTGTATTAAAAGTAACACAAATACAGTGTACATACAGACACTGCATCAATCTATCTACTGTAAAATGCATTAAACTTACAGTTCAATACCTTCTTAAAAGGAATATCGAGTCGTTTGTCTGTCCACAACTGGACAATGGTCATAGTTTTATCTACTATTTTAATACATTGTCGTCTTTCCCCTGTATTTCTCTTTTGTTTATTTACAAAATCAACAAACAGCTTAACATACATAAACCATACAAAGCGAGGAAAAGCAAATATATTGAGTTCTACTAGCTTCCAGAAAGGAGCCAAATAAACATTAAATGAAAACACAACCTCGTAATAAACAAACGTTTCATGCAACTTTATGTTCGTATTTATGATTTCTCGTGTCCTCTAAAAGCTCGCTACAAAAGGGACTAATCCCTTCCCAAATACAACAAGAGCACTGAACTTTTTGACCCGAACAACTGAAGGAACAGCTCAGATTAACTCCAGATGATTTTTCTTTTATAGATGTATTACCATCTATATCTTGGTGCTCATTTGAAACCCATTTAAATTGACACGGAAGTTTTATTTGTCTCGAAATATAATGTGTTTTTTGTTAAATAATATGCTGATGACATGTTATATTTATTGTCAACAAGTAGTTTGAACCGCATAAAACTTTAAATTTATTATTTTGGGATTTTATGTGCAAACTAAGACTTCTCTTTTGTCAGAGGTTTTGAATAGACAGGGAGAAGATTCCATTTTTTAAAAAGGCTTTTGTTTTGGGATTTGCTGACCTTCAGCAGTCGGTATTTCAATGTTACTTGGCTTCATCAGTAACAGCTCTACAGGTCCTGTCCATCACTTTATTTAGTTAAAATAGCATTTGTAGAGTTTGTACCAACAAGGTTGGATACAAAGGTGACAAAGAATTTGTTCTTACCGTAGTTTTTAACCAGGAACCCATCTCCACAACGACTTTGTTTCTAAAATACCAAACAATATCTGTTGCACCACGAGTGAATGCTCATATGACTGTAAAATCTGGACTCTTAATGCCAAAGTTCCAATTATTTAACGTCTTAATAACACAGATGTTGCCTTGAATGTTTTACTAAAAGCTGTGATCCTGGATCAACAAAACATGTCCCATCATCGTCCCATAATGAAAACCTTTATTTGAAATTGGTTCACCCAAATTTTCATAATCACCCTCATGTGGGATTATTTTCAGAGTAATCTGCTCTGTTTTGAATTATATACATGTCTATTCATTTTAATGTAGCGAATGGAGCTCAGTTGTCTTTATCTTCTTCCAAAAATACACTTAAAAACATCACATCGTAACGTCACTCTTGTATTAAAGCCATGATATAAATAAATAAGTATATGAAAATAAATAAATAAGTTATTATTTTAAGTACGTTTGTGGCGGAAGATCCCTGGATATCAGTTCTAAGTGTCCCCTTATCTAAACCCATTGCAAGTTTCATTACACAAGATTTACGCTGAAAGGCCGGGACGTTACAGACGAGCAGTATGCAGGTATTTTGATGTTTTTAAGTGTATTTTTGGACGAAGATGAAGACGAAGACAACTTAGCTCCAGTCGCTACATTAAAATTAACAAACATTATTGTCTATAAGTCTAAAAAGAACAGATTACTCCCAAACTGTAGTCTTTAAGAAGGTAAGTAGAAAAATCTTGGGTGAATCTCTCACTTTAAATATTCCTTCCCAACTTCTCGATCTCATTTGTTTTGTCATCTGCCATCTGTGTCCACAAATGGAAGATTTAGCTTTAATATGTTTTGTCATATGCTCAAAAGTTACGTCCTTGTAATTGAGTATGAGTCAGTGATATTCAAACAGAAAAATATTTGGATTGAATACATTTCTGGACATGTCAGTACAGTTGATACTGGTTTGTTGTATCGTCAAGGAGGCAATAAATCCAGTGATAACACATACACATTACATCATGGTCAACATCTTTGTCAAGTCCAATCTTTGTGGCCATAAACTAGTGTAATAATGAGAATGTTTTCTTGAAAGGTTTGGCATTTCTCTCCATATGCAACCCCGACCGATTTCTAGAAACTCAACACGGATAAGACGCACCCCTCCCAAAAGTTGTTTAAAAGAAGGAAAAAGAGTTGAGAAGAAAAGGACAACATCGGGGAAGTCCCCGGTGCAGGGTGGACAGATAGATGTTGTGTGTACAGAAGGTAATGTTCTTTGACCAGATCCCGTTTCCACTTGAGAAAAAAAAAACATTAAATCACACTTGTGTAGGCAAGAGCGATGACTGTCCTCATCGTGGTTTCACAATTGCACAGAGGAAGCGTAATCAGGCCTTGGAGGTTTTCACAAAGCCACCAGAAGGTGAGAGCACCGTTCAATATGTCAACCCTGAAAAGAATGCCAATCATTCAATTTACTGTGTTATGGGAAAGAGTGCCAATCTGGTTGTGGTGTGCGCTCAGGAAACAGCAATTCCAGGGGGTTTAAGAGAAACGAATGAGCCTCCAATCAGTTTCAAAGCAAAGACGGAGAAAAAAAAGTTTGTGTATGGCAAAAACAATTAGCTTCTTCGGGCTACCGGGAGTTCAACCGTTTTGTGTTTCAAGCCTGCACGGGCTTTGAGTGAGCGGCAATGCCTTCCACACAAATGAAGTTCATGCAGAGTGCCACTAACACTCAGGGAAAGCATGATTCATGACCGTTGAAAAATTCAGGCTGCTTTTAAGTCTGACACGAGTGTGAGTTCTCTTTGACCAATATATGCATCATTAACGATAAGAATGGAGTTCAGTCCAATTGTGTCACTCAAACAGTTTGCGACAAGTGACAATCTAGAATCATACGACAAAAACAATTTGAAGTATATAATATGTTGTTATTTCGATTAAAGTGGCATTAGTTGATATTGTATCTTAATCCTGCGATTGATGAGGAATTCCTCTAACTTACCCCAAGTTCGCAATTTCATCACGCTATGGAAGTACCAAAGGATCTGTCTCGCCTGCATTTAATACAAAACTCTGCAGCGAGAATTCTGACCTGCTCTAGTAGAAGAACTTACATTTCTCCGATCATTAAAACTCTTCACTGGCTGCCAGTTTCTTTCAGGATCAACTTTAAAATTCTGGTTCTTACTTTCAGATCTATTCATGGTCAGACCTTCCATCAGTGATCTGATCCAGCCTTACACCACAGCTCGGACTCTGAGGTCTGTGTATCAGATGATTGATAAAGCGCTTTGGGACCCTGTTCTAGAAAGATGCTCTAGAAATAACAATTTCTTACTTACTTTCTTACTCTTTAGCTCTGATATGGTTCCTAAAAGGTTAACTACACTTTGTCTCTGGTGTGTCCTAAAAGAAGCGACTTGTTCCCTTAAAAAACAGATGGAAGTTTGTCAAACCGACGATCCTTTAGTAACACGACCTATGGACTGTATAAAATATGGATATTTTATTTGTTGTGCCACCTGTCTTTTACTGATTCACGGTTAGTGGCAGCAATCTTGGAAATGCAGTCTTCAAGTGTAGCCAGTCTCAACAGGCGAGGATCTAGGTCAAGCCAACTAGGCCCTGTATAATGACATTTGCGTTTATTTATTTTTTTCAAACCAGGCAAATGTGTGTGTGAAAACCCGACTCTCCTGACATGTTACAAATGTTGGAATCTTCCTCTCAAAGATGTAGTCCCTCATCATGACCATGTTTTGAACTTATCACTTTAAAAAGTGTGTCTGAAATCAAACAGACACATAGTGATGATTCAATATAGGTCCAACATTAATTAAAAACACAGTCAAATCAACACTTTAAATCATCTCTGTTGCAAAAACTAAACAGAAACAAATGTGTTGCTGTTATTGAGTGTATTTACGAGCCCTTCCAGATTTTTCATTACCTCCCAAACAGGATACTTGTGTAATTCAAGCCGTATATCAAACTACGACAATGATTCACAGGCTTGTTTTCCTCGAAGCAGAGTTTAAAATTTAACTTCTGCCCTTTTCCTTCTAGTAAAGTTGGATTATTAACTTTTGTTGGCCATAATTATCTGACTTTCATGCCGTTGATCAAGGTGGAGGAGGGAACATGTCTGTGAACGTCTCAGGAATATGGTGAGTTCCTAGAAATGGAATTTAATAGCTGAGACCGTCATGGAGAGACTACGCGGTGATGTAGTGGAATTACAAAGCCCACCTATGGAATAATGCATTGAAAAGCGTTTCAGGAATTCGGGCACAGAAGGGGAGACACTTGGGACCTAAGCCATGGTGTTCCGAGAACAATGAGGTCACATGTTAAATGTTGACTTAGCTAAGCGCCGTCCCCTCCCTGTGCTTACCTTTAACAACATCCTCCGTCACAGACGACTTTCCAAAATTGATATTAATAATGATGACACTGATTATGATTAAAAGGAAGGAATTAGGAGGGAAAGCGTTCGGATGTGATTGTCACCTTTTTTCCTTTAGTGTTAACTTTAACAGCTGGACAAGCATCTGTTTTTCCGTCATCCAATCAGATACCTGATCGCTAACAGCTGCAACATCGAATTGTTGAAGGAGAAGACAAGAATAAACATTGACCACAGTGTAGTAACACTAGGAAACGATGATGTTCTCAATGAATCAATGAACACATCCTCACTTTTGAATGACTGCATCACAAAAATAGACTCTATTTGAAGAACTTCAAGATGTTATTACGTTTTTATCTGAACTTCATCTTTTGCTTAGTGTTGGCAAATTCAGTTTTATGAAGTGAAGGAAATGGGTGTTGAAAATAATTTCAGTGAACGGATTATACGCAACATGGCTACAAAAAGTCACTTACAAACCTTTCCAAAAATAATTGATAGGCAACTAGTATGGTGATTTAAGTGTTTCCATAGCCCAGCCCACTTAAAAAACTTTTTTTCTGGAGATTTCATTTGGTTTACCATAACGACGTCAACTATGCTTTGATTGTTCAAACATCAAGGTTTGTCACCGCGTCTACATCCGAGTCCAGCATTTGTAGAAAGTCTATTGCAAAGCAGAAGAAGGGAGTAACCACATGTACGTTGAAGAGGGAAATACCAAGAGTTTTCAGAAGGTTTGGCATCTAGTATTTGACATTTCGTTGATAAATTAAATGTTTGGCTTTGGTGGTCTGTAAATTAGGAGAAACAACACATGGGACAGAGTATTACCTTTAAAAAAACTTTAAAAAAAAAGGCAATTCAGGTAGTATGTTTGAGATAACTCCAAGTATCTATGATTAATAACTGCCAGGACGCCACCATGACATCTACTGCAGTCTTTTTGGAAGTAGCTAAATCCTGGGTGAGGGTTCACATCTAATACCAGGAAGCATCTGGTGGGTACGAGGTCTTGGTAAGGCTAATAACATCCAGATATGTATCCAGAATATGGTCATGTATGAGGGAAACTTTGTTAGCGATTTGATCTGGCTTCAACGATTAGATTGTTGTTGCTTTATGGAGCTCAAAAACCTTTTAACTGAACTTGGTACCCCAGAACCCACTTTCAATTTTCCTTCGAGCTCTCTGCAGGGACCTCTGAAGGATATAGTGCTGACTGATGGTGAATTATTCCCTGTCGCTGGATCGTTGCAATGCATGGTGGAGTTGAAAAAAAAACGATTGTGCTTCCCAAGAATTTTGGTTCGCTTTGCTCGATCATTATTTTTTCTTCTTGGGAATTCCCTTATTATCTCAACTTGTTTGTGCCACAACTAATCTTTCTCATGTCTCTGACATCATAACCGCACAGGCAATTATTTGATCAACATTTTTCTTCAGGCTCATGAGCGTCTGTGACTCCCCGATAATCCCGCCAATATATCCTTGATTTCAAACTGATAAATAGCAAAATCCATCTTTTTTTCCACAGATTGCTCATTGATGGTTATTATTTTGTTGACTGTCATTCTTCGTCGTTATGTGTTAAAAATAAATACCTTCATTGGGTTTCTCTTACACAGACCTTGAAATTGTATCCATCAAATCCACAGTTTTTATTGAGAGTGTATAACTGCTGTAGACCAGGGCGACTAAAGGTGTATTTTCAGGTATTTTGCAATTTTGGTTTTCTATAAGAACATTATATATAAAAGTAGATTATTCTTAAGGAATATTTTCTTCATTTATCATTATCGCTCAGTCGCACAAAAGGGAAATTCTACAAGTGATGACCATCTGTCAACATAAAACAATTACATCACTCATGAAACATGAGTATTTTTTAAACTCCTAATGATATCATTCTGTTACATTTTACAGAAGATTAAGCAGGTCCATGCCAAAATCTGATTGCAAATTGTTCAGAACTTCTTCATGAGGCCATAAATTATCCTGTGCGAGCAGATGTTCGCATTCAACAACACAAGTGGTTAACCAAGAGGGAATTCACAAAAGTCAAAAGACTTTAGGCTATTAAACTCTTAACAAATGTCTTTCTGATGTTTCTTCTTCTTCTTGTTAATATTTAATGGTCGGTTTCATTGCTTTGACCGTTCATCTGTCATGACCTCATTCCCGTCTGGAGGTTTAGGTTTGGAGAAATTTTGGTTGGCAAACGGTTCCGTACCTGAATATTCAACAGGTGCCGTTTTTCTGAATAACAAACGACTGCAGCGGTCTTAACTTTTCGTCTCTCATTACTCACCTTGCCGTTTGCATGGTGAGGCTGTGCGACTGGTGAAAGATTTAAGAACATTCTTCAAACGTGGGCGGACCTGGTTGGCAAGACTCTTGAGAAACCCTCTTTTTTTTCTCAATCCTTGAAGTAAACTTTGAGCCTGCGGCCAGAATACATTGATTAACATGGACGTATGTAACACCATGTGACACTTTGAATGTCCTTAATAAAGTATCATTAAAGATTAAAAAAAAGAAACAGGGGGATGTAAAGAGGCAGATCCCACCCTTGGCAGATGTTGACAGAGTAAATGGACTGTCTAAAATTTGGGTGTGCCTGTCTTATTACAGTCTATTGATCAGTTGTGTTTTCCCAGACTCATTCATAGAGAAATTGGAAGCAGCTGCACCATCTGCCTCCCTGCCTCGTTTTTGGAACGTCTACGGAGGACTTAAGAGTTAAAAATGTCTCATTACGCGACAAGCGTGTCAGGTATCGTTTGTACATTTCAATCGGAATCGGGGGCTACGCTGGACTTATTTGAGATAAGGTACATTCCAAACACTTTCAAAGCCTCCCAATCAATGTCTACTAATCTGTGTTTTAGTATGATTAGATTTACTTTATTAATCCTTCGAGGAATTAGGTTTCAAGTTCACAGCAGACCAAAGAAGGTACAAAAGTTTCATTCACTTATTAACAAGAACAAAGTAGAAATAATAAAGAACAAAATACAAAGAGATGAAGACCATAAATCCAAGGATAAATACACAAATATCTTAAAAGGATACAAAGAATAGAATAAGATCATCCCTTCACTTTGTGCCTGCCCTAAAACTCAGACTTATAAAGTGTACTTATTCTATATAGTGTATTCTATATAAAGCATTTTCTATATAGTCTTTAATTTGCATATATGCTTGTGTGATATTCATATGTATGAACATTCTATGAGAAAAATTAATAGTGCAGCCATTTTGTATATCCTTCTATAAGCCATGTAAAGATGATTTGTTTTGTTTTTTGTTAAACTTACTAAAAAAGGGTGATGTTTAATTTTCTGTACAATGCTTGGCCAAAAAGAAAGTTGCTATCTGGATCTAACTCAGTGAATCTCAACAGTAAGCTGACTACCTCAAAAAATAACCCCACCTAGGACAGTCCTTAGCCCATCTGAAAAAAAGAGGAAGGTTGGGCGTCGGGCTAGCAACCCCCACCTGTAAAATACAATATCCTACAGAAACATCCACAACAGAAGAAAGGGAAAACTTTATCCTGGAAGAGGAAAAGTCTTAATCGGAATTATGAAAGTGTTTTCAGTGGGCGGGGTTTGAGATCATTTTCTGACGTAAATACTTCATGAAAAGAGAGTTTTGTACAAACAGACAAATACACTGTGTCCCAAATCGAGCACCTCTGCACTTATAATTAATATTTTGGGTACACAAGTGCGTCTACAATGAGAAGTGTGCAAAATGCAATTCGCACTCAAAATGGCCAGAAAATTGAGTGTGGATCGATGGAAACTTTCCACCCTTAACAAACGACATCTTAGTGACGTAGATGACGCTGAACTGAAGATATGACGCGTCTTCCGAGCAGATTCCGACGTAAATGTCTCGAGAAAACACTAATTTTACCACAAAACAACACAACAACAGTAATAACAAAATGAAACACAACTTAATAACTTGTTTAAATTGGAGAAAAGTGTTGTCAAATATCGGTGATGGTGTTTCAACAGCTGCTTGCAATCAGCGTTAAAAAGTAGTAGAAGAAGAAGCTGTCGAGTCATTTGTGGTAAGTGTGTAGCAAAAGTGCGAGATTTGAGACTCTACTACCCTTTCAAAATGTGCACACTGCTCAAGTTGGTACACTGCCTTACAGTGTACTGTAAAGTAGAACATTTAGAGAAGTGTAATTTGAGGCACAACTATACTGATGATACAATAGAGTCCAAGATCTATTTAAGACACACTTAAATCAACACATTAGTTGAACTTTAAAATATAGGCAGATAAACCGATAGTAGATTTTACTGTGTCAGAATGTTCCATTTGTGTTCTCATCGTTGCGTGCCGAGGACACAAACACACAACAGCAGGCGGTAACATCCAGAAAACCCACTGGGAGAGAGATTAAGAAAACAGTCCAATGTTGCCTCCCAGGCCCATGTGGCAGGTGTTGCTGCTATGTGACAAACCCACAGCGTTGTGTTGCAGTAGTATTGTCAGTCCACGCTTTAAAAAAAAAAAAGAAAAAGAAAACAGACATCTGCCTCCCACTGTGGCTCACTGTTTGGTCTACCACTGCTGTCTGTTAAATCCATCATCCATATCGGTGTCGCCCTCGGTTTGCAGATGGTGGTCTCTCTACGTCCAGAGTGAATCAAACACAATAGTCTGTTTTTATGATTCAATCAGTGACGTGGATTGTGGAAACTTGATCAAGGATTCAAAGTTGGACAGAACTCGAGATAAATTAAGAGAAAACACCATGAAGTCTTGTTAGTAAATGATAATAAATATCAAATGATTATGACAATTTTGTGTGAAAAGAAGTCAAACACACAAGATTGCTAGAACTTAATTAAAAAGTTAATGAAAAATGTAACAAAATTCTACTGTGAGTATCCATGTCCTGTAATGCATCTAGTTCACTTTCAAACTGGGTCACCTTTTAATCGGAAATTTAAAAAATAAAAAGAGTCTTTCAATGATAATTAAGATATATTTTTCAAGAACATGTTTAGTTAAATGCATTTACTTCATGCCATTTTGTTGTTATTTAGGTTTTCATATTAATAAATATATATATATATTATTATATTATTATGTAATACACATTGTTTAGGTATTTTTGGTCGGTTTAACACAAACATCAATGCCTGACCATGTTCCGAACAACTTATTCGACTTAAACTAATAATAAAAAATCAATCCAATTTACCTTGTTAAGTTTCCTTATCTAAGTTTTGATAAAATGTTCAATTATATGCAACTTAATGTTCAAACATTTTCACATGTACACTTTGTAAGATTGTATAGACAATTGTTTTTTCATTTTTATTTTTTGGTTTTAGTTTTCCTTCTTTATTTTCTATTTATTTTTTTAACTAATAAAGATTAAACTTTTAAAGAAATAGTAAATAACTAGTAATGACAATATATCTAATCAACAAAACCTGAAAAAGAAGTTCCCTTTTTTCAATTTACATTTTATTTAAAATAAAACATTTTAAAGAGCGCTTTGTTTTTCACGAATCTCTCCAAAAGCTCCTCTGGGCGCCACCTCGTCGGCATCACTGATGCAGGAGAAAATTGCTGATCCAGGAACGAGATGGAGATTTCACTATCTTCTGTATCGGATCTGTTTCTTTTATGTACCCCCCAGAGTAGTTACCCCCCACTTTCAGTTGGAACACAGTCTTCCTCCTCCCCGCCGGTTTAACAACCACACAATGTTACAAACCAGAATCCCTGGCTGTGGTTTTGGCAACTCCATCTTCCGAAAAGACACAAGTGCTTCTATCTGCACATCTGCCTCACAACGATCATTCAGGGAGAGTTGGCTTGAACGTTGAGGAAAAAAGAGGAAACATTTTTGTTGTTTCCCAGCAATGAACACACAGTTTCATCGAAGTAATAACATTTAATTTTTATGTAATCACTCTGATTAAAGTAGGAAGATCAAGGGAACCCATATAATCTCAAAAATTGTCAGATGATGGTTTATGGAAATGTCTCCCAGATTGTGATGGTTCACTGCTTTTATTAAGACGTTCGATATCTCGGTCCTAACAGAAGGTGGTGTCTCTGATTCCCTCGCTTTCATTGATTCCAGTCCCTCCCCGAATCCCAGCTCCTCTTGTCAGCGGTCCCTCAGCTGTTCAGGGACTTGTTACTTAACACTTCTCATAATGAGAAATGACAGCTCGTCTTCATGAGTACTGCACAGAAAACTGACCAAAACCATCAACTTCTAACAGATGTGAGGGACGGGGCTTACTTTTATACGAGGTGATTTCAATGAAAAAGTGCTTTTTTCAGAAAAGATCAGTAATGCCTGGATATTGAATCACATTGTTCAGTTGAATGTTTGACAGTGACTAAGTACATTTGGATTATTCTCCCCACATATAGTATTTGATCCTTTGAGAAAAGTCATAACCCAGATGGCAAATTAAATTGATTCAATGTAGATTACATGGTGTTTAATTTGCCAGCAAACTCACCAACCTGAACCCAACACAGCAAAAGTTATATAGTTCAATAGACTCAATGTTGATGTCACTGTTAGAATTGTTTGCAAATCCGACATTGTTTCAATGTTGTTCATAGGGAGCGCTTTTTTAATGTTGTTTCCATCCCAGATATCAATGTTGTCAGACAATGTTTTGACCTTGATCTTTTCATATGGGCAACCATCGTTTATTTTGGGGGAAAATAAATAAGTGGCCTTTAAAGTGACTCTAAAAACGAACAGATTACACCAAAAATAATACATTTTTCACTTTAACAACACATATCAATTAAGAGACTTTAATGGAGACCATTCAAGATGCGGAAATGAACCAGAATCTCCAAAAAAATTTTACACAAATCTATATATCCACTACCTCCAATTATCATTTGAGCAGTAATCCAAACTAAAGATACATATAAGCAAAAACCAATGGACACATTTAAATCTACAGACATTTAATGACTGGACAAAAGAAGAACATCGGATAAGGATATAAAAAGTATTAGGTAAAGTGTTCTTAACATATATTTACAACATGATGCCATTGATAAATAGAAAAGGGCAAAGTTTCATGTCTTCTTGTTTGAATAAATCACAGATTTCTTGAAGTCAGTAAATTTTAATGGACAATCCACACACTGACTCTGTTTCCTCCTCATTGTGGGGGGGCGATCAAAGCAAAGAAGTCCAATAAACCACATCAATTGTTTTATATATATATTTATATATAGTTTTATCTCGCTATTGTGATGAACTGAATCAATACAAACAACGTCTTAATCAACACAAAATTACTAGTTACGTCTCACTATAAGATTTGACATTTGAGTTTCTGTAAATTGTCTCCTGCTTCCCAAATCCCCAAAACGTCTGGATTCTTCTGGTAATCGATAAAAATCACTTGGCTTACCTCCTGCGCTCACCACAGATCGTGACATCTAGCATGGGTGGCCTGGATGGAAACACCAGCTGACTGCCGCTAACATATATCCAACAATGTGACAACAATCCATATCAGCTGAAATCAATATGATAAAACAACAGCTACAGCCCGAGGATAAGGTCTTCCTAGAATTAATTCTCGGTGCTGAGACGGAGCCAGCTGTTGTGATTACAATCCAGAGAAAATATAACTTTCATGAATATTTAGTCCAGATCTCTTATCTCCTGGACCATCTCGGCTTGGGGTTGGAACCTGATCCACGTTTATCTTCGCAGTAGTGTAAGGGAGGTATTGTTTGGACATTTACATGACTGGACGAACTGCAGATTTCTTCACAGCAAACCTCGGAGGCCAAGTTAAGATCGCGCTGGAAAGTCATAAACTACCGTCTGCGCATTATTGAGGTGGCCCCACGTCAACAACTGTGGTTGTGTCGCTTATCTATCTTGCCTGTGGCAAACATCTTCCAATAATATTTTGCTCGTTCGTTCTCTGGTTGGTCGATTCACCAAGTCCTGCTTTTAGAAATTGTGGTTCTTCGCTCTTTGAAGAAGGTCTCAGATTCAAGATTGTATGAAAAATGTTTTATTCTTGGAACAAACAGCCTCACCATTTCCAGCCTACTTGAATTGTTAATACATTTTTGACCGAACACAAATATGTGATTAAATCTAAGTGTCTGATGTGCTTACACTTCCCACATCCTCGATGTTTACTTTACTTTTCTTAGCCCAAAGTAATAGTTGAAAATAGATCAATGTTTGCCTTATGTTAGGTCACTGGGAATTACTGTGTGTGTGCTTTTTACCTTCAGTCAGAACAATCGGAGATAAGGAAATATTTTCCCAAAACTTTCCTGATAGACCGGAGTTAGGATTTGGATCTTCTTTTTTTTCTTCTGTTCTGACCCGTCTCGTTCAGAGTAACAGTTTTTCAGTAATAATTTGGTCTTTAAAAAACTACATGATCTTTTTTTTTTAAATACTGGAAAAAAATAAACTATTTTATCTTCGGTGTAAAGAGCATAGTTGGCATTGCATGGAATTATATGTGCCGCATGGAAAATTTAACAAATCCAAACCCAGCAGCTCAAACAATAAACTTCTCAACATTAACAGGATACCATGCACAACATAATAAACACTAGTTGAAGATGGTCCTCTATATTGGACTCCAGAAGACAAAAGAAAGAAAGGGAGGCCGACATTAACATGGGGACGAACTATTGAGAAGGAACTACAACCACAACAACAGAGCAGGAGTCGTTCAATGCTGAGTCTGGTTCTGCTCAAGTTTTTCCTCGCCACTGTCCTGCTGGGATTTACTCATTGTTGGTTCGCTGGGATCTGTTTTTTTCTTTTCTCCAATAAAGTTGTTATGTTCTGTTTTTCAGTTTGTGTTAAACAAAAAAATGTTCTTGCATCATGTATTTTGGACGTTTGGTGTTTCCGTAGTTCCCCTGCACAGTAGCTTCAGACTGAACCAGGGACAGACAATGCTCACACTTGCATGAAGTTCTTCTGAGTTCGAAGTTTGTTTGTAAGTACTTGCATTTTCATAAGGTTGCTGTGTAAAGAACATTTAGTTTATTTTCAGTAAACGTTTGTAGCGAACTTAAGTTGCAAGATTGCCAAATGCTAATAGTTAGAATCACAATGCATTTTGCTATTAGCATGAGCTAGGGGACTTTTTCCTTTGGAAATATTAAATTTGTTTGTGTAATTCGTATACATATCTGTATGTTTGGTTTTACAGTGACTCAAGTACAGATGATGAAAGGAAACTTCAGCTTCTTTTTTTGAAAAAAAAACAGCAGAGTGCTTTTGAGTGTATAATAACCAAGACACACTTGCTCAAACCGGTGGCAGTAATATCACTTCATAGCCGTCGTGATGTGTTGTGCTTCGTAAATCCCACCCCGTGATGACGCAATGACATAGTCCTGCCCACGGCGTGTCGGCTCAGTCAGCTCAGTCATGAAAGTGTTTGTAAACAAGTCACCCACCAGGTAATGTTCATATATAAGGCACTCCGGATTATAAGGCGCACTGTCGTTTTTTGAGAAAACTAAAGGCTTTTAAGTGCGCCTTATAGTGCGGAAAATACGGTAGCAAATCGGTGAGTAAATCCAGCAGGGAACTCACAAAAATTTGGAGCTCTTTATTGGGCAACCTCCACAAAAATAGGATTGATTTATTTGATTTGTCAATATCAAATGGACCTTTAACAAATCTCTTCCGTTACTGTTCAGTGTCAATAATGTTGTAAATCTACGCAATAAAATACAAAGGTCAAATAACAATCGGTTGCCATATTTTAAGAATAAGTAGACGCATCACTTTCCAGATTGAAAACCGTGACGACAACTGCGACTGCTTCTTGTGTGAGTCCGAGGTAAGTAACCACACAAATTGTTGAGCACCAAACATCTGTTGATTTTAGAATTGGCAATGGGATCACGATATGGAATTAAAATCAGCAACGCACAACATTATATAATAGGCGTTGGTGTGTGAAATGTTTTGTTGGACGAACTGGCCTGTTAGAGTCGAAGGGAAAGTTTCACTCAGCGGGCTGGAAAGACAGAGTATCGCAGAGACGCTGGACATCCCAACGCCCGCGCCAGCCTCGAGCGTTTAACAAATTCCATGTCGACTTCGGTGAGAAATAGTTTTCACAGGTCATTTTCTTTTCATCTGCGGAAAGTTTGTTTAGGCACAAGCGTCTCAATTAAGCTCGATGTTTTGATAAGGTGTGGCTCCACAATGTCCTCACTTCAACCTGATCCTCTTACATATGGTTACATGTTTCCAGCGTAGAATCAAGCGCCTTCTTCTCCCTCGCCGTGTCGGACCAACTAGCTCGCCCCTTCGTTAACGTACACGCCAAAATGTCTTGTTCCTGTTTTTCAAAAATATGAAATAAAAATGTGTTTCATCTTTGTAAAATCCAAGATGTGTCACTGGAAAGTGCGGGGCAGTACAGAGCCAGAGGTCCAGGGAATTCCACAAGTGCAGTCTCAAAAGGATCACTCAGGCTATTAGAGGGGTGGAGGAAACATAATCTCCAGTTTCTTTTTTTTTCTTCTTCTTGAGCTCAAACTCTTTGTGAACAAATCCTGTGAAGAAAAATACTCAAGATTTTGACATAGTGGTGCACAAAAAGCATGTAATCGCCTTTTGTCTTCAAGCCCTTCTTAAGTTTGCAGAGTTCGCCCGTCCTTAAGAATCAGCTTAAATCTGAGGGTGTTCTTTCAGCGGCGAAATTGCTTATAAGTTCTTCATGTAATGATCAGATCTCCCGGAAAATAAGTATGAATACAAAAATAACAGATAACATTTCAGGACTCATGAATCAAGGAATGTGTTCAATGAAAGTAATAGATGGTAGAAATTGTAAGGTGTGTCTAAGGGGAAGGTTTTTTTTTTTTTTAAAAAAGGGCAATGCAATAACGGAGCTTGGCCTTGTATATCCTATAGGTGCGGCCATTCATCTTGAAGATCTGTAATCATATATTCCAGATGTGTAAATTTCACTGTAAAACCGCTACAGAAATACACCAAGAACAATATTCAGAAAACAGACATTGTGCACCTAAGATTATGGCAATATATTTTTTAAAGTGCCCCTAAGAAAACTACACTTTAAAGCAGCTCTAGGTAGTTTTGGTACCTTAATATATATATTTTTTAATATTACTTACTAAAATAAACTTGTGGTGACAGATCAACTTAAAACTAGTTGAATGACTCTTGATTACCGTGACTTGAGGTATTTTTTGTGTGATTTTATTTTCACTTTAAAAGTTCTTGAGGATGGTGTGAACATGCTACATATAGGCTGGTTGTGGTTAAACCAGAACATGGCAACTTTTGCGATGTTTAGCGAGTGCTCATGGGAAATGTGGTCTCCCGTCGGGCTGAACACTACCACTTTAGTCCACCGGCGTCTCTCGACTTAGACCTAGAACCACTTTAAATGCAAAGTTATTACTCACCCTCACTTCAGTTTAGACTGTAAACAGTAGACAATAGGGGCTTGTGCGAGATTCACCCGGCGTGTTCCTGTCCGTGTAGCATGTTAGCCTTTTAGCTTCTGCTACAAACAAGCTTAAAATATTAACTTATTTAACTAGTTTGTTGAAGTTTAATAAAAGATGGACGTAAAAGACGAATAGTATGGAGGTATTTCGATTATTTTAAGTGTTTATTTTTTGACAATAAAAGTAGGCTCTGGTTGTGACCGTCATATATACATGTATATATATATATATATATTTATATATATGTATATACATTTCTGTTTGTAAGTTGAAAAATATTACTCACAACATTTAGATGATGAGGTTTGGGGGAAATTAACTTTAAGTTCATGGCAAAATAATTTACTTTAGCTCAGTCTTGTCATAAACCAGTATGGAACCAAATAAAGGTTTATAATATATAATAGTTTAATATACTATATAACAAATAATGCCGAAAAAACAAAAAAACTTCTCTTGAATTTCAAGAACATGAAGGACATCATCTGTATCTTGTGCGAAAAAATATCAACGACATTGTCAGCAGAACTTATTCAACTTCATTCAAGACTCCCAAGGCTACAAATAAGGCATGAAATTGGAAAGAACGTTTTTCAGAACTTGATTGATCAATGTAAATTCTTCTTCTTGAGAAAGTTTGATGGATTGTTTCTTGTATTAACCTAACTACAAAAACTAGAGCAATCAAAGCATCTGTCAGACATTTATAGACCATTCCTATAGTCTATAGTCCTGTATACTAAAAAATAAAAAAAGAAGTCCCACTACCTAAAGTAATTCCTCATGTCCATCAAAGTAAGGATGTAGGAACACACTGTACAAGCTACAGTCTGTGTGGCCATGTAAGTTTCGTCATCATCGATTCTCTCGGTAGAAAAATAGAAAGTCCCCTCTTCATTCCTTGGTTCTTGGAAAGATTTGCTTTATTCGAAAACATGTTTCGAATCCAAAAGTCTGTTTTGGGGAATCTTCTTTTTTCACTCTCAACGGGGGTTTCATCATTTTGTACTTTTCAATCCAAAACAATGACCTACTTAATTGTGGGTCGACAGCTTCAGTGGGAAGTGGGAAATGCGGCTTTGAATGCAAAAAAGGCCTGTAATTGGGAAACACCCGAGACTGGGCTTGATATTTCAGGACTGTGAATAGCTTCAGGATTTGGTTCTTGGATGTTGCTAAACTATCAGCTGGCTGGAGCAGGAGTGAAACCATTATTACGTCATAACCTTCTCTTGTAACCTCTCATTTGCCGAGATTTCAGAGCAACTTTATAAAGTAATAATTTGAAAACATGGTATTGATGAGGGACTTATTGCATCTTGGAGAGGAAGACTTTAACATTTGAAACATGTGAGTCAATCAGGAGAGTTATGTTTTCCCTTTAAATTAGCCTTCCCAATCTTTGTTAACGACCCACAATCCATGGTTAAGCCCCTAAGCAACAAACCTAAACAGCTCACAAACACAATAAAAGGGTGTCCCACCACTTTGACTTTCACCCATTTTGATTATTGACTACACAAAAAGCTTGTCGATGACCTCAAAAGGAACCCAAAACAAGAATCCGCAGTAAACCAAAAACATCGGTTTGACAGAAGCACTGACAAAGACTTAAACTGTTTGATTCATTTCATATCAAGTTCAAGAAACATGATGCCATTGAACCTTATGAAGACAAGAAAATTGTTACATAATAAACACTTCATCTTTTATTTGTTAATTAATTGTTTTGTTTCTTAGCTGCTAAAAGGCATTAACTGTTAAAGGAATTAAAAGAAAAGTAGTACACAATGGTTAAACCTCCATTCTATCATTATATAGTGTTGTTGTGTATGTTCTCCCATATTCCTCCTTTAAGTGAGATTATAGGGTGTGGATACTAGACCAGGATGGAGAACTACTATGACTCCGAACAAGATGTTATTTGTTTCTCAATGTGGCTATAATGTCAAGAAAATGGAGGAGATTCATGATCCAAGTGCATCCATGGCTCCATTATCAAATAAAAGGACATAAACGATGACAGATTTGACATAATTTTGAAAGCTCTGGTTTTGGCTGAACACTCCTGACAGCGACCTGGAACCACCTTTCAAAACCATCAGTCTCAGGGTGAAAACTTTTTTTTTTTTTTCCTGATACAAACACTTTCCAGGCACTTTATTAATTATGCTATAAAAATGATAGACGTCGTACTTATAAACATGTCACATTCCTATTCCCAGGCGTGGAGGGGCGGAGGTTATTCCATCCGTACTTACTGATTTATGTATTATCTAAGGGTTGATGTAAGGAGCTTATTTAAATCTACACATCTTTACATGAAGCAGATTGAAGTCATCTGGCTGTGAGGTCTGTGAGTATCTTAAGTTTCCTGGCAGGTGGTTTCATTTTGCACTTCTAAACTGGAGAAGTTTATTTTGTTATTGCTGAATATATACTGGCGCTGTCATGATCTGTAGTGAGTAGCGGTTTTTATAAATCAGTTCCAGCACTTTTGTTTTTTTTCCAGCATCTGCTGTTAGATTGAGACCATAAGAGAATGAGATTGATATTCAAAATAAACGTGGCAACGGGATCGTAATGGTTGTCGCTTATTCTAAATAAACAAACAAGTTAATTTTCTTACCAATTCAGTTTAACTCAGATAAATATAGAATGTCACAGCAATGTGCACATGAGGTGAGGAGGTATATTGGACTCATGGGTAGGGTTGTAGTAATACATTAATCTCATGTTACGATATATTCAGCGCGCAGTACGATATATTTCCATACACTTGCATAATTTTGCTCCTGGCTGGAGCCCACTGTATCCTCTTATCCTCAGTCATCACCAGGATTTTAATGTTCCTTTAGCTGGACAAAATGAATGCTGCCATCTATCAGAAACACAACAATGCATACAGTAAACGCTGTGAATATTTTAATGTTAATTGTAAAAAAAAAAAAACATCAAACTCTTTTTTTACACACTCTTCATTAAATAATAAACAATGAAAGAGCCATGATACAATTAAAATATGAACTACTGAATGAACCCTTACTAAAAAAAAACACAAATAATACAGTACATCTAAATATATTTTCCAGAGTGTAGGAAATCTTATTCGAAATCGTTTATATAAAGAAAGAACGAACAGAAACTTCAAAGAAACTTATTAAGTTATTTATTGTTAACAATCCATTTATGACTACTTTTTACATTACACACATTATGACAATGCTTCAAATAATAATTAATAAACAAAATTAAGAAAACATTACACAACCCAAACTTACACCTAACATTTTTATCATTTTTGTATCTTCATGCTCCATTATATGGAATTATCGTATTAAAAAAAATATATATATTTTTTTACTTGTCCATTTTTTAAAGTAGGATCAGCAAAAAGCAAGGCTGTTCTCTGACACACTTTTTGAAAAACATCATCGCGACCCTTTCACCTCATTCCAAAAAGAAACCAACAATACTTCCACATTTCAAACAGTAAAAACCCCAAACCTCCAACAATTGCTGAAGATTGGAGTCATTTGAATTTTCCATTTCTTGAATTTTGTGAGCATGGCGACCCCGGTCGATTATATCGACGACTAGTTGAGTAATAATAAATCCCTTATCACCACATGTTTTCACTGAATTCTTGCTGCACACTCTGATTTACATTCCAACATTCCATTTTAGAACAAACAGAGGAGTCCAAATTGGCCGGTTCTGCTTCCGTACTGATAATAGAACTAGAACATGCAAGCAGATTAACGCCTGATAACATCATTTTTAATTTATTATCATTAGGATTATTCTTTTCTGTCTCATCACACTCCTGAGTTTCAATACTTTTTTTTTTCTCTTTCCTCTCCTCTCGGGTCACATTTTTCCCTGTAATGAGCGGGAGACGATCCGATCTGGGTGTCGTCTGTGTAAACAAAGTCCTGCATGGGAGTCGCTTGTTCCTCGGCGTCGCTCCCTCCCTGCTGATGCAAGCAGAGCTTTTTTAAAATGTATTTTTTTGATATGCTTATCCCACACAACGGTGTAGCCTTCAGTGTGACTCGCGCAACACAGGCAGCATGTTTTAAACTTTAAAAAAATCACCCTGATGTTGGTATCATTCAACGCTTTTCTGGTGATTCATTTGGAACTTTAGAAGCTCATAATCTTTACAGTTACAGAGATGAAACATCATCACATTATTTTAGACTGGTGGTCATTTTATTGGTATTTTTCTGACACATCAATTGATCAAAATATCAAATATTTTGTTATGTGTTTCGGAAACTGGGTATGTTCTGGTCTTTTGTTGTCTATAGATATACTTTATTGAGTATTGATTTGATTGTTTAAGCGCTTTGTGACCCTGGTCTGGAAAAGCGCTATACAAATATTGATCCATTGATTAAAACTGATCATAATACTATAGTACATAATAATGATATAATCTCAATGGATTGTGGGAACTGACAAAAACTTTTTCTTCTTGCTTTGCTACACTCGAAATTGCCAGCGTGTAAAACTGATGTGAAAAGTGAAAAGAAAGAATTCTACCTTGTTTAATATTGATTTATTGGTAATTTTCTGACACATCAATTGATCAAAATATCAAATATTTTGTTATTCGTTTCAGAAACTGGGTATGTTCTCGTCTTTTGTTGTCTATACATATACTTTATTGAGTATTGTTTTGATTGTTTAAGCGCTTTGTGACCCTGGTCTGGAAAAGCGCTATACAAATATTGATCCATTGATTAAAACTGATCATAATACTATAGTACATAATAATGATATAATCTCAATGGATTGTGGGAACTGACAAAAACTTTTTCTTATTGCTTTGCTACACTCGAAATTGCCAGCGTGTAAAACTGATGTGAAAAGTGAAAAGAAAGAATTCTACCTTGTTTAATATTGATTTATTGGTAATTTTCTGACACATCAATTGATCAAAATATCAAATAGTTTGTTATGTGTTTCAGGAACTGGGTATGTTCTCGTCTTTTGTTTTTGTGTATAGATATACTTTATTGAGTATTGTTTTGATTGTTTAAGCGCTTTGTGACCCTGGTCTGGAAAAGCGCTATACAAATAAAAATTATTTACTTACTTACTATAGCTTCTTAGCCTAACAACTGGGCCTTCATCAAATACTACCAATGTATTTTTATAAACCAAAAGACATGGAATAACAATGGACCGCTGGTTACATTTGGACCTTCAGTACATTTGGATACAGAGTTTGTTTTAACAAAAAAAAAAAAAAAAAAAAGACAAGAAAAAAACGATTTAATCTATCGGTCCTTGGTTCTGATGGTACTTCCTCTCGATAAGCCATTCAAAACACTTCCCAGGATCTGGCATTTATGAAACTGGAAAAATAAACCGAGTGTAAGACAAGCTCATTTCTAAAGAACTTTCTGGAACTCATTGTTCGGAAACACATTTGTGTTTGGGATTCGTGATTTCCCACTGGAAATTATGGAGAGAAAAACGTTTCCCTAAACGTTTCCAAATTTAAAATGGAAGGATAAATAAAAAAAGATGAAAAGATATACAGTTTAATGAAAATGTAATGCGATTTAGATTTTTACTTCCTTACTTGCTTTCGTTAAGCTTTGTCAAACAAATGCATACTATTTCAGAATTTATTTTTTAAATCCAATTATTTCTTTCCCAGTATCTTACTGCCAAACATGTTTAGGATCATGTAAAAGAGTACAACCAAAGTACATAGTAAAAAAAATGTATCATAAAAAGTAACAAATTAATAAATGAATAAACATTAAGGAAAATAAGAGATTATATGCATCTTTGTTTTTGAAACCTGAATAGAACTAAAAAAACTGAACGTGGACCTCTGATAATGTTTCATGAAACAGTTGATGATGTTTCATGAAACTGCTGGAGATGTTTCATGAAACAGCTGATAATGCTTCATGTAACGGTTGATGATGTTTCATGAAACAGTTCATGATGTTTCATGAAACGGCTGAAGATATTTCGTGAAACAGGTGATAATGTTTCATGAAATGGCTGAAGATGTTTCATGAAACGGCTGAAGATGATTCATGAAACAGCTGATCACGTTTCATGAAACTGATGATGATGTTTAATTAAATGGTTGATGATGTTTCATGAAACAGTTGATAATGTTTCATTAAACAACTGAAGATGAAACATCATCAACTGTTTCATGAAACGGTTGATGACGTTTCATGAAACGGTTAATGATGTTTCATGAAACGGTTGATGATGTTTCATGAAACGGTTAATGATGTTTCATGAAACGGTTGATGATGTTTCATGAAATGGTTGATGATGTTTCGTGAAACGGTTGATGATGTTTCATGAAATGGTTGATGATGTTTCATGAAACGGTTGATGATGTTTCGTGAAACGGTTAATGATGTTTCATGAAACGGTTGATGATGTTTCATGAAACAAGTGATAATGTTTCATGAAACAGCTGAAGATGATTCATGAAACGGCTGAAGACGATTCATGAAACAGCTAACGACGTTTCATGAAACCGATGATGATGTTTAATTAAACGGTTGATGATGTTTCATGAAACAGTTGATAATGTTTCATTAAACAACTGAAGATGTTTCATGAAACAGTTGATGATGTTTCATGAAACGGTTGATGATGTTTCATGAAACGGTTAATGATGTTTCATGAAACAGTTGATGATGATTCATGAAACATTGTCCACATTTTCAAAAGTCACAGAACCTCTAATTCAACGAAACGTCATAATTCTCAAACTTAAAATAACACTCACTGAATTGTGAAACCTTGGATTCATAATTGTTGACAAACGTATAAAACAAAAGGAATTCACCCAAAATGATAGTTGAATTTAAATCTTTAGATCCTTGATATGTGTTAATAAGCTGTTAATAACCATCATTGTTCTCATTTCTGAGTGTTTACAATACAATGACAAACTTTTAGTTTGAACCATGATCAAGAACAAAGTGTTCGAATCAGCTCATGCCTGGAGTTCATGTGGAACTCAGAGCAGATATAGCATGTGCGTCATCCAGGCTACATGTATAATGCAAACGCGTCTTTGGACACGCATGCAAAATGCATGTAGAATAGAACACCGAGGACGGCAGGACTCATTGTTTTGTCCCGGGCGCTGTGAAAGCCACCAAAGGGCAAGTATCCTTAACTGAGAAACAGTTACACAATAATTGACATTTCTTGGGTGTCTGACCTTTGCGCGAAGGTTTAATGAGCCGGCGTCTCGAATACCTTCAGCGCTTGGAAACACACAGGCTTTGTTCATCGTGCCAGGGATGGGTGGCATTTAATCCTCAGGTACACAGTGGTGTCAAGGTGTAGCTGAATCCAGAGATCCATTTTGATATTTGTGTGTTTGAATCTCATACATATTTCTACTCCAGTAGGTTTTCAGACTTTTTTATTTGTTTCATAGATGTCCATTGAACACAAGACGACATAAAAATATATATGTTAGAATATTATGCAAACATTATTGAGTATATGCCTGAGGTTTGATCCGTCAATGCACTGGGTCAAGGTAGATTCAATTATTACACTAAACCAGGACTGCCAAGTTTCAGAAATTGACAAGAGTCACATGAAAAAAAACCTTTTTAATGTTCATTTTTACGATTAATATAATGATTTCCTCACCTTTATGCCAGATATAGCATAAACCTGTCATGTTTGACATATGGCTGATACGTTTAAAATGTGATTTTTGATTTATCTAAAGGTCTACACTGAATTTTTACTATATTTTGTGCGATGTGTCTACATCTTCTGGAACATCTTTAAGGCCATTGATTAAAACTGATCATATTACCTTAGTACATAATAATGATATAATCTCAATGCATTGTGGGAACTGACAAAAACTTTTTCTTCTTGCTTTGCTACACTCCCAACGAAACTGCCAGCGTGTAAAACTTATTGCAGCACATTAGTTGTGAAAAGCAATAATTCTACCTTGTTATATAAGTATTTTTATTTCTTTGTCTTTTATTTCATGTATAGTATATCATGGTGGGTTTTTTGGTGGGGTTTATTTGCAACAAAATAATTATTGAAAATGTTGGTTTTGTTATGGATGGGTACATAAAAATAAAAATAAAATAGTTTTTGATATGATTTCGGTATGCTAATAAGATTATATTTCAGTGTGTAAATCCTTGTTAAAAATGTGTTTGGTTTATTATTCCTTTATTATGATAAAAAAGTGGGTTAAAGTCATAGTTGTGAAGTCTGGTGTCTATACTGGGACTTTCGCGATGTTAGCGTGTTAGCTTTTGCTAAAAACTTTCTTAAAATGTAGACTTTTTAAATGGTTTATCCAACAATTAATCTTGTCGAGGAGTCTCAACAAGAAGGAGCGTTACAGACGAGCAGTATAAAGGTATTTAGATGTTTTTAATTGTGTATTTTCGGACGAAGGAAATGGACCTTCATTCGCGACCGTCATACGTACATACATTTCTGCCTATAAGAGACGGATGCCTCTGAAAGTAATATCGTTTCAGGTCGTTTTCAACACTGCTTTTAGATTCGGCTTTTAGCAACATGACAAATTCATGACGCCTTTTACTTTTCGCGATCGCCTCAACTGGAATAACCATAAATATTTGATCCACTTATAGGGCACACACTTTTTCAGTCAGTTTCGGTTGGCATCACGGAACGACAGCTTGGCCAGGGGCAGCAGGAACGTGTCCAAAAAAGGGCCCCTGCCATGTTTACTGAACTGCACAAGCCTCAGCACGGTACAACATGGGTGGCCCCGCTGGGTAGTCGGTCGCCTTCAGGCCCAGTGAAAATGTAGCAGTGTTATGGAAACACCACACCCGTCTGGCTCCCAGCACATGACAGAGCAGTTGTTCTCTTCTGTACATCAACTATATGGTTGTTCCTTGTCGGAGGCTCACCCAAGCCTGTCACAAAATCATGTCGCAACAAATTACTTACATCATTTAAAACTCTACTCAGGTTATATAAAGCAATAATAACAGAAATCTGTAGGAGGCCCTACTGTATCTGGTTGGACTTCCCTGAGCGTTTTTTTTTTTAGCTACAAACTGTGATTTAAATAGTGTTTCCAGCACACAGGCTCTTTGTTAATCACCCTCAATCCGTGGTTCAGCAGCCAAACTTAATTGTCCCGCCAAATATATTTGCCCTTTGGAGTTAAACACAAAAATTTTTTAGCATTATTTTTGACAGTTAAACAAATTCTCACACCACACTTGATATTCCTGACGCTTATATTTACCCAGTCATGCTTATTAGTTCCTTTATTTTTATGATGAACTATGGTCCTCTGCGTCTTCATCTCACCAACCATGGAATGCAACACACAATACAAACCAATCAGAAGCAACATAAGGCGTGTATTGTCGTCTATCTTTCATTACAGCACAACTACACACAAGGCAGAGACATCAAGTCATTGTAACTTAAAGATCAACTAATGTGAAAACCCAACTCTCCTGACTCACTCACATGTTTCAAATGTTGAATCTTCCACTCCAAGATGCATTAATTAAGTTATTATAATATATATTATAAGTAATTAAGTTATGCAGCGAGAATTCTAACCCGCTCAAGTAGAAGAACTCACATTTCTCCGATACTTAAAACTCTTCACTGGCTTCCAGTTTCTTTCAGGATCAACTTTAAAATTCTGGTTCTTACTTTCAGATCTATTCATGGTCAGGCTCCTCCTTACATCACTGATCTGATCCAGACTTACACCCCAGCTCGGGCTCTGAGGTCTGTGGATCAGAATCTACTTATGGTTCCTCGCACACGGTTCAGGACCAGAGGAGAGAAATCTTTTCAGGCTGTTGCTCCTAAGCTTTGGAACGATATTCCTCTCTCTTTGCGCTTGATGGATCTACTGACTCCTTTAAGAAACATCTTAAGACGTTTCTATTTGTTCAGGCTTTTCCTTGATTTTCTTGAACTCCTGTGTTGTTCTCAGTATTATCTTGATCTTTAAAGTGTATATACTTTTTTGAGTATTGTTTTGTTTGTTTAAGCGCTTTGTGACCCTGGTCTGGAAAAGCGCTATATAAATAAATATTACTTACTTACTTACTTACTTACTTACATTAAGTCGCTCATCATGACCATGTTTTGAACTTATTACTCTATAAAGTTGCCTTGAAATCAGGGCGAACAAGAGGTTACGAGAGCGGAGTCCATTATGACGTAATCATGGCTTCACTGGAGACTTCCGGGATCGATGACGCGCGGTGACAAACCTTGATGCTTGACCAATCACAGCAGAGTGGATGTGGTCATGGTAAACAAGATTTCATCTCAAGAAAATTAAAATGTTTTCAGTGGGCGGGGCTTAAGATCAGACCGAGTTTGGTACAAGCAGACACTGATGAGTACAATAGAGTCCAAGATGTGTTTATGATGCTTAAGATGCTTAGTAAACAATCAGCACGATAGTTTTAGTAACAAAACTCTCTGACCGTATTAATGAATTAATCTTTTTTTTCGCTAAACAAATTCCGCTTCGGCACGTTTACAACTTGTGCATCAGCTCCGTATTAACCTGATTCCCGGCGTGATGCTGGAGGCGATTGTCTGGCTGTAAATCAAGAGTACAAAGTGCTGTCAGGCGGGCACAGCGAGCATTCGTCTCATTCCTGCGCGGATGCCACAGACGTGAGCCTCAAACACAGCTGAACAAGCGGCTGCCAAGACCAGGAGGACTTAAGCTAGCGGTGCGCCGACACAACATTCACGGAAGTAAATAAAGAACAGTTGTCTGCAGCCCACGTCGCCCGGGAAAGGTTAAAACAGAATTGATGGATATCAGTGGTGACTGATGCAATTGCAGCAAATTAAATAATGTTGAACAATATATACGTTTCAAGGATGGATATTTGTAGAATATATAAGTCAGACTATATTGGCACATTATTTGCACATGTGCATACTTACTTACTTACATGTGCATAACAGATAACAAAAATAAACATATACATAAATAAATCATTGTAAAAGTTAGAATGTGTGTTTTCAAAACATATTACGTTCATAATTTTCATTTAAATACTACATATAACATTGTATCTATTGCAGTAAAAGTACAAACTGGAGCACAAATGCTTTTAACAATTACATCAGACATGGGAAAAGCATGTATGCCACCGTCAAAATAAAATACTATCCATGGTCATGTGTATGAAAACTAACAAAAACTGTTTTTGTATTGTTTTTTTAGTCAATAAAGTTACTAATTAAAGTATTTTATTATTTTTAAGAAAGTCATTTTGTCATTTTCCACTTTACCACTATATATTGTCCTTTAAAAATACTACTATATTTAAACAACTTTAATCTATTAAAAATGATTCATGTCATTTTGACAAAAGTTCTCTTGCAAAGAAATTCACCTCTTGAGTAGAAAAACTTTGAATAGTTACATAAATAAAATAAAGTGTCTTGGTTTTCTCGAGAGACAACCCAAAGTGACAGCCTTTAGAGGGTGTAAGCAAGCATTAAGTAGAATCACTATTCTGGCTGAGTTAATAACAATAATAATAATGATAATAATAATTAAAATAATAATAAAAATAAATACATATTATCAGATAGACGAAGTATCTAATTTTACTTAGAATTAAGTCTGTGGCCTCATGGGAAATTCAAACGTCCAAGCGTTCTCCTACTATTTCGCGCATCTTCTACTCACCCTCATGTCAACTTAGGGTTGTAATCTGTTCCTTTTTAGAGTTATAGACAAAAATGTTTGTTCATTTTAATGTAGCAACTGGAGCTCTTTGTCTTTATCTTCGTCCAAAAAAACATCCAAATACCTCAATACGGCTCGTCTGTAACGTCCATCTTGTATTGAAGCCTCAACGTGAATTTTGGGTGAACTATCACTTAAAGTCTCCACATTAAACTAAACAAAGAAGTTTATTTTAAAGTAAACTGATTTTATTGTATCTCTTTACGCAATCAAATATCCTCAGACTTGGAATCTAGACGTCTGTAGAATCTCTGTGTGTAGCACATTTTCCTATTTTTAAATTAAGCAGATGTTTATTATTCCCGGTCAATAACAGTTTAACTTGAGTGTTTATGCTTGAAATTGTGTTTTCGCTGCTTTTGCGATGTTTTTCCTTCTCCACTCGAGTCCCATTCCAAGCTGTTTAGGCTCAGATAAGCAAACACGAGTCAGCTTGTGTGGACAGTCCACTCGCTTTTAAATTCCACTGAAATTATTCACGACTCCGTCTCCGCGTGTTCCGGCCATGAACCAGCGCGAGGTCATGGATGTTACACGACAAAAAGGCGGGGTTAATGAGAGTGTGGGCTAGTAAATGTTTGTCCGATTTGGAAGAAGCCGAGTATTCAACTAGACCGAATCAAATCTAGACTACCAGGATTTTTCTTTTCGTTATGAGAGTTGACTTGAGGTCACGTCTAAAGGCCAAGCATGTCTCAGGGATTTTATTTTTTCCCCCTTCACAGCTAAAGGCTATGGAATGCTGTAGTCGCATCCAACATTGGGATGGAGTGTGACATCAATCACATGCTTCACCCAGTTCCTGAGTCAAACCATTGGCTTTTTTTTTGTTCTAAAACATAACTAGGTTGACCCAAGATGATGGGATCACATTTTTTAAAGTAGTGTAACGAAGGACAACCAAGATTCACTTATCAAACATGAGCAAAGTTTGGTCGCCCGGAGCGCACAACAAACAATACGACTTATTTTCGAGACATGTTTATGAATGTTGACTGTTAAAGGTTCACTTTTGGGGTTGAGTAACTTCACGATCCAACAACTTGAATTCTGACCGAGACCAAGTAAAGCTTGATTTTTAAAATAGAGCCTGATTGATCAAATATATACTTACACAGCCATTTATAGGAATAATCCATACTTTTTTTTGGCTAAAAACCAGTGCTGTGTCTCAAATCACATACTTCTCTTAGTGCACTGGCGGTAAGTATGCATCAGGATAGTGTACGTACTAACTAGTACGCAAATTCTCGACAGATAGTATGTCTCAAATCAAACACTGCTGCTACGCACTAACAGGAAATGACGCGACATCTTCTTCTTCTACTACTATTTAACGATGATTTTAACCAGCTGTAGAACACTATCGACAACTGCTGGCAGCGCGTTTTGTTTGTATCAAGAAATATGAGAAACGAAATAATGAAAAACTTAAATCGGTATAAAGATGAAATCTTAACAGAAGGGGTTTCGCTCTCAACGCATCTCTTGCCGCCTCCATTTGTGGTGTGGAGTGGTAGAGACGTAACTTCCGTTTACTACATCAACGTCACTAAGATGGAGCCGTTTTAGGGTAGAAAGTGTCCATCGATCCATACTCAGCTTTGAGGGCGTTTTAGTGACAATTTAGAGTTCATGGAGCACTACATTCTGCATACTTAGAATTGAGACACACTTATGCACTAAAAATACTAAGTTTAAGTACACAAGTATGCGATTTCAGACACAACTTCAGACTAAATTAAGAGTTTTTTTTTATCATGTACTGTTTATATTAGCTAGGATGTCACCTTACTCTTACAGAGTCATTTCCTGTCATTTATGCTCCCTCTTCACTCCCTGGTTTTATTGTGAAGTCCTCATCCACGTGAAGCTCACAACTTCCTCTTGTGCTTCTGACCTGCTGTGTTTCCCAAATCTTGCACTTCTGCACTTACACTTATTGTATTGAATCACACAAATGTATATACTTACAATATTTTGAGTGCATGAGTGCGTCAACATTGAGCAGTGTGCAAAAATATAGTGTGTAATGAGCACTCACACGGCCAGAAAATTGAGTGTGGACCGATGGACACTTTCCACCCTTAACGGCCGCCATCTTGGTGACGTAGATGACGCTAAACGGAAACTGACGATGTGTCGTCGGAGCAGATACCGACGTAAATGTCTCAACAAAACACTTATTTTACCACAACAACAGTAACAACACAATGAAACACAACTTAATAACTTGTTTCGATTGGTGAAAATCGCTGTCAAGTGTTGGTGATAGTGTTTCAACGAATGCTTGTAATCAGTGTTAAAAAGTAGTAGAAGAAGAAGCATTTCGAGTCAATTTTGGTAAGTGTGTAGCAGCAGAGTTTGATTTGAGACAGTACTACCCTGTTGAATCTTACAGTTTACTGTACTGAGAAGTGATGGATTTGAGACACAGCACTGGCCTTACACTTCCACCGGAGAAAATCCCGGCACATGAAGAAAATAGAAAAACCAAAATCAGTGACAAATTTATGGGACTTCATCCAGAAAGAGCTACTGATTTACAAGGACACATATTTGGCCATCACGCGTCCTGTTAAACCACCACATATTTGAAACGGTAAAAAGAAGTCAACGTAGATAAAAGGCGTCACCATGAAAACTTTAAAACCATATTTTTCTCGTTTCAATTCCTGACATTTTGTTCTGCCTTTTCTTCTTCCTGCCTCGCAATGGGGCTAAACTCGAGCAACAGAGGGATTTGTGTTTGATTGTGGTGGACCAAAAACCCAGACCACTGACCAGTACATGTTTTGAATCAGGACTGTGAGGATCGTATTTAAAGTGATGGAGTGGAGGATGGAAGTCGGCAGAGTCCTGCGGGTTTGGCAGCCGGCGAGGGCTGCGGAGAGAGAGGACGAGCCAACTGGATGGCACCTGTGGTCAACAAAGCATCGCCTTCAATTCCTCACATCAAAGTCTGCCAGCTCCTGAAGTTTGAAGCGGAGACTACCATTTGAACTTGGCAGCTCTAATCCAAAATAATAATACATTGATGTGGAATGTACCCTCTTTTTTTTTTTCACATAAATTAACTTGTTTTTTCGTATTTGGCTCTATTTGACAACCGGAGTAAATGCAATATAATACTTTAATGAAGTCTAACAATCACCAGTAGATTCCAATTTAAGGTAAAATAAAAATAAAAGCCAAGAATTCTCACTAAACGTAAAGTTCACACAGCCGTTAAAAACATGGAAGGAGAACGGATTTTTTTTGGAACAAAACAACCAGACGATGAAATAGTTTTGAAAAATAAGGGTTTTTGACACCACATTCTCAGGAACACTCCAGCGTGTCCCACTATTTTCAAAACACTGTGTACTCCTAAGTTTTACTACAGGAAAAGGAACATTTGTGAAATGTGGTTTATCACTTTGGGTTTCTCCAAATGGGAAAACAAAGTTTTTTCTTCAAGATTTATGATGTTTTGAATGTTTTGTTTATTCTGAAATCTGAACAAATAATCAAATAATCTTTTTTTAAAGGCGTGTCAGAATAATATTCTTTGAATTACTCATCATTAATTTTCTTGAACCACCTGCAAGAACTGGCACTAAAAGATCTGTCCAGCAGTTATCTCCATCTTGTATATCACTCATGTATGAGAGGCCGTACAGGACCAAATTCATTCACACACATATAAAATCACTTTCACACACATATATACTCACTTTCTGGTCAGTTTATGGTCAGAAACTGTTTCCTTCAACAGAGAAAAATCTCAAGACTTAGGAAGATTTTGTCACAACATGATCTGGAGCTTGTTATCCATGCGTTTGTGTCTTCTTGTTTCGACTATTGCAACAGTTTGATTTCATGTCCTAACAAGAAGGAGCTGTCGCGCCTGCAGTTGATACAGAACTCTGCAGAGAGAATTCTGACCCGCTCTAGTAGAAGAACTCACATTTCTCCAATCCTTAAAAATCTGCATTAGCTGCCAGTTCCTTTCAGGATAAAATTTTAAATTCTGGTTCTTACTTTCAGATCTAGTCATGGTCAGACCTTCCATCAGGGATCTGATACAGACTTACACCCCAGCTCGGGCTCTGAGGTCTGTGGATCAGAATCTACTGATGGTTCCTGAATACGCTTCAGGACCAGAGGAGAGAAATCCTTCCAGACTGTTGCTCCTAAGCTTTGGAACGATCTCTATGTTTGATGATCTACTGACTCCTTCAAGAAACATCTTAAGACACTTTTATTCGTGCAGGTTTTTCCTTTATTTTCTCAGATTCTTGTGTTTGTCTATGTCTTGTCTTGACCTTCTAAGTATTTACTTCATAGGGTATATTTTTTATTGCTTAAGCACTTCGTGACCCTTGTCTAGAAAAGCTTACCGTCTCCATTTTTTTTTTACAAAAGTCTTAAGACTTCAGGGTTTCTGCAACATCAGACATCTACCTAATCCAGACCACTTTCGGGAACTTGATTCAAAAAATATTATGCACTGCCCTCATACATACTTAAATACTTAACATTCAAATCTCCAAGTGTAAAAAAGGCCTTTAAATCATCTCCAAACTGAGCGTATCGTCTTGTGTCACTTAACACACCCGACCTCTCCTCCTCCTGAAAGTCAGTCAGAGACCACCTGCAGAGAGTTTGAGTTTCCTGCCAATTTTAGCAGCAGAGAAAGAGCAGATGATGCTGCTGTCAGACATTCACAAACCAGATAACTATGACATCAGCGGCATGAACACATCGCATCACACTTTGGAACACATGCTTTTAAACTTGTGGCCTAGGGGGGGCAAATCTGGCTCGTCATTTTGTGTCCTGACAGATAGTTCAAAATCAACATATGTTTACGTCATTAATGTTGGAGGAAAGAAAGGTTTGGTGAACAAGAACAAATGCAGACATACAGTAGTTAAGATAATTTGAGCTTCAAAGAATGATAATGTAATATATCAAAATAAGACTTTGATTGGTAAGAAGATTCTGGTCCCATGTGTATTTTAGTTTGACACGCCTACTGTAGGATCCATGTTACTAGTGAGGGGCTGATGAAGCTTCATGAAACAGTATCATGTTGTTTACAGGTCAGTAGGTGGCGCCATCAGTTAAAAAAATGATGTGATGTTTAGTTAGAACAGTTGTTTAAAACAAAGGAAAATAGTGCAGAGACGCCATCTAGTGGACTCTGAAAATAATGACACTGCTTCATGAAGCTTCATCAGAACCATCACTACATATTACACAAATAAGAAAAATATTTATAATTTTTTACCCATGAATAGACAAGATGATACTTGCTTAGCTTAGATATCACATATTTGGTTAATTCACTAGATTGTAGAGATGAAATAGAAGATTCCTCATGAGGAAAAAAATCTGCTCTTCCTTAAAAGCGAATTCATCAAAGCGTCCAGATTTTGTAAAGATTTGAAATACATTCATATTAAAGTCCATTTCAATTTGGTTAAAATGATTTAGAGTTCAGAAATGTAACTGAAAAGTAGTGATGGTCTGATGAAGCTTCATGAAACAGTGTCATGTTGTTTAGAGATCTGTAGGTGGCGCCATCAGTTAAAGAAGGATGTGATGTTTCATTAGAACAGTTGTTCAAAACATAGGAAAATAGCGCAGAGACGCCATCTAGTGGACTCTGAACATAATGACACAGCTTCATGAAGCTTCATCAGACCATCACTACTTTCCATTGGCCTTTGAAAATGAGGAAACTGTATCGCGTTTTTATATTCAGTTTTAAAGCTCATAAAACAGGAATTTAGACAGTTTTGCAGACTTTGGTGTAGCGCTTCAAAGCAGTTTTACTACAAAGCCAAAGTATGGTCTAATGAATTCACGGTTCTTGGTGTTCTTTTTAATAGAATTTGATGTGACGTTAACGCTGTCCAAAGACCTCATGTTGAAATCCCACGGTCTCCCTTCGCTCGCTCTTACTCCCTCTGCCTTGCACGACATCCCGGGCTTGGGTTATGTATTCTGGGCGCTCGTGACACCAGAGAGGCGGCCAGCTTTGCCCGGGCTTTTTTGTAAACACCTGACTCGTATTTAACCGGCCTAAATATAGACCCTCGTCCAAAATGCAAAAACCCGCCCTGGACAGGGTCAGGACGTTGTCACACGAGCGAGCGGCGGACCGGACACCCGTGCGAAACGCCGATTATGGCATGTTAAGCCCTTCATCGCTGACATGTACCACCGGGGGTTTACACGGCCCGCCGGTTCGACCGCATGTTTGCTTTGCGGTGTATTTCCAGCCTTAGCTTATTGATGCCGCTCTGAAAAATGCGTTCACCTTGAATGAATTTTAATCGTCTCGTAATGGTTTTTACAACTTAGTGCTGTTTAACTGATGAGTTTGGGTGGCCCTTCTCGCGAACACATGAAATGTCTGTGTTTGCTTTGCCCCTAATTGCTTTCATATGCTTCGCTCGAAACGTGTCGGGTTGAGACTTTTGGTAAATGTTTGGCACGCTCGAGTAAGTTTCAGACCCTACCTGGAATATATTTCTGGCTTCGGGAGCGGGGAGCAGGGGCGTCACCCGCTTCCTCTCGGCGCGAACGCCGATGAAGTCCACGACGATATTAAGTCGAGAAAATCAGAGTAAATTCTGCAGTAATTGCCATCGAGCTGTTGCGTCCTTCGGAGCAAAGTGCAGTGGGAGGCGGATATTTTTAGACTCGAGCCCCTCTGTTCCAGCGACATGGCGCTCCAGCACAACATACCTACTGTGTTGTGCTTCCCTCCTCCAGACAAGCACTTTCCCTTCGATATTCCGTGCGTTGGGCCGCCTGCCAAGGCGTTGGCCTCTTGAAGGGTCACTGAGCATGAGTTTTTAATAGAATTTCGCTGACTCAAAGCCCGAGCATCATCTCCACCGGCTACGCTGGAACAAGTCGGTGTTTGTAACCAAAACATTACAACAAAATGAGCGCATGTGTTTGTTTCTCTCGCGGCCGACGGCACGCACATGTTAACAGGAATCTACGGCGGAGAAAAGATGTGTTTTCAAACAACCTGTGAGTTTACGAAGAGACGCTCTGTCTTCATTTAATGTTGTAAACATAAGATGGGATTTTCTAAACATCAATTCAAATCAAACTAGTTTTTTTTTTTTTAACCAGTGATGCTCGCTGCATAATTTCAACAGTTTCTCAAATGTAATTCAATTCAATTTTATTTTATTTAAAGTGTCTTATCATAACAAAATTATCTCAAGACACTTTACAGTTCAAGTAAGACTATAAGGTAAGGTAAGGTAAGGTAAATAGTGGAGAAAGGAAAAACAGATCAACTCAATAATGAGTAAAGCACAGTGTTGCGTTGACGAGGCAAAACTTCCTTTTAGAAGGCAGAAACCTCGAGCAGAACCAGACATATGGATGGAGAGAAACGTGAGGGAGGATACAGTAAGAAAAATAACTTTTCCTGTTATAATGTACTTCATTCACTGGATTGTGTTGTTATGGAAGGAAAAGCCATTAAAAGCCGTTTTCTTGCTTTTATTCTGAGAAAATTAAAAACCTGGAAAATTCAGGATGATATTCCTAGATTGAGGAATTAATATCACGAAGAAAACTTGCCGTTTTAAAAAGTGAAGCTAATGCTTGATGCTGTGGTGGAAGTCACGTACCCACCCAGCCAAAAAGACTTGTATATATAAAAATATATATAATAATTACAGCCAGTTTTTAAAAGACGCCTTGAGTACAGTGAGGTGAATATTTCAAGAATATTTCCATTTTCAATTTATTCCTATTCATTATTTTTCCTGAGTTTGGTAAAAAAAAAGGGTGTGGTTGACTTGATTGACAGCTGCATTAGTCATTAGTTGACTCCATCTAAAGTGGTGTAGTTTCATTGCCCACTCACAATTCAGACAACCCTCTTCCAAAGTCTGGCAAAACCGGTGCTGTGTCTCAATTCTCGCACTTCTAAGTGCACTGCTTTACAGTACACTGCAAGACAGTGCACTTGCTTGCGCAGTGCACAAATTTCAACAGGGTAGTACTCTCTCAAATCAAACAATTACTTGAAATGACTCGACAGCTTCTTCTTCTACTACTTTTTAACACTGATTGCAACCTACCCTTGACCCTGAGATAGCACAAGGGTAAAGGGCATCATTTTCACTGTAGTGACACCAGATGCTCGCTGAACACTCAAGACTGAAAACACAAAATTTCATCAGTCGATCTAGTTTTTCTCTTTTTACCTTCACTGGTTATACAACATTGTCCATAATGGAAACACTGGCGAATAGCATGAGGCTATAAGTTTGTATGTCAACTTGCATAATAGAAAGTAATTACTTCCCCCGTCTGAAATCTGGGCGAACAAGAGGTTACGAGAGTCCATTATGACATAATAATGGCTTCACTCCTCGTCCAGCCAGCTGTCATCACGCCCTGCTTTGTTTATACAACGAGTCCCTTGGAGTTGGAGACTCCCGTGATTTATGACGCCGGTGACAAACCACCATGCTTGACCAATCACAGGAGAGTGGGTGTGGTTATGGTCAACAAGATTTTATCTCCAGAAAAACCAAGTGTTTTCAGTGGGCGGAGCTTAAGATCATTTTCTAATGTCAATATTTCAATGAAAAGAGAGTTTTGTACAAACAGACACTGATGATACAATAGAGTCTAACATCTACTTACTTACACTTACATCAACACAATAGTTTAACTTTAAGGTGTTTCAAATTCTAATAATATCCCAATAAACAGTATTTATCACCTTTAAACAATTAAAAGGTTGGTTTTTAGTAATGGTAGATTTTGAAAATAGATGTGTACAGTTAGTTGAGTGTAAAAATAATAATTTAAATGGTTGTTTAATTCAGAAACTCACCATAATTAAACCCGACTTTTTCCCATTTTACGCTCGTTTCTACACTTTCATCTGGTAACGGATTTTGGCTGAATTAGGATTTATGTCAAAGCGAGTGTGGTCCGTCCAACAATCCAGCCTAAAATACATTTTACTTTCTAGTCATTCTTGAAGCTCCTTCACCACCACAGACGCTGCTCGCCCAAAGATAACCATTCAAGCGATTGTTATATTTACCCGAATAGCTGACATAGTTATGCTTCGACGTTGAGGCGAAAAGAAAACGACCAGGACATGGAAATCAGGCAGACTGTGGGTTTTTCGTCAACCGCTCTCACCGGACGAAGGGTGGAAACCAGCAGAGCCGGCCCTGGAGGAATCCTCGGACCGGTCGTCTTGTCTCTCATTAATCATCGGTTTGGTTTGTTGTCATCTTTCTCGGCGCGATGAGTTATTTTTCTCGGGAGTTTCTGGCCCGTTGGGTTCCTGCTCCGTCGAGTCGAGGCGAAGATTCCTGGGATTTTTTGGTAGGACTTATTTTAGACGAGAAGTTTCAGCATCTTTTGAGATGCAAAGCTACACATTGAACCGTTTCTTCTTTCATACAATAATCAGGAATATCATCAGCAGCATTGGCTGTTTCTTATGTACAAATGCTTTTTTATTAGAAAACAATAGAAAGAGAAATTCCTCAATCGGGCATCAAAACACTATTTAACCACAAATTTTTCAAGTTACTTTTGAGGAAATACATCATGGAAGAGTCACTTTTTCTTTTTGTAGACTTGATTCCAATTTTTTCCAAACACATGTTTGACTTATTTGTCACAATATCTACTCAAAAAAAAATTGAAAATGCTGCGTTACATTTGTCATTCTAAAGTGATGACAGTAGGAAAATTATCGTTTATTTTCACACCAGAATATCAAAGACCCCCTTCGTAAAGATCTGCTCGAGTGGGACTTTAGTGCTGGTGAAGTTATTGAACAGGTTTCATTGATTTGTTTGTATTTGAAAGAAAAGTTTAAAAAATAGTCAAAATGTCTAAAATTCATCTAAAGACAAACAAATATTAACAACAAATCATATCTACTCCTGAAACAGAACCTTCTGTAAACTGACCTCTGGATAGAAAGTCCCTCAGATAACGACTACTGCATTTTCCACAACAAGAACACAGCCAGATAATATTTAACAGCACCTTTTCTTCTTGTTATTTTTGTAAATATGTTAGTGTATATATATAATATAGGGCAGATTTTTGTTCTATTCTATTTCAATTTTTTTCATTTTATTTTTATTTCTGGGTGTTTTTTATTTTTTGTATATTGCTGTTTAAACCGAATTTCCCCTCGCAGGACAAATAAAGGATTCTGATTCTGATTCTGATTCTGATTCTGATTCTGATTCTGATTCTGATTTTCCCCATTTTGTTTGAGCTACGATGAGATGTAGATGAAATTCACTGGACTTCCATTTGTTCCAAATGTGGAAGATGAGAAGAGCTTCTATGGGTCCACAAACTCAACTGGTCAGTTGGTAAACTATTCCTACGTGTCGAAATTTCATTTATATTTTGTTGCTTACATTTTGTGGATATTTATGTGCTTTCACTGTGAGTTTCAGCCATTTTTGCTCAATTTTGTTTTATTTTTCACAAAAGTAAAAACCCAGCTCTCCTGATTCAGTCTTCATCTGCAGCATGCAGTAAGTCTCTCATCATGACCATGTTTTGAACGCATTACTTTATAAGGTCGCTCTGAAATCTCGGAAAACAAGAGGTAACGAGAGTCCACTATGACCCGAAAACCCAGAAAGAAATGTGTTTGTGGTATCCCTTGTGTTGTCTCTGGGTCAATGTGACCCCGAAGACCCGGAAACAAATGTTTTGGTGGTATCCCTTGTGTTGTCCCTGGGTCAAAGTGACCCGAATACCCGGGAAAAAAAATTGTTTGTGGTATCCCTTGTGTTGTCTCTTAGTCAAGGTGACCCGAAGACCGGAAACAAATGTGTTTGTGGTATCCTTTTTGTCGTCTCTTCGTCAAGGTGACCTGATGACCCGGGAAGAAAATGTGTTTGTAAGTAAGTAAGTAAGTAATATTTATTTATATAGCGCTTTTCGAGACCAGGGTCACAAAGCGCTTAAACAATCAAAACAATACTCAAAAAAGTATATACTTTAAAGATCAAGATAATACTGAGAACAACACAGGAGTTCGAGAAATTCAAGGAAAAGCCTGAACAAATAGAAACGTCTTAAGATGTTTCTTAAAGGAGTCAGTAGATCCATCAAGCGCAAAGAGAGAGGAAGATCGTTCCAAAGATTGTTGTTGTTGTGGTATCCCTTGTGTTGTCTCTGGGTCAAGGTTGTTATCGAATATTCTCATGCTCGATCCTTTTATATAATGTGCAAATTGAAACAGTACTGACGAGAAAATCTTTAAAAAAAAGGTCCACTTTTCAAACTTCTCGACCCAAACTTTGTTCCCATCAATCTCCAGGATCACAAACAGGCAAAAATCATCGTCTCAGATTTAGAAGCTCTCAGCCTCAGAAGTACACGAGGGCACGAACCGTTCTCATAATTCGGTTCCTCCGTCAGCCAGTGTGGTCGTCCATCTCTAACCCGTGAGCAGCCTCGCTCATGGTAGCACCAGGTCCAGTAACGACCTTGGAAGCGTCGGACCGTGACAAACTGTTAATGCTTCTGAGCATCAGCAGACACATCCATCACAGTTAAATCTAAAATGAAAGATTTTTTTTTTTTTTTGAAATCCTGGATTCAAACAAACACAGACTCTAGGATTAATCACGCAGAGTTTTTTGAAAACGAGTGGACGAGCGACGACTCCCCGACCGCCCACCCGCACGTCGAAAACACACCCTCGCTCTCGCTGTGAAATACTCCGCAGACATGACAGCTTTACAGCGTGTGGAAGATGAATCATTAGCACTGTAAACGCTCTCCGTCTTCACTCCCTCTGTGATTCGTACGTCGAGCGGCCGCGAAGATTGATGACATGATCCATTCGACTTCGAATTTATTCCCTCCATTGAAGTATGCGAGAAGCATTAGCGTCCAGGTGTCGGCTTGTGTGGCCGCGCGTACAGGAATGTACTTTTTGAGTTTTAAAAAAGGTGTCTTGAGTGTGAACGGACTTTATAAAAAATTATAATAAATGGATTATGGGTTTCTTTTTTTTATTTGCTTTTCTCTCTTAGTAAAATAACTTTTAAGAATTGCTTCATTTTAGCACAAAGTAAATAATGTCAAACTTTTTATCAACAATACTATTATAGTATCAGTCACTTTGGTATATTTGTTTAATTTTGTTAAAATACGTTAAATATTAACAGGCAGTATTTACAGCTATTTATTGCCCTTGTATCGTGTTTTTTATTTTTGTTTTTCTCTGAATACTATGGAGCCTCTAAAGTGACATGAAAAGGAAAAATGTAAGGTTCTCTCGTCCGGACAAGAAGTTTTCTCAATACATTACAAGAAACTAATGTAAATAAAACTGTAATGGGACCATATTATGTGGCGGATATATATAACCTGTGCAGTGATTTGAGGAGTCAATTGTTGTTTGTGTTCTCACAAATGTTAATTAAGTTAACTAGAAATAAAAACACTTGTAAGTTTGATTCAAGAATATTTACACATGTCTTTATGAAGTTAATAACATAATCCAAAGCACCGGAAAATACACTTTAATATCAGTTCTAAATGTCTTGCGGTAAAAAAATGTAAGAACGGCAGATGTTTTTATTAGTTTTAAAAGTGTGACGGGATGATCATCTGTCTAGGATTTGACGCAGATTTTTGTGTTTATGAACAAAAACTTTGCCGGTTTATCGCATTCCGCATTCAAGCATCAACGCATCAACTCAGCCGGTCATAATGTACTGGACACACAGATGCTGTGTCTCAAATCACATACTTCTCTTAGTATACTAGAAGTTAGTATGCATCAGGATAGTGTACGTACTAACTAGTAACAAATTCTCGACAGATAGTATGTCTCAAATCAAACACTGCCGCTACGCACTAACAGGAAATGACGCGACAGTTTCTTCTTCTACTACTATTTAGCGATGATTTCAACCAGCTGTAGAAACACTATAGACGCCTGCTGGCAACACGTTTGTTAATTATTCGTTTTATGAGAACCAAAATATTGGCGAGATATATCTATACATAGAGATACATCTATACATAGATATATCTATATCTTTATATATAGATATATCTATACATAGATATACATCTATACATAGATATATCTATATATGACGGAACTTCTGTTTACAACGTCACTTAGATGGAGCTGTTTAGGGTAGAAAGTGTCTATCGATCCATACTCAGTTTTGTGGGCATTTAAGTGACAATTTAGTGTGTATGGAGCACTAAATTTCACATACTAACAATTGAGATGCACTTATGCACAAAAAATACTGAGTTTACTTAGTACTACTCAAGGAGTAATAGCAGGAAGCCACAAGGAGTAATACTAGGAAGCCTTGTGAGTAATTCTAGGAAATCTCGAGGAGTAATACTAGGAAGTCTTGGGGAGTAATACTAGGAAGCCTCGGGGAGTAATACTAGGAAGCCTCGGGGAGTAATATTAGGAACCCTTGCGGAGTAATTATATGAAGTCTCTGGGAGTAATGCTATGAAGCCTCACAGACTAATATGAGGAAGCCTTGGGGAGTAATACTAGTAAGCATCGCGGAGTCATACTAGGAAGCCTCGCGGAGTAATACCAAGAAGCCTCGGGGAGTAATATTAGGAACCCTTGCGGAGTAATTATATGAAGTCTCTGGGAGTAATGCTATGAAGCCTCACGGAGTAATATGAGGAAGCCTTGGGGAGTAATACTAGTAAGCATCGCGGAGTCATACTAGTAAGCATCGCGGAGTCATACTAGGAAGCCTCGTGGAGTAATACTAAGAACCCTCGCGGAGTAATATGAAGAAGCTTGGGGGAGTAATAGTAGGAAGCCTTGTTGCGGAGTAATACTCCAAGTATGCGATTTGAGACACAGCTTTGTTCTGTCTGTTAAAAAGTTAGTTTACCCATAATTCATTTCACCAGTTGATGAAGAAGAAGATGAGCATGTTGGCACTACCCAGATTTTCCATGAACATCTCGGACTTTTCAGTTTTCAGTATTTCATCCGAAGCAGCGACGAGACTGAGCCTGAAGGGTTTGACAATCTTTGAATCAGCTTGTGTTCGATGTTCTTAAGAAACTGGGAATTTCTTGAACCATTATCGTACATATAATCCCAGAGTAAGTGTTTCCCTGTGGTTTCCTCGTATATTCACCAGTTTTCCAGGAAGACTCTGGAACACCTTGACCTGTCAAGCGGCTGAGGAGCAGCAGGTGAGGGCGTGTCTCGTGACGGAGCACATGGTGTCGGTCGTCACCTGATTGGTCGAAGCGAGTGTGTCGCTGAGGTGGTGTGATCCACTCAGATCACGAGCAAACACACAGTCAGGTCGTTGCAATAATAGATGTTTGAGTTCAGGACGTGAACCGTGGCTGTGAAGTGCAAAACAAATTTGCCAAGTCTTGAAAAACGGCCAATTTTTGTTTCACTTATTTGTTTAGTGTTTAGTCAAGTGTGTAGATTTGTTTCGATATGTTATACATTAGTGTCCGAGCTTTTTAAATTGGTTTTAATAGTTTGTTTCAGAGTTTGCAAATGTGTTTGAATATTTTAAAAAATAGTTTAAACCTTTTTAAATAGGTTACAGAGTTGGTCAATTTGTTACGAACATATATTGGTTTATTCATTTATTTTACAATTTCAAAATGTGTTTCAATACTTATCATTATTTGTTTTAATAGTGTTTTGTTTCAGAGTTTTGCACATATATTTGAAAGCTTGTAAACTTGTTTTAAATAGTTTGTAAATGTGATTAAATTGTCTGTACATTTGTTTCAATAGTTTGTAAACAATTACAATAGTTTGTAAATGTGTTTCAATAGTTTTTGAATAATTTAAATAGTTTTTAATTGTGTTTCAATAGTTTTTTAAATAATTGTAATAGTTTGTAAATGTGTTTCAGTTGTTTGTAAATTTGTTTCAATAGTTTGTAAATAATTGTAATATTTTGTTAATGTGTTGCAATAGTTTTTTTTTAATAATTTGAATAGTTTGTAAATGTGTTTCATTAGTTTTTAAATCATTGTAATAGTTTGTAAATGTGTTTCAATAGTTTGCAACTAATTGTAATAGTTTGTAAATATGTTTCAGTTGTATTTAAAATCTGTTTCAATAGTTTGTAACAAATTGTAATAGTTTGTAAATGTGTTTCAATTGTATTTAAAATGTGCTTCAATAGTTTGTAACTAATTGTAATAGTTTGTAAATGTGTTTTAATAGTTTGTAACTAATTGTAATAGTTTGTAAATGTGTTTCAATTGTATTTAAAATCTGTTTCAATAGTTTGTAACTAATTGTAATAGTTTGTAAATGTGTTTCAATTGTATTTAAAATGTGTTTCAATAGTTTGTAACTAATTGTAATAGTTTGTAAATGTGTTTCAATAGTTTGTAACAAATTGTAATAGTTTGTAAATGTGTTTCAATTGTATTTAGAATGTGTTTCAATAGTTTGTAACTAATTGTAATAGTTTGTAAATGTGTTTCAATTGTATTTAGAATGTGTTTCAATAGTTTGTAACTAATTGTAATAGTTTGTAAATGTGTTTCAAGATTTTGAAAACATACATTGGCCATCTTTGACATTAAGTGATCAGAACCAAATTCTAAATAGATAAAGCTAGTGATGTGTTGATGAGGCTTCATGAAGCAGTGTCACTATTTTCAGAGTCCACTAGATGGCGTCTCTGCACTATTTTCCTTTTTTCTGAACAACTGTTAAACTAATAAAACACCACTTTTAAACTGATGGCGCCACTTACTGACCTCTGAACAACATGACACTGTTTCGTGAAGCTTCATCAGACCATCACAAACTAAAGTATTAGCATCACCTGATGTTCTTTTTGAAGACTAAACATATTCAGGATATTCTGGATGGACGACACTACTGCTGTCCATCTCAATATTCTTTTCTCAAGAGAAGAAAACAACTCAGCACTTTCTCGTTTCCCCTCATGGTGGTGGTTTCATATTCTTCACATATCCAGAATTGTTTTGGAAGAAACGTCTGTGGTGGTACCATGAAACAGATACGTTTGATGAAAACACAACTATTGCCAAGTTCCAATATTCAGAATGCGTATCAGGGGAAATTGTCCATTTCTGAAGTAAATTGCGTTACTATACAAATAATATCCAACAATTTGGAGGTTTTCCTGTTGATTTATATTTGGTTTGCCACTTCTTTTTTATCCACATCTGGTATCAAATAGAACGTTTGAGTACTTTCAGAAAAGAAGAAAACAACAAGGAAATCCAAAACCTGTGGTTATGTATGAAATTGTTTAACAACGTAGGAGGATAATTTGTATGATAAATGTAAGACTCAAAGCTTAAATGTGCACGTGTTAGGAAAACAATATTGATTTTCAGAACTTGTAAAAAAAATAAAGGAATACATTTGAAGAATTGGTATGACTTTAGAATCATTATAAAGTACTAACTCACTTGTACGACCCTTAATAGCATTAATAATATTAATACGTTATTCACAAGTATTTGAATTGTTACGACATCAAAAATGATTATTGTTTTTTGTCTCCGTTTTTTTTCTAATGGGGGAAAAACATTTATCAAAAAACATCATAACATCAAGTATTAAGTATTAACAACATCCTAGTTAACTACAAATACTTATTTTTTAATGATTATCTTATGGATCCTATTAAAGTAACATATTTCCCTTTTTACTTACTAAAAAAAAGACAGTATTATTAACGGTGAATTACTTTTCTCAGGGTTACTTACACCTAATAAGGGGTAAAATACAGAATATATACTTTTCACCAAAGTTAATCTTTAATCGCTTTTTATTTTATGCTAATAATCATGGACTAAGGTGTTTTTTAAGAGTACATTTGTGCTAATAAGGGTAGACTGTAGTCACAATGAACGAGGTGTTAATTATATCTTTATAATGGTTAATAGGTGGTTAATGTTTTGTAAATTATTAAAGTAAAGTAAAGTATTATTAAAGTAAAGATATTTATTAATATCTGTATTTAAGGTAAGGGATCAATAAAGTTTTTACCTTACCTTAAATACAGACATTAATAAATATCAACCCTGGTCTGGAAAAGCGCTATAGAAATACAAATAACTAACTTACTTACTTCATATGTGTTCCTGATTATAATAAATTGGAAAAATAAATGAATGCAATAGTATATTTTAATGACGTTATGTATAGGTGTGTGGTATCAGATTTAAATGTGTTTTAGTACAGGGTCATCTTGGCTTCTTTACTTGAGTAAACTTCTTAAGTTTTTTTTAAACCTGAACCTTTAAGAAAGTTGTAGGTTCAAGTTTTAAAGTCACCTGTCATGTCTTGACCAACCACAGGATGTACATTAATTCCATTCATTCACCATCTTTTCATACCATATTTTTAAGGTAATCTGAGAGCAAACAACCTCTACCTGAGTCTCAAGTATATCTTCTAACCGACACAAAGACCTTCGAGCTCTCTTTCCTCGAACTTTCCTCTCTGAGCCTCTGGGAAACAACTTTTTCTTTCAACCACAGTGTTGCGTGATCATGTTCAGCTCCTGGCTCCGTAGATGATCCGTACGATTCTGGGAATATGTAATGAAATTTCTCTTAATTCAACTTCCTCGTAGCCGGCGGGGGAGAACCTTGTCGGACTTGTTTTAATCTCCTGCTGCGGCAATTAGGACGAGGCCAACTTCCTCACTTTTTTCCTAGAAAGACTCAGACGTCGCTGGTTTGGTTGAGCTGTGACGCTGCAGGTGCTTCGTTTCCCCCACGTTTGACCTTGACATCAGCTGATGGAGAAGATTGATCGGTCTGATAGTGTTTGTTTTTGACAACTCTGCAAGAGTTCCACTGAGAGAGATTTTAGACTTACATGCTCACACAAGATGGAACGTCGAGCTGCCAATCAAACTTCCCTGGGAGAAACGAAGACGTTTCTCAAGTCGTTCTCGATCTTGTTGTTGTTAGGATTCATTGGTGACAAGTTCTAGGGGTGTGTATTATAGGAAAAAAGGATATATTTTGAGTATTTTTCTGAGTACTGACTCTGGTGTTGCAGAATTTATCAGTGAGGTAAGGCTCTGCGCCGCAGCCTACTCCTATCATTGTGTAATCCTGTGTTTAAATCGGTTAAAAAGAAAGAAATGTGAATGTTTAAAGACCATCACAAACTGTAAACGATAACTTTTTTTATTGTTTGAATACTTCATATTCTTGCAATCTCAGCAGTATTCATAAGGGCTCTGTATTACTAAGAATGCAATACGTATCACACACATGACTCTTGACAAAGTCGTAACTGCTTTCATTAAATATGTTCAAACATCATCTTTAAAATCTGTTGGAGTTAACTATATCCTCTCGTCCTCAGTCTTCGCTGGGATTTTGCGGTATTTCATTCTTACTGTAGCTGCGCAGGACGTAATGAGCGATGCCATCTAGCGGCCGGAAGTTTAATTGCAACACAAAAATGATCAAAGAAGGTGGATATTTGCAACAATACATTATGATTTGTAGCAAAAATATATATTTGTTTTCATTTTTACATCAATACAGTGCTGTTGAATATAAATACAGTATTGTGGAAAAAAAATATCATGATTTATCGCCGTATCGATATTTTCTATCAACCCTAGGCCTAATTCTTATATATTTTTTTAAACCAAAATGTCTAAACATCAGGAGTCGACTGTATCCTCTCGTCCTCAGTCTTCCCCGGGATCATGCGGTTTTTCATTTTTGCCTTAGCAGGACGTAATGACCGCTGCCATCCAAGTTTCATTGTAACACAAATGAACAAATGCTTTGAATATTTTCAAGTTAATTGTATATAGAAAATCGAATTATTTTTATTTTATACACTGTGTATTGAACTGTAAACCATAAAAAAATATGGTTAAAAAATAAAATATATATTTATATATTTATAAATATATTTTCCTTTTCACTTTCCCTTTACGAATATAAATGCATACCTATATGTTTTGTATTCATTAATAATGTTTTTTATTTTGATGTATGTAAAATTGTACTATACATTAAAGTTCATTCTATGATGGTTTTGCCTGAAAGTATTTACTGCTACAGTCAACTATTAATTAATTTCTGAGTGACAGTTAAAATCAGTTAAACAATAAAAATGTTTGTCCATCAGACATTAGCATGAGTTACACGCTGTAATTACCAGTCAAGCTTCAAGGGCTCGCCTGGAGCCAGCAAACATCCGTGGATGGCGCTAATAGCTGTTGCTATGTCAAAGTCAATGTTACATCGGGCTTGTTAGCAACACGGATCAAGAATGTAATAAGAGTCAACATTCCTCACATGCTCGGATTGTATCACTGTACCAGCTTGTCATCTTGACAACGTGATGAATACGCGGTCAACTGCAAGATTAATGCGCCGCTTTAAAGTCAAAGCAACTCGCTACGAAGGTGTGAAGGAGCTCTTAAGAGCTGAGCTAGACCGTGCGATATTTGGGAATCTTATATGGTCATTTAAAAATGATGGAAACTTTTTTTCTTTCTTTTTTTTGTCGGGAACATGCTGTGCAACATTGAAGTGTGTGTCATGTGTAGGTTCTTGTTCATCCTTATAACGAGTTTCATATTTAGAAAAAGAAAAAACAATTTAAATTGATATTCACAGCAACAAATTCATTTTTTGTTTATAAGAAACAACTAAATTTGTTTATTTCTCTCGTCCTTTTAGTGTATTTGAAAAACAACTACATTTTGGGCTTCAAGTGACAGCATGTACATATGTTCTTTATCTTTATCTTTAGATTTAGATTGTATCATCTTGTTCTTTCTCTTTATTTCTCTTTGTTCTTGTTCTTATTTTCTTTTGATTTATATTTTATGAAAAAATGCTGTATTTGCTGTCGCTATTGGATAAAAACAATTTCCCGAAGGATCCTGAGGGATCAATAAAGTTCTACCTTACCTTACCTTACCTTAACAAATGTGTTTGTGGTATCCCTTGTGTGGTCTCTGGGTCAAGATTAACCACCTCCACCCCTGCATATGCATTTGTGGAAGCCTTATGGAAGTTCACCTGGACCTAGAGACAACACAAGGGATACGGTAAATACATTTGTTTTCGGGCCTTAGTAGTGATGAAGCTTCATGAAGCAGTGTCATTATTTTCAGAGTCCACTAGATGGCGTCTCTGCACTATTTTCATTTTGTTTATTCTGTTTTGAACAACTGTTCTAATGAGACATCATTTTTAAACAGATGGCGCCACCTACTGACCTCTGACCTACACGACACTGTTTCTTGAAGCTTCATCAAACCATTACTAGTATTTAGAAGGGGTGACTATTGGCATGGATGTGATACGCATCGCCATACTGGGACAACAATACAATATATTGCGATATATAGTGATAAGGTAGTAACAAGTATATATTTGTAGTATTTTCGAGTACTTAACTCTGGTGTTGCAGAATTTACAGACCACATGACTCTTGACTATCTGCTTTCATTTGTTTTTGAAACCAGAATATTTCCCAATATCAGCTGTATCCTCTCATCCTCAGTCATCACTGGGAGCCTAACGGGTGTGATGACCGCTGCCATCTAGCGACCGGAATTTTAATTGCAACACATAAATAAGTAAAAGCTGTGAATATCTGCATGAAAAAAATATTTTATTTTGTAAACACTTTATTAAACTGTAAACTATAATTGACAAATAGTCTAAGTCGGATTCTTTTGAACTTGAAGAACCACACGGATACTTTGAAAGGCAGTAAGTACTCTTAGGATGGAAGAACAGTTGTACTTTGGGAGGAATGTTTTAAGTGCACATGTTTTTGCCTTAAAGGAACATTTTTCTAAAAAAAAAAAAGAAGGGGAAAAAGAATCCACCCGTGCACCTTGACCCCCGACTCTCAATGCTTCAGTGCGATAGCGTGCGCAGAGAATTTATGCATAACCCATTTAGAGACAGGGCGGGTCGAGAACGGCATGAATAAATTGACAGACAGACAGACATATGACCTGCGAGGGTCTGGGTAGCCGTCTGTGCCGCTTTTCTCCTTTTATTGGTTTCCCTTTTTTTTTAAAGCACAATCTTTGGATCTACACACTGGTCTCATTTAGCGCCGCTCATGCCTAGGTGTGGCACAGTGGAAGGCGAAAGGAAACCAAAACCAAATGGGCCCCAGTCTTGGCCCCTTCAGACGGAGCCGCCGCGGGTCCCTGCAGGAGCTGGGCCTGCTGTCTAGTGGCTGCCCAGGAAGAAAGGAGTGTAAATCAGACTACACGGGCGTGGTCCACCGCACGGCTGACCACCGAGCCGCCAGGCCGTCGACTGGCACGAGGGGGTTGGGGGGGACGGTCGGCAGACACAGGCGTCCTAATGTGCAGCGAGGGGTGAAGGGTTCACGGGAGGTTGGGAGAGGCCGACGCTCTCCGAGGGTTTCTTAATGAAGAAAGACAACCTCTGGCAAAACAAGTGAGGGAGGCACATGGAGAGGGAAGGTTGGTCGCGGCAGCACCAGGGCACGGCCAGTGCCAGGGTTGACAAGCGGCAAACGTCTCGTGAAAGACGGTGAAAATACAGACGGAGATGAAAGAAACGAGAGATCCTGCCAGAGCTAAGAGTTCCCTGACTCGCATTGAAGGATGCGACAAACACACTCTTAAGTTAGCGTAGCATTTGCATGAAAGATTGTTCAAGTAATAGTTCACCTAAAATTCACTCATTTTCTACTCACCATCATGTCGACTAAGGGTTGGGATTATTTTCAGAGGAATCTGTTCCTTTCTAGAGTCGTTTACAAAAATGTTTGTTCATTTTAATGTAGCGAATAGATCTTAGTTTTCTTCATATTTTTCCAATTGGTGCCAAAGATGGTTTCTTATTTCTGTTATTTTAAATTTATTGTATTTGATTTTATGAATCTAATTTTATTCCATTCGTCGTTCCTTACATTTCCTTTTTTATATTCTGTACTGCCATTGCAACAAATTCCTCTGTTGGCGATCATTCTGATTCTGATTCTTGTATTCTGAAAAAAAGACACACTCGAAAACATCCAAATACTAGTGATGGTCTGATGAAGCTTCATGAAACAGTGTCATGTTGTTTAGAGGTCAGTAGGTGGCGCCATCAGTTTAAAAATGATGTGATGTTTCATTAGAACAATTGTTCAAAACAAAGGAAAATAGTGCAGCGACGCCATGCAGTGGACTCTGAAAATAATGACACTGCTTCATGAAGCTTTATATTGTGTTGAAGACTCTACAAGAAGAATTGTTTTGGAAAAACCTAAATAATTATGTACCCTAAGATTGTTTAAAGCAGAAGTTTAAAGAATAGCAAGCAATACAAACAGAAAGTACTCAAAGATTTAAAGATTAAAAAGCAGCTTTTTTCACCAGTACACATACATGGATTTTTTTGTGGCTGTGGAGATTCCAGAATTGGTTTAATAAAAATAAGAAGAGGAAAATAAAATAGATACATATATATAATATATACAAAAATACAAGATAATAAACACAGTGCAAAAAACTTCAAACAGTTTATACTCAATAAATTAAGTATAACTGGCATTTGGGAATTAACTTGTCAAGAGTGAGATGGCGGAGGGGTAGAAAGACAGTCTACTGTCTACATTAGAATTGTATTAATTGTATTTAATTGTTATTCTTCAAACGTCTGCTACAAACAAGCTTAAGATTTAGTTTTTCCTGAACAATTCCTCTTGTCGAGGCTTCAATACAAGAGTGACGTTACAGACGAGCAGTATGGAGGTATTTCAATGTTTTTAAGTGTCTTTTTTGACGAAGATGAAGACAACTGAGCTCCAGTCGCTACATTAAAATGAACAAACATTGTTCTCTATAACTCTAAAAAGGAACAGATTTCTCTGAAAATAATCCCAACCTTTAGTTGACATGAGGGTGGGTAGAAAATGAGTAAAGTTTGAATTTTGGGTGAACTATCCCTTTAATAAAACATTCGTAGTCAATTTGTGGTCGACTGTTTATCTTCTGGAACGACACGCTGATTAAATACTTTATTTTGTTTTGACTAATGCGACACAAACCTCAGAGACGCCACACAATAGCGCATTATTCTCCCGGCGGCGTGTTTGACAGATGTATTTGATAGGAGAGCCGAGTCTTCCACAGCTGGGGACAAGTTTATTTAGCTGCTGCAACACTGATGTATTGTCCTGTGTGATTTCAGGCTCTGAAAAATGTGGTTCCAGCGGACGATAACCAGAAGCTACATGTTGGATGAAGCTTGCGAAATGCACAGCCCGGACGGATCGAATTCCTTGTCATTTTATCCGGCGCAAAGTTTACACGACTTTTATTTTTGCTGTATTTGAGAAATATCATAGAACGCCAAATTTATGTTACTGTAAATGGCATATTGACAATAAACTGTTGCAATAAATGTTGTTTATGAAGTTTATAAGAGCTTATTCTAGCAAACAAAGTTAATAAAACTAGTTTCACAATACAACACCAGTGGGAAAGCACTAGATGATAGATACCTTAAGTAGACAAGACCAAATCTATGTATTTCGCCCTGAGGTTGGTTTGTGATTTTAATGTATCTTTAAATATATGTTTAAAACATAGTAAAATGTAACTCTTAAAGTAGTAGTTCACCAAAATCCAAAAGTAATTTTCTAAACACACTTGTGTCGAGTGTTTCCTGTCTGAGTAGCATGTTAGCCTTTTAGCTACAAACAAGCTTGAAATATAGACTTTTTTTTTTCAGAACTATTCCTCATGTGGAAGCTTCAATACAGGATGGACGTTACAGACGTAGGTATTTTGTAGGTATTTGGATGTTTTTAAGCCTCTTTTTCCCCGGTGGCGACCATCAAATGGAAGTAAATTTTGGGCTGTATGTCCAAAAAGACACAGATTACACGAAGCCCTAGTCGAAATGAGTGAAATTTTCACTTGGATACCTTAAAACACAAAAGAATAACATTTAATGTACCTTTATCGATGGACAAAAGTTGATTTTCCAATTACTTCATATGAAGTAAGCATCTTTTTTGTGCTTAGGTAGTTTGTTCTTATGTTTTTTAAGTTTTGTTTTGGGTCTCTTCATTCAAAATTTCCTTTTTTCATGTGATCATGCACTTTAGGAGATTTTAAGGAATATGTACATTTTATTTGTTTGCCATACACAACATTCCAGATGCATAATTTGGCCCCTCTGGAAATTTACACTTACAATAATTATTTCAAAATGTAGATGTTTGCGAGTTTTTTGCTGGTTTTGGATGATAAATGATGTCATCACCAAATATTTGTATCTACATTGAAGCGATTCATCCACACCTCCACAAACATCGGTCAATCGAGAAGAAGCTTTAAATTCAACCACTTTCGTTTCCATCCGTCCCGGACGCACGAAGATGCCTTAAAATGGAAAGAAGCAATTGCGCTAAAGCTGGAATGTTTACAAATGAATCCTGGTGGCCACAAATCACTTGTGTATTTACACAAGCAGACTCACACACAGCGGCGCAGGCAATGAGGCATCCTCGGTCTTTTCAGCAGGAAACAAAACACAACTTGATGAGATTATTTAACCAGAGAAAAAAACATTATTCGACTGCAAATGCAAAAAAGACAAAAAAAAGACAAAAAGCATGACTTAATATCAATATGATATCAGTTTTACACCTCCTTTTGCTCAATTTTCCTACATTAGGACCACAAACTTTAAAGATCAAGAAAATATCCTCCTCCATCCCACACATGTCTTGAGCCCCCTCCTGTTGACCCTCCTGACATTGGACTGCTTCACCGGGTATTTGAGTTGTCGTATTGTTAATTTTTTTTAATGACAATAGTGTTTGGATGCATCAGTATCAACCATGAGTTGTAATACAGAGAAGTGGCACATCTGGAGCATTGTTGTGGACAAGATAATTGTACGTCCTGTGTAGCAACACCTGAAATGTAGTGAGTCATTGTATCATCACTGGCATTGTAATATCGCCTCTTTAGTAGTTTAAAGATGCTTTTTCTAATAAAGAACAGAAAAAAAGTGGAACAAACAAAAGAAGGTGAAATATCTGGCCTTCCGACTAAAAGGATAGAAAGGTTTAGTTTTGTAGGTGGAAGTGAGCAATGAAAGAATACTTGAAGAAATTACTTTTTTTTTTACTTGCTACAATAATATTATTGTATCCTTTACATTATATAATATGGTATTTTCCTATTTTCACCAAATAATTGAACGGAAAGAAATGTATTATTTTTTAAAGTTAACAGGGAAGTTTAGGAGTCGCGTCTGGCTCTTGGTGGTGGATGTACATCTGGACTTTTTGTAAAATCAAAAAGACCCTGGTCTACTCTTTATTTGTTTTTTTTTAATTACAAGCAGGATTTTGCAATAATACGACTCAGCATAATTGTAGGATTAAAAAGGGTGTTTTTGCATCCCTAAATTATTTCTGCTAAAACAACAAGGATTTTCATAGGAAAAAACTTGAGTCATTTAGGCAAAAACAATTATAAAATGTAATTACGTTTTCATTAAAACGAAGGTCTTTAATTTTTTATGTTGCCCAAAACAGTTTTTTGCTTTCAAAGAAAACTAAATTAAATTCCTTTACTAAGTAAACAGGGATTAAGAAAGACCACTTATTTTGCTTTCTTTCCATCTAAACGTTATTAAAAACTGGAAATACACGTATTCATACATGCAACGTTTGCACTTCCACTGGTGAAGTGAACGTTTGAGTGAAATTGTTTGTCAAAATAAAGCTTCACACTACAGATGCGTGAACAGCCTCATCTGAATCTTATTGTTTGCTATGGAGACAAAACTGTATTTGTCATAAAGGCTTATATACATGGTTGTTTTGAAGGCTATTAACAGTTGGGCAAAACACTTTATTTCCTCTAGTTAGTAAGAAACTTAAAAAAAATAAAGATTTAGCCTTATGGCAACACAATACTGTCACTGATAACCATCATTTTGCCACCAGGAATAGTCTACTTCTTCTTAAGGAAAGTTAGTTCTTAAGTGTCTCCAGTTTAAAGTCTAAAGTTTAAGGTTTAAAAGTCAATGTTTAAATTGATATGTTTCGACAGACGTGGTCCAACGATAGCCTGAAAGTCATCGATGGTCCATCAATTTTGATGAGATTCACTGATAATTTAATCTTATCTCCTAGGTTTTTAGAAACTAATCTAATCCAACTTCTTCTTGGTGACAACAAAACTCGATGTTACTTAATCATTTTATTGTTTTTGTTTTTTACTTTGCTTATTAGCCATATTTCACTTGATAACATTATACCAATACCTGTGTAAACAAAATGGCAAGAATCTCAGCAAAAGACTTCTAAAGCAGCTGTCATATGTAACATTTAATCTATAGCTTTAATCAAGGGAATAATAGCAGTGTAATAAACCGACCTTTAAGATAGTTATAAAGTGTATAACTTTTGCAGGGTTTCATGTTTCAAACGTGCTGTGTGGGTTTCCTCTAGGCACTCTGCTTTCCTCCCACGGTCCAAAACATACAAAGGTTGATTGGAAACTTGGGGGTATAAGGGTGTCCCCCGCCTCTCGCCCAAGGTAGCTGGGATATTCCCCCATAAGGGAAAAAGCAGCAGAAAATGTTTTGTCATAAATAAACGTATTATAAAGCATCTATTTAGTGCTTCTTATCAAAGATCCCTCAGAGAAATCGATTAATACGCACCAAACAAAACCTCAAGATTCAATTAGGAGTGAGTTTTGTGACATTTCAACTTTTCATCCAAGAGGCTTCTTCAGTTCCAAATAACAGGTACATATAGTAGGAGAGACAGTGAACCACTGAATTGTAAAAGGTTTTTATAGGTTTTATCCAGTCCACGGTGCCAGGGCCGTACTTAAAATTGTGCCGGTGCTGAAAGAATGAATGCAATAAATAAAAGTGATATTTCTAAAAATCTTTAATAAAATAAAAATATCTTTGAATGTATTTCCATAGCAATAAACTTTGTCTGAGTTACGGTCTGTCAGTGTTGGGGCAACGATTGTTTGTGAGTCAAAGACAGCCTTTCACAAGGATAATTAAAGCTAAAACCATGTAAATGCATTAACATGTCAGTCTTACGAGAGGACAATATTTAGATTCCAGTCACTCCAGCCAGTCTAGACTCTTGACTCGGTCAAGTGCAGCGATCCAGCGATGACTCACGTCCTATATATTTGATGTAGTACGAGATTTATTGCGAGTGACCCCGGCGCAGTGTCTAAACCGCCAGCTCAATCCACGGTTTTGTCTGACTTTCCTCGGCCGTTATTGTTTCTTCGCCGAGTCGTATCCGAGGCCGACCTGTCACCACCGCGGGAGATCGGGTTTGACTTTCTTCTCTTCGAGGAAGTGGGGAGAACCCCGTCAAATACTTCCCTGTTAGAGTGAGAAAGATGAATTTATAAGAAGCAGCCTTGACTTTACTGGGTTCCTTTCAAGACTATTGTTCCCCAACTGTACAGATGACGCTCCCTGCGACCCTCTCCTGCGAAAACCCAGACATGGTCTACTGGCTGGCGACATCTTCCGAGCTGAGCCTTCAGATGTGGATTGTATGGTTGTTGCAGAGGACCGTCCCATCAGGCCAATATCCTGTCAGCGAATGTAAAGTTACACCGCCATCTTTGGCCTTTCCGTGGCCTCTGGATTTCTGGAAGAGAGAAAAAAAGTGGACGTGCAGACACACCATAGATCCACAAGGTTTTTTACAGCAAGATGTTTTCTGTGGCGCACTTCACATGTGAATGCGAGTATTCAGGACCGTGTCAAACAGACCTAATGTTAGATAAGGCTTGTATAAATATTGTCTTTAGTATATTTAGATTGTCATACCAGCATACAAGGAACCTTCAATGTTCATGTAAGGCTGACAGAAAGAACACATAAAAGAGACATAGCAAGGCTTTACGGTTTCTAAACTTTTGTGTGAGTGACAAAGAACCCACTGCCTGCCAAAACATGTAGTTCACTTGTTGAAAAGAACATGTGAATCCCCTTAGTACCTACATACAAGAGCAGAACTGTTGACCTAGTTTTCAACAGATTGGAACTAATAATCTACTTCAATGACCTGATTTACTTTTTTCATCAAAACAAACTTAAGTCGATTTCCACATCCACGGAGTTGTGTGGACACGTCTATGTCAACTTTCGCTCGCTTCAGTCATTCACTTAAAAACAACATGTAGACAAAAACTGTCAGAATCAATTAGGTAAGCTTGTCAGAAGTGATGCCTTCAGGTGCTGTCAGTACTGTAGGATCACACAGTGGCTAATGTTTGTTTTTACCCAAAATAGCTGTACTTGTTTTCACAATGTATTTATTGACGTTAATATTTATTTAAATGAATATGCAATAGTTGTGTTTACATTATAGTTCCCAACAAGCCATAGATGTGGCTCATATTGATTAAAAATAACTTAAAAAAGTGTTCAAGTATCATTTTTTCTTCTATAAAAGCAATACTATAGGACCATGAGCCATGTCCTGTAAAGCAAAATGTTCACAAACACACAGACTTACCTTACTCCAAACTCTTGAACTAACTCTAACCCTTACACGTTTACTCTATCTCAACCCTAATCTTAGCCCAACCCTAGCCCCAAAGCCTAACTCAAATCCAAACCTTAACCTTAACCCTAAACCTTTACATTAACCCTATTCCTTGCCCTAGCCCAGTGATTGGTGGCCTGGTGGGCCGCTATGGTATTGCAAGTGGGCCGCAAAATTGTTTCCAAAATGGTATATGAAAACGCATTATGATACCTTCGTATTTAAGGGGTGTGAGGTGGGCCGCAAAGGTTTTGGAGACTTAAAAGTGGGCCCTGAGTTGGAAAAGGTTGGGGACCACTGCCTTAGCCTAACCTTAATTTGAACCCTTATCCTAACCCTAACCCCTAACCCAACACTAACCCTATTGTACTGTGTGCCATTGGTGGCAGAATACTTTCAAACTAACACTAGAAAACATACGTTCACTTTACACTGACCTAAATGTCTTTGGCATCAACGCCGTAAAGAACTCCTGACTGGGTTGTTTTACAGATTAGCTCCCTACATTTTATTTATATCGTGCTAATAAGGAGTTATAGAATGTATAAACAGCCCTTAGATAACTTCTACTTAGCTTCTCTCAGACTGTAAATATGTTCTCGCGGTCGAGGAGAAGCATGCCAGACCACGCTTCCAAGTACGTCTTATCTATATGATTGAAAATGTATAAGTGGAGTCGTCTGATGGAAGCAGGTGTGAAAAAAATGTATCCCGTCACTTTCTTTCGTAACAAATTAGGTGTTTGATTTCAAGTATGTTTTTGTGGAAAAGACTATTTGTGTTATCACACCTACTATATACAGTACACGAGAAGATCCTCTTGATGGTGACAAGAGATTAAAAAACTCCATAACTGTAGATATAAATCAAATCACCAACAGGCTCCTTGTGATGGATCAGTTGCTGCAGATCTTTTTTTCAAGGTTATGGTTTTGAGTTCATTAATTTTTACAAGTGGTATTAATTAGTTGTTCGTATTCACCTTGTTTGCCCCTTCAGTCAAGCACCATAATTAGATCCTTCTGGTGGTCAGGGTCATCGTCTCGCCCAATAAATTGCACACTTTTTCCATCTTCGGACATGAAAAAATAAACGATTGGCATCAACGCAGTGCAAACTTCTGGAGGTTTTTTTGTTTTTTTTAATGTTCATTTTCCTTTCCAGTTTCTTTCCTTCACTCAGTGGGTCTTTGGACTCGGGCCAGTGCAGGAAGCTCAAATCTTCAATCCACCTTTCAAGTAGATCCTGGCAAAGAATGGAGGGAACACACATGCGAGTGAAAGAAATCGGGAGAAAAGTGGACGTGAAAATGGTCATTGAAATAAAACAGATCGGGAGCATGAACTGCCGATGTTTGCAATTAGAATGGTTCTCAATAAGAATGACACAAACCTTTAGTGAGTTGCCAATTGTTCCTTTAAACACACCATATACCGCGGAAACATTAAAGTGACCCAGGTCATTACGGGGTTTTTTTTCTTATTTCCGATTTTCACTTAAGGAACTTATGTTTTGCCAGCCATTTTAGTGTGCGGAAGCCAGTAGCCGGCTGTCCTCAAACGCCTTCAGCATGGGCTTGCACAGTTCATACTACGGTACTTGATTCACAAAGTACTTTGTACTAAGCTATGAGAAGTCGTACACAAAGATGAGGATTTTCACTTTCACTTCAAGGAGGTTTTTCAAAGATAGATTACCCAATGATTGTTTGAGATCAATAGATCATTTCTGTGTGTCGGGATTTGGCGAAAAAAGAGGGACCTTAAGAAGGGTCTTCAAAGGAAAACAGGACATGGTCACGTCCACCAAGAGAAATGAAAAGGGTGGATGGACTTTCCCAGCAGCTCCTTAATCTTACTGACATACCTTCTATAACGGACGATAAGTCAGGGCCAGCTCCTCGTATGTTTCATGGACTTGTAGAAGTAATTATTCTGTAATGGAGTCCCGTGCCCGTTGATCAGGGAGTTCTGGATAAAGTAGTCTGGTTTGCATTCCTGGTAGGGTTTTTTGTGTAACTCAAAAGGTGGTGGAATGTCACTCCAGACACTGGTGAGAGATTGTAGATGGAAGCACGACGTGTCCTGGGCAGGGTGTCCGGAATTTCCTTGAGCGATAGAGTAAGTAGATCCTCAAATCCAGGAAAGGCTCAGAGTAAAGCCGGTGTTCTCGCTGAAATGATTTTATGAATCTCAGCGCTGAGGTCGATGTGTGAACATCACTGAGGCTCACCAGGCATGATCTGAAATCCTTAAAGTCTTCCTCTCCAAGATGCAGTAAGTCCCTCATCATGACCATGTTTTGAAGTTATGACTTTATAAAGTTTGTTTGAAATCTGGATGAACGAGAGGTTACGAGAGTGGAGTACATTATGACGTGATAATGGCTTCACTCATCCTCCAGCCGGCTGTAATCACGCCTCGCTTTGTTTATACAACGAGTGCCTTGGAGGTAGAGACGTCCGGGATTTATGACGTGTGGTGACAAACCTTGAAGCTTGACCAATCACAGCAGAGTAGGTGTGTTTCAGAATAGCCAAATGGACTGCAGAGTAGTTGAGCATCAGCAGTTAAACCTTTCAAGTGGTGCCTTGATGTGAGGTTTCATTGAACTACTTGTTCAGTGCCAAAGACCAGGGAGCGCCATCTAGTGGACATTGAAAACGAGTGAGTGAATCATGAAACCTTATCAGCTCATCACTTTTATTTATAAATACTTTGTTGTCCATGATGAGACGAAGTACACTCAAATGTTTGGCATTAACCATTGTGTTGTCTCAGGGTCAAGGTGACCCGAAGGCCCAAAAACAAACGTGTTTGTGGTATCCCTTTTGTTGTCTCTGGTTCAAGGTGACCTGACGGCCCGAAAACAAATCTGTTTGTGGTATCCCTTTTGTTGTCTCTGGGTCAAGATGACCCACCCCCACCACTGCATAAGTATTTACGGGAGGCGGTCAGGGACCCAGTCTATGCCACGTAGACATTTCTATTTGGGCCTTCAGGTCACCTTGACCCTGAGATAAAACAAGGGTTTAGTGTATAAAGAAGGTGAATAATATAATCCGTGATAAAAAAGGGAGGGAATAAATATTTTTTTTATCTGGTAATGGGGTTTGGAAGTGTCGTCAACATATATCAAAAGCTCTTCATGAACAAATCGCTAGTGTTCTTTTTTCACCAAACAGAAGTCTGGGATTCATTTCTCTTTCCTGGTGTTTATACGGTAGCTAGAACCACCCCGAACATGTTGAAAGACAAAAACCACTTCGCCAAATGAGCCACAGCGTGAAGTCGCACCGGGGCGAGAGTAACTGCGAACTAAATTGCCGTAACTTATTTTCACTCCCCGCCATTAGGGGGGCCCATCTGACACGAAAAACAGGATCTCCTGGATTTATCTCCCCCTCCATCTTGTCTCCCTGCTCCTCTCTATTCCCTCCTGTGTTCGGCCGAACCACTCAATCACGCTCCCGTCCACCTCGCCTCTCGCCAGCACCTCAGCTGCGTAATGGCCATTCCAGATGTGGCTTAATAAATACTCTGCAGCCTGATGAGTGAACCCTCGCTTCACTCGAGGAAGTTCACAAGTTTTAAGGCACCAGCGGATGACCTCGCTTCTAGTCCTGAGATGTTTATACTCCAGAAGAACCGGAGAGTACTCGGGGAAGGAAAAGCGTACCCTCCGCACGCTCTCCGGGTATGTTTCGCATTAGAAACACATCATATTTCATGTCGTTTTATCAGAAGGATGGTCACAAGTGCGGTCGGCGCTGCTTGGAAGCCGCGGGGCTAAAAATACACCGACGTGCCGTGATTCAGATCCGAGTCACACACCCATCGCATGCATGGGGATGATTTAGAGCGGATCAACATGGACTTGAAAACACAAGGCACGGTGGCCCGCCGAACTGTTCTGGATCACGGGAGCAATGAGAAACAAATTCATCTTCTTTTTTAAGGGTTTTAGAGTTGAAAAACAAACATTTATTTAACAGTTTAATGTTTCTTTTCCTCATGATGACTTTCCATTTAACCACATTGTGTGCTTCGCACTCGGTGAACAATTTGAAAATGAACCAGAAAACCATAGGGAGGGAAATACAGTGTTCTTTTGTTATATTGCACTTCATTTTCTGCTGCTTCACTACTTTTTTAAAGTCTGTTTCTACGATTATTGCAGGGGAAACTAATGTGGTGACAAATCTTTTAAATATTGAAATATTGATATTAGAAAATGATCTTAAGCTCCGCCCACTGAAAACATGTTTTTCTAAAGATTAAATCTTGTTAACCATAACCACCCCCGCTTCGCTGTGATAAGTCAAGCGTCGCGGTTTGTCACCGTGCGTCATCAATCCTCGAAGTCTCCAACTCCTAGGGACTCGTTACCTAAACGAAGCGGGGCGTGATTACAGCTCTTGTAACCCCTCGTTCGCCCAGATTTTAGACTGGAATTATAAAGTAATAAGTTCAAAGAATCTTCATGATGAGGGACTTTCTTAAACATTTTTGTCACGTGTCAGGAAAGTTGGGTTTTCACATTAGTTGCCCTTTTAAGGGTTGCACCATTTACGTATACCAATATGCTTTTGGCTAATAGACGAGCAACGACCACTCAGAGTTCTGTATCTTGGTTGCTATTTATTATTTATTCAGGCTTTTCCTTGATTTTCTGGAACTCCTGTTGTGTTATCAGTGTTATCTTGCCCTTTAAAGTATATACTTTATTGAGTATTGCTTTGATTGTTTAAGCGCTTTGTGACCCTGGTCTGGAAAAGCGCTATACAAATAAAAATTACTTAATTACTTACTTGCTGATTGGCCTTTGATGTACCGAAACTCTGCGTGTCTGACGCTTCATTTTCATTTGTGTTTGCTTGGAAAATAATTGTCGAAAGTCTTCACCGAAGATAAACCGCCGAATTCAGCGCATCATGAAAGATTGATCTCACAAGAGCCATGAAGTTTCATCACAGTCTTCAATGCTGAGTAGAAACATTTTACAGAGTTTAAAAATTAAATTAATTTAAAGTAATTTGCAAAATGACTTACTTATCAACATGTGGTACTGGTTAGTAGTGATGGGCAGATGAAGCTTCATGAAACAGTGTCATATTGTTTAGAAATGTTTCACCAGACCATGACTACTGGTTAGGGCTGGTGATACGATAGGTAGGAACAAGGATATATATGTGTAGTATTGTTGAGTACTTGACTCTGGTGTTGCAGAATTTACAGACCACATGACTCTTGACGAAGTCGTAACTTTTATTAGCTTTTATTTGTTTTCCAACCAAAATTTGTCCAAACATCAGCTTTAAAAGCTGCTGGAGTCGACTGTATCCTCTCGTCCTCAGTCATCGCCGGGATCTCGCAGGATTTCCATGCTGATTTTGGCAGCGCAGGACAGAAGGACTGCTGCCATCTCGTGGCCAGAAGTTTAATAGCAGCCGAAAAATGACCACAGTAATAATAAATATTTGCAATGGAAAATGAAAAAAAATACTGAATCAAGTTATTTTATACAATAAACGAAAAATGGTAACACAAGAAATGTGATCCGCAAGCGTCAAATGAAGAAAAACAAACATATGAGGAAACAATTAAGGAATTAGAGTAATCGATTGAAAGTGACAATAACATCTTGGAAAAACAGATACTAAACTCATGACTCAAACTAAACAAGCTGTATCTGTCTGGTTTTCCTTTGGTTATATTATTATATCTGCTTTGCTTAACAGTGGCCAGGCCTCGAAAAAGGTCACATTTAATTTGTAGCCGCAGTGGACAGAAAACCATCGAACCAATTGTGAGAAGACTAAAAACCCGGTGTCTCCTTTTTACGACGCCTACATAATCAAGAGAATCAGGCAATTTCTCCTCAGCTGTTGAACTCCAGAAACTCTCCCTGAGAACAGCCTTACAGCTGCTAACGACACAGAAAATCCTTTCTTGCCCCTTGTCCGTCACGTCCAGATCGTCTCCCTGCCGGCTGCGAGGGAACCGAAGCTCATCCATCTTCCTGTCCAACCTCCTGGCCTCCGTCTATAGAACACCTCGTTAACGCCACTCGTGATTCCTTTCACCTGTAACCGTCACTGTGTGGCCCTTTTTGACGCCAATCCTTCAGGTTTTCGAAGAAAAAAAAACATCTTCCGATTTGTATCCCGACCTGAGATTCATCAAGCCTTGTGTCGTTGCTAATGTGTAACCGGACCCGGAGGCGAAAAAACCTCCAGAGTCCAGCACAGAAAACATACTACAACACCAGCTGCGGTCGGCTCCGATGACATTACACATTTTTGACCGCGTTTCACTGGGAAAACAGATGAAACCATTAATGGAAACATCAACTTTTTTTTTTTCAGAATAATGTCTTGTTAGTGACACGCTCTTGTAAAAAAGGACATGGTGTTCTAAATAGTGAGGCACGGCCAAGGATCCGTCTTCTGAACTCTTCGCGTTGTCGTTGGTTGACACTAATAAGACATTTCATCTTATTATGAAGCCAAACTGTGTGTTACTCAAGTGACAATTGTAATCACTGGATTAAGCAAGTGTGATAGAGGCGTCCCCGGAGAAAAACTCCATGAACCCCTGGACTGGGACAGAAAGAACTTTTAGTTGTTTTTTTTGTTGTTTTTTTTACCTAACCTTAACCTTAACTCTAACTCTAACTCTTACCCTTACCCGAACTCTTACTCTAACTATAACCTTAACCTTAACTATAAATATAACTTTAACCTTAACTATAACCCTAACTATAACCTTAACTCTAACTCTAACCCACACCTGAACTCTTACTCTAACTATAACCTTAACTATAACTATAACTATAACTATAATCTTAACTCTAACCCTAACCTTTATTCTAACTATAACTTTAACTCTAATTATAACTATAAAAATAACTCTAGCCCTAACTATAACTCTAACAATAACATTAACTCTAGCCCAAACTATAACCATAACTCTAACTATAACTATAACCTTAACTCTAACCCTAACCCTTACTCTAACTATAACCTTAACTCTAATTCTAACTATAACCTTAACTCTAACTATAACCTTAACTATAACCATAACTCTAACTATAACCTTAACTCTAACCCTAACCCTTACTCTAACTATAACCTTAACTCTAATTCTAACTATAACCTTAACTCTAACTATAACCTTAACTATAACCATAACTATAACTATAACTTTAACCTTAACTCTAACCCTAACCCTTACTCTAGCTATAACCTTAACTCTAATTCTAACTATAACCTTAACTCTAGCTATAACCTTAACTCTAACTATAACCTTAACTCTAACCCTAACCCTTACTCTAACAATAACCTTAACTCTAGTTCTAACTATAACCTTAACTCTAACTATAACCTTAACTATAACCATAACTATAACTATAACTAAAACCTTAACTCTAACCTTAACCCTTACTCTAACTATAACCTTAACTCTAACCCTAACTATAACCTTAACTATAACCCTAACCCTTACTCTAACTGTAACCTTAACTCTAATTCGAACTATAAACATAACTCTAGCCCTAACTATAATCATAACTCTAACTATAACTCTTTACAATCTTACAATATTTAATTAAACCATTTTTATTTTATTTTTTTATTTTATGATGTTTTTTTTATTACATTTTCTCATCCTACCCCTAAGCACACATGACATTAATCTTGTTATATACATTTTTTTTCTTGCTTTAATAACTATGTATTTGGATAGTTGTTTGTTTTATTAAAACAGTGGTTTCCTTCTCTATGGTTAGCATTAGTTAAATATCATTTCTTGAATTAATATTTTGATTCATGCACCTCCTACTGTACAACATACCACCATATTACGCTTACATGCTTCAGTTATTGCAAAAACACAGTTTCTTTAAGTGAGTTCCTTTAAGTCTAGGAGCCAAGGTCTCAAGCATCCAAATATTTCAACACGGTTTACAGTTATGCTTTCAAAGAAACTGTCACTGGTTTAGTGATTAATGATCCATCGAGAGATTTTTTTTTTCTTCTTCTCTTTGCACAACCTCAGGTGAACGTCTTATCAAATCACATGAGCTAATATTTGTCCTTTTTCGCACAAACGAAGCCAACACAAGCCGGAGTTCCACGGTGGTTGAAGCAGCATTCCATGTGCATGAGGGCACGTTGACTTCTGATCCTGATGTGTTTCAATCCAGTTGCACAACGGGATCACGTGGAAGGGCTCCGGAGGGTGTCGGATGTCATAAAAAACCAGCCGTGGTTCGGTATCGATGAGACCCTTGAACGTCACCTGTCGGGGGGGGGGGGGTTTGTGCGTCAGTCCAGGGTCGAGAAAAACAATATCACTGGAGAGCGGCGAGGAATTCCTTCAAGGGTGGTTTGGTTCGCTGATGGATCGGTCACGGCGGCGGCGGCCGTGCGTGCAAACAGCAACAGCTTAAACGAAAACGTTTGTGATTTTGTTTAGCGGAGACGTTGTGATGTCATTCTGAGCAACAAAAACACCAGTTTGTGTGATCAAGACAAATCTATTCCAACACCTCCTGAGTAGATGTCATTGTTTACGCTCGTGTTTGTGTACCTTTAAAAAAGACCAAAAAGAGAGAGAGAGAGGGGGTCCGGGTTTTTTTTTTTTGGGGGTGTTTTTTCTTCTCATGGAGTTGCCCTCGATTTGTTTGGTCCCTTCTGTCAAAGCTAATGAGGTGAGTGAGTGAGGGCGTCCCGGTGGAGACAGAGGTCAGCCAAGAGCCAGCGCCGCTCGATGCCAGCGCCCACAACTGGTGGCGGCACCGTCGTCAGCTCGCCCCGTCCCCCCGTCCCCCCGTCTGCCAACATGGCAGCGACACACATGGTTGGTTTTTCTTTTTTTTTCGAGACGGATCTCACGCGCAGCCGTCGGTCCATGTGACGAGATGTACGAGGTACGCTCTCGGAACCGGGGCCACCCACCCCCGCCAGCTGCCAGTGGACGACTCACGGTCCAGTCTTTTTAATTATGGGTGTTGTTAGACTGATGCTGCTGTATTTCCTGGACGCGGCTCCATTTTTTTTTTTTTTTTTTTTTTTTTTTGGGTCATTCCATCACAGAGTCAAATCTGTTTACAATTTCCAGTGTTTTGTTTTACAGCCCTGTGTTGCACGGTTACGTCGCTCGCCTGGAATGTGACTCGTCAATTTGGACAACACGAACGGACGCAGTAGTTAGGATTGTGTCGGGAATGTTATCATTCCGTTGAAGTTGAGCCGACGGACGGTCGCTGAGATGAGTTATTGAGGCGTTGAAAAAAAATACTTTATTGTTGTTGTTTAGCTATAGAATAACAACATTTTCTAAAGTAAAATTCCTTCAGTTTTATGTACTCTTCTGTTTACTTGCAATAGTTATTACAGAGACACTGTTTCTTTAGGTGACATCACTCGAAACCTCCATCAGATGCAAATAGGAGAGTTCCTGTACACTTGGATTTGATCCTTTTAGTGGTTAGTACTGATGTGTTGATGAAGCTTCATGAAGCAGTGTCATTATTTACAGAATCCACTAGGCGTCTCTGCACTATTTTCCTTTGTTCAACTGCTCAAATGAAACGTCATTTTTAAACTGATGGCGCCACCCACTGACCTCTGAACAACATGACACTGTTTCATGAAGCTTCATCAGACCATCACTACTCATGTGTTTGTGAGGCCTCATGAAACAGCTGATGAGGTATCATGATACAGTGTCTATATTTCGAAAGGCCACTAGATGTCACTCTCTGCTTTATAGTTGTTGGCTCTTATCAACTAATTCAGTTAGACCTGGTATTATTTTTTAAACCAAGAGTGCCATCAAGTGGCCTTTTGAAGTGAAGACGCTGTATCATGATCGACACATCACTATTATTATTTAGTGATGGTCTGATGAAGCTTCATGAAACAGTGTCATGTTGTTTAGGATCAGTAGGTGGAGCCATCAGTTTAAAAATGATGTTTCATTAGAACAGTTGTTTAAAAGAAACGAAAATAGTGCAGAGACGCCATCTAGTGGACTGTGAAAATAATGACACTGCTTCATGAAGCTTCATCAGACCATCACTAGTATTAATACACTTGAAATGCATGAATGCTATTGCTAGCCTAGATAGTCTGAAGTAATCCTAGCGGCTGTCATTTGAGGAAGAGTATAAGAGTATATTTAATTTCCTCAGACTAGCTAAGCTAGCAATAGCATTCATGCATTTAAAGTATAATACCAATATCATTATGGGATACAAAGTGTTAAAGGTAGTGTTGGTCTGAGGAAGCTTCATGAAACAGTGTCATGTAGTTTAGAGGTCAGTAGGTGGCGCCATTAGTTTTAAAATTATGTTTCATTAGAAACAGTTATTCAAAATGAAGGAAAATAGTGCAGAGACGCCATCTAGTGGACTCTGAAAATAATGACACTGTTTCATGAAGCTTCATCAAACCATCACTAGTTACAGGGTGATTTCATACATGATTAATTTCTAATATAACATGAGGGCCTTTTTAAAAAGGGAGGAATAATTGGAAACAACTAAACGTATTATGTTTGATGTGATGTAACGATAAAGATGAATTACTTTTGCTATATTACAAACAACATTTGGTGGTAAATAGTTGCTCATTAAATAGGTTAACAATCGAATATTATTGAAATAAACCTATTTTGGTTGACATTATCCATAAGTCCAAAGAATGTGTTCATGTTGAGTTAGACTCCTCTGCAGTAATTAAATACAACTCTTAAATATTTTATTGATGAAAACAAGGTATTTAAATGTTTAAACGTGGTGACGGTGATTCATATCTCCTGCAGTTTTCATTAAAAAAAAGGGGGTATTTACTTGATCCTCCCTTGTTCCAGAGCCTCACATTCCACCTGACACTCTACTCCTCCTCATACTTGCAGCTCTGAGCTGAAAGTGAGTCGACACACCTGCTGGAGAATCTGCAGCTGTGGCCGCCGCCGTCCACCCCGAAAAATGAGCAAAGGTTACGGGTCAGCGCCTCTCCTCACCCCCGGGGCCCTCGGGCTCCATAACTCACGCCGTGGCGTAACGGCGCCTGACGTGGCGGGTGTGTCGCCGCAGCTGAGGGTGATTTGACGCAGGGGGGTCAAGGTCAGGGAGCAGATGGGACGGTGGTGGCGCGACCTTTTGAGGAGGTTTGATTAGGAACTTGGAGCGAGGAAGTCACCTGGTCGGCTTTCTTTAGCGCTTTTACGGACCTGAAGTCCAGCTGGAAGAGAAATCCATTTAGTCGGAGTGAACTTTGGAATGTTGGTGTTTGTTGATATAGTTCAAAGGTTTTGTTGGCAGGAAAATAAAAAAATAGAAATGTGACATTTGTCAATTCATTTTTTTTAAACAAATTTAATTTTTAAACCTTTATTGTCCAGATAAATATTCACACAAACTCTCAATGTTTAAAGGACAGTTGATCGATCTGTAAATCAATGAATCCAGGTGACAATTTTAAACCAATGGGAGACGAGCCTCATGTCACATGCCTTAACCTAATATTCCAGGATTCTTTTTTTTGTTGTAGAAAATGATTTTATTCTTCGACAGTTGGCCTGTTACTCCATTGCTCCCCCTAGTGAAGGGCCTCAACTTTTAATCCATAAGGAAGCGTAACTTTAATCAAGAAATGCCGAATGTCAAAAGGTTTGTTTTTTACTAGTTGTTTTGTTTAGTTAAGGGATCACAATCGGATAAATGAAATGACATAAATTATTAAAGGTTTATGATTCATAATGAATTTCAATGGAAATAAAGACATTTTGCTTATAAGAAACGTTTAATACATCATTAGGACTTTTAGCAAGACATTTAAAAATGTTTTTTTACTTATTCATTTGATTTATTAATAAATTTAACTATAATAAGTAAATGTTAAAAAAAGAAAGTAGTTTTGTTTGTTTGTTTGTTATTTATTTATTTACCACTCAAATTGAACCATATTGCTTAAATAACATTTGTTTGACAAGAAAGTGTAACTTCAATCAAGAAAAGTCAAATGATCAGAGGTTTTGGTTTATTTGTTTTTATTTATTTTTTGTTTAATGAAGGGATCAGAATACACCAGACATTAAAATACCTCCCCTAACCATTTTTGTTTGTTTGTTGTATTTTTTATTTGATCATTTAAAGGATCACAATCAAAAAACACACAAGAATATTTAATGAATTCAAGTGTATCTGTTATCATGAAATGTCTTAATAAAACATTATTTAATTATAACAATAATAATAAACTTTATTTTAGTTTAGTTTGAACTGTTTTGTTTAAGTAATCCCAAAAGGAAAACCATGCATGTTGTAAAACAACAAATGCAAAAATGTATCAAAAAATACAAAAATTGTTGTTTATCTGTTTAGTTTCTTTGGTTTGGTTTTATTTATTAAGATTATTTAAATTTGTACATATTTTTTTCATTAAGGGACCATGGTTGTGTTTCAACTTCATGCTATTGATTTACAATCTGAAAACCAACATATTAACATATAAGTGTTGAATACTTTTTTTTTAATCATTTAATGTGACTTTAGATCAGAATGACAACAATAATCATGTTTGACCTTCAATATTTTGGCTGAAGAGAAAGGTCTTTTTTCTGCACCGCCTGATGAGAAACTCCTCAAATTAACAGACAATTTGGCAGCGAGTGGGAAACATCGGCGTGTTCAGAAGCGTCACTTGTGGGTTTGTTTGCTCACATTCGTGCGTCACTAATATGTGGTTACTTGCTCCGGCCGGATCTGAGTGTCAGATGAATTTGCCTGGTGGGATTCAGGAGTAGGTGGGGGGTTTTCTCTGTGTGTGTGTGAGTGTGTGTGTGGGGATAAAAACTTGGCAAATGTGCGCTGACGCTGGTATCATTTTTTTTTTTCTCCTCTCCGTCTGTTTCCCACGTTTGTTACGTGCCAACACGTGTCTGTTTATGTCTGTCACCGCCTGCCTCGGACGTCCAGATCCCTCAGTCACTTCTCCTGTGACGTGCGGCAGCTTCCAGCGATCGTGAGAAACATCTGGACCAGGATCACTTCCACGTTAACTCCATAGATGCAGAGGATCAGGAGCGTGAATCGGTCGCTTTCATTTCACCGATCCGTAGAAGAAGTGTCTCGTTGTCCACGTGTTATGTGGCTCGAAGCTCACGCACCGATGCGGGTCTCGGAGCCGGACACCTGTTCCTCACCAGCGTTCCCAGGCCTGGGCCAGACACGGAAGGAACCCCTGGAAGTCAGCATCGTTGTCACGTTTGCACTTCCCCTGCGAAGGGACCCGAACCTGAACTCAAAACCGCTCGCCGGCTTAATATCTGGCTTGGGTTGCGAGAAGAAGTGTTTCATTAAAGTTTACGGTGCGGTATCTGCCTTTCCCATCATGCTCGGTGACACCAAAAAAAAAAAAAAGTCTTCGCTGGAAGTGACCAAAGGTTCTGTTGTCTTCCGGGGTTGCCACAACAAGTCGGTTCCTCCACAGAACCTTATCTGTTCAAGTCCCTCCCGTCGTCTTTTCACCACCCACTCGTCTTCCTCTTCTTCTTTCACCTCCATTTCTAACAGACGAACTTTGTCTCTGACTTCTCTTCATGAACGATTTGGTCGTTGATATTCTGGTCATTTTCCTACAAATATAAGCCTCTTCAACTCTGACTTTTCTAACTCTTGTCTTCGTGCCAGAGATACTTTTAGTAAACATACACAGTTCAGTTCGATTATTAATATTTTCTACTCACCCTCATGTCGACTAAGGGGGGACTTAGGGATTATTTTCAGAGTAAGTTGTTCATTTTTAGAGTTATAGACGAAAAAGTGTGTTAATTTTAATGTAGCTACTAGAGCTCAGTTTTATTCGTCTTTATCTTCGTCCAAAAATACACTTTTTACAAAAACATCCAAATACCTCCATACTTCTCGTCTGTAAAGTCCATCTTGTATTGAAGCCTCAAAAGGAGGAATTGTTCTTAAAGGAGCAAACACAGTCACTTAAATGACACGATATTTACCCGATATTTACTACGTCAGTATCGCTTGTTATTCTTTAAACCTCTTCTCCAAACGATTTTAAATATAGACTTGGATTATTCTGAAATTAATCCCAACTGATGGATTTAGTCGACTTTAGGGCTAGTAGAAAATGTGTGAATTTGGGTGAAGTGACCCTTTAAATGACAGCGTAGGTTTGGTAAAAACATTGAGGTCCGGCCTACGATGGACGTTAAAAAGGATAAATCTTGAAAAAAAATTATAAAGTAAATATGGGTGGAGCATTTTATACTTAGTTTCGCTAAGTTATGTTGACTCTTTAAGGATACCTCAAACACTCGTTCAGGCCTCCGGGTCACCTTGACCAGGAAACAACACAATAATAATTTAAAAAACATACTCAAATGGCATGAAATCGTTTATCTTGGACAAATGAACCATAAAAAAGGGACTCTAAGTAAAGTAAACAGAAAGAAAAATAAATAAAATGGGTTTTTGTTAAATAAATTGACATGTCGCAGATTACACATTCAAAAACAGACTGATAACTTGAAGTGCTGGTTCACCCAAAATTTAAATTTTATCCATTTTCTACTCAACCTAATGTCGGATAAGAGTTGCTACCATGCTAACATGCTACACTAGCAGAAAGTACTTCCGGTAGACCGTAGTGTAGACAATATTAACCCTGAGCACTTCCTGTCTGTGCAGCATGTTATTCTTTAACCTTCCGCTACACACAAGCTTAAAAAATAGACTTGTTTAGATCTTTTCCAAACAATTCCTCGTGTCGTGGCTTCAACACAAGATGGGCGTCACAGACGAGCAGTATGGAGGTATTTGGATGTTTTTAAGTGTCTTTTTGGACGAAGACGAAGACAACTGAGCTCCAGTCGCTACATTAAAATGAACAAACCATTTTGTCTATAACTCTAAAAAGGAACAGATTACTCTGAAAATAATCCCAACCCTTGGTCGAGGGTGAGTAGAAAATGAGCGAAAGTGGAAGCACTTTTTTTTTCAAAGCTATGTCTAGTCGCTTGAATGAGTCGGAGTGAAACTTACCAGACGCACCGTGGCACTCGACAGAAATCCTTCTATTCTTGTCGCCGACCACTCTGAGAGCGTCTATTGGGGCAGGAAGTGAGACAACATTTGATCTGTTTTTTTATGCAAAAAAAAGAAACAATAGAGGTCGAGGAAAAGTAAGCAAAAGTACCACACCAGACGTGGGACGGACCAGTCAGTTGACCATGTCCCGGGTCTATTGTTCCTCCTCGCATGATCAAGCGGAAACTGGAGAACCCGATGCACTTCTGGTGGGGACAGCGAGGAACACTGTGACACATGCTTGGATAATGTGGCCCTTAAACGACTAGTGAATCCATTATTGTATAATAGGACTAAAAGTTCTTTTTTCACCAGTTCCAGTCCTTCTGACTTTTGTTGTTTTTTTTAAACAATGACCAGTTTGTTTCTTGTGTTGGTAGTCACGCTAATGACCCGTCAGTTGCCGAGTCTACTGGCTTCGAAACCGAGCGGAGCAGGTACTAAAAATAGTATCTGTTTCGACATACCTTACCGGTGGAAACGCAAACACAAAAAAACGGGTCGAGTAGGGCTGAGACCAGCTGGTGGAAAAACGGGCATTAAATGCTTGGAATTTCAGTCAGTGTAACTTGGACTAAAAATAGTTTTAGGAGTAACAAAGATAGAATTATAACTTGATTCAAAGACAAGAATACATTTGAAAAGTGTCACCAAAAACTACAACACTAAAGTGAAAACTGAACTGTTTGAAATGTTGAATATTCCTCTCGAAGATGCAGTAAGTCCTTCATCCTGACCATGTTTTGAACTTATTACTTTATAAAGTTCGTCTGAAATCTGGGCGAACGAGAGGTTACGAGAGTCCATTATGACGTAATAATGGCTTCACTCCTCCTCCAGCCAGCTGTAATCACGCCTTTGTTTATACAATGAGTCCCCTTTTTCCAACCACCCCGACAAAATGACATGCTGCCAATCTCTTCCCGGATTGATGACGCGTGGTGACAAACCTCGATGCTTGACCAATCACCGCAGAGTGGGTGAGGTTATGGTCAACAAGATTGAATCTCCAGAAAAACCAAGTGTTTTCAGTGGGCGGGGCTTAAGATCATTTTCTAATGTGACTATTTCAATGAAAAGAGAGTTTTGTACAAACACACACTGAAGATCAATTCAACACACACTCAAATCAAAACATTAGTTGAATTTAACTACTTTGTTTTCATCACTACGTTTGAACTGTTCCTGCTCTCACCAAGAAAGTCTCTCTCGCAGCATGTTCTGGTTCTGACTTATGAAACCCATAAAAGCGTTTAGCTGGTTCAACATAAATGCTCCCAGAAATCCGCAGGAGTCCGGAACGTGATTCAACTTTCATCCCGGAAAATCTCCAAGAGACGGACTCGGCGAGAGGCGACCCGGGGCCCAATCGGCGGTCGCTGGAACCGGCTCCGAGAGGGGAAGTGAGTGAGTGATCTGAGACCGGCCCCCGGGAAGGGTCCGTGGCACGACGGCCGGGGGGGTGGGGGGGGGGGGCTGGCGACCGGAGGTGCCAGGGCAGGAAGAGCCGAGCTCAGGTCGATGCTTTCAAGTCTAGACGCGTGTTCAGGCGGTCACGGCAACTTTTCTCTAAAACAGATCGAGTCAAAAATGATTTTTACTACTTCAAGGAAAAATAAAGTTACATTTTCAGAGGAAAAAAGGTCAGATCGACTGTTCCGTTCCCAGCTAGTCGGGGGGGGGACACTGGATACAGAACAGAGAGCGCCATCTATGGGATCTGACCTATAGATACCGCATCGCACCTAGTAGTAGATTATGAAATGTTTTCACCCAGGATGGGGGTCGTGGGTGTGGGGGGGGGGGGTGAGAAAGCAGGTATTTAGTGGGGGCTGGGCGGCCAAGCTCATCGCTGTGCCCAGTGTTTACTTGCCCTTCTTCAGCTTAACGCTGCACTTTTTCCAGAGCAGGTGGTGCTGAGTAAGCGCAACTTTTTTCTGGTGTTGATGGGGAGGGGTACAGGTCACCCCTCCACCACCACCACCCCCCACAGCTCTGAGAGTGTGTGGTGGGGTGAGGGGGGGTGAGCCCGCATGGACACATGCTAGTCCATCCACCTGCAGCACTGACAAACAGACAGGTCATGTCACAACAATCCCAAACACCCCCGTGCCTCGGTCTAACCTCCGGCAACCCCCCCCCCCCCTACTACCCTAACCCTAGTGACCCTCGGTGACCCCGGCGGCCATCTGTTACCGGGCTCTGGGATGTGTTGATTGGCGGGTGGGGTGGGGGGGTGGTGCACGTGTTGGGCTCGAGACTGAAGTTTGAATTGTATCTCATGGAATTGAAGTGAAAAACAGAAGAATTTGGGAGAAGATGAGTCTGAAAGAAAAAGTCAAGATCATTGGACCTCAAACACAAACATTCTGTCAGACTCTAAGATTGTTTTTGGATTCTTTTTGGTGATTAAATTGACCCGAATTTAGTATTAGGAACGTGAACATCACTAGTTTATATGTAAACGTCAAAATTAAAGTCTAAAGCAAACCTGGGCAAAGTACATCCGAGGGCCAAATACTGTACTTAAGAGGCCCCTGTGACGTCAAAGAAAAACTATAAAACTGAAAAAACGTATTCTGACTCACTCACATGCTTCAAATGTTAAGGTCTTCCTCTCAAAGATGAAATAAGTTCCTCATCATGACCATGTTTTGAACTTATTACTTCATAAGTTTGTCAGAAATCTGGGCAAACGAGAGGTTACGAGAGTCCATTATGACGTAGTAATGTCTTAACTCCTCCTCCAGCCAGCTCTTATCACGCCACACTTTGTTTATACAACGAGTTCCTTGTAGGTGGAGACTTCCAGGATTGATGACACGCGGTGACAAACATCGAGGCTTGTATTCAAGTGTCATCAGAGTAAAAGTATAAAACTGACAAACCTATTTTTATCAATTTCTAATAATATCATTATTCACTAGTTTAACTGTGATTGTTTTTACGCAAGAATTTATGAAATTATAAATTGTAGCAGCTATTTATATATAGCAAGTAAAATGCATTTAAAAATACTTCAAACCGAGAGTACAAAATGACAAAGTACACGTGCAACTAGGTAACAAACTTCATACTACTTGTTACTTTTTCCTTGTTTTAAGTAAAAACTGTCTAATATTATTTAAAAGCAATAAAAAAACATCTTCTATGAAGTCATTATTCTTGTTTTTACAGATACGTTAGAAGAAAATGTTTCTCATTCTACATAATGAAAAGATTTAGGTCTTAATGTCTTAATATTTGACTTTTATGGCGTTAAAGCCGCTCAACATTAAGTCTTTTAAGAATGTTTTTTAAGGAAACATTTTGACATTTGAACTTTATTACAGTTTGTACGGTGAAGAAAATATATATATATATATTTTAATTTCTATGCATGTTTTGGTCTATTTCAGTTTCTTTATTACAAATATATATATATATTTTTAAATCCTAATATAAATAATATAAAAATATAAATATAACAATTTTACCATAATTGTTTTGTATTTGGTCCCAAAACTTTTGTAAAAATGTTCCCATAATGTTTTTTTAAACATTGAAAATGTTGTTTTTTATCCAAAGACAAAACTCTGATACATTATAATATGAGTTCGTTTTTTGACTAGTTTTCCATAAATGATTCCCTAAGTTAAAGAGTTGATCAAATCAAATCCTTGTTTTCCGTTCCAACAGTCGTGACCACGACTCGTAACTCGTCGACACGCCTCCGTGAGTCACGACGCTACAGAAAACAACTATTTGTCAAAAGAAGATCTTCCGTCTCAACAATAATCATTCATTATCCGTGTTTCCGAGACGCTATCGAAGACGTTCCGATCTAAATCCCGCTGACTCAGCGCCGGGAACAGGTGGATCTGGTTTTTCGGAAGCGAGTGACTCAGGCCGTCGGGTCCGCTTCTCTCCTCACATGGACAGAAGTCCGTTTCCGACGACAATATGACATGCTGCCGACCTCTGACCCCTTGTTCCCCTTGACCGGCGCTATTTTTACTGGCGCATGCTGGACGTGCACCCGTTGACCAGGAGGGGGCGGAGCCTAATTCACCCGACGAACCCAAACAGGTCAGGTGATGACGGCGAGAACGTATGAGTTGAGAAGGTCGTTGTGCAAAAGTACATTTTTGATCCACTTTTTAAATGTCACGCAGAAGTTTTTTTCTTCTGATTCCCTGCAGAAATATTTGATTTCGATGATTTAACTCGAGATACAATGTTATTGGACACACAACTTTTCCAACGTCCTGCAGATTACACAAAAATGACGCGGTCCAAAACTTGAAAACGCAACTTTTTCAATTATTTCAAACTTTTATTTTGCTATAGAAGGAATTTGAGACACTTAACTGCCTCAAACTAATCTCTTTGATACTAAAATATTCATTTATAGTCACAGTAGTTTTCGCCCAGATTTTAGACAAACGTTATAAACTAATATGTTCAAAACATGGTCAGTATGAGGGACAACGCTCTTGTAACCTCTTGTTCGCCCAGATTCCAGACAAACGTTATAAAGTAATAAGTTCAAAACATGGTCATGATGAGGGACTCTGCTCTCGTAACCTCTTGTTCGCCCAGATTGTAGACAAACGTTATAAAGTAATAAATTGAAAACATGGTAATGATGACAGGTTCTGCTGTCGTAACCTCTTGTTCGCCCAGATTTTAGTCAAACGTTATAAACTAATATGTTCAAAACATGGTCAGTATGAGGGACAAGGCTCTTGTAACCTCTTGTTCGCCCAGATTCCAGACAAACGTTATAAAGTAATAAGTTCAAAACATGGTCATGATGAGGGACTCTGCTCTCGTAACCTCTTGTTCGCCCAGATTCCAGACAAACGTTATAAAGTAATAAGTTCAAAACATGGTCATGATGAGGGACTCTGCTCTCGTAACCTCTTGTTCGCCCAGATTGTAGACAAACGTTATAAAGTAATAAATTGAAAACATGGTAATGATGACAGGTTCTGCTGTCGGAACCTCTTGTTCGCCCAGATTTTAGTCAAACGTTATAAACTAATATGTTCAAAACATGGTCAGTATGAGGGACAACGCTCTTGTAACCTCTTGTTCGCCCAGATTCCAGACGAACTTTGTTAAGTAACAAGTTCAAAACATGGTTATATTGGGCTCCGCTCTCGTAACCTCCCAATCGCCCAGATTCTAGACGAACTTTATAAAGTTGTAAGTTCAAAACATGGTCATAATGAGGGACTCCACTCTCGTAACCTCTCGTTCGCCCAGATTTCGGACAAACTTTATAAAGTTATAAGTTCAAAACATGGTCATGATGAGGGACTCTGCTCTCGTAACCTCTTGTTCGCCCAGATTGTAGACAAACGTTATAAAGTAATAAATTGAAAACATGGTAATGATGACAGGCTCTGCTGTTGTAACCTCTTGTTCGCCCAGATTCCAGACGAACTTTATAAAGTTATAAGTTCAAAACATGGTCATGATGAGGGACTCTGCTCTCGTAACCTCTTGTTCGCCCAGATTCCATACGAACTTTGTTAAGTAACAAGTTTAAAACATGGTTATAATGGACTCCGCTCTCGTAACCTCCCAATCGCCCAGATTCTAGACAAACTTTATAAAGTTATAAGTTCAAAACATGGTCATAATGAGGGACTCCACTCTCGTAACCTCTCGTTCGCCCAGATTCCAGACAAACGTTATAAAGTAATAAGTTCAAAACATGGTCATGATGAGGGACTCTGCTGTCATAACCTCTTGTTCGCCCAGATTGTAGACAAACGTTATAAAGTAATAAATTGAAAACATGGTAATGATGACAGGCTCTGCTGTTGTAACCTCTTGTTCGCCCAGATTCCAGACAAACTTTATAAAGTTATAAGTTCAAATCATGGTCATGATGAGGGACTCTGCTCTCGTAACCTCTTGTTCGCCCAGATTCCAGACGAACTTTGTTAAGTAACAAGTTCAAAACATGGTTATAATGGACTCCGCTCTCGTAACCTCCCAATCGCCCAGATTCTAGACAAACTTTATAAAGTTATAAGTTCAAAACATGGTCATAATGAGGGACTCCACTCTCGTAACCTCTCGTTCGCCCAGATTCCAGACAAACGTTATAAAGTAATAAGTTCAAAACATGGTCATGATGAGGGACTCTGCTGTCATAACCTCTTGTTCGCCCAGATTGTAGACAAACGTTATAAAGTAATAAATTGAAAACATGGTAATGATGACAGGCTCTGCTGTTGTAACCTCTTGTTCGCCCAGATTCCAGACAAACTTTATAAAGTTATAAGTTCAAATCATGGTCATGATGAGGGACTCTGCTCTCGTAACCTCTTGTTCGCCCAGATTCCAGACGAACTTTGTTAAGTAACAAGTTCAAAACATGGTTATAATGGACTCCGCTTTCGTAACCTCCCAATCGCCAAGATTCTAGACAAACTTTATAAAGTTATAAGTTCAAAACATGGTCATGATGAGGGACTCCACTCTCGTAACCTCTCGTTCGCCCAGATTTCGGACAAACTTTATAAAGTTATAAGTTCAAAACATGGTCATGATGAGGGACTCTGCTCTCGTAACCTCTTGTTCGCCCAGATTCTAGACAAACGTTATAAAGTAATAAATTGAAAACATGGTAATGATGACAGGCTCTGCTGTTGTAACCTCTCGTTCGCCCAGATTCCAGATGAACTTTATAAAGTTATAAGTTCAAAACATGGTCATGATGAGGGACTCTGCTCTCGTAACCTCTTGTTCGCCCAGATTCTAGACAAACGTTATAAAGTAATAAGTTCAAAACATGGTCATGATGAGGGACTCTGCTCTCGTAACCTCTTGTTCGCCCAGATTCCAGACAAACGTTATAAAGTAATAAGTTCAAAACATGGTCATGATGAGGGACTCTGCTCTCGTAACCTCTTGTTCACCCAGATTCCAGACAAACGTTATAAAGTAATAAGTTCAAAACATGGTCATGATGAGGGACTCTGCTCTCGTAACCTCTTGTTCGCCCAGATTCCAGACAAACGTTATAAAGTAATAAGTTCAAAACATGGTCATGATGAGGGACTCTGCTCTCGTAACCTCTTGTTCACCCAGATTCCAGACAAACGTTATAAAGTTATAAGTTCAAAACATGGTCATGATGAGGGACTCTGCTCTCGTAACCTCTTGTTCGCCCAGATTCCAGGCAAACATTATAAAGTAATAAGTTCAAAACATGGTCATGATGAGGGACTCTGCTCTCGTAACCTCTTGTTCACCCAGATTCCAGGCAAACGTTATAAAGTAATAAGTTCAAAACATGGTCATGATGAGGGACTCTGCTCTCGTAACCTCTTGTTCGCCCAGATTCCAGACAAACGTTATAAAGTAATAAGTTCAAAACATGGTCATGATGAGGGACTCTGCTCTCGTAACCTCTTGTTCGCCCAGATTCCAGACAAAAGTTATAAAGTAATAAGTTCAAAACATGGTCATGATGAGGGACTCTGCTCTCATAACCTCTTGTTCGCCCAGATTCCAGGCAAACGTTATAAAGTAATAAGTTCAAAACAAGGGTCATGATAAGGAACTGCTGTATGGTTTAGGTCAACATTCCTGTTGATATTATGAACGTTAAAAATGCCAGTTATTAAGAGAAGATAAGGGTAAGAGGAATTTTTGGTCAAATAATCCAGAAAGAATGGGCCTCCAAATGTCGCAAACACACTTACACAGGTCAGTACACAATTTTTGTCGGGCGACCTCTTTTAAAATTTTTAGCCTGATCTAAAGCCGAACTTAGACGTGTTATTTTCGGGAAAACATTTGTTGAACAAGTTGACTCCGAGGATCTTTTTGCCTAAACTCGAGCCTGAAATTAGGAAACGGTGTCTCTAGAGCGACCCCGAGGAGTCATTAGTCATTTTTCTCAACTGTCAATTTGAGCAGCACATTAGTTGAAACCTGAAGACGGCGGCCTCCCGTCCAGACCACAGACCTTCTAATCCCTCCTCTCCATCATGTTGTCACACACTTATATTAACAATCCCGGCCTGTCAGTGACAAACACGTGCACTTTTTAACGCTCGGCGCTTTGACAAAACCGCACTTTTTCTCTCTGCTTCTCACACCACGTCAGACTTCCAGCCGATGTATGGATCCCTGTGTCTGGAGTGTGTGAGCGGCAGGACGCGTGACACTCTGGTGTGTTTGCATGTGCGACAATGAGGCCTGTAAAGCCAGACACCTGTTGCTGCTGCGCTGCTGTCAGCACTTTTACCGCGCAGACATAATATTGATCTTTCAAACTAACAACCGCATGAAAAATGTGGTGACGATCTGCAACAGACGTCACATGAAATAGCTTTTGTTCAAAGTTTTTAGAAAATGTTTGTTGACGGCACTAGTGATGGTTTGATGAAGCTTCATGAGGCTTTGTCGTGTTGTTCAGAGGTCAGTAGGTGGCGCCATCAGTTTAAAAATAATGTTTCATTAGAACACTTGTTCAAAACAAAGGAAAATAGTGCAGAGACGCCATCTAGTGGACTCTGAAAATAATGACCCTGCTTCATGAAGCTTCATCAGAACATCACTAGTTTTCTCGATTGTCTTTATCTCTGAACCACTAATTAAATAAATCATTTTTTAAACTTAAGTTGACACTGAACATTTATATTAAACTGTATCATAAAACCTCATCCACACAATAATAATAATAATAATAATAATAATACATTTTATTTAAAAGTGCCTTCGATTGTATTATTCACCTATAAAATATATTTTTGTGTCAAATCTTTGTTTTTTTGTCTACATTAAATAAGTCAGTCAGTCTAGTCAAGAAGCAGTGTCAATATTTTCAGAGTCCACTAGATGGCGTCTCTACAGTATTTTCCCTTGTTTTGAACAACTGTTCTAATGAAACATAATTTTTAAACTGATGGCGCCACCTACTGACCTCTGAACAGCATGACACGGTTTCATGAAGCTTCATCAACACATCACTATCTATATTCCATTATTATTCATATATAATTACACAATATATTAGTTTATGTATATATAAGAAAACATTTCATATTATGGATTTTTATTGAAGAAAAAAAGATTTTTACCTCCTCAATACATACAAATTTGAATGTAAAATGTATTTGTTTAATATCGGATTTATTCTTTTGTAGAATGTTGGTTTTAATTACTTCCATCAAATCAAGTTTTATTCATAGTATTTTTAAAAAGAACATGTTTCTCTTAACACTTTTATCTGCAACCAATGTGTCAACTTCAATCATAGAAAAATAACTTTTATTATTATAAATCTAATCATCTTGATCTTGATGCATGAATTAAACAAAATCATGATGATAAGATTTATAATGATAATTGACATTTTGTTTCAGTTTTTATTCCGAATTCTTCAATAGAAAATAATTATAATAAACTAATATAAAATTTGATTTATGCATTTCATGTTTTGTACATTTAGATTAAACCCAAAAGAAAGTCGAGCAGAAGAAGCGACTCACAGAAGCGAACCCAGATAAATAGGATTATCCCCCTTGTCACCAACCCTCGGCCCCAAAATAGACCATGTAATTCCTCACATCTCGTCATCTGGACTCCCTGTGGGGAACAAATTAGCATTTTCCAGAGTCACAGCTCTATCCGCCGGTGTAAAAAAAAAAAAAAAGGACAAGAAAAGACTGTAATCCTTCTCTCCGGAAGCATTACACAGGACTTCCAGTGGAGTTGTTCCTTTTTCCCACGACGACCTCTTTGTGCTGCTGCATCTAGTTAAACCCTGGAAATGTTGTAAAGTGACTCAAACTTAGAGTATTTTTTAAAGTCTGTGTTCTACATTCGCCTCTGGATATAGTTAAACAATAGATATACAGCTAAAGTACTTTGAATGAGCGCTGGAGAAGTGATAACACTTTATTTATTTAATGTTTTTTCTGGAGGAAAATTGTCATCCGTGTCGTTCGGAGGAGAAACACTGACATCATGTGGTCAAAGTTTGTATCACAGGAAACTTAATACCGAGATGTTTATTTATTTTTGTGGAAAAGCAGAAAATATCACAACAATGAACAACAAAATTACTATTCTGTGGTTTTTAACTTTGTACTGTAGTTCTTACTAAATTCCAGAAAAAAACTTGAGGGTAATTGGAGATGAGATAAGGTGTATAAGTGTTACAAGAAATTATTTAATAAAACCGATTTTTACAATTTATAAGGATTTACTTTATAAAAAAAACCGACTACAGGTACTTCCAGTATTATATTTTATTTCTTACCTTTATATGTATAACAATTACAATATTTAATTGAAGTTTCTTATTTATTTGACTCAATTAATTTTACTTATTATATTCAATTTGATTTAATTATTATTTAATTTAGAATTGTACTGTAATTATATTAAATTAAATTGTGTACTTTTATTTACTTATTATATTTAATTTGATTTATTTATTTATTTAACTTATTTTTTTACTTATTATATTTATTTTGATTTACTTATTTATTTAACTTGACATTTTTACTTATTATTTTTACATTTTATTTACATAACTTATATTTTAACATATTATATTAATTTTCTTGACTTTTTTTACTTATATTTAATTGATTTACTTATTTATTTAACTTATCATTTTAACTTATTATATTGATCTTTCTTAACTTGTATTTAATTCGATTTTATTTTTTATTTTGTAAAACAGTGTTTTCATTGTTGAAAGAAATACAAATAAAATAAATGAATAAAAATGATTTAAAGGAAGTTTTAGTTCAAAAACAAGAATAAAATTGTCTGTTAAATTGTCTGTAAATATTTGTATCAATTTTATCTTTTTCATATTTTGTATTTAACTGTCAAATATATCCACACATATACCCATCTAAGTAAATAGTGCATAAGTACTAATGGTAACAACATATTTTATATATATATATAAATACATAAGATATATATACATAAGATAAAGAGCTTTATAGCCGTATAAGTGGAGAAGTCGACTCATGACATCACGGAAGATCGAAGGAAAAAAGAAAAGAGCAGGAAAAGCGTGAATGACACTTTTATGGTGTCGGGTTGAGTCGGGTGTTCATGTGAAATGTGGTGAATGTACAGAACCGAGCTGTTCATAAAACTTTACTGCTGCGCTTTGGTACATTTATGGACTGACGTGATGATGTCATCGGATTAAACTTCCAGTCGTGGAGCGACAGAAAGTCGCATAAGATCGTAAATATACATATTTTCTTTCTTTCACTGCAGCCATAAAGTCACATTCCCAGGACAATTATATATGAAAATACTGGAATATATAATGTGAACTGTAGAATATAACGTGTTTATATATGTGTTTTTTAAACATTCTTTCCATTTGTGTCTAAATATGATATGACTGTTGACAATATAAATGAGCTAAAATGCTAACATTAGCAACAGTGCTGCTCCTTTGGTATTGCAGTAGCATAAAGTATATATTTGTAGTATTGTCCAGTACTTGACTCTGATGTTGCAGAATTTTCAGACAACATGACTCTTTGAAAAACCAAAATATGTCCAAACATCAGCTTTAAAAGCTGCTGGACTCCATAGTATCCTCTTATCCTCAGTTATCGCCAGAATTTCATTGTTGCTTTAGCCACAGTGAACATGAGAACATAATGACTGCTGCCATCTAGAGGCCGGATGTTTAATGGCAACACAAAAATGAACAAACCCTGCGAATATTTGCATCTAAATTGTAAATTAAAAAAACAAAATATTTGATTTAAACACACTTTATCGTAATAAGAAGAACTACAATAAATAATTAAAATATGAATTGAAAACCTAAAAAAAAAAAAAAAAAGCTGTAAAATATCAAAAAATAATTGCGATATATATATATATATATATATATATATATATATATATATATATATATATATATATATTTGTATGGATATTTTGTAAAACTCCCACAACTTGTTTCATTATATATTTATTTTAACTGCGTATTTCACATGATGAAGTAAAACACACTTGTACCAGTAACTAGTGATGTGTTGATGAAGCTTCATGAAACAGTTTCATGTTGTTTAGAGGTCAGTAGGTGGCGCCATCAGTTTAAAAATGATGTGAGATTTCACTAGAACAGTTGTTGAATGCAAAGGTAAATAGTGCAGAAACGCCATCTAGTGGACTCTGAAAATAATGACACTGTTTCATGAAGCTTCATCAGAATATCACTACCATTAACCACAGCATTGTTTATATATAGTGTCTTTTATTTCCTTGAAAAATAAAGCAGACATTTTGTTTGTTTATACTATTTTTAATGTGATTTTTGTTCATCAGAAATAGTAAAAGCCATACATTGTGATCTGAAACGGAAAAAGGTCAAAGGTCTATACAGGCATCGTCACTCGTTCGCACACATTCCACCGTCTAAAAATGACAAAAAGTCCGAAAAGGGAAATTCAAAATGAAACTTGATGTTTGGGATTTCTGAGGGCTCGCCCCGGTGGTCACGTGCGGTACAACAGTCTCCACAAACACAAGTTTTTAAATTCTACTTAATGTTTTGTTTTTTTTCATCCATGTTTTCTTTCTCAAATCAACCAGATTGATGGAGATCACAGTACGAGCGGTGTTTATTTCAGCATGCAGCTTCGTTTAATAAATACTTTGATTTAAAAAAAAGCCCTTTTTTTTAAGTGCTGTTTATTACTTTTTTTCTTTTTTTCTTCTTAATATCTCCATTTCAACGTGCGTCAATCACAGCGGGAGGTTTAAGTTTCTGACTCCTCAGGCAAGTCACACATGCAGTCATGACATGAAGCGTAAGATCGGAAACACACACAATATTTTGGACATTTAAGTGCTAAAATTGGCCTTTTTTTTAAACTATTTCCTCTTGTTTTCTTGTGAATACAACTTTCCAATTTGGACATTTAAACCACAGTCTTTCAAGAGAAAATATATCTCGTATTTAAAAACAAAAACAAGTTAACAAAAGCGAGAAAGGCTGTGAAAGAAAAAAGTTTTTAAAAAATAAAAACAGCAGTGATACACATTTTTACATCTTTTTATATGTCGACACACTTTCAGCCAAAAATTAAAAAACAAAAAACGCCGTCTTCTCGTGTTCAGTAAAGTATACCTTTATAATACATGTATACAAGATAGCGTAGAGCAACGAAGCAACAAAAAATAAATATCTTAATAAATCCATGGACGTTGTTTTTTTTTTTTTAATATATATTTATATATCTAAATATGTTTATTTATATGTATAGCTTACTTTCAGGAAGGTTGTGAGTCGTAGCGGTCGCGTGTTATTCAACGATGCCAAACGAAAACAAAGAAATCGGACGAGAAACACTTTTGTTGCGTCCACACTACTAGGTTTTTTTGTTTGTTTTAAAGTATTTTGTTCACTATTTCTGTTATTTTTTAAGAAAAGAATCGTTTATGTAAGTCAATCTTTCTCGCGTTAGCATCTGAGCTGTTAGCTATTGCTAAACTTAAGTATCGCGGTCATGTAGTTAGCATCTGTCCTGTTAGCTAGCGCCAAACTAAAGTGTCGCGGTCATGTAGTTAGCATCTGTCCTGTTAGTTAGCGCTAAACTAAAGTGTCAATGTGACATTAATTTTTTAGCTGTTTTCATGTATTTTTTAGTTAAAAAAAAACCTTAGCAGTGTGGACGCCTCCTCCGTGGATGAGATTATTAAATCAACAGCAGTTCAAGCGTCGTTTTTTTGTTGTTTTTTTTGCATATAAAGTCAGGCACTAGTTGTTTTTCTAACAGTCCTACTCGTCAAGCAAGTATTTACACACCCCGTACGTCCGCCAGGGGGCGCCGGTGCACTATTGACCTATTAGTACATACAGAGACAACCTTTTTGTTTTTTGATTAAGCAGCGTTTTTGTTGTTTTTTTTGTTTTGTTGTTTTTTGTGTGACCCTCTGACGCGGTGATCCAGCCCTGACTGCTCGTCTGAAAAGAACAATAATCTTTGGTTGCCGAGTCGAAGCACATTTACAATCCACTTTTATATCAAAACAACGTGACTTCTTCTTCTTCTTCTTCTCCTTCTTCTTAAAAAAATAAACTCGATGAAATTAAAACAATGATCCTCTTCTGCACAGAACCTTCCTTCACTTCCTCTGGTCCGTTCTTGAGGCCGTCCGAGAAGAAAAGCACATGCAAGCAGCACACACACACACATTTACACACTCACACACACACACACACACAGACAGACACACACACTCACACACACTCGACAACAAACGCAGGTGAAGCGTCGACTGCTCGGCGAGGTCCGTGAAATAAAAACCAAAAGGTGGATTTGTGTTTTCCAAGCGTCAGGGTTTTTTGGTTTTTGTGTTTGTTTTGGATGCGGAGGTCTCATCGTTTGTGCGCCGCGATCATCTTGGACACGAAGCTGACGATGGCGCTGGCGGGCTGGTCCGGGTCCATCTCGGCGAACAGGTGGCTGACGTTGTCGGTGGTGCTGCCCTGTTTACGAGCCACGAAGCCGAACAACCTGACGGGAGACGGAAAACTTACGTTAGAGGTCAGAGGTCAGTTTATAACAAGCCATGTTGTTGAATAAATATAATAATAATATGTTTAATTTACATGTTACATATTTAAAACATACAAAATAATTTAATATATATATTTTAAATAAAGTTAAAACTTAAAAAAATTAAAATAACTAATAATTTGATATCATTAAATTCTGAGCATCTTCAAAACGAGCTGAGCCAAAAGCTTAAAAAACTAAAATAAGGAAATACAAAAAAACAAACCTTAAAGTAGAGGTCAAAGGTCAATTAAAATATAATTAGCAGCTGGAAACGAGTAATGTTGTTTAATAAATATCTGGGGAAAATAACAAGTATAATAAATATATAACATACTGTATATATTGAAATAATTCATTATTTATTCCCCCCACAAAAATATATAAAAATATTTGTGTGAACTATTTTTTAAATCTTAATAATTCATAATATAATTTACTTTAAAGCAGCTTCAGGGAGTTTGAGAAAAGAGCTGAGCCAAAGGCTCCACTAATAAAAAAAAAATATATATATATATATATATATATATATATATATAATAAAATGCAAAAAACATATTTACTAAAATTAGAGGAAATAATCTGCTGTTGAATAAATATCAGAAAAAAATGAACACGTAATATGTGTAATAATATATATGAATGTTATTTGTAAATGATTTGTTTTGTTTTTTTCTACATGAACAAATAAAAACGCGATAAAAAAATATATAAATATGTTGAATTCATGAATTATCAGATAAACATGATGAAACTTTATTAGAATAGTTTTAATTAAAGTTATTTGAGCAGAAAAATGTTAATTTTACATGAATTTAAAGTCTTATATTTAAGTAAAGATGATTTTTTTTCATTAAACTACACTAAAACTATACTCTACTCTACTCACTTGGCTCCACCTCCGTCAGCTTTGCTCCACCTGTAGATCAGAGAACAGTCACGTGTTACTCAGTTACTCAGTTGATCATCATCTCGTCGTCACTCACTTCCTGTCCTGAGGGTCAAGGTCGCAGAAGGTGACAGTGTTTCCCGGGTAGTGGCGTCTGAAGAAGAGCCTGCGGCGAGAAGAGGAAGCGTGAGCGTGTCCTCGAGGAGGAGGAAGAGAAGAAGAAGAAGAAGAAGAAGAAGAAGGACTGACTTCCTCTGGTTGTCGGTGAGCGTGATGCCTTGCGACGACACCTTGAAGTGAACCACGGTGGCGGCCGGAGGAGACGCTGCCGACAGAGTCTCCGAGATCGCCTTGGCGACCGCCTGAGGACCCGTCAGCGACTCCATCTCCACCGAGTTGATGTAGAACACGTTGCATGCTGGGAAAGAGAAGAGGTTGAGGCTTCATCATTCTCCCTCGTTTTTTTCTCATTCTCTTCATCATGCGCTCCCTCCATCCCTCCTCTACTTCCATCTTTCTTCTCCTTCACTCTGTCCATCGTTTCCTCCTTCTCTTCTATATCCCTTCCTCTCTCCACACCACCATCTTCTCTCCCTTCCCCACTTCCTTCCCTCGCTCCAACCTTTCCTCCAATCTCACACAAAGTTCTCCCCCGTATGAAATCTGGGCGAACGAGAGGTTACGAGAGTGGAGACCATTACGACGTAATAACGGCTTCACTCCTCCTCCAGCCAGCTGTAATCACGGCCCGCTTTGTTTATACAACGAGTCCCTTGGAGGTGGAGACATCCGGGATTTAAGCCGCGCGGTGACAAACCTCCACGTTTGACCAATCACAGCAGAGTGTATAATTAATATGTTACATGTTTAAAATAGATTTAAAAAACTATAGTTTCATTTATATTTATATATTTTATAGTGAAAATAACAAATAATTTAATTATTAGATTCTGAGCAGCTTCAGATATTTTTGTTCTTCAAGAACAGAAGAGCTGAGCCAAAAGCTAAAAAACAAATATAAGGAAATAATACGAAAAAACAAACCTTAAATTAGAGGTCAAAGGGTTAATTAATATATAATTAGCAGCTGGAAACAAGCCTTTAAATATCCGGGATAGATAACACGTATAATTTGAAATATTAATGATTAATATATAAAAGATATTTTATTATTGGGTTTTTTAATATCACGTTAAATTCAAAAAGTAAATTTTATAATTTTGTAAACAAGATTTAATCTCCAGAAAGTCAAAGCTTAAGAATCAATTTCTAATGTCAATATTTCAATGAAAAGAGAGTTTTGTACAAACAGACACTGATGATACAATAGAGTCACACATCTATGGAAGAAACATTAGTAGAAGTTTATGTTTTGGTTTTTTTGGCAGTAAATAAAGACATTTTATTTATTTTTTCATGTCATTCTCCCCCAAACTCTTCACCTCCATCTCAACTCTCTAAACAAGTGGTTTTGTTCGACCCTCATGAAAACAACGACGCGCCTCGAAGAAGAGAAAGTTGTGCAACATGCTCTCCAAACATGCTTCCCTGAAGGTCATTCCACGAACATGTTAACAGACTACCGTAACTCTCCTAATAGACATGAATCTGGGACAGACAGGTTACGGATGCGCATTCCAGGATGTGAGACAGTTTTTTTTGGTTACCATGAGCGTCGGACGGCGTCCTCTGCACTGGAGCAACAAGGACGTGAGGGATGTCAGAGAATATTCTTGACTTTGAGAGAAGAGAAAAATTACCTGCTCCTTGTTTCAGACGCTCCACCACAGGGTTGGTCGTGGTCACCTCAGGGGCCTCCTCGATCAGGTCTGCAGGGGACGAAGGGTCACTTTAAGAGCTTCAGGAGGTGAGACTCGGACACTGACCTGTGGTCGGGATGAGCAGCTTGCAGGGGAGCGCCAGGGGGGTGATGGCGTGTTGGTAGACCAGCGCCGACAGACAACCTGAGGAACCAGGGTTCAGTTAGAAGACATGACACACACAAGACAGTGGATTTTGAGTGGATATAAAATAAAACTTTTATTCAAATCAGATTCTCGTGTCAGATTTAATAAAAACGTGATCCTGAGACTTTCATGCGACTTCAGTTACTGTCGGAAAATTTACGATCGAAGTAGCAATTACCATGAACTGACGTTAGAGGGCACTGTTGTCTAACTTTAAAGATTTTCCTAATTTTCTACAAAGCACATAGTTTCATCGTGAATGCAATGTTTTTTATACAAATACATGTATAAACGTTTTAGAAATTGAAATATAGAATAAAATGTGAATTTGTAGAGTTTGACATTTTAATACAGATAAATTATATGTTGAAAAGTACTCGGAAAGTACAAATACAAATATATTAAAAAATCTATATAAAACACATATTTATTAAAAAAAATATATATATATATTTTTAAGAATTTATATAGTTTTAGTTTTTTCAATAAACAAGGGGAAAACCTGAAAATATTTTCAGTTCTATGCTTTTTTATATCATATTTTTGTCATTTACTGAATCTATATATTTATCTATGCATGTTTAATTCAATCACATTTGATGATTTTTAAATAAAAACAAGTTTTCCTTCAATATAAATTGGACAAAAAACATCGAATTAATATATTTTTGCAGTCATCAAGATACTCACTGCTTGATATATTTTGAGCCGCTCTAGTAGGAGACCACGCATTTCCCCGATCCTTTTTATTAACCTTTTATTTGTGCTTTTCCCATTTTCTGGGACTCCTGTGTTTGTCATATGTTGTCATTAAGAGATTTTTAAATGTGTAGGCATTATTAACTGTGTATTTGTTTGTGATTATTCAAGCGCTTTGTGACCCTGGTCTAGAAAGGCACTTTACAAATAACTATTAATTACTCGCTTAAATAAAATAAACTCCTTTAAACAAAGTGCAAATAGTGTTAATGTTGTATTAAACATAACAACAATATTTTTAGCTTGAAAAAATATGTATAAAAGTGTCTTTTAGTACATTTCCTATACTTGTTTTCTGAAATATTTTTGCATGATAGTAACGCTTTTATTTTCCGGGCTTAATGCGCCTCAACGACAGTCACAGTACATTCATAGACGTCCAGTTTTGACAAAATGTCCATTTTTTATTCATCAAAAATATTTAATATAGAGAATATTTAAGATGTTTGGTTTTGTCTTAAGTTTCTTCTTATCTGTAGGAGGTTTATGTCGTTGCTGTAGCCATGAACTCACCGAAGTAGGGCTCGTTGGGACAGCCCTTCAGCTTCACTCCTTTGGGGCTGCTCTCGATCAGGAAGTGGCGCACCAGCTCGTTGGTGATGTCACCTGCAACAACAACACCTGTGATTGGCCGCAGACATCACCTCATCGCAAACATATTTTCTGGATCCAGACTCTGAGCTGGACACGATGACGGTGGGAAAACAAACCCTAGTGCAATCAAAGCGTCCGTCGGGTCGTACCTTTTTTACTGGGGTGCGAGGTGGGAGGAGGCGACGCCACCTTCATGGCCAGACCGTAAGCCCCCCTGAAGGAGTGACTGTCTCGGATCACGAAGGCTCCCGGTTCTCGCTCGCGCAGCATGTTGATCGCTGAACACAGACGACATTAGGACTTAGAAAATATCCATACGGCGATATATCACTGTATCGATACTTGACAGCATTGTATCGATTGAGTACGTTTTTGGCTTCAACTCGTATTTTATTGTTTATTTTAGTTGTTTAATAGTTTACACTTCAGTAAAGTGTGATTAGAATACAATTATTAGATTTTATTTTGTTTAAAATGAATGAGTGAATTTTGTATTTGAAAGCTTTTTCAAACAAAATAAATTTGTACATTTTTTGTACATATAAAAAAACAAAACACCAATTTAAACAAAAACCAAAATAAAGAAAACGTAACAAAACCCTGTAGTTCGAAAAAGGAGTAGGAAGAAGTAAAGTGCTTTTTTTTTTACTACCACTTTTTAATAAGTTTGTGGCACATATTTTTACAAAGGTATCCATACATAAAATACATATATATAAATATATAAACATAAAATACTATAGTGTAATATAAAAGCATATGCTAAATAGGTTTGAATACACTTGATATACATTATACATGTATTGTTACTATCATCGTTGGTGCTCACATGTCCTCTTCCATATACTTATTTATAAAAAAAACAACAGTGTATCTTTTTTTTTAAACAGATTTGTATTTGTACTTTGTTTTATTTCTGTCTTCAGACTGTTCCACAAAGTCTCTCCACAGCTCGATATGCACATGATTTTTATATTTAAACGAGCCAGAGGCTTAAACTTGTAAATCAACCCACAGCGTTCAAATAAACATATAAATACAACGATATGTTGCGATGTTGTTTTCTCATGATACTGTCACGATATTAAAAGCACTGTATCGATTTGTTTTCTTTTTTTTTAATTATATATAATTCATCTATGCTTTATATTTTTTTAAGCGTGTTAAATATATATATATATATATATATATATATATTTACAATTAACATCAAAATATAACACTGTTTGTTCATTTTTGTGTTTCCATTTAACTATCAACCGCTAGCAACTACAGCAGTCATTATGTCCTCCCCATTGGAAGTATAATGAAATACTGCGTGATCCCAACTAAGGACAAGAGGATACAGTGACTCCAGCAGCTTTTAAAGCTGATGTTTGGACATATTTTGGTTTGAAAACAAATAAAAACAGTCACGACTTCGTCAAGAGTCATGTGGTCTTTAAATTCTGCGACACCAGAGTCAAGTACTCGACAATACTACACATATATACTTGTTACTACAGATTCTTGCCAATACACCCCCTAGTGATGACCCCTGGTGAACATGAACTATACATTTTCTTTCAGGTGAACTCGTGTGTTTTGCTGAGGGTTCGAGATGCGTTGAGATATCGCTTCTGCTGCGGATCTTTTCTCTCTATTAGATTACATCACTTTAAGCACAAGCACATGGTCGGCAGCAGCGACGACACCAAACCGTCTTCGCTCGAGAGGCAGAAGCAGCTCCATGTGCAGACGATTACTGAGCCTCGCTGATCTAATCTGTCGTCCGTCTATTTAGATGGATAATCAAACTCATTTTTTGGTTCAGTCGAGTGTGATACACAGACGATACATGTTTACAGCTATAGAAGTATAACGGTCTCATCTGAATACTAAATGGTTTGATTGAATATTTAATGATGAAAAACGTTTTCTATTTTTTTAATATTGAAATTATGTTTGTGTTTTGAGCATTTAATTATTATATTTTAATTAACTAAATAACCTTGTTATTGAAATGTACATTTTTTGTTTAATATTCAAATTAAATAATTTGTCATATTTAAGGTTGAATTTAATTTTTTATATAATTGAATTAAAAATAAATGTAAAATGTATGTTTATTTTATATAAATTGTAATATTCAAAAAAAAAAATTTTAATATAATATTTAATATTGTTATCCTTTTGAATTTTAAATTTTAAAAAAATTGAAAAATTAATTTAGAAATGACATTACATCTATTCATTGGAATAAGAATATTAAACTCTATATGCAAAAATAACTATTCAAAGAAATATGAAAGAGGTAAATCCAACATGAACAATTTAATGAATTAATTCATGAAAAAAATACAATATTCTTATGGCACCGATACTGTGTTACACAGCTTTTAGATCCTTACCCTGCTCTCTGGATATATCCGGCTTGTACCAGAACTTGGACGTGTCTTGAACAAACTTGACGTTCAACCTGCTCTCAGGACTTCCATCTATAAGAACAAAGACAAGTCATTAAAGTGTGAAGTTGTCAGGTAGAAGAATAAGAGTCAATCCCGTTGCTTCTCACCAGACATGTTGAACCTGGAGAAGTCGGACAGTGTGTGAAAGTAGCTTGGAGTCGGAGACATCATCTTCCCGTTGAGCGAACTGTACGACAGCGTTCCGTTTGGTCTGTCGCCGCTTGACATCCGCCTTTTCTCCGGCAGCTGTGGCTGAAAACCAGGGGCCGGACTTCCTTGTCTGAACACCATGCCCGTCATGGTCCCGTCCTGGTAGCCCGCAGGAGATATGGGGAACGAAGGCGTTGGCGGGCCCTGGTAGCCAGAGGAGCTGCTCTGGCGGGACAGGTTACCATGCCTCTCATCGGGTGTGGTATATCCGCTGTGCATGGGGTGACGGTCCAAGCTTGGGCTTCTCTGCGACACCTGTGATATGGACGGGTGACGCCCCAACACTGGGCTGCCGTGGGGTTGACCCAGAGACGGCTGTCGACTGAGCACCGGACTGCCCTGCATGGGGTGACCGAGGGACGGCTGTCTGCTGAGGACTGGACTTCTCTGACACTCCTGCCCAAAAGAGCCCTGTCTGTGTAGAACTCGAACTCCTTGAGGCAAACCACGGCCAAGAATTGGACTCCCGTTCAGACCCATGACGCAACCCTCAAAACCATTAGCTTGTGTGCTCTGCTGACCCATGACCAGACCATCCTGAGACGAAGTCGGGTGATGCTGAAGTGCTGTGTTGTACGGAGAACTGAGAATGTGCATTCTGTGCTGCATACGGGGACTTCCGTGGCTCATCTGGGACGGCTCTGATTGGGGCACCATCGAGTCCGTGGTGATGTAGCTCCTAGGTTGAGCGTTGTGGCCAAGGTAGGAAGACAGAGGTGCAGTAGTGTCAAAGTATGAAGAGGTTGGTGTACTCGAGTCCAGATAGGAAGACGTAGGAGTAATGGGTGCTTGGTACAAGGGAGTCGGAGTTGGGGTGGGGAAAGAACTGTCGGCTGTGTGGGACCGGAAGCCGGAATCAGTAGTGGGTCGGGACAGAGTGCTCGCGCTGCTCTCGGCTGTTGGCTGATCGCTGCAAGAGAAATCCGAAACTCATTTAGTGGCATTTGAAAATGACGGCGCTGTATCATGAACCTCATAAACCATTCCTTCCTCACCTTTGCAACGACTGGATGGGGCTACTGCTGGACAGAGGTTGGTTCAAGACCTGGGAGGCAGGACTAGGACTTCTTTGTGGTGCAAAAGGCTCCACCGGTGGACTCTGAGGCGACGCTGGTGTTTCTCCAACTGTTGCCGAGCGTGCGATAGACTGCACGTAGCTTCGCGGAGCTGCATTAAAGAGTAAAAATCAGTCACACAATGACGCCTGTGTTCTGGCAAAGTCAAAGGAAACTGTGATGCTTGAAGACAAGAGTGAGACACATGTGACTACAGTACTGGGTCGCTACATTCTCCGGGGTAAAGTGGTCGTGACAAGATGGGTATGGCCGTGACTATGACTAGACAAACGCTTACGGGGACTTCTGAGCAGTACCACGGCATCCTTACCTTCCTCTTGATCACTGCTGTCATCGTCTGGGAAGCATGAGTGGGCATAAATCCAGAGAAACATTTGTTTGTTATCAATGCTTGAAGCTGCTTTCATTCTATTGTCTACTTTCAACAATGTGTTTATGGCTAACTTAATGAATAACTATTTCTTGTCGCGGTGTCATGTGGATTAAAAGCAATGATGTAAGTATGTAAAAGACATTCTAGAGTCGATAACTCACCTGAGCCTGTTTGATTGAGGTGGATTTCTGCAGGGTTGTGCGGTTTGAGGCCGAGCGCCGACAGTGGCGTCTTGGCGAGACCTGGAGGCGACCGACCTGAAGAAGAACGAGGAAAACCTTCAGCACAACACCTTTACAAATATAGTAGCCATCTTAAAAAAAAATGTTCAAAAATTCTGGATGGGGTCCAACATGCGTCATGCTCTTGGGAACACATCATGCACAATCTAGTACAACTCTCATGTGGGATATTGAGGGGTTTTAAGGGTCCAACACAAGCAAGCGACAAAAGGCCATTAACACAAATTAAGTTTACATATTTTTGACGTATCTTTACATTTGTCTTCTCTCCCAAAAATATAGAAAATACTATTAATAATACTTAAGATGGCAACAGAACAATAGACTATGATGGAAACCTACAACCGTCTACAATATATTTCGGACTGTCTCATGCCGGGTTGTAAGACACACTTGTAAGGCACTGTTGTCATTAACCTTGTGGAGTTATACTTCGGAGTATTGCGTTGCTTTATTGTTTACCAAAATGTTGACCAATTTCTGACCTTTGTGTTCCACTAAAATATGTTTCAGTAGGTCAGTAGGTACCACCAGAATCAATATATACTGTGGTTCTTGACAAAATTCCCCTTTTTTTTGTTAAAAGCTACATTTTTAACATTTGGGCAACATTTATTTGCGTACACATGGTCCGCCAGATATTAAACTATGGTTTGAAGTCATTATTTCACGATTTTCAGATACGTTGATTTCTAGCAATTATTACAAGTTTTGGTGACGAAAATAGGTAGAATTTCCCCCTTTTTCACGATTTTAAATGTGCCTTGTAGTTCAGAAAATATGGTTCTTAACAATCCCAACTATTACTTAAATTAACAGACAATTTAACACTGGTAGAGAAAATACTTAGAGGTGAATTCAACCATTTACGATTAAATACAATATGGTACGGTACGACACCATCATGTACTACAATCTAATACTAGATAATATGCTCTAACACTTTACAAAACTACACTGATATATATCAGCAAATAGACCATAGAGTCCTAAATGGATAAAAAAAAATTATGGACTTTTTTTAACAGTTCATTATTAAGGGCACACGTTGAATTGACTACAATAATATTGAAACAAAGCAGCGAAATCTAAGCAAACATCAAAATGAGCGATGCCGTTTAGAGCAGAGTGATAAGCCCCATGCTCAAAACTGGGTTTACATGAAAAATATGTTTTGATGCTTTGGTGGTTCTGTACAGCTGCTCTCATGCTAAAGCAGTGCGGGATGGTGATGGCCTCACTGGGTAAGAGACGAGGGTGAAGGGGGTGGTCTCAGGGAATCAACGTGGCTTTTGGGACAGTGGTCCTCTAGAAACAAGCTTCTCCTACTTACCAGAGAATCACAATGAATTATTTGCCGTTTGTATCGCTCACCCCTGCACCTCATCCTGGCTGATATGACATCACATCATATGACATTTGCATTTCTTTCCGAAAATAAAGGGGTGAGACACCCTCATCAAGTTATGCCTCCATCATAAAGTTACAATACCAAGGAAGTCGAGGGGACTGCCGGGCCATTATTGTTTTCAGTTTTCTGTCCTAACGTCTTCAAACAAACCGACCCCCCCACTTATAGTGTGGGAGGATTTCAGAGTGGGTGATAAAAATATGGCGAGCGTTATTTTAACGGCCAGCTTTTTACGGGTGTGCCCATTTTAAGATAGGGCGAACGGACTGGATGAAGTAATTGGTAGACTTGGCAAATGACATGTTACCCAATACATAACTCCTGTTTAAGCACAGGCATATGTGGGACGTGGGGCTGGGGGCGGGTGAGGTAAGGGTGTGTATATTTGGACTCTGCCAGGCTTTTCATCTGTTTGTCATAATCATTTTGTAGGGGTGGGGGGGCGGTTCCTGGCAGCGTGGAAAAAGATTTTGTGACTCAACAAATTAATAAAAGGAGGGATTTGATTTGCAGTCTTCGGGTTTTGTTGAACAAATGTGATCCTTTTTTACTTGTCCTGAAAATATTTACTTTTTTATATTGTATTTTGTCAATAATTACATTTCTCTGATATATAATAGAGGTAAAAAAAAAAGGTTTGAGGTCCACAGTGCCATTAGCCAACCAGAGGGGGAACTTACACAGGTTGAGGTAAGGGGTTTGTGGCGAGATGGGAAAGGCAGGGGTTTTGGGGGACACCTCACCACCAACTGTGGGAGTCGGGCTGACAGATCCACCGTCCAGCTCCTCGAAGGCCTCGCGGTAGCTGTGCATGTGTCTCTGTGGAGGCAAACGGTGAGAAAAGCAAAACAAGAAAATCAGAGACACCGTTCTCGTCGGTCGCGTTCTACCTCTTTGGGTCGCCCTCCGGGGTTCATGGCGATGGCGTTGACGAACTCCGGTGAAACGCAGCGAATCGGAGAGCGAAGCGGCATCTCTGAGAGGTCTTCGGGGCCGTTCTGGTACTGGCTGTCGCTGACGGTGCGCTGGCGAGTCGTCGGCTCGTCGAACGACAAGGTTCGAGCTTGGACGCCTGGACACGTCAATACACGGAAAACGTGTTAGCAACATATATCGTGCCTGAATATAAAAGTTGAAATCAACTCAGTTACTCTCGTGAAATCAAAATGTTTTTCCTTATTTGTAATCAGATGTTCAGTTCCCTACAATTACAAGGTTTCGCTAATAGTTTTGGATCAAGTGTAAACTGAGGTAATTTCCAACTTTTTCAAAACGAAAATCAAATCACAGGCAACCTCAAGACCCAAATAAAAAGGCACACGCTGTTAATAAATATAGTTCGCTCTGAATCCAAATACCAAACTTAACAATGCACTGCACTTTCAGCACATTCCTTTCAGCCAAACTCAGGAACTTTCTTGGAAAGCTGCTCTACATTTTTAGACCTTTTTTTTCACACATGTTGTTAAGGATTTAAACTGGACCGGGTTCATTGAAAAAGGCTCATCTCAATGCTGTGACCATTTTCCAAATCGTGTGAAAAGTCTTTTCAAGGGAAATCTTGTTAGAGTGGTGTAGTGTCAACACGGAATTAGTCATTCAGGAGGGTCTGGTATCAGATTTATTGGCCGGAACCTCAAAGGAGTCTCTAAGCTGGTTGTAGATAATCGGACTCCGAGGGCCGGAAAGCCGGGGAAATCCGGCAAAATCTATCAGTCAAGAATAAACAGGGTTGAAGTTTTAAAAGTAGAATTTTGGAAGCATGGGTGTTGACTTTGGGAACTTTGTTTGGAGGGGTTTCTTGTGTGTGAAGGCTCATTGTTGTGGCCGTCGACACTCCCATATGGAAAACACGTGGAGGCTTCCCTGCGAGAGTCGTTGCTACGGGAAACGTGGAAAATATTAATAACTGCCTTCAGCTCGCTTCGGTTTAAAACGCGAGGGAGGGAGAGTAGAAAACCCCCGACAGAGACCTTGTGGCGAGCACTTAGTGACTACAGCTGTGAAGATCCCAACAAGGAAATTGTTCACTTTAGTTGCCGCGACGACAGAAAGGATGGGTACTCCTGAAGATACGAGGTACTACTTCAGTTACAAGAGTAGCATCTTTAGGTCAGAGTTGTGAAACCATCTGCTAAGATATTTGAGGTGAAAGACATGAAACAAACAGAAACACACCCACTAACACACGCAGCAGGCAAACTGAGAAACAGATGTTCCCACAATGCACCTCGCTGCAGCGGAGTACAACACCGTTTTGTTACCGTGGTGATGGCTAATGGTTTCCAGCTGTTGCTGCCGATGGCTGATAGTTCCCTTCTCCCCAGTGGGTGCACGATTAATTCAGAAACTTTGTGTTAAACAGACGGAGAAAAACACTTTGACAGTTGTTATCTACTTATAAAGTGGGTGATTTAGAAGACCGATTTAACTCATTCAAAATAATGAACTTAAGGTGATAGTTCAACAAAAATCAAACTTAACTTGTTTTCTACTTACTCTCATGTCGACTAAGAGTTGTGAATAATAAATAATAATCTGTTCCTTTTTGGAGTTGTAGACAAAAATGTATGTTTAAGTGGCGATTGTGAATAGTGCTCTCTTTTCTTCATCCAAAAACAAGAAACATCCAAATACCTCAATACTACTCGTCTGTAACGTCCCTCTTAGTTTAGACAGTAGTACCCAGAGTGTTTCCTGTGTGTCCTGTGTAGCATTTTAGCTTTTATTAGAAACAAGCTTAAGTTATAATCTATAAACAATAGATATCTTGTCTCAATTTTATTTCAAAAGGGATGCTACAGACAAGCAGTGTGGAGGTATTTGGATGTTTTTTGGTGTGTCTATTTGGACAAAAATAAGTCAGTATTGTTCACTGTCTTCATAAGGACCAAAACAAAAATTTCGGGTTCTTAACATAATCCGAAATTTCTTTGTCATCATAATACTGATTATAAAAAAGGTTAGTTGAGATGCCAGATAATATTTTTTCTAAAGATAGAAGCTTCATATTATGATCAAAAACAGTCGACACTAATTACAGTGTTCAACCACAGTAAAAATGTTCCTACGTTTTGTTTTATTTACAAATTGGGTACGTTTTTTGATACCTAAAAGGACACTCTGGAAAGTTGTCAGACATCCTAAGCTAATAAAGTCAATGTACAGACATTCTTAAGAATAAATAAACCCTTAAATTGACAGTTAGGGTTAGTTAGGAGTTTAGTTAAAAGAAAAAAAAAAGATTAATGATCAGAAAACCAAAAAAACAGCACTCAGAGTTAGCAAAGAAGTTAAAGCATGACTGAAGAACTTGTTCTGTTCTTCCTCGAACAACCAACCAGAGGTGGAGTGAGAGCGACGGGGCTCGGACTGAGAGGTGTTCGGAATGACACTCTGAGCTCGAGCAGAGTATTCTGGGCAGACAGATGAAACCATCAAGACATGTTGACAGAAGGAAAGTAAGAGGCAGGGAAAATTGTGTTCACTTTTCATACTGAAGTCGGATCCCAAAGTAAAACAAATACATATAAACAGGATTCCTGAAACCAGACTTGAAGTCAACTGTACAAACTTCGTGTCGTTGATCTTACTAAAACAAAATTGCAATCTTTTTTCCTATAAATGGTACTTTTGACACCTGCTTGTTGTTTCCAAGAACCCAGTCACAGTGATCAGAGAACAAACCTCCAATATTATATCTAAACATAACGCTGAAACCTCAGCGGCGTTTTCTGGTCTTAAAAAAGGGGCAAGTGAGGCCAAAATGATTCAAAATGTAAAACCGGAAAATGCAGGAAAATATTTGTTCAGATCAAACAAACCACTTCAAAATTGGTTCTTCAAGGAGAGTGAAGTTCACTAAGTCCACGTCGGAGAAAAGTGATATTAGGTTTTAACTCAACCCTCTCCTCCCCCCCTGGGCAAATATTTTATCATTTCAGACGTACCAGAATTTTCCTTAGATGATAAAAATACCTTAAAGGTCCATGCCAGGCTGATAAGAGGGAACAGATGGATGTGAAAAAGCTGACAAGCGAATTTAAATCTTACCCGCTACTCTTTGAGCCACCAGGCCTTCCACGTTAAAGACTTCATCTGGCTCACTATCCCTTTGCTGGGGCGAGCCCGAGGCCAGGGTCTGGATGCCGTGGGGTTCTGATACCTCAGAGGACTGAAGTAAAGATGATGGATATGTAGGTCTGGGCTGGAGGTGGCCGGACACGCTTGGGTTTAGTTGTAACGATCCAGTGTTCCCGGCTGAATGTAATCCCTGAGCTGCTGGCTCTGGGGTACTTGACTTACTGGTTGCCACCTGAGCTGGCGTCAAGTGTCCAGATAAGTGGGTCTGAAAAGGCCCATCAACCTCGCACAAAGGTCGGCTTTGGCTCTGGGAGAAGGTGGGCTGCATGGTGACCACGCTCTCTTCCCTTACTGGTACGCTTTGGGATTTTGGCACTCGCGAGCGACTGGGTTCTAGATCCATCATGAGGAGATTGAGGGTTTCAATTGACTGTTCAATCTCTTGCTGGGAGGCGCTGTGGCGATTGGGAAATTGTGGCAGGCTTTGATGACTCGGCAAAATCGGCATTGATGGGGGTGGGCTAAATGTAACCCCTTCCGTCACTGGTTCTTCGGGTACTCCAAATCGCTGCCAAACATTAAGACCCCGCTGAACCGCTTCCCTGCTGCTGGTGGTGCGTGCCGGCGCTGGTGGCATACACTGGGAGTCTGTGCCAAAGGACCGTGAGCGGTACATGCTGCCGTTCTGATGAGCTACATAATTCCCAGAGGGAGCGGATTCACTTTGGCATATGATGACACGTTTTTCAGGCGAGCGAACTTGAGCCTGAGATTTGTCAGTAAAACTACGCTCCAGATACGGCAGATCCTGGCCATTTATGACCGTCTCCGACTGGTAGTAGAGCTCGGCGGGTGTGGCGCGACCTTCGGTGGAGGAGAACGTCCCCAGACTGTCCACACTGTTGCCCTCGTGACTCGCTGGAAGTTCGTCATCCAAAATATCAGTTTCACGGTCGAGACTGCTGTGACCGTTGACATGGACCTGGGCGGGCACCAAGTGCAGCATTCCGCCGGCAGCGGAGGAAGGTGAAGACAGGTATCCGTGTTGGTGCATGGGCCCCTCGAGTCCACTCAGCAGTTGATCCAACTCCTGTTTCTCCTGGGGACTTATGGGTTGAGAAGGAGCTTGTGTCGGTTGTTGCACTGGGGTCGTATCCTGGTTTACAGGGGCATGGGTCTGGATCGCGGCGTTGCTCTGCGGGACCGCCGCTGCCGTTACTTCATCCGTTCGGTCGGTTTTAATGGAAGCTGTCGAATTCCCGGAGTCGCTGCTCACGGACAAGGCGTGGTCCACCGCTGGTAGGGAGTGTTCGATAGCCGTTGGCGGAAGTCCATTCACTGCGACGGCTCCGTCAATAGATTCCTTTTTGCGGACTTTAGCGTAAAGGCTACCATCCAGTGGGCCTTGAGTGTGAATGACATCTAGAATAAAAAAAGGGAAAGATTTTAGCAAAAAATGGGAATTAGTACATGTTAAGAACTTGTGTCTACGGTAGCTTGAGTTGTGTAGTACGAAGCTATCGCAGCACATGTCCAGTATTCTGTTTTTTTTACGACAACAATGCATTAAATACATACATTGGGATGTTTTTTGGAAGCTGTAAAGACACAATGGTGAATATTTTTAATTAAAAACCATGAAACCACCCTTGTGTGTAGAAGAAGAACCAGAGCGTCTAAGTGCTCTAAAAGGCACTTCTTTGGCATTTAAAAAAAAAAGCTTCAGTGAAAATAAAACTTTGGCTTTCGTCCACGTTTTCTACCACCATCAGGAAATGAGTGAGGGCCGTGGCACGCACTGTGGAAAGTATATGAAATCACAGAAACTAGAGACGAATGTTCACAAGACACTCGTCAGATGAAGTGATACCTGAGCAAAAAAAAATGTAAAACACTGTTTGATTCGATTTCTTGATGTAGGACTGGATATGGGGCTTGAACAAAAAAGTAAGTGTTACAGTCATAGAGTGACATAAGTGTAGCTTAGAGACTAGTCATAATGTTCCAGTCTAGGTTTTCATGCTTGTCAAATATGACAAATGGCCAATTTAAGTTTCCCTGATGGACATAAAAATACACATGATGGGGTTTTAAGCAATTTCTTAAAATAGACTTAACCATTTGGCACTTTTGCAAACAAGAAAAAAATGACAAACCAAGATTTTAAACCATTTGTTCTTGCCTTTAGCTACATAATTATTGAGTAATTATAAAAGAAAACTGTGGGCAATCTTGCCAGTAAATGTCAATGATGTCTTATTGTTGTCTTTTTCACTTTCATCTCAGAAAAAAGGACTATAATTAAGTTATTTTTCAAAGATAATTTGGCTTTTTGGCCAACATTTGCTTCTATATTGGCATATTTGACTAACAGTGAAAGCTGGGAATTAACTCCAAATGAGTAATTTTGCCAAGAAAATATCTAGAAGGACTATGAAGATCTCAGAATACTGCTTCTATCAAAATAAGTTACGACGATAACCTTAATGTTTGCAACTTTTCTGTTGCCGCTTTCCCCACATCTTCTCCCAAACGCAAAATTTAGACTAGAATAAAGTCTGTATTCAACGCTTATCTAAATCAACAGAATCTGTATGAGTGGCCGACGTGAACTTATACAATGATACTAATATTTATTCCACACAAGCAACTGAGCACAGCTTCTGTCCTCCCTCTTCCAACTCCACCTCAAAAACAAGTCCAAAAAAACAGCTTCAGGGTTCTGCAGAAGTACACAACAGGAAGCGGAGGAAAAAAAAACAGCAACCTTAAAAAATAGAAACACACAAACACCCCTCCCTGACGCACCCCAAAATCATTCCGTGCCATTTAACATTGAAGAGCGTTTGTGCGTACTTTGGAGGACATTTACAAGTCAGACTAGAAGTCTGCCTACTTGTCTTATAGATAACTCTGTCCAGTGAATACAGGCCTTTGTCAGCAGCAGTTTAGAGGGCGAAAACAAGCTGAGCGCGTCTTGGTCCTTCCGTGGCGTCCTGCCAGACACTGGGCTTTAATGACTTTGTGACTGATGCTCCTTCCTAAAGAAAGGACACTCGAAATCAAGTAGCACATTAAAATAGCTTGTGACACTAGCCCGAGGTATCAGGTTAGAGCTTCGAATTCTCGCCTCTTTGCTTCCACGTACAGCCTTTTAATCCGTCACTCATGTGTATAAACATAGACCTGCATCATGAAAGAAGAACCTCTCCGTGCTTTCTCCATTACTAGAATTAATATGCTAAAAACAGCAGAAACACAACCAAGAGATGTTTTTCCTCCTACCTCGTCTGATCCGCGGTCCTGAACTAAGTGCCGGTGCGCGAGAGAACAGCGGAGTTCGGCGGCCACGACCCACTTCGCCTCGAGAGCTCGCTCAACAGAGCTGCCGCTGTTGCTCAGCAGCTTGTGGCAGACACAGCCTCAGTGTGTGTGTGTGTGTGTGTGAGTCCATGTGTGTGTGTGTGAGGTCTATCAACACACTGGTTGACAGTCCACGTGGGGGGCGGAGGATGTCAGATGCTAAGTTAGGAGCGATGATAAAACTGATGACACTCTCTTTTAGTCACAATCTGGAGCCTGTTCAAGACCTTCGAATGAATCACAGACATTTTTTAGGACTTTTCATATTTGTCTTTGAGTCTTTTCTGGGTAAATTATTCTTGACTGATCATCAAGAAGGTGGCAATAATAACATCCTCCACGCCAAAGGATGAATGAAATCTCGGAAAAACTGGGGACGAGAGGATACAGTCGGCCCTGGCAGCTTTTAAAGCTGATGTTTGGTTTGAAAACAAATAAAAGCAGTTACGACTTCCTCAAGAGTCATGTGGTCTGTCAATTCTGCAACATCAGAGTCAAGTACTCGACAATACTACGAATATATCCTTGTTACTACAGTATGGCGATATATCGTATCGTTGACCCTTTATCGTGATACGTATCGTATCACCAGATTCTAGTAGCAAAAGAAATGGGAGAACGGAAGACCGGACGAAGATGGTGAAGAAGGAGAAAAAAAGATTGACGAATGGAAGATGGAACGATAGGGTTGAAGTTTGAAAGAGTAGGTAGAGCTCAAGTGAATGACAGAGATAGAGGAAAGTAGAGATGTAAAGAAAATGGGGTAGAAAAAACCGCCTGCAGGTAAAATGCAAAAATTAGTTTAGGGGAAAAAGAAGTAGCGTGACGTGACAGCAAGTACGAGCAAAAGAAGAAAACAGCATAGAAAGGAACAATAAACAAGAAGAAGATCAGAAGTTGTGCAACCAGCCAGTTCAAGGAACTTATCTCAGCATCACCAACTACAAACGAACCTACGACCTCCTCGCGACTCCTCGTGACTCGTTATAGATCCCGTCAGCTCAGCTTTCCGTTCCATTAGCATTCTGGGACAGAAAATTCCCTTCGGCCCAAGTTGATAACATCCACCAGCATCCACCGGAATTCCATCTGAATCAGAACCTTATTTTGTTTTCCCCTCATTTGACTCACAAATGTCCGGCTCACGAGTTCCCCCCCCCCCTCGTCAGTCATCGCATCCGTCCAGAGATGATGAGGGCGTCCAAGAACATATCAAACTCTTACATCAAGTGAAAATCCCCGGATTAGTCATGGAGGGTCTTGACTGGAGAGCGAGCGACAGGAGGTCTGAAGAATCCCCGGGTGCACTTGAGGAAACACAATCCGTCACTTCACACTAGGGCGACTATTTGCGTCGTATGTGCGCCGTGTTGTTGGAGACATGTTGAGATCAATGTGCAACATTTTACACTGCCATGTGTCTGGGGTGGTGTGTTTTTACACTCAGCAGGGGGGCCCGCCTCTGACCCTGGACCCCGACACATTAGCCGAAGGAGAGTGTCTGCAGTCTTGACCCGAAGCGTTTTCAAATTACACACAGAGACAAGAAGAGGCTGAAACTAAACTGTGAAAAACCACATCGTTCACTGTTTATATTGTGTTTATATTGGTTGAGTCTTTTTTTCTTGTTAAAATATGAGTTACTGATAATTAAATAAAATGTCTTTTATAAGAGAAAAAAGACTTGTTTTGACCAAATAGGTTAAGAAGAGAAAAGCTCAAATACAGATACAGTTTGAAGAAAGACAATTTAATTTTACTAAATAATAGCTATTTTAATTTGTCTTTATTAAAATTTATTTTTAACTTTTGTGAGTAAACAGGCAGATTTTCATTTTTCCAAAGGATGAATGAAATCCCAGAAAGACTGAGGACGAGAGGATACATTGGACTCCAGCAGCTTTTAAAGTTGATGTTGATGTTGGTTTGAAAACAAATGAAAGCAGTTACGACTTCATCAAGAGTCATGTGGTCTGTAAATACTACAACACCAGAGTCAAGTACTCGACAATACTACAAATATATCATTCTTACTAAAGTATCATGATATATCGTATCGTTGACCCTGTTAACTATTTTAAATTTATTTAACACCATAAAACTTTTGTAAGTTAGCAGGCAAATTTTCATTTTTATTTCAATGTATACTCTTACACTTTTTGAAAACATGGTGTATAAATAAATATCAGAAGAAATGAAACCCAGTTTAATTATAATTTTCCAATCAAATCAATCATTATCATTAAACGTAAAAGTAAAATCAAAGATATTCTTGAATCAAAGAAACACAATTAATTAAGGAGGTAAAAGGTCATCGGTTATTTATGTACTTATGTACTTATCTTGAAATACATTTTCAGAAAATATAGTTTTATCAAAACATTAATGATTAATAAAATGTAAGTGTATTTATATAAAAACTTAAACTAACTAACTTAAATAAATACAGGCCACATTTATTGTTCTACCAGTTTTACAGACTAGCTTTTATTTATTTTACATGTGATTTTCCTATGTTTGTCAAAATGTATTCCCTAAAGGAATTTTCCCAAGGTGGCAATAAAGTTCCATCCATCCATCAATCAATCAATATTTTCTACTGTATTTATTTAGTTTCTCCAGAAATGATTGGGACTTCTTTGGGACTTTGTGGAATGAGAAGATGGAAATAATAACAGAGTTATGTTTGATATTAAAAGTAAAAACCCAATTACAAACACTATTCAACATTATAGATGAGAAGAACTTAAGAAAAACTATTCATTTTTGTTTAGAAATTGCTCTTAACGTCCCAATCCTGATAAATTCATGCATTTTCCAAAGGGGCCAATAAATGTAACATTTTTGCAACGAAATCCCATCTTTGTCGCCTGCATCGAGCACTTCAAGCTTGACAAGTGTCGAGGGGCGTCTGCAGATATTTTAAGTTTCCAGGACAGATGGTGGAACTGTGGCACTGCGACCTCTGAACTTTGAGCTCTGAACCCTTGGCAGTACATCCCCGTTTACAGCGGAAAAGGCGTGTTGGTTCCCTGCGGCCGGGGACGGATAAACACGGCGTGTGTGGAGGAGAGAGTGCGAGGGCGCTCTAATAGAAAATAAAAGCGTCAGGGGTCGACCTCTACCGGCCCCTGGTGTGACATTAATAAAGACCGGTGATGTTCCAGGAATACTCCCGCAGGCCACCACCACTAATAAGCCGACTAGAATAAACAGAGCGGTGGCGTTCAGGAAGCTCAAGGATGCGTGGAATAGTCCGGCCGCGGGTAAGTTTAGCGCGGTGCCATATTTGGAACAAGATAATGGAGTATTGATCTGTGGAGAATGTCAAGCTGCTGGAGGAGTCAACTGTGCAGGCTTGTACTCGCTCATGAGTCAAGTGACCGTCTTAGAAACATTGTTTGGATGTGAGGCATCATGGCTGCTGCATTAAAAATAGTAGGCCCTTAAGACCAGGGAATGTTTTCTAAACCATTAAAATAAAGTACTTTCCATCTATGTATGTATCCATCCATCCATCTATGTATCCATCTATGTATCCATCCATCTACGTATCCATCCATCCATCCATCTTTGTATCTATCTATTGATGTATCTATATATCTATGTATCTATCTATGTATCGATGTATCTATGTATCTATGTATCCATCTATCCATCTATCTTTGTATCTATCTATTGATGTATCTATATATCTATGTATCTATCTATGTATCGATGTATCTATGTATCTATGTATCCATCTATCCATCTATCTTTGTATCTATCTATTGATGTATCTATATATCTATGTATCTATCTATGTATCCATCCATCTATGTATCGATGTATCTATGTATCCATCTATCCATCCATCTTTGTATCTATCTATTGATGTATCTATATATCTATGTATCTATCTATGTATCCATCCATCCATCTATCTATGTATCTATGTATCGATGTATCTATATATCTATGTATCCATCTATCTATCTATCCATCTATCTATGTATCTATTTATCCACCCATCTATGTATTGATGTATCCATCTATGTATCTATCTATATATGTATCTATCCATTCATCTATGTATCGATGTATCCATCCATGTATCTATTAATGTATCCATCCATCTATCTTTGTATCTATGTATCTATGTATCTATCCATCCATCTATGTATCAATGTATCCATCTATGTATCCATCTATCCATCCATCTATGTAAGGTAAGGTAAAACTTTATTGATCCCTCAGGAGGTCTCCTGTATGTCGTGTATCAATGTATCCATCTATGTATCCATCTATCCATCCATCTATGTATCAATCTATGCATCCATCCATCCATCCATCCATGTATCCATGTATCTTTTCATCTCTGTATCCATCAAATGCAGCAAATTGTAGCTTCCTGTGTATGATGTCACATTCCTGAGCTAATGAATACTTTGTTTACTTTGAAAAACGAGTGAGGTTTGCAACTTTAAACTACCAACATTACACTTCCACGTTACAAACGGTCCAAACCAATCACAGAAGCTGATCGGGAACGATAGAAAATAAAGACAAATGACTGATTAGCATTTTTGATCAACGCAATTGTCACTTGGAATGCACAACAACACGTTGGAGAATTCCAACATTCCATTAATATAGAAATGTTTCACCTAAATCAGGGACTCACTCAATAGGTAAAATCTTTATAAAATAAATAGGTATTATTGGCTCATATTATCCATTTTATTCTCCAAATTAATTTCCTTTAAAATGCAGGAGCTTTATCAAGGGTGTTGAGGAGCTACAATCGATCGGTCATGGGTTCAAGACCCTCCATCTATATGAACTGGTCACAAACAAAAATGCATACAATCAAAACTGTGATCAGTCACCGTGGGTCCTTTCTAACTCTCTGATTAAATATTAAAAGCCCATTTTTAAATACAGCTGATGTTTTCTAAGTGCAGGAGTGTGTCGGAGCCAAACAAACACTTGGCTCGTCCTTTATTAATTATTCACTAAACTCTGCAGGGAGTCGATTCGCACGGGTGATTCAGAATCGGGAGTTAATGGATGTTGATTTTTTACCTTTTAAAATCTACTGTAGTTGGGAAAAACATCAGCGTTTTTAGGTAGATTTACAGTCGGGAAGCATGGTCAGTACAAAATGGAATTCATGCAACATCAAGTACTAACTTCTGTGTTTACTAATAGACAGAAAAAAAAACCTGGAATTCCATTAAGCATTTTTATTTTAAAGTAAAGTAAGTAAGTAATAGTTATTTGTAAATCACTTTCCCATAAACTGGGGATGTTTCTCTTGAGAGAATCCTTACTTGTTTTTCACTGTTTCAATAATGAGTCTTGATCAGATATAATCCACGATCCAGGACGCAGACACCGGAGCATCCATCCAACCCTGAACCGCATCATCCAACTTTCACGCACATTTGCATGGAAGCGACGATAACATTGAGTGGGAACAAAGAGCAGGAAAGACTGCAGCTCCTCACAGAAGACTGTTGTTCCCCAAAGACACAAAAAGTGTTCCAATTCGTATCACAAGAAATAAAAGGAAAGTGTTCCCTTTCCTCTTGTTGGGTTTATCGCATGTGTCTATTCAACCCTTGAGACTCAGAAAGAGTCCATTCATCAGGCACAGACACAACAGAAGGATTACCCTTCGGCAACACAAAGGACTTCAAATGGTGGAGAATCTTCGCGGAGACGTGGGTCTTGTACAATGAAAGGATGGTCAGAAGTATATGAACTTCTGTACTACAACAATGAAAACATATGCACTTTAAACACTTAAAGTAAGTTTGGCTAAAACGACAAAAACAAGTTGTAGTTAAGGAAAAATGTAGAAGGAAGTTTACTGTAACTCGGTTCACAGACATGTTGTGTGTTTTACGATTTATGTTGTTGATTTTGACTATGGCCAACAGTGAGGAGGTGCCTATAGATAGTGATGGTTCTGATGAAGCTTCATGAAGCAGTGTCATTATTTTCAGAGTCCACTAGATGGCGTCTCTGCAATATTTTCCTTTGTTTTGAACAACTGTTCTAATGAAACATCATTTTTAAACTGATGACGCCCCCTACTGACCTTTAAACAACATGACACTGTTTCATAACATCAATTGTTTGTTTTTTTAATGTTTATTTAATGTGTAATAATTCATTTTAAATACATTTAATTCAGAAATTTGATTTAAAAACACTATCTTCAAAAGTTTTACCCCGAAAAAAGGACATATTATATAAAGAAAATTGAAGAAAATTGGGAAAAAAGCCTTAGATCAAGAATATTTATGACTTAAAATAATAAAATAGGCTGTACTTTGTCCATGTACGCTTTACATCAACATTTATTTCTATCTGAATTGTTTTTTTCCATCTCATAGACCAGATAACAGACCAGAATTATCACCATGAGTTTCACCCATTTAGTATTAAGACTAGTGCCGAGTCACTTCCCATATTCCTACAAAAAAGAGTCTTTGAGGACTACAAAAGTCCCGGTTCTCGATCTTATCTGCTTGATCTCTTTTTGAAAAATGATCTGTGGAAACTCAAATATCTCCTTAAAATAATGCCTGAATTTCAAATGTAGTTTCTGAATGTCCATGAAGTTTATTTAATTTGTCTCAAATACTTGTTTCCTAAGTGTGTTTCTGGATAAACATCCAGATGTATCTTCTGATCTTCTGGGCCCAGATGATCCTCTGGTTCTGGGACCATGTTTAACAAGATAAATCTATTAGTAATTATGAGGAATTACACGCTGTATTTCACGACACTTGAGACCAACAACCGAGCGAATGTTTTCAATCAGAAACATTCCTCACGAGTCAAACACCTGTGCTGGAGGAAAAAATCTGGACGGTGCATGTTTTCCATTCTTCGTGAAAAACACTTCGGTACCAATCATAGAACCTCTTTATCCTCACGGAAAGTTCAGCGTTCTATTCGCGGCTCGTCCAAATAACAAAAAAAAAAAACACGAGCGCCGGATAAAAAACAGAGACGGACTTTGTGTGAGGAGATGAAGTGTCGTGGCCAACGGGGTCGGACGAATCAGTGGCGGGAGAAACGATGACATGGAATCGGTTGGGAGTCGTTCCCACGCACGAGAGGACTGAAGAAAACCAGGAGCCCAACTTGACCTTTGTTTTATGGCCGACATCCAGGGAGCACTTGAAGACCATCTCCGAGGGATTTCTAGAATCCAAAAAATCCCATTAAACTCAAGTGGGATATGATTCTGGGCTCGTTTGAAGTTCATGTAACCAGGAAGTAGCCACGTCCCCCTGATGCAGGAATCCCTTCTCCTCGACACGACAAGAGGAAAGAAAGGCTCCATTTTTCTCTTACGTAATCCATCTCGAGACTGTCCGCGGATCGGAGCCGAGGCAGGATAATCCGTCCCCGGGATGAGGATTGATAGCAGCGACGCTTGTTGCCAACACAAAAGACCAGACGTTTAACCTTTCACCTCTTCTTTACCGGTCTTTTTGACCCGTCTGTAAAACATCCAGGCTTGAAGCCTGAGAGTTTATGTTCGAATAGTCAATCTTTGGTCTAGAGTCCGCAGAGTAAACTGTTCTTTTTGTTTCGGATCATTATGTTCACTCAAAAATACATATACAAATGACCTTTTCATAACTATAAGGATAAAACATTGAACTTGAGTAGACAACTGTAAATTAAAAAATAAATACAATTTTAGTTTTTTTTCTAAGATTTGAAATCCATTTTTTTCCTGTTTTTCCTGTTAACTTTAATTGAATTTTCAAGTTATTTGTTTTTCTTAAACATTTGTAAATTATTTACTTTTTGTTTGCAGCTACTTTATGGGCATTTTAAGATGTGGTTTAACTGTTTTATTATATAGGTATTATATGTATTTTTTTTAATGTTATTTTCTACTAAATATTTATTTTTTTACTTATTATTTAAAAAAGCTTTTTTTTTACATACTTGCCAATTTTATTCTTTAAAGTTTATCTTGTATTTTTTTATTTACCTTTTTAAAAATGTTTAACTCCATAAAATAAAATATATATATATTTTTTTAATTTTAACTAATCCTTAGAGACTTTAAACAAAACAGAAATAAAAATAACAAAAATATCTAAGAGTATAAATATCATAATTGCAATTTTCTTCTTGTTTTTCACGACTGTTTTTGTTTCACAAACTGAGATATACACATTTAAAATTAATAATTAATATTACTTTTGTGTGATTACGTTTTAATCCTGATCTCATAATATTTTTTTGATTCAACTTTCAACCCCAATAATTGAACTTTTTAATTATTGAATTATTTTTAATTTGAATTAATAATAACACTACAAAGTGTATCCTGTATTTTCTTATAAAGTAACGTAAAAGAAAATGTGTTAAACTTCATACAATGAAGTTGCTTACTTACTGTGACTTTTATTTTCCACAAGGTTTTTATATAATAGTTTATTCTATTATCATTCAGTTGATTTTCTACTTCTAATGGGATTTCCTTGTGCTTGACGTTTAAATAAAAGCAGGAGTTTCTTTTTTTAATGTTTTGTTCTTCGTCCAACTCGCTCTCTTCATAATTGACTTTTTATTGGAGCAGAACTGTCCGTGTTAGCTCAGCAAAGTGCTAACATTAGACGCTGATATCTTTACCAGGACTTTTCCAAAACATTAAAAAAAAAAAGAAAGAAAGCAGTTTTGTTTCCACTTTTCCAACGACCAGAAATGAACATTTTCCAAGCGTCTAATTTATTCCAAAGTGTCCCGACCGTGATGAGCTTCAGCCTCTCGCTCTGACATCACTCTTTCAAACACAAAGATGCAACGACAAGAATGTTGAGCTAATCCTGTCGCCGGGATAAGATACAACCTCCTCCCTCTCCTCCCTCTCCTCCCTCCTTCCTCCCCCCTTTGACTAATGTTTACAGGATCGAAAAAGGGAAACTAAGAAACACTCAGTGAACAGTAACTTCATAGTTACTCTTCTCTCTTTGTGTCGTCGGGTTTAGTTCCCATGACCCGTCGCTGGCACTTTGTTGAAACATTAATCCCAGATTATTCCCGACATTATTTGTGAAACACCTACGACACTGCAGGAGGATCTTGGGAGAAAAACCTTGTTTACTTTATTATTAGGAGCTTGAATCAAATGGATCCTTTAAAATCTCATAGTATTGATAGTAATTATATTAATTAATTCATTAAAATAGGTTGACAGTCTCAAAGACACTCACTGAGTTTGTAAAGTGTTCTTTAAAGTGTGATAAATCCACAAGTGCAAATTTTGATATTTAAACACAGATAATATATTAAATATCAATGTTGTTGTGAACTGTGTAGTTGGTGAAGGTTGATTGACATGTAAGGAGTCAATCAAAAGTTTTGATCATCAAAAAGCTTTTTTTTTTATAAACAATTAAGCACATTTTAGATGTAGTTGATATTATTATTTATATATTATTTATTATTTATTTATTTATTTAACATTTTAGTGAGATCGAATTCCTTTTTTTTTTTAACTTTTTCACAACTTAATTTTTATGTTTTTCCAAATCAGAATTTGTCAAATTAACTTGATTCACAATTGATCTTTTATTTGTACTTTTTAATCATTTATTATTATTATTATAATTACATTTTATTTTTGTTTTTCTTTTAAGATGTTTTTTAATGTGTTGTGAGTTATTGTCTTGTCTGTGATTTAATCATTTTAATGCATTCATCGTAAATGTGTATTAAAAAAGAAAAAACCTCAAGAAAACTTCTTAAGAGTTTCTTTCCAAAGTTTGTCAATAAATGACACGTTTCAACTCATGAATGACATCACAAGTACCACAGAAAGAAAAGTTCAATGTTATTTAAAACGTAAAAAGTACTTACATTGTCTCAGAACTCAACACAGAACTGTTCAATGATCTTTTTGCCAGCGAGAGATAAAAAAAAAAGAAACTCCTGCAAGTGTTTATCAAGTGTCATGTCTGCTGCAGGCGAGCGTCCTGACTTGACCATGTGAGAGAGAGAGTTCCAGGCTGGCCTGACATTCTCGTCCCTCCTCCTCCTCCTCCTGCCAGGCTGGACAAAAGAGCTTCACAGCCCCAGCGGAGGAGTTTGACTTTAACTCCTCCGACGACAAGAAAGAATGTTTTTGAAAAAATCAACGTTTTCTGCTGACGAATGGTTTCAATAAATAAGAAAGAGTTTCATCTGCTGGTGTGAAGGTGGTTTGATTGACTTGATCAACGTCAGGTGATGGAGATTCTGCTGCCAATGAAGTGAGATTCCATTAGAGCGAGAAGGTCATTGGCGTGCAGAGACGACACAGGTACGCTTGTTGTCGCAGCACGTCTGCAGGAATGTTCCTTTATCCTGTTAAGTTTATTTTGGGATAATCAAGTCGACACAGACTCGCGTCTGCTGCTTTATTTCAACACGTCCTAATAACATTTGGGTTTAGAAAGTCAACAGTGAAGAGGATAATATCAGTAACTAATTCATGATTGAATCAATGAAATAAGGTTATATAGATGATAATTAGGTTTATATATTTCAAAATCCTCTATCTGAGTTTTTGTTTTTGCTACTTTTTTAACTGGTTCTGTTTTATTATACATTTATTATGAACGCATTTTATCTGTTTAACTGCCACTTATTCTATTTTAAAATGTATACTTTTACTACACAAGTTAAGTAATTAATATATATAATATCTATCAAAATCACCATTTACACGTAATTAATATTATACTTAATTTCTCATAAAATACAATTATTTTTTACATTTTAAATAATCTTTAAATCTTTTTTTTTTCATTTTCTTGTTTTGATTAGAATCTTTACAAAAACTGAAATATATGTTTTAATTTGTCTTTGTCATTTATACTTTTAAATCTCACAATTATTATTATTTTTTACTTTTATTAATAATAACACTTTTTAAAAAAAGTTTATCCTATTTTTTTATTTACTGTATCAAAAAATATTTTACTACATACAATCAAATTATTTTTTTAATTTTAACTAATCCTTAAAGGTTTTTATTATTTTATTAATGTTTTGTTTAAAGTTTCCAACAGTACCAACATAAAAATGTATACTTGTTTTTTATTACTTTATTTACTACACAAACTGTAATATATATATTTTTAATTGTATAAGTCAATAAGAAAACATTTTAAGTCCTGATCTCATAATATATTCTATGTCATTTATACTATTATATATTATAATAATAACAGTCCACTAGATGGCGTCTCTGCACTATTTTCCTGTTCTAATGAAACATCATTTTTAAACTGATGGCGCCACCTACTGACCTCTAAACAACATGACACTGTTTCATGAAGCTTCATCCCTAAATTTTATCCTGATCTCATAAATTTCTACTTTTAAATCCCACAAAAATCTTTTTTTGAATTAATCATACATTCAATTGTAAATAAAAGGTTTTTTTTGTTTTTACATAATTGTGAATTTTAGTCTTACGGTATATCCGGTATTTCTACATTATTAACCATGATGTTTTTTACTAAAGAATTCCGCTCAACAGTCAAATCGTTGCTCGACACCATCATTGAGTTTCCAATCCAAATACTTCATCAAATACTTCATTGAGGTCTTAATCCTTGCATCTTGTTCATTGAAACCTCATTGAAAAGTTCGAACCACAGATCTTGTTTCCTGCCTCCATGAGCTCATGCGTCAAGATTCCTTCACTTCCCACAGACGAGCGTCGAGCCAGGATGACGGACTGCGACTCCTAAGATCACTGAGCCGGCAGCTTCTCTTTCTTCCACCATTAACGCTGGAGGAAGACGTATTCGCCGGATCAGCGCTCGGAGCTGCTTAGTCAGAACCTCGTAATCGCATCTTCAGACACTTTTTTTCTCCGTCGTGACAAACGCACGATTGCATGAGAAAGATTCTCTTGAACGTGATCCTGCTTCGACTCATTAGTCGTCGAGGCCTGGAGATGCGAACGAGGAGCCAATGAGAGCGAATACAAGACAATAAAAGTCAATTAAACTCTGCTGTGATTACAGAGCTCAGTTTAACGACTCTTTTATTTCTGCTCGACTAATCTCACTGTTATTAGCAACCTTTGCTGAACCTATGTCGGGGGATATCAATTATTGCTGGGACGGCAATTGTTTTTTTTCCCGGAACCGATCGAGGACCACACAAGCGGTCCCGGATCGGAAAGAGGATTATTAAAGCTCTGGTCCTGGGGCTGATATTTGGTCTCTTTAAAGCAAAAATATGTCCCTGAATACATCAACAGTCGATGATTTGAAAAAAAAGTAGCAAAAGGAAAGTAGTGACGCGAACGTTACATACTGTATCACAAAAAAACAATTTTTTAGATACTTTGGGAACAGGTATATATTTGTAGTATTGTCGAGTACTTGACTCTGGTGTCGCAGTATTTACAGACCACATGACTCTTGACGAAGTCGTAACTGCTTTCATTTGTTTTTAAACCAAAATATGTCCAAACACCAGCTTTAAAGCTGCTGGATTCAACTGTATCCTCTCGTCCTCAGTCATTAGAGTACTTGACTCTGGTGTTGCAGAATTTACAGACCACGTGACTCTTGACGAAGTCGTAACTGCTTTCATTTGTTTTTAAAACCAAAATATGTCCAAACATCGGCTTTAAAGCTGCTGGATTCAACTGTATCCTCTCGTCCTCAGTCATGCTAGAATCTCTCAGGATTTCAATGCTTCTACAGCTGACATCTAGTGGTCGGAGGTTTAATTGAAAAAATGTACACATATGTAAATAATTGCGTGATAATAGTAAATAAAAACAGGATTATTTTATAAACACACTTTAACTTTAGTTAAAAAAGTAAAAAACTAAAGTCCCTAAAAAGCCAATGTGCTAATTTTCTACTGTAAGTATTTTCTTTTTAAGGTCTTCGTTGTGAAACTGAACTCGAATGTTGCAACGTTGCTCTTGATTGAAATAGTACAGTTTTTGTTTTCTAAGAGTCAAAGTTATATTGGGCTGTGGTGGAGGTCGTACCGCCGTGAAGCCGGCGGCCCCGCTGAGACCCGACTACTGCCTTCCCCCGGCACACTGGGAGGCATTCCTGGGACCGACCACAGGCATGGAGGCGGCCGGACTGTTGATGGAACGGCGGTCAGATCGCGACCAAACTGATGATTTTTTTTTTTTTGTTACTGTAGTCGTTGAAATGAAAAGCTATGACGATGACGCCGAGGCCGAACCGAAAGTCTTCGCTGCTTCAAATGTAGTCGTCTCACTTTTTGATGGACTATTGTAGAGTCAAATCATTTCAAATACATCTGGTACGTATGACAAAAGAGGCCTTGGGGAACAAATGCTATTGTTCTCCATAATCCATAATTCATCGTTTATCCTAAGAATGAAAAACATATTTTCTAATAACTTTAATATAGCTTTAAACGCACATTATAAGTGAAAAAACTAGCATGTGTTGACTAGCATGAATCAAACATGCTAATGCTCGTGTTGCTAATTCTTATCAAGACGAGTCTTTGTACTTTTTTGAAATAAATCCTTAAAAAAAATCCCAGTAACTATTAATTTGTGGCCAATACTAGTACAGTTTAAATGAAAAGCTCTTTAAAAAGTTAGCAGCTAGCAACAGCATAGCATAGTTAGCGTTCAAGCTTTAGCTCACTTTTTTAATGTTAGCAGAACTACAGAAGTGACCTTTTTTTATTGAAAAACAAATAAGCAAATGATAAAAACTGAGAGCAAAGACTATGGTTTCGTATATTATAGTTAGGATTAGTCTAGGAATTTAACAACAAGATACGGTAACGAAAAATTTAATTAAAAAAAATGTGTTGAATTCCGTTTAAAAAAGCACTTTTATGCTTAAAAAAAGCAAAACAAACAACATTTTCAAACAATATCAACTAGAAATTTGGAGGAAATATCGCGACGAAGGAGATTATACAATAATATTAAAGATCATTTATGTGGGCAGAAATAGGAAAAACGGACGAAGAATCATAAAGGGCAGGAAATCATAAAATAAACATAAAGGAAACCGTCTTGTCCTGATATCAGCCTCAGGCGCTTTCATTTGTTTACCAGAAGGTCAGCGCTTTACAGCCGATCATAAAGCATCGGACGCTGCTTCTCTTACACGTCGTAACAGTCCAGCCCTAGAATAGAAGCAGTGCAAGTGTCTGTGGGCCGGAGGTTAATGAGGATGTCAGTGAAAGTGCAGCTAAATGCAAGGAATCGCTGAAGAGACACGGAGGGATCGATGTTCGGATTTATCGCGCTGGTATCGGTCGATCGGTTCAGAGACAAGATGATTCAGCAGCTTCTTCTTTTTTTCTATAAAATAGCTCTTAAATAAGATCTTAAAGGTCAAATAAATTCATATTTTATCAAGTGACTATCACTCCAGTGAGTTCTATTAATTCCTTGTCATCTGCAACAGCGCCCCCTGGACTCATTTTGTCTAAAAACAACTGCAGAGAGTTGAATAAAAACATTTCCTCTCATGTGGGAACTTGTCCTGACCTCACCATGTGAGTTTGTTTTGTTTTTTTTAAACTTCCTCAAGGACACGAACACACCATGCAGCATGACACCAGGACAAAAACACGCTTGTTAGGGAGGTCACGATCTTCTAAAGTTAGTACGCGACGCTTCGAGGAATAAAAGTCTTATTTTTAAAACATGTCTTCGTCGGCAACAATACATTTATTCACACAGGGGTTGTCGACAAGTTCAGCTATGTTTCTGCAATATATACATATATTGATATATATATATATATATATATATATATATAATAAGAAAACAAATGATTAGTGATGGTCTGATGAAGCTTCATGAAGCAGTGTCATTATTGTCAGAGTCCACTAGATGGCGTCTCTGCACTATTTTCCTTTGTTTTGAACAACTGTTCTAATGAAACATCATTTTTAAACTGATGGCGCCACCTACTGACCTCTAAACAACATGACACTGTTTCATGAAGCTTCATCAACACGTCACTACAAATTCCAATAACACAAATTAAAATAAATTCAAGGGAAGTGTTTGTTAAATGAGGACAAACAGAATCAGATTCATAATTTCTGTCATAGAATGTTAAGTAAATATATACATTTTGTTTGGGCCCTTTATCGAGAATGCAAAAATATTTTTGGCCCCTTGTGTGATTGAGTTTGACACCCATGCAGCAGATGTAAACATTCTATTGCACACATTTCAGTTTGTTTGATGTTTGGGTGTAAAACTGTCAAATATTGAAAAGAAAATCATGGTTTGTTATGGTAGTAATTGTCATGTCACTCCTATAGTTATTTAACTACTACATTCACTGATAGTTTTCCGACAACAGCTGAAAAATGTGAAAGTGCTGCTCGTTCAAACCCAACAATTACTATGTTTAACACTCGTAAGAGAAACAACCTCATGGTTGAGCCTGATCGTTCACAAACACTCTTATTCTGAAATATCTGCTGCAAAAACAGGAAGTGCCGTCTTGTTTTAGATGACTACTAGGTGTTGACTATAGGTGTCGATTTTTTCAACAAGTGTAACCAAAGCTTCTAACTGTTGTGTAACCGGTTACACAAAATATCTATTGCAGTTGCGCTGTATAACCACTAGAGGGTTCTGTCTCAATTCAAACACCTCAGACCTAATCCCTCCCAGCTCTCGACAAAGAATTATTTATTCTAGTAGATTTACTTCAAATATTCACTAAATTATAGCCAATAAAACAGATTAATCACATATATACAATATACAGGGCAGTTTAAATATTTGTATTACCTTAAAAAATAAATAGCCTTATGTGTTAAATCTGGTTTAAGTTGCCGACCTTGAACCGATTTTACGTGGTAAACAGTACAATATCTGTCAAAATGTTAGTAAACTTTAAAGCTGCACCATAAGTCATCGTAGTATTTAGTATGTGTAGATGTTGACACCCGTAGTGTGGACTTTAGATTTTCCAAATGAAAAACCTCGTCAGTAACAATAGTAAAAGCTAAATAAAAATAGCCCAACAGGGAAAGATTTTTCTTAAATTAAACATTCCAGTGGGACCTTTAACGCAAACCGGTGTAATTACCATGTAGTTAACATTAATTGACTTCACTGCGCCACATGTGAGAAGACACACAACTATTTACACAGTTGACTTGTTGGCTGATGACCTTGTTTTTGGGGGAAATCGTTTCTATTTTGAGGTGAAACACCCGTCGTGCGACTCACCGTCTGTCGTGTCCTCGCAGATCTGGTTGAAGTTCTCGTACGAGTCCCAGCGGATCAGGGGATCCTGAGTGTTGTAGTCCACCGAGACGCTCGGCCCGTTCTCCAGCTGATCCATACCTTGGCCTGAGGTACCGAGAGGCAGAGCAAACACGTGAGTATCGCCGATGGAATCTTTGTTATTATCAATTGATTTTTGCCTTTTTATTCGTCTAAATTCAAGTCATTCTTTAAAAGTTTTTGTAACATTTTTGGGTTATATTTGGATTTCTTTCCCCCAATGTAGGTGTATTTATGTTCATTTTTAATTATGTTTTCTTAGAGAAACCTATATCTACCTTTTAATTGAATAGTTAGATTATTAATTTTAGTTTTGTTCCAAATGTTTTAATTTTAAAAACCATGAAAACAAAATGTATTTTTTTTATCTTAAGATTTTTTTCTAGTATTTTATCTAGTTTTGCAGTAAATGGTTCACGAAGGTAATTTTTTGCTCAACATTTTCCCAATTTCCCTCAATTTGAAATGTTTCTTTTGTCTTTGTTTAATCTATTGTAACATCAGGAAATGAAGAAAGTTATTTATTCTCACCATGAATCTTCTCAGGACCAAACGAGAAGATAAATTCCACTTTTCCATATTCTGGGAATCTTTCATCTGTGAACAAGAAAAAATAGATGAAAATGATTTAACATGTAAGGTTTTTGCTTGTGTGTTTAACCCAGAATTGAAAAGTGCAAAAAAAATAATCGTTGCCTTTAAACGTCTCGTCGAGCTCGTCTTTCCCGAAGACGATTCCCAGGTCGTGAACAGCACACGTGTGGAACTGGACCCTGAAGATCACGTCTCTGCTGGAGCCTCGGAAGCGCTTGTGGTAGCACTTGAGCTGGACGGGTTGAAAACATGTTACTTTCTCTGATTTGTTCTCATTTTCTTCTGACGTCTAATAACAAAAATCCTTTTTATTATTCATTTATTTTTATATTTCTGGTATTTAAGATGATAAATAATTTCATGCACATACTTTGCAACTTATTTCACAGGAAGATCCAGCATCATATTATTGCTATTTACTGTTGATTTAAAACGACAAATGATTTAAAACTTTTATCCATATATTTTAATTAAAATTCTCTTTAACTTCATCTGATGAGTATTCAAAGTTTGATTTTTATCGGAAAAATGTTGTTTATAACAAGTTCATTAGATATTGATCGATTTTAAATTACTTTTTTACAACTAATGTGTATATAAAGTGTATTTTTTTTACATGATTATTATTATTATCATATTAAATGCTTGTTTATTTTTGCTTTACATTTTTTTATACTATTATTATTTTTTATCTTTTGTAACTTTGCTTCTGTAACATCGAAATATTTATAAAATAATTGTTTAAATTTTTTTTTTATAACACTTGTTTATTTTTGTTTCGCATTTTTATATTGTTATTTATTATTATTTTAGTATTATTATATTTCATTACTTTGCTTCTCTAACCTTAAAATATATATAAAATATTTGAAATAAATTCTTTAAACTATTATTATCATCATTATAATAAAAGAGATCAAATGATTTAATATTTTATTACCTTCCTTCTTTTACCTTAAATTATTTATACAATATTTATTAGGAAACATTTTGTAACTTTTTTTTAAATTATAATTATTACTAAATCATTACTTGTACTAGTATTATTATTATTTAAATTACTATTACAATTATTATTATTATCAATATTATTATATTTTATTTCTTGCTTATCTTACCTCAAAATATTTATAAAACATATGTAAAAAACATTGATTAATGAACATATATTTAGTTTTATAACGTAACCCTAACCACATTTATTTCACAGTAATTAATGTTATACAGTCATTAAACCATTAAGTCCCTAATAAACACTTCTGTGCTGTCAGATAGTGGCCAAAATAAGTCAGAAACATCAAGCAAACGCAGCAGAGCTTCACGAGTGTCTCTTAAATAAAGGATGAGACATCAGTTCTACTAAGTGCTTCTTTAAAAAAAGCTGGCGACGCTTCTGACGACGACGTTTACGAGCTGCAAGTCATCAGCAGCAGTTTCTTTATAACGTGAGAAAACAAACGGCGGCTTTGTCTGCGAACGGGATGAAGAAGATCTTCCTTAAAATCCTTCACGGATCAGAGACCGTCACGTTGGGACTCTGCCCGAGAGGAAGTTCACCAAACATTTCCACTTCATAGTTTCCAGAAAACGTAACGTGTGCTAATGAGGTTCTATAAAAACCCAGTCCAGCTGCTTCACCCCACATCTTTACAGCCCAATTTCTTCTGTGAATGAAACTAGAAACCACAGCCTTGTCCCTGAAACTCACCCGGAATCACAAGCAACTGGATCATCGGCTGAGAATCAATCACTTAATGAGTTTCTTACCAGGATGTCTCCCTTCAGAAGAAGTCCAGGTTCGATGGTGATGCAGATGCTGGTCTGGCCGTCGCCCTGGACGTTACTGTCGAAGAAAAAAAAACAACTTCGAATTAAACGATTGAAATTCTACTTCAACTGAGGTAAAAACACACGGAGCTCTGATGCACTTGAAAGGTCAAAGGTCAAAAGACCAGCATCAGTGGAAGTCGCTGCTACGTTTTTAACATGCAACGATTATTTTGTTTCTACTTTGTATGAAGTTTTTATGAAAACGTAATTTTCTAAAAGAAGTTCAGACGACCACCATCTGTCATGGATGAGTATTTTTTTTATTTAATGAATTTGCATTTACATGGTTCAAAAACGAATTGAACGACACATTTATTAAATATTATATGACGTATTTATTTAATTAATTTACGTATTACTTTATTAAAACGTTCTTTTGGTCGTTGTAGCAAGAAATACATTCTTATGTTTCTTTTTCAATTAATTAACATTTTGGTTTAATAAAAAACATGTACGTCTTTAATTGTCGAGTAATTACGCATTATTTAATTATTTCATGATTATTTATTCATATTATTTTGTGGCTTTCATTTTATTTATTTAAGTTTGTAATTTGTTAAACATTTTTAGTTTTTTTTTATGAAATACATTTGAATTTTTTTTATTTATTAAAAAAATTAACAAACAAATATTTCAAAAGAATTGTATGTTTTAAATGATACATGTATTTATTTATATTATTTTGTTGCTTCTGATCCTTTGACTAAGAAAACCATTTTTATATATTTTTTATTATATTTATATTTTATTTTTATAATTTGTAATTCATTTTGTCGCTTTTGTCTCAGAAAAATACATAATTTCTGATTTTTCGTCATACATTTAACTTACATTTTAGTTATTTAATAAAACTTATAAATTATTTCTTTGTCACTTTTGGTCTTCGGATAAAGATATTTTTTTTGTTTTTTTTACGAATTTGAATATTAGTTATTTAATAAAACATTAAACCCCTCATTTATTCTAATTTTAATAATTTAATGAAACGCGTTTTCAATTGTTTCATGATGTCTTTATTAAATTGTGTCGCTTTTGCCTCGGACAAATACATTATTTCTGATAATTCTTCACACATTTAACTTTTGCAGTCGTTTTTAGTCGTTTAATAAAAGCATCTAAAACCACATTAACATATTTAATTGGAATCTTATGCATTTATTGAAACAATAATTGTGGTGTTTCATTTAGTATTTATTTATTATCCTCCATATTAAGTACTTAAATTGGAAATTGACACACTTCTAATTATGTAATACATTATTAAGTACATTCATGGCTGGTAAATATAAAAGTACAATCACTTTAAACGACTTAAAGGACTAGATTCGTCCTGTACATTAGTTCAGTACTAAGACGGTGCAACTGATGCTTGTTGTGGGAGCAGAAGACGTCATTTTAAAACATGATTTACTGTAATCATAGGTTATTTTAGTTGTTTCTGATGAAAGAGAAACAGTTTCTGGAGAAGTTCCTGAGGAAGTAGAACTGGTGGATGAGTCGGTGATACAGTAGTTTACAGGATTACACTCATAATGAGTCAGTGGAGTAATTACACAGATATTCTTCATCCCAATGAAAAGAGCATCAGTGAGATTCCCGGGAGAGAGAGAGAGAGAGAGAGAGAGAGAGAGTCGTCCTCCTTCCTGTTACTGCAGCAAACACCGGTTTGTAAAATCATCACTTCATCCTCGCGGTTTATTTTCGCTCTCAAACACATGGAGAACATCCACGGCTCTGGGCGGAGACGACCAGCACCGAGCCTAATCTCGGAGCCTAATTCTGGGCATTAGTGTCGACATGAGTGTCTGACTTGGAAGAGTCGGATCAAAGCGGGAAGAGGAGGAAGAGGAGGAGGAAGAGGAGGAGGAGGATGATAATAAGGAGCATGTGAGAGAAAGTTGGGAGGAATGTAAAGGACCTTTTTCAGGCTTGATCTGATCGTTTCACACTTTCAGTTTTATCCGTGTGGAAGCAGTAAAAATGTTAACAATCGTTTTTTTTCAGGATCATAAATCGAACCTTCATCATAGTAACCTTGTTGATATTAGTCCAGGCATCGTGATAGAAAGCAGTTTTATTCAAGGAGGCTTGATTTATATATAGATTTATTATATCTTAAACAATAATATAAAACTGGGTATACATTAATACTTCTAATAATAGCACTTTATTTATATAAACATGGCTTCCAAAGAGCGTCAGATCTACTTCCAAAGTCTGGCTTCTTTGATCTGCTCAGCAGCTTTTCACGAAACAAGAGTTGACGTTTGTGCAAAAATAAAAGACATAAAGGTGTTTGCATGCATGTGGATGTGACGGCAGGTCAATAACAACATGTTTTTATCTATATTTTGTAGAAATACATTTCTTAATATTTCCTATTTGGTTTCTCTTCATATAGTTTATTCATGATATCAGACGCTTTAACAAAAAAAGGTAATTTTTTGTGGCTTAACGACTAAATAAAACACTAACAACAAATACATGTACCTCGTTTATTGCGGGGTTTACGTTGTGAGCCTTAGTCTGGTTCTGATGGAGGTTTCTGCCTTCTTTCCTCGCCACTGACTGTGATTCACTCATTGTTAAGTTTCTGTTTTTCCCTTTTCCAATATAGTCTTAGTTAAACTGTAAAGTGTCTCGAGATAACTTTGTTATGATAAGACACTTTAAATAAAATTGAATTAAATTAAATTGAATGGTCAAATTTTACAAAATTGAAAAGATTTTTCAAGCATTATAATTGAATTCAATAAGTTACTATTTTGAAACTTATAAGTTGTTTGTTTTTTTTAGAATAATCAAATTCAGTAATTTCTTTATTAAGTTTTTTTATCGATCGAATAGAAATATATATATTTTTTTTTAAAGGAATACATTTTTTTTACACATATAGTTTGATATTCTTATTCCAATATTTCAAAATTTTTCTAAATTCAATATTTTTTGATTGGTAGCCTTTTAAATTCAATGTTAGTATAAGATGTTCAATATGTTCAAAGCTCTCATGGCTCAGACAAACTTCCACAGAGAATCCAAACATCTTTCCTTGAAGCTCCGCCACAGGAACATATTTACGACGTCGGACCGCGACCCGACTGGTCCGAGCCTTCGGGTCTTTAACCGTACGTCGCACACGTCGTAAACACCCGTGGAGGCCCTCTTTTCCTCCCGACATCTCTCTTCTCCCATCAAAACAACAACACAAATCCACGGAATCCGGCGCTTCCTGTCTGGCCCTGGGAATCAGCGGGGTCCCGTGGCAGGGTGGAGGCCCCCGCGGGCTCTCCACGCAACCGCCCCGTTAGCCGAAAATTCATTGGCTCGCCATTTACAAGTAACAATAGGAAGGACTGCGGGAGCTGTAGCCGGGAAACAAGAGCCGGCAGCAGGGGAGGCTAGCTAAACACAATAACGCGAGGCGAGCTTGGAGCGTAAACAGAGCCCGGGATTATATACGTGTGTGTATTAAGGGGAGTTCAGGGAGATGCTATAAAGGAAAATCGGGCGTCTTTTAACGAGCGAGTCATTACGAGCCGACTGTCCCTGGCATCTTGTAAAAGCAGTGGAGTGTGTTTTAACACTTACTAGATCCCAGATGTGTAGACGGGCTGCATGGCCTGGTAGATCTTCAGGAAAGGTCTGCAGCCTAAGAGGAGACAGAAGGAAAAAAAAGGGGGTTCAGTTGTGGAGGGTGTCGCGGGGTGGTCGTCGAGCACTCACCGCCTTTGGACTCGAAGTTGGGGATGCCGTGCATGATGACGTGGTGGAGGAACAGAGGTTTGTTGTTGATCTTGATGAGTCCGGAGAGAAGGCCACTGAAGTATTCCACGTACCTGAGCGGGTTTAAAGAATGAAGATTAAGATGTCATCTGGTTCTGAACAAGAGGATCATCCTTTTTGACCTCGTGAAGAACCAGAAATGACAGATTATCGTGTGAAGATGTCAAAAATGATACAGTTTTTCTCTATGATCTCTAATGAGCGTGTTAATCTGTAAACTGTCTTGGATTATCTCTTTGAGTCCTGAAGATTCCAGTTAGTCACAGACCCCAGGGTTTTAAACCCAAGTACACTAGGGGCCCCAAATCTTTTTGCACTCTTGGTCACAGGCCGAACAAATTTTATATGTTGTCGGAACATGATCTGGAGCTTGTAACCCATGGGTTTGTGTCTTCTTGTCTGGACTATTGTAACAGTTTATTTTGGTGTCTAAACAAGAAGGAACTGTCTCGCCTGCAGTTGATTCAGAACTCTGCAGCGAGAATTCTGAGCCGCTCTAGTAGAAGAACTCACATTTCTCCGATCCTTAAATGTCTTCACTGGCTGCCAGTTTCTTTCAGGATCATTCTTTTTTAATATTTTTATAATTTCTTTGAACGTTTTCCATCATATTTTTGCTCATCCTTCTAATCTTCTGGCTTTAAGGCCCCTCACAATGGCCTCAATGTAAAATGTGGCCCCTGATGAAATTGCATTATTGCATATTACAGCCTGACGAAGCAACATTGATTTTATTGGTAAAAATGTTTGTTTTTTAATATTTATTATCAATTATTATATAATTACAGGGAAACACAGGGAAATTGTAAGAAATAAGAAGCAAAATAAATCACAAATAAATTAAATAAATTCACAATACTGTCATTTTTCAAATATATTAAAAAATAACTAAATGTAATTAAATGACAAAAGGAAGTTTTCTGTCCGACACATTCAGATGTTTTAATGACGAGAAATTGAATTCAAATGTAGAAAAACTTCATGAAACTGGTGAATATTTGAATATGTAGCAAAAAAAACAACATTTTTTAAAAGTCTCCCTATGATCTGTTGCAAACTTTAATAAATTCAGTTGTTGTATAAATAACTAAAGTATTTCCACAGAGACGTTGTGGAGTTCGAGGTCGGCTGAGGGTCAGAAATCCTTCTAAAAAAGCAAAGCGGGACGAGGGCACTGACCTTCTCTGGGATGGTTGACCGACAGGAAGCACTTTGTCTTCGTAGAAACGCTTCATGGCAAATCTGTCCAGAGCCTGGTCGGCGCTGCGGCGAAAACAAGACGAAAATTGTCGTCGTAATATTAGAACCAGACAAAACATGCTTCTTTTTTTTGTTTTGAATCCTTATAATCACATAAAAGCACTTTAAAATAAAACTTTGTTAAAGTGTAACAAAAACACAAATTAATGTTAACTAAGTCAATGTGTGTAAGGCTGTACGTTGTACACAATAAAAGCAAGTTTTTGGGTCATTTCTTTCTGAAAAATCTACTAAAGTTTGCCATCGTACTAAATATAATAAATTATTTTTCCTTATATTATACAAATTATATATATATATATATATATATATATATATATATATTTATACATATATTGTTATTATTTTGATATTATTCTTCCTTCATCCTACAGTGTACATTTATATATAATATTTTCCTGGTGGTATCGTAACAACAAAATGAAGTAGTATTGTGTCTGTATTCATAAAAAAACAAGTAAAAAAAACACAATATGATAATAATGTTTATATTGATCCATTTTCTCATCTTATATTTTCTAATCACAATTATTTGAAACAAATATCTTTAATTTAATAAAAATTAACTGTATTTATCATCCCTTGTGTTATCTCAGGGTCAAAGTTACCCAAAGGGCTGAAAACAAACGTGTTTGTAGTATCCCTTCTGTTGTCTCTGGGTCAACAACCTCCACCACTGCATATGTATTTATGGAAGCCAGGGAGGTTGTTTACCTTGACACAGAGACAACACAAGGGATACCACAAACACATTTGTTTTCTGTCCTCCAGGTCACACTTACCCTAGGATAACAAAAGTGTTAAATACATATATGTACTGCATTAATTAACCGTTGAATATTCTTACACAATGCAGTAATTCATTCATAGTCATTTGGAATATATAGCTGTTGTTCTCTCTGCTCTCACCGAGTCTGGTTCTGCTCAATGTTTCTGCCTGTTTTTATGTAATTTGACAATTTGAATAAAATATAATTAAATATAACTGCTCGTTTTAAATCTCTAAAAAAACATATGGTTTGATCAGCTGTAAATTGTTGATGATAATTCTAGGATGGTCCCACGTAAACAAAATAAATATGGTAAATAAATAAAAGTGTTTAAAATGTTTTCCTTTTCAAAAAACGACATCCCATATCATCTATCAAATCATCTGTGCAGCAATGTCTTGTGATCATTTTGGGACGAGACTCAAGACCCACCTGGCAGAGATGTTGCTGTAGTGCATGTACGCAGCCACCACTACACCAGTGCGCCCCCTGTTGCCCTGAAACACAAGCGTTTGTCAGTCACATGCTACTCAGATGCTAAAGCTAATGTGCATAAGAACACAAACGAGTGAGTCTTTGTGATATAATTGAGAAACACGAGACGCTCTATTTTTGAACTAAATCAGAAGTAAATGCGGAAAGGAAACTCTTTCGATTTGACTCTCTCTTCCTCTAACGCCCATGGTTGCCATGACGACACGAGAAAGCATCCCCAGTCGTGGGAAGTCCACGTTCTGCCTTATAAATATCTCCCAACAGCTCTCGCTAGAAGTGAGGTAACCCGACCCCGGGACGAGCTTCCTTAGTGACCACCGCAAACGTCCACACCCCACAATTCCTGGTCGCCAGCGTTACCGACGACAACAACAACAGCAGCAGCAGCAGCTGCTGTCGTTCTAGAAGCTGGTTTGTTCGTAGCCTCCCTTCTGTCCCGGGACGCTGCGAGGAGCCTCGTCGCTACACAAACACGATTGTGTTCGGGAAGTCAAGCGGTGAAAACATGAGGAGATGGTCTGTCTTTCGCCAGATGAATCAGATGTTTTCAGAAGAAAGTGTAAAAACGCTAGATCTACCGTGACTTAAAAATAGGTTGAATCACGAGAGGAGAGCGTGAGGCGATTGCGCCATCTACTGTCCACCCACTTTGTTGTGTATCACCACCACGTTGTGGCTGTCGGCGCTGAGCCACGTGTCCATGGCTTTGCAGATGCTGCAGATCTTGTCCAGGGCCGGGGCGTGATGGTCGGGCCAGCCAAAGTCCAGCACCTGAGGAGACGAGAGGGCGAGGATGAGACTTTCGAGCGTCAAATCGGATCAAAAAATGTCTTAACACTAAAAAGCTATTCACCTTTGGATTGAGCTGACTGATGTCGTAACGCTTCTCGCTGAGGTTGAAAACCTACAAAATATAAAGGGGAAGGTAAGTCAATGTGGGAAAAGCAGATTGAAAAATACTTACACTTTTTTTTGCTGTTACTGTTACATATCAAACACAAAAAGCTCACACATTTTGAGAAGGGTCTGGTTGCACAACTGTAATCTCAAGGAACCTCTGGCTGCACTCAAGCCCCTACTTTGCAGGCAGCTACCTGCACTCTCAAGGACCTCGGCGTCCTGCCGTTACGCAACTGACGTACATTTTCTAGCGCTTAATCATGAGGCTTTAGAAGCCTGAACTTATTTATTTAAATCAATTTATAAATTAAGCAGTTCTTGCAGTAATGCAGATAGTGGTAGTAGTGGGAGTAGAATAAGTAGTAGAAGTAGTAGTGGGAGAATAATAAGTAGTAGAATAAGAAGTAGTATTGGGAGAAGAAGAAGTAGTAGAATAAGTATTATAACTAGTAGTGGGAGTAGAAGAAGTAGTAGAAGAAGTAGTAGAACTAATAGTGGGAGTAGAATAAGTAGTAGAATAAGTAGTAGAAGTAGTAGAGTTATAAGTAGACATAGAAATAGAAGTAGTAGTAAAATAATTAGTAGTAGAAGTAGAAGAAGTAGTTGTAGAATTAGGAGTAGAAGTAGAATAATTAGTATTAAAAGTATAAGAAGTGGTAGTAGAAGTAGTAGTGGGAGTAGAAAAATGAGTAGAAGTATAATTAGTAGTAGTAGAAGTAGAAGTCGAAGTAGTAGAGTGAGTACAAGTATAAGAAGTAGTAGTAGAAGTATTAGAAGTAGAAGAATTAGTAGTAAAAGTATAAGAAGTAGTAGTAGAAGTAGTAGTGGGAGTAGAAAAATGTGTAGAAGAATTAGAAGTATAATAAGTAGTAGTAGAAGTAGAAGTAGTAGTAGTAGTAGAAGTAGAAGTAGTAGTAGTAGAGTGAGTACAAGTACAATAAGTAGTAGTAGAAGTATAAGAAGTAGAAGTATTGGTAGGAGTATTAGAAGTAGTAGTAGAAGAATTAGAAGTAGTAGTAGAAGAATTAGTAGTGGAAAATTCAAGTTAATGGGAAAAAAGGGTAGAAAAAGAGGGATAGAAGAAAGAGTTGAAGAGATTAGAGAAAGATAGAAAACAGCCCGCATTTCAGGAACGAGTCAAAAATAATAAAAGTTTAAATGGTTGAAATTGGATTAAATTTGTAGGAGAAGATGTGCTAGACATTTAGTTCAGAAGAGCAACAGTCGATCTCAATAGTCTTCAACATTCACACAAACAGCAATAACTCTGCTGATCAATTTTGAGAGGGATTGTTTTTTTCCACCTCGCTGACGTCGCAGCGGTCAGTGGTTATCTGCTCGCTGAAGCAAGTGCTGCTCATGTGGTGTGAATAAACCTCCATCATCTGATAATCAGCTGATCTTGCTTTTGGTTTCGCTTCATTAACTTTCAAACGTGGTTTCAAGAGCAGCCTTTTTCTTTTTTTCTTTACCAGATAGTTGTGTCCATGTTTGGAGCGCAGCATCGACGCCACTTCGCGCAGGTTGGCGGCGTAACTCTGCTCCTCCACGCTGGTGGGGAAGGAGACGGCGATGATTCGCTCGGTGATGTAGATCAGGTCCAGCTCGTAGTTCTCCTCCAGCGCCTGCAGCAGACTCACGCTCCTGGAGACACATCCGGTCCATTTAGAACCACAGGGTCTTTATAACGATTTCACAAGAAAAAAATACAAAAATATATATATATACATAATTAAATAAGGTATTTAAGAAAAGATTGAATTAAAAAAATACAAAATAAAGTAACCAAAAAATAAGAACAGAGAAAAGGGTTTAATTATTATCTTATGTTTGTTTTTGTGTTGATTTCGTAAGTTAAGTAAGTAAGTAAGTAATTTTTATTGTTATAGCGCTTTTCCAGACCAGGGTCACAAAGCGCTTAAACAATCAAAACAATATTCAATAAAGTATAAAATTTTAAGATCAAGATAAAACTGATAACATAACAGGAGTTCCAGAAAATCAAGGAAAAGCCTGAACAAATAGTCTTAAGATGTTTCTTAAAGGAGTCAGTAGATCATCAAACACAAAGGGAGAGGAAGATCGTTCAAAAACTTAGGAGCAACAGCCTGAAAAGAATTTTTAAAAAAAAGGTTAAAAAAAAAGGTAGAAAAGTTAATGTAAAGATATTTTTTAATCTTAAATTCAATCTGTTGATATCAGTCTTTCTTACATCTATTCATTTAATCTTTATGTGAATTCACTCGTACGTTTTGAATGACACAACTAAGAAGAATATTTTCTAAAAATGGTTTATTTGTTTATTTGTGTTTATTTTGTAAAAATAACAACCTTATATTTATTACAACCGTTCTTAGTTTATTTCCACATATACCTCCTTCTTTGTTTCAGAATTCTTTCAATATTTTTATTTATTTCAAAGATGTATTCCTTTGTCTCAGCATATTATTTAAGTATACATTTGATTGTTTAAGTACTTTGTGACCCTGGTCTGGAAAAGTTCTCTATAAATATAAATTACTTACTTACTAACATATATAATCTTCATTTATTGTAATTTTAATGAACCAATTGACCGAACTACGTCCATGCTTTCATCTATATGTGTGCATTTCTACCACATCCTTCTCCGAAACTCTCCATCTACACAAATCCGGGATTTTCCCAATGACGTGAGGCGAGCGGGAAAAAAGGTAAACACTGGTGCAGTGACCTCTTGCTCGCTCAGACAACAGCATTTTTCCCACATTTGTCAGCCGCCCGAGGAAATTGCTCATGCGTCTGGAGAGAGACGACGGTCTTGGGTTCGTACTGTTACAAACACAGCGACCCCGCTCAACATCTGGAGCCGTTCATCACCTGTGATGCGGCAGAGAAGTTATATTTCGCACATGTTCCCACTGAAGTCTCGACCCAAACGTCTATTTTAGAGGCTTTTATTATGTGCATCAGTAATACGGATGAATGTCGCCTTCCATGTCACACGTTCTGCACTCAAAGAGGAATTATTATTTAACAAGAGGCTTCATGGCGCTTATATATAGCATCTTATTCTGCTTATTACGTTACAATATCAGGTTCATTTTTGGTACTTAACCAAATGATGAAATGATATGCATTGAACCACATGACTCTGACGAAGTCGCAACTGCTTTCATGTTTTGAAACGAAAATATTTCCAAACATCAGCTTTAAAAGCTGCTGGAGTGTTGACTGTATCCTCTCGTCCTCAGTCATTGTTCCCTTAGGTGCTGAGTAAGTGATGATTGCTTTCATCTAGGGGCTGTAAGTTTAATTACAACACAAAAATGAACAAATGCTGTAAATATTGGCACGTTAATTGTGAATTTAAAAAAAGAGAACATTTTAGTCTGGACACTTTATTTAAGTGCAGTCCTTTAACTGTATTCATGTGTCACTCATGAGGTCAAAGATCATGTAAAACCTAATTTGTACTTGTTTTTATTTGTACTATTAATTTATATAGTAGTTCAACTCTAAATAGGGCTAAAGGGTTTTTGTTTGATGACCTTTTGACATCACTTTTTGTCTGTTTTCTAGTAGTAGTATTTGTGCCCATCAAAAAGATTTAAGCGAATATAAAACACAATATTTACGGGGGAAGTAAGTGGGGTTTTTTTTGTTTTTTTAAACTGGTTTCATTGCCATTATCAGTTAGAATGTGCTTGTTGTGCAAAAATAAACAAAATAAAATCTCAAATATAAATAAAAATACAGTTAACTATTTACATAACACAAGATAAGCTTCATTCAACATGTAGTTTTTGTTTTATAAAAAGTATTTTCCCTCCTTTATTCGTGCTTGACGGCCCCTCACAACAGCATAAACTGTGGCCCCCTGAGTCTATTTAATTGCCCACCACTGCTCCAGGACCCTTCGGGAGGCTGAGGTCCCTCTGTTGACATGTTTTGAGGCCACACCATTTAAACTTTTATTAGCTGTCTGCGGTACCACAAGTAAATAGAAAAGCGGAACTGAAGAAAAATCACTTAAATCTGCTGCTGAGCCTCCCTGAGGCCGGAGCGGATTCATTAGTGGCTCAAATCGATGTAAAAGACACAGTATTATTGTTGTTTTCTTGGTTGTATGGCTTTAATGTTATTATTTGCTGGTGTCTATGTTATAGTAGCTACACATTTTGTCACTTTAATTAAAAATTAAAATGATCTCACCAGACTCAACAGCTAAATATATAATATTGCGTTTGTAATTACAAAAAAAAAAAGAGATTTATTGTCCTTCTCGTGTCAATGTGCTGTTGCTGCTCATCATCCCCGAGTTCAGACAGAAATCCTCCTCATAAGTAGCAACAATTACCGCTGTCTGGGCCCCACCAGTGCGATTGTACATCTTCATTCTTCCGCTATCTTGCAAAACAGACCACCGTCACATGACCCACAGAGACGGCTCAACATCAGGCCATTAGACGGATAATTTGATCTTCGCGTGGAAGACGATAAATCAAAGTTTACATGCCTTTTTTTTTTTCTTTTGAGCAACAGTTTTTCTTACCTTGACGGCCGTCGTCGGGACTCGACGCTCTTGGAGGATTTTGTGGAGCCCTGCAAGACACGAAGTAGAAGGTTTAAAGATTGGATCAAATGGTTCTAGACCTTCATGAATAAAAGTTCACAGTAATACAGAATCTTAATCTTGGTATGAGTTCAGGTGTGAGTAGAAATGAAAATCAGATCAGGTGGAGAAAGATTTTATATTTGCACAAAAAGGCAACAAATGTTTCACAAATTTGACTCGGGATTCGTTGATGATAGCTGTGTGTATTGGCAAGAACCTGGTGGTACGATATGTATCACGATACAAGGGCAACCATACTGTAGTAACAAGTATAAATGTGTAGTATTGTCGAGTACTTGACTCTGGTGACTCTGTGTTTTAAACCAAAATATGTCCAAGCATCAACTTTAAAAGCTGCTGGAGTGTCGTCTGTATCCTCTCGTCCTCAGTCATTGTTCCTTTAGGTGCGTAGGTAAGTAAGTAAGTAAGTAAGTAATATTTATTTATATAGCGCTTTTCGAGACCAGGGTCACAAAGCGCTTAAACAATCAAAACAATACTCAAAAAAGTACATACTTTAAAGATCAAGATAATACTCAGAACAACACAGGAGTTCGAGAAATTCAAGGAAAAGCCTGAACAAATAGAAACGTCTTAAGATGTTTCTTAAAAGAGTCAGTAGATCCATCAAGCGCAAAGGAAAGGAAGATTGTTCCAAAGCTTAGGAGCAACAGCCTGAAAAGATTTCTCTCCTCTGGTCCTGAACCGTGTGCGTGGAACCATAAGTAGATTCTGATCCACAGACCTCAGAGCCCGAGCTGGGGTGTAAGGCTGGATCAGATCACTGATGGAAGGAGGAGCCTGACCATGAATAGCTCTGATAGGTCTAATAGGTCTTAATGACTGCTTCCATCTAGTGGCTGTAAGTTCAATTACAACACCAAAATGAACAAATGCAGGAAATATCTGCACGTAAATTGTAAATTTTAAAAATACATTTTATTTTAGACAATTTATTGAACTGTAAACTGTAAAATAAATATGGTTAAGCAATGGTAGTTAGTGAAACTATTCCAGAACATACTTGTTGCGCAATTAAACTAATATTAAAACAAGGAAGAGGTTTTCGGGAGGATGACGCCGACTTCCTCACGTACAGTTTCTTCTTACGTAACAGAAAACGAACTTCCATGTAAAACCACCTAAATTTAGCCACATTTTGCAGTCACAGCGCAACAGACGAGAAACGATGTTTCGGCAAAACATCTGATGATGTTTTCAAGCGCCTGCAGGCTCCAGAGGGGCCCCTCAACAGGAAGTGAGGTGATTGACGGTGTTTGGCTTCGCTACAGCCAGCATGTCGAGCCTCCCCCCCCTCCAGCGAGCTGGGGGAGTGGGGTTAAAGGGCACGAGGACTTGCTCACTCCCCTGTGTGGTGTTTGGGGGGTCACATGTGCGCACGAGTGGCTGGCATCCATCACCACCGGGGAGATCAGTCTCGCTAACAAGTCGTCTCCGAGCAACACATTCGGACGAGGACAGCTGAGGGACGAGCAGAACAATATTTTGTTTATAGAGACCGTTAACCTCTAAATAAAGGAGTGTCCAACATAACATACTCCAACTAAAGCAGTACAAATGCTTTTGAGTTAGTTGAATGCAAAAAATAAGATTTATTCCTAAAGGAATCCTTAATATTTACTGTAGCGATATATGCGAGTGAGATTTATTTTCATGTGTAATCAAAGTTGTGTTTTGACATCACAACTTCTCACCCCATGACAACCGTTGGTGACACATCAGATACATATACTTCTTTGAATCTGTGAATGATGTGTTTTTTTTGCACGTAGCCTTTAGTGTGATGATGCTACCGAGAAAAATGATAGTTGCTAAATTGAAATAATATTAAAAAGAAATAATCTATAACAAGGGTTGTGTATGTAGCCTTTAGTGCAATGATGCAATCCAGCTGCATTATAGCTGCTCAAATATATAAAAGTAAAAATAAAATAAAAATTACAATTATTTTGACGTATGTAGCCTTGAATGCAATTATGCTGTCATGCTAAGCTAAATGATATCTGCTAACAAGATACAACGAAAAGGAATCCATAAATAAGGGTGTTTTGTATGTAGCCTTTAGTGCAATAGTGCTATAAATAAAACTGGAAAGAATCTATAAATAAGGGGGTTTTGTACGTAGCTTTTATTGCAACGGTGCTATCCAGCCACATTATGTTGCTTGAATATATATAAAACTGTTAATCTGTTTTTTTTTTCTATGTAGCCTTTAGTGCAATGATGAGATCCAGCTACATTATTGTGGCTTGAATATATAAAACTAGAATGAATCTGTAAAAAGAAAATGTGCTATGATGTTATCCGACTTAATTATACCAGCTCAAATATAAAAAAAACTATAAATATCTTATTTTTGTTTGTAGCCTTTAGTACAATGATGCTATCCTGCTAAATTATACCTGCTCAAATATAAAAAACGATAAATAACGTATTTTTGTAAGTAGCCTTAAGAGCGATGATGCTATCCAGCTACAATATACCTGCATATATTTGATAAAACAAGATATAATCTATAAATAAGGTTTTTTTTGTATGTAGCATTTAGTGCAATGATGCTATCCATTATAGTTGCTGCTAACCTCCAGTTCTGTTTGATAAATGAATTAACCGGAAACACACATCAATAACTGTCAGGGTATAGTTTTTGGGATCATCGGTGCTAAAAAAAAAAAGAGTAGTGAGGACTATCCAGAGGCCCCTCAATCTGACTTGCATCTCCTACAGCGAGGTATCAAACTTGCTTTATAGGGAGCGAGAAGGAGCAGATGCAGCTCGAGAATCAAGTGCCAGACACCAACCCCCCACCTAGTCCGGGGGTCTGGGCTTCGGCCCTAAACGGTTCAGCATGTTTGCCAAAAAAAAAAGGCGGTAAAGTGGCGAGTGTCGCCAGAGGAGGACAGAGATGAATGAGCTTGAGACGGCCCTGAGAAGAAGCTCTACAGACGGATGCAGACCGTGAAGAGAGTGCTGGTGTTGAGAGGAGCCCGGGGGGGTTTGTGTGGGGGGCTCGCGAGACACCGGGTCTCCTCAAATGAGCCGAGTGTCCAGGTGGTCGGGATATCTCGTCCAACCTTGAGTGTCAAATCCTAACTTCATATCCTCTTCGTCCAATAAAAGAGGTTGAAATCCAGCTGGACCCAGAAGAACCACCAGAAGTTCATGAAGCTTTCAAAGAAAACATGAAAAACCCTTGAAGTCTAAAAGGATCTTCTTTCATTTTTAGGATCAAACTAAATAAGATTGACAATGGATCCACAGTCCTGAGTCATAAAGTCGATGACGCTTCATCTTGTGATTCAGGATTAGATGATAAAAAATAAAAAAATGAAACGACCACAAATCATGAGTTCGGTGCGAGACCCAGAAAGAAGTACCAGAAGGACTCGAGGGGGTTCTGAACCTTTGGGTTCGATCCAGACCCACTCGAACGTAGACATCAACAGGTTTTATCACTTTTAAGATAAACGACTTGTTTAAGAAGTGAATAAAAATTTTTAAAAAAGAGGTAGAGAAGGGGGGGGGGGGGTGACGAAGAAGACGGCAGGGGATGGTGGGAAGTCGGGTGGGGGGTCCTGCGGGTCTGTTTCCAGATGAAAACCATCTGGGGAGTTTACAAGCGAGCCATACAAATTAACCATCTGAACAAGAGCAGCGGAGGAAAGAGGAGGGGATCTGAGAGCCCCCCGCTCCGACACCGTTATGAACCACGAGCAGAAAACATACATTGATAACAATATTCCAGGTGAGACCCCCTGTACCCCTGACCCCCCTCCATCATGTCCTACCTTCCTGGACAAGTACCCCGTACTCCAGCGCCAAGCCCCCCTCAGGGAGGAGAGCTTCCTTTTCAAAGACCCTCCTCGCTCCATTCTGTCCCGGCACTGAAGTTCCCACAACTTCTCCCGGGTCCTCGCAGGGAAAAAGAAGGGGGATCTACTCTCAGCCCCGTCTGCTCGTCCTTCTGTTGGCTCTGAGCTCCTTCTTCTTCTTCTTCTTCTTCTTCCCTCCTCTACGTCTCTCTCTTTCTTCCTCTCTGCGGCGGACCTTCCTCCCCCCCTCGCACTGCCTCCCATCACGTTATCTCCCCCTCAGACTCAACTCCTCTTTGTCGGAGCTACTTCTGAATGTGTTCCACTGAGAATCAACAAGGTTTGGGAAAATAATGGTCTGAAGAACGTTTTCAAGTAAAAAGATTGTTAACAAAAAGAAAACTAGCATTTCCAGAAGAGAACGCAGTGTCAATGTTGAATCTGATTGAATCTATGAACTGAAATGTTTCAAAGTATTAGTTTATTTAAAGTAAAAATGAGTGGAAACAGTTGAAATAATCACACGAAGAAGAAAGACTGATGTGAAAACGTTGAAATAAAGTGGAAAAAGGTTGAGAAGAAGAAAAGGAAGAAAGAGAAGAAGGAGGAAAATGTAATAGAATTTGTAGTAGAAGTAGTAATAGAATTAGTATTTTATGTATAATTATTAGAAGCAGTAGTAGAATTGGTAGTACAAGTACAAGTCGTAGTAGAATTAGTAACAAAAGTATAAGTTGTAGTATAACTAGTAGTATACTTAGTTGTAAAAGTATAAATATAAGAAGTCGTATAATTAGTAGCAAAAGTATAAGTAGTAGTATAATTAGTAGTATACGAAGTAGTATACTCAGTAGTAAAAGTAGTAGTAGTAGTAGAAGTATACTTAGTAGTAATTAGTAATATAATTATTAGTAAAGGTTTAAGTAGAATGAATAATAGAATTAGTAGTAAAAGTATAAGTATAAGTAGTAATAGAATTAGTATTATATGTATAATTAGTAGAAGAATTAGTAGAAATAGTAGTACAGTAGTAGTATAATTAGTTACAAAAGTATAAGTATTAGTCGTAGTACACTTAGTAGTAAAATTATAAGTATAAGTAGTAGTAGAATTAGTAGTAGAAGTAGTAGTAGAATTAGTAGTAGAAGTAGTAGTAGAATTATGACCATCCATACATAAACTAGTATATGTTTTTAATAAATACATTTATTGTATTTATTATTTGCCATATATAGAATATATTAAACTGAAATGTGATTTATTTGAATTAAAATTGACTAGAGGAGCTGAAATTCTGGAAATCTCCCGTACTTTGTATGTTAAACTTGTGATTTTAATTTCATTGAAATTTGACATGTTTGAATTTTCATGGGGGTCTTCCATGCGTTTTCCACACCCCTTACAATTTCAACAAAACTGGATGTCATTGGATCCAGTCAAACCTTCAAGCTATTTTGTCTTCATACTGAATGGCCCTTTTTTAATTTTCAGGGGCGTTTTCTGCTCCTTATGAAATTCTAGTAATTCTCCTTAGTTAGAATGTTATACATGTGGATTAGTTGTAAACAAAATTATATGTATTTGAATTTTTGTGGGGATCTTCTGCACCCCTCAGTCCCCCCTTTCCCTTGACCAACTTGCCGTACCCTCTTAAACCTCCACTGAACAGTCAGTAGCCAACAAGCTAATTATCAAGCTAGTTCGTCTGCATCAAATATGGACGAATATAAATCTTCAGGGGGGTCTTCTGCCCCCTTACCATAAACACAATCTAGTTGAAATTCTGAAAATCTCCTTTACTTTGTATTTAAAATACAAGATTTAATCATCTCAAAAACTTGGGCGTGTTTACATTTTTTTAATGGGGGTCTTCTGCCTCCCTTGTGCCCCCTTTTCTTGATGTGATTAAGTTTCCCTACCTTAACTGAGAGATCAGTAGCCTACATGCCAGTTTCCAAACTATGTCTATTTCTTCATCAAAAATGGACGATGATTTTCAGGGGGGTCTTCCGCCCCCTTGATTTAAAAAAAAGTAGTTGAAATTCTGTGAATCTCCCTTATTTAGTATGTTATACATATGGTTAATTGTCAGAAGAGAAATGGACTTCATTACATTTTCATGGGGGTCTTCCGCCCCCTTGCACCTTGATGAGATTGAGTTGCCCTCCTAAAAAATACCTTAACCAAGAGGTCAGTAGTCTATAAGCCAGTTTTCAAACACATCATCAAAAATGGACGTTGATTTTCAGGGGGGTCTTCCGCCCCCTTGATTAAAAAAAAAGGAGTTGAAATTCTGTAAATCACACTTACCTAGTATGTTATACATATGGTTAATCGTCAGAACAGAATTGGACGTAATTAAATTTTAAGGGGGGGCTTCTGCCCCCTTGCATCCCCCTTTTACCTTGATGCAATTTGGTTGCCCTCCTAAAAAATACCTTAACCAAGAGGTCAGTAGTCTACAAGCCAGTTTTCAAACTCATTAACAAAAACGGTTTTCAGGGGGGTCTTCCGCCCCCTTGATTAAAAAAAAAGGAGTTGAAATTCTGTAAATCTCCCTTAACTAGTATGTTATACTTATGGTTAATTGTCAGAACAGAATTGGACGTAATTAACTTTTCAGGGGGTCTTCTGCCCCCTTGCAACCTCTTTTACCTTGATGTGATTGATTTTCCCTCCTAAAAAATACCTTAACCAAGAGGTCAGTAGTCTATAAGCCAGATTTCAAACTCATCATCAAAAATGGACATTGATTTTCAAGGGGGTCTTTAGCCCCCTTGATTTAAAATTCTGGAAATCTCCCTAACGTAGTATGTTATACTTGGTGGTACATGGTTAATTGTCAGAATAGAATTGGACGTAATTAAATTGTAATGGGGGTATTCTGCCCCGTTGTGCCCCCTTTACCTTAACGTGCTCGAGTTGTCTTCCCCCCTTAAAAAAAATGTCTTCACTGATAAATATGTAATATTATGATGTTTAATCTGCAGGTAAAGAAGTTTTTCAAAAAACAACAAAGCGACAACAACAAGAAGCAGAATCCGTCCTGTGAACCAGGAGGAGATCATGTAGTCATGAGACAATTATTTTCAGTTCTCCGAGGCGGTGAGGCGTGGTGCGACAGCCCCCCTACCTCCCCCCCTCCAGACCACATATTCCCGCAACCAGACGGTAGCAGCGTCCGCACACGGGCGGCGGAGACATGTGACCACGCCGGCTCGTAATCATACAGCGTGCAACAGACCAGCAGGTTAAAAAGTCAGAGCGCTTGAAAATAGAAAGATGGAGGCACATGAGAGAGTTTAGATAACAGGAAGTGGGACACAAAGAGGAAAGAGAAACACTGACGACTTGGAAACTTGGTTACCAAGTTGCCTTAAGATGACAAAAATACAGGATGTTGTTTGATGCGTTTTTATCGGATGTGAACGGAACAAACAAAAATGTTGTTTTTGACGACGACATGGAACAAAATCTATTAATAAATGAGTATTTTTATTAGAGCCATGACTTTCTTGCTTTATTTACTTCAAATGTACCTTCTAAAAACTACTCTATGCATTGAAAACAACATAAAGTGATATATTGTGATATATAGTGATACTGTCGTAACTAGGATATATGTGTAGTATTGTCAAGTACTTAACTCTGGTGTTGCAGAATTTACAGACGACATGACTCTTGACGAAGTCGTAACTGATTTCATTTGCTTTCAAACCAAAATATGTCCAAACATTAGCTTTAAAAGCGGCTGGAGTTCAGTGTATCCTCTCGTCCTCAGTCATTTCCAGGATTTCACAGGATTTCATTATTCCTTTAGCTGAGGAGGTCGTAATGACTGCTGTTAACTAACAGCTTGAAGTTTAATTGTAGCACAATAATAGACTAGCACTAGCACTACATGGCAGCAGTCATTATGTCCTATGCAGCTAAAGGAACAATGAAATCCTGCCAACTCCTAGCGACGACTGAGGACGAGAGGATACAGTCCAGCAGGTTCTTTAAGCGTATTTTGGTTTCAAAACAAATGAAAACAGTTACGACTTCGTCAAGAGTCATGTGGTCTGTAAATTCTGCAACACCAGAGTCAAGTACTCGACAATAATATAAATATATACTTGTTACTACAGTATCATAATAAATCGCAATATATCATGTTGGTGCCCGAACGATATCGATATTTAACGGCACTTAATCAATATACGTAGATGTATTTCTTCCTAGTTCTTTTAAGTAGATATTTGAAAAAAGCGTGTTTAAAATACAATTATTTTTATATTTACTTACAATTAACATTTAAATATTAAAATGCATTTGTTCATTTTTGTGTGACAATCAAACTTCCAGCCTCTAGATGGCAGCAGTAGGAACGATAAAATCCAGCAGGATTTTGATGATGACTGGGGATGAGAGGATACAGTCGACTCCAGCAGCTTTTAAAGCTAACATTTTGACATATTTTGGTGTTAAAACAAATTAAAGTAGTTACGATTTCCTCAAGAGTCATGTGGCAAAACCAGAGTCAAGTACTGGACAATACTCCACATATATCCTCGTTACTACAGTATCATAATATATGGTATCCTTGTCATATATCATCAAGATTATTGCCAATACACACCCCTGGTAGTGAGTGCGTCTCACCAGACACGAGTTAACCAGTCAACCATGACATCATCGGTGTAAGAAGTACTTCAGAAAATGACAATATGACAAACTCACCATCGTGTCTACATGTTTGAGAGGCAGGTCACCACTCGCGACCTGTCGGTGAAAACAGAAAAAGACAGGAAGTGAGATCACAGCTACGACCGTCAGAAGAAAAAAAAAACCCAGAACATCATGTGTCACTTCACACCATCTTGTGTTTTTGTTACGGCGCCGATTCTTTGCCCTAATGTGGGCCTGGAGCAGAGGGAGCTCCACCTTGAACGACCGTCTATGATGCCAAATATTTATACTGAGACGAGCCTGGTTCCATGAGCGCCGCGGGGTTAAGGCCATATACAGATATGGACAGTGAGGAAGAGGCTGCAGTGAGTTAGACACGAACCAGACAGAGAACGGTCCAGTGGAAGGAGGAGGTGACATCAGAGGGAATGATGATGATGATGTCAGCGCCGTAATGAGTTTGAAGAGTCCAGCACTTACAAGTATCTCTGTATCGCTACGTTAGCAACGTTAGCTTTTGCTGCTGGATTAATGGTTCTAAACATCAATTTAAAAACGTTTCCATCAAGATTCTGATATAGATCAGTTTTAAGTTGATCTAATGTGTTGATTTAAGTGTGTCTTGAATTGATCTTAAAACTCACAAATGAAATATTGACATTAGAAAACGATCTTAAGCCCCGCCCACAGAAAACTCTTTTTCTGGAGTTTAAATCTTGTTCACCACACCCACTCTGCTGTGATTGGTCAAACATTGTCGTTTGTCACCGAGCATCATCAATCCCGGGAAGTCTCCACCTCCAATGGACTCGTTGTATAAACAAAGCGGGGTGTGATTATGTGGCTGGAGGAGGAATGAAACCATCATTGCGTTGTAATCTCCAAGTCGTGTACACAAAATGTATCCGCACCTAACGAAGTACCACCAAACATACACATCACTTTTAATCTCCATCCCTTAAACTAAAGCCTTACAGGGTATTTGAGGGGAATTAAGGGTTCTATTGCACTTTTGCAACATGTCAAAATATGGTGACTGTGTTCTGGAAGGATCAAAAGTTGACTTTTATCTGTATTTTTTAACTACTGCTACATGAAATGCATCGAAGACACATTACATTTAATACTTTATGCTCATTCAACATTTTGCTAATGCTAAAAAGAGAAAGTTGACATGTGGTGGACATTATTATTGAATTGTTGGTTTGTAGAAAATAACCTAAATATTAAAGGAATTTAAGTGATTTTATATCATATTATATACTAATAAAAAGAAAAATATTTACCATTTTTAGGATGTCTTCATGGGACTATTAAACTTTCTTTTTTGGCTTTACCAATATTTTTTTCCTCCCTTTGGGTTCTTTATTCTATATAAGACCCCTTAAGAAAATGTGACATTGCTCACCCCTTTCTAAAACATTTAAGTCTATCTATCCATCCATCTATCATTCCATCTATCTATCTATCAATCTATCTATCATTCCATCTATCTATCATTCCATCTATCCATCTATCAATCATTCCATCAATCCATCCATCCGTCTATCCATGATTCCATCATTCCATCTATCAATCTATCTATCATTCCATCATTCCATCTATCCATCCACTTTCTATCCATCTATCCATCCATCCATCTATCCATCTATCCATCTATCCATCTATCCATCTATCCATCATTCATTCCATCATTCCATCATTCCATCCATCCATCTATCCATCCACTTTCTATCCATCCACCATCTATCCATCCACTATCTATTGATCTATCTATCCATCCATCTATCTATCCATCCACTCACTATTTATCCATCCATCAACCATCCATCTATCCATCCACTTTCTATCCATCCACCATCTATCCATCCACTATCTATTGATCTATCTATCCATCCATCTATCTATCCATCCACTCACTATTTATCCATCCATCAACCATCCATCTATCCATCCACTTTCTATCCATCCACCATCTATCCATCCACTATCTATTGATCTATCTATCCATCCATCTATCTATCCATCCACTCACTATTTATCCATCCATCAACCATCCATCTATCCATCTATATGTTGCTAACAATGTCTAAAACCTTGTTGAAGTAACAACTACAACATATTCCATCACAAGAGTCACATTATAGTTGATTTATTTCAGTGATAAGTTTGTTTTGCGTTTATACATCATATTTGTTCCCCCAATTTCTGGGATAGAGCTGGAAACGTGAAAAACCATATGTATGTAAAAAAAAAAAAAGAAGTCCATAACAGGAGAAGGCCAATCGTAGCCAACTTCTAACCATCCCCTAAAACATCTCTGGGAGTCTGACAAGATAAACGTTACACTTCTTGGCAGTAATGACGCAGAATAGTCGTTTTTTTTGTGGATGAACTACACAGCGTTGAACGACGGTAAACAGAATACTGTGAAACCGCACGCACAGAGAATAGCTGACATTCTGCAGCTCGAGTCGAATGTAAATGTAGAAGTCAAATTATAGTCTGGGCGAAAGAGGCCCGGAGTCCGGACAGAAACACCCAGATGTAACCGCTGACCCGGGAGAGGAAGGCTTTAGCAATCGCACTCGCCAGTGTCACAACAAGTAGCTCAGCCTCGTATTTAAAATAGAAATTCATTTATTTGACAGGAAAAGAGGATGAACTCGTCAAATCATTCCGTCTCGGTCGTTGTGTTGTGTACGTGGATCACACACTTCCCCTGAAGAATGAAGCAACACACACTTGTATTTTTGCTCGGCAGCCGCAAAAACTGGAGGTTGAAAAATGTGCATCGAAAACAAAAATTTCTCCAAGCGGTTATAGTGGAATATCGTGGTCGCTCAAAGCCAGGTTGGCGAAACACTTGCGCGTATTTTAGTCAAATCTCTATAGAGTCTAAACCAATGTAGAGACTATTTGTAGTTTTACGGATGATTACACAATATGGTTGTTGTGTTTTTGTTCGTTTTAAAATGTGATCGTGAAATATTTACAAAACATGTGAATATGATACTTCGATTGTTTGCATATAAATAAATGCAACTTCATATTTATTTTGATGATGTCATGGGAATAAATTAAAACAATCTTCTACATTCATTTGTAAACAATGTATATTTAAATCTATGACCATTTTTCTTCTTTTATTGTATATTTGCATGTTTTGTAAATGTGTTAGTTTTGATCATTGATATAAATCAAATGTATATAAAAATGAAAATATGAAAAGAAAATCACCTAAATCTCTCATTCGTTATGTTGTGTAATGGATATTATATAATGGAATATCATGTATATTTTAAATGTAAAGACTTTTAAAAAATGATAAAACATTTTGAAACTACATATTTTATTGGATAGTTTTTTTTAATTAATTTTAAGTAACGGAAAATGTTATATTTTTTTGGTTTACATGTTTATTATATTTTTATTGGTTAAATTAAAAAAATGTATATAAAATTGCAAATGTAAAGAAAAAAAGAATACTTATTTGTATGATGTCATTCGATTGATTATTTCTAAATGTAAAAACCTTTTTTTTAAGCTAACATAACATAATTTACACAATATTTTTAGGGGGTTGAATTCAAATATGTACAATAAATGCAGATAAAGAAAAAATACTTCTAATTTTTATGATGTCATTTAATTCTCCATTTTTAAATGTGAAGAAATTAAAACATATATATTTTACATTCTTTATGACTAATGCACATTTTTATTTCACTATTTTTTCAAATATACGATTTATATTCTTTTGTTGTTTGGTATTTTGTGATACTTTTATATTTTGAATAAAATAAAATGTATACAACCGGGAGATTATAAATAAATAAAAAATAATAATTTAACACAAAATGCTATTTAAAAAAAAAAAAAGTTGAATTCATATATACTTTCCATTGTTTATTTATTTTAGGTGTTTTCACAGCTGGAAAAAAATCCACTTTGAGTCTGAATGTTGCAGATTCTTGAACCTGTTCTTTGCTAATGGATCATAGCGTTCAGATCCAGTCTTTTGGAAGCTTTAATGTACAAGAAGATGTTTGGTTTGGAGAAAATAATGACCTGTTATTCTTAGACCAGAACATCTCTTCATCTTCACATGAGCCACGTTTGCCTAATTACACCACTGTTGGGAGTTTCCCCGTCCACCCCCGACATACACCCCCTCAGGGCGGCGGGGGAACCGGACCAATCGGGCCCTCGGGGGGGAAGCGATCGGCTGCTAAATATACCAGACGGGTTCAGCGCCGTGTGGCGGTTTCAGTCTTGTGGGTGTGAGGCGGAGAGGGAAGAGAAAGGAAACTTCATTCACTGCGAGTGTTAATGTCGGGGCTGTGAGTTCAACATGCGACGTCGGCGTCGGAGGAAGCGTGGGAAAGAGAAAACGGGGGAAACGCTGACGGGAGCGTAGATGGATCTGGGAATATAATAACAGAGGAATCCTTGTTGTCGTCTATTTTTGTCATTAGAGCGCGAGGATGTGTGTAACAGACCTTTGAGGTCAAATGAAAAGATGTAAATTATAGATATCCTTTTTTATTATTCTTTTTCATTTATTATTTTAAGCATTTAAATTAAATTATTTTACATAAAATACAATGAAAAAGGTAAAAAAAAAGTAAGGCCAAAATTCTAATTCACTCATTTTCTACTCACCCTGATGTCGACAAAGAGTTGAGATTATTTAATCAGTTTCTTTAAAGAGTTATAGACAAAAATGTTTATTCATTTTCATGTAACAACTGGAGCTTAGTTGTCCTACAGACAAGCAGTATTTTTATGTTTTGCTGGTTTTTGTTTTAACAACAAATGACTACTTTTTTAAATGTAAAAATATTATTTTTAAACATTTTATTATATAGTTAAGATAGAATAGATCTAATGAAAGAAGGTAAAGAAAATAACACCGAAAAATGGCTAAAATACACAGTAAAAACAACACAAAAATCCATAAAACATTAAATAAAAATACTTAAAAATATATTAAAGATGTTCATTTAAAAACTGCTGAAAGACCTCCAGCTTGCAGCCAAAAATGTACCTGTTTTTTATTGCATTGTGGGATTTTTTTTAAAGACAATATGCGGCACAGTACTGGCTGAGGAAAGAAGGGAAGCAGTACAAGAGTAATAACTTAAATATTTTACTTATTAAGGATGATTAATGACAAAAAATATATTTTGTAAATATTTGCAATATTTGGATAAGAGAACCAATTAGAAACCAAAAAAAATAGTCTTTCACTGATGCAACAGATGTATGAGACAAACTATAAACATATTTTATTTCATACATTTTTTTTTCAATGTTTTAAAATGAAAACCTCATATTTAAAAGGACGATTTTGATGTTGTTTTAATGCTAAAATTAAACACTTGTTCTTGCATCTCAACCTAAACATCTTTCACACAGACAGTCAATCCTGCTCAACAGCGGCTCCTAGCGGTAGACATAGAATCTTCTTCTCCCTGGAGCCATTAATGTTTCTGTTTCATTTCACGATTCACCCTTTTATTCTATGTGTCAGCTGTTGAAAACATCTCATACGTCTGTTCTCCCGCCTCGAGACCTCAGCTGCCTCCTGGATGTGAGAGCGAAGGGCCGGAGCTGAAACTGTATCACAGCTGTTTGGCAACTCTTTCCCGCTTTTTCCCCCGATGCTGATTTCCTAAAAAGGCTAATTCTCTTTTGATTTAGGAGGTGATGCGTGGCAGTTTGACAAGGGAACGCTTCAAGCATTTTTTCAATCACCGCTATTGACTTGATGTTTTGAAGCATTTGGGTCATTTATCATTCGGACTTGAGACATACATAACATTACGAGTGGATTTCTCGTCCAAAAAGACACAATTACAAATCCGGGGGATGTAGAAAATGTCATCGTGTTGCCTTTATCTCGACTGTTAAGAGATTTCAGCGAGTCTTTTCATGCAGAAAAGAATGACTTCAACAGGTCTTGACACATTTTGCAGGTTGAGATGAACGAGTAGAACAATACCAAGTTAATATCTGATAAAAAAAAGAGTGGAGAACACATGTTCGAACCTGGCTTAAAAACCCCAGTGGCCCATGGGAAAACTCAATCCAAGACAATGGTTCAACCCATTACACGTCACTCAAACCATGTTTAATCCTTCCTGGCACCTTAAAAAACACCAGCCTACTATGATCATCCTACTTATGACACCAGTTGTCACGTCGATGGGCAAAACCTGAACCTGATTATATTAAAACAGGAAGACAAACCATCACCAACTTTCAAGCGCAATAAAATAATATAAAAAGCCTGTAGAAAATGTGTTGATGAGGTATCACGATACAGTGTCACTGTCTTTAAAGACCACTAGATGGCACTCTACAATACACTCTTTTTCCGAACAACTACTTCAATGACACCTGACATTATTTTGAAATTGAGCGCCACCTACTGAGCTCTAAAAACACTAAATAGTGAAACCCTATCGAGTGTTTTATTAAAACCTCATCCACCTATAACTAGCAATAGCATCTCCACAAGTTCCGAAACTTCATGACAAAGATTCACTCAGGAGCTTTAAAATCTAAATACTTTTCGGACAGATTTGATGAGGCATGTTGCTGAGAGGAGATCTCTGGACAAAATACTGTCCATCATGGATGATGACAGTCATCCTCTGAACACTGTCATCAGTGAGCAGAGAAGCAGATGGAGCACGAATGTTCCTCCCATGATGCAACACTAATAGACTCAGGGACTCATTCATTCCTAGTGCTGTTTAATTAAGAGTTTGCGGGCTGGAGTGGAGTGAAAAGATGATGATATTCCATGTGAATCTTTTTATCCTTTGTCTTTATTATTTTTCTTTGATCTATGTTCTTAATCTTTAGATTCAGATTGTGTCATCTTGCACTTTCTTTTTATTGCACTTTGTTCTTGTTTTATGAATCTGTCGTCTACGTTGCTGTGTGCTGGAGGAACAATTCCCCAAAAGAAATCTCCAGCGGAATCAATAAAGTTTATCTATCCATGTATTTTTTGTTTAAGAAGGTATTAAAAAAAGAGGTCGGGCGTGCAGCAAACAACTCTTGCTAAAATGGTACTTTATTACCAACGACAAGAATGTTGTGTTGTTTCCAGCATTTAATAAATATTCAGATGTTCAGAGATATTGATAATCAATTTTAATGGTACCACAGATTACCATCTACAAGTACTGGTTCACTACTGCCACCTGCTGTACTATCAGGGTTGTCTGATAGTAATAATGATAATAATAATAATAATAATACAATTCATTTGTCTACATGGTAGAAAGAAATATCACACTAAAAATATGAAAGCAGGATTTTGATTAAAAACAATAAAACATATCATCCAAAATTAAAAAGCAGCTTTAAGTGAAGCTATAAAAGGGTAAAGATAAATTAATTATATTAAACAGGTTAAAGAAAGTGTGATAAAACAATATAATAATGAACTATCAGGTCATTTTTGTAAACAGGACTCAAAATTAATTATCTAAAGTCCAGATTATGTCAATAACACTATAGTCGTATTTGTAAAACATGAACTCGTAGCTCTAATTTTAAGTGTGGATTAAAATAAAACAAGAAGTATTTTACGAGCCTGTGTGTACATGTACGTGGACCACCTCCAATAAATAAGATCAAATAAAGCAGCAGAAATATTTGGCACATGCAAGAGGTCGTGTTACGTAACAGACGCTATCAGCAGCAGCAGCGGAGCTGAGAAACACACACAAGGTTTTTTAGGGTCACGGACCACTCAGGGTCGTTTCCCACAGCGGACCACCCGTTTTTTTCCCCTCCTCTCCAATCCTGAGGGATTCCCGGCTTTTTCAGGACCCCCTCCCAAGTCTTGTATCCCTGAGGGGGGAGAGGGTGTCACGAAGAGCCGAGAAATGTTTCAAAAGAAAACCTTTTACCCCGGACGAGAACCTCCTTTCTCTGAAGTGTGTTTACATTTGAAGAACATGGTTCAGATGAAGGAGCATGAGAGAGGACCAGCTGTGAGTGTGTGTGTGTGTGTGCTTGTGTGTGTGTAGTTGTGTTTGCGTGTGCATGTGTGTGTGTGGGCGTGTGGGTGTGTGTGTGTGCTTGTGTTTGAGATAGAGTGTGAGTGTGCATGTGTACGTGAAAAATACTTAATGTGCATTTAAACAATGTATTAAAAGTAGAAAATATTTTAAAATGTCCTGATTGTCTAAAAAAAATAAAACAGTTTTTAAAGAAAGAGTGCCAGAGCAATGTAATAAAGGTGGAGGTAAATATATATGATTAATATATATAATAAATATATTAATTTCTTTGTACTTCTATGGATATTCATAATTGTTTTCTACAATTCTGACTCTGCTTTATTTCCATATTCATAGATGTATTTTTCCTTTCTTAAAACATGTACTTTTTAAATACATTTAAGTACCAAAAAGTATCTGAAAGTTCCAAAATCTTTTACCGAATCTGTAGAGATTATTCTTGGTTATAACGTATACAGTATATTAGTTATAATTATATAGATTTAAGTTATGAACTAAGAAATGTAATGTAACACAGGAAAGAAAATCCATTAAAAATATTAAGATGAAGTATTCTTGTAGTTAAGAGTAATTTCCTGTCTAAATATATGATGTAAAGAATATAAGAGAGGACAAATAAATAAAAACATGTATTAGCAACTACTAGTTAGTGTATAAAACCAACTACAAATGAATGACTATGACATTTTGAACTTATTACTTTATAAAGTTCGTCTGAAATCTGGGCAAACGAAAGGTTACGAGAGCGGAGTCCATAATGACGTAATAACAGCTTCACTCCTCCTCCAGCCAGCTGTACTCACGCCCTGCTTTGATTATACAACGAGTCCCTTGGAGGTTGAGACTAATAAGGGGCGGTGACAAACCTCCATGCTCGACCAATCGCAGCAGAGTGGGTGTGGTTATGGTGAACAAGATTTTGTCGCAAGAGTTTTTTCAGTGGGCGGAGCATAAGATCATTTTCTAATGTAAATATTTAAACAAAAAGAGAGTTTTGTACAAACAGACACTGATGATACAATAGAGTAACAACATCTATTTAAGGAACACTTTAATCAACACTTTAGTTGAACTTTTAAGTGCTACCTTTAAGATGTGCCAGAGAGTTACACAAAGAGCTCTTAAATATATTGTGACACATAAAACAAATTGAACATTATGCGCCAGAATATCCTTGACCTCGGGCTGCAAGTGTTGGCGTCAACGCACACACTCCAGTCGGGCCATAATTGGAATCCTTGTTCTAAGGATGACTCAGCAATATATTCAGACCCTGCAGTGCAAAAACACAAAACACTTCCTCCACACTGACATAAGTGTCTGTGTGTTCGCAGGAGGTGCCGCAGATGTGCCGTCATCTGTTGATCCGTCTTCAACGGCTCCAGTGACTCACAACTCCAGCTGACTTTGGGGATTTTAACGGTGATGCACAGCATTGTTTCCCAAAGCGTGGTCTGCGTGCCAGACTGTGTGTTTCCGAATGGATGAAGAGACATTGCAAACTTATCGCAGTCATCACATGACTAAATTTAACTTCAGATTACAGTTAGTAGACAGTAGTTGATAGATTACAGTAGTAGTTTGGATATCAAAAATGTTTGAACAATGTTTATGCTAATAGGAAAATTTAACTATCAATGATTTTTTAAATGCAGGAAGTAGATTTGCGGAAGACACAACAAAATAGTTCATGGAAATTTAATAGAAACGGATTTAGGCGGTGATAACCAGAGTCATTGTAGAACAAATGTCTATTTCTGACTCGCTCTAGTAGAAGAACTCACATTTCCCCTGATCCTTAAATCTCTTCACTGGCTGCCAGTTTCTTTCAGGATCAACTTTAAAATTCTGGTTCTTACTTTCAGATCTATTCATGGTCAGACCTCTGACTCAGAATCTACTTATGGTTCCTGAACACGATTCAGGACCAGAGGAGAGAAATCCTTCGAGACTGTTGCTCCTAAGCTTTGTGTTTGATGATCTACTGACTCCTTCAAGAAACATCTTAAGACATTTTTATTTGTTCAGGCTTTTCCTTGATTTTCTGGGACTCCTGTGTTGTTCTCGGTGTTATCTTGACCTTTAAAGTATATATTTTATTGAGTATTGTTTTGATTGTTTAAGCACTTTGGGACCCTGGTCTGGCGCTATAAAAATATATATTACTTACTTATTAAACCACTTAAATAACAACATTATCTGCAGTTAGTTACTTATCAATAGATTGTTTTTATTTTTTCTTATCAGTCTCTTATTTTTAAGAAAGTGAACTTTGAAAGGCAGCGGGTGCGATCGGTAGAAAGTAATTCAGAAGTAAACATCTCTACTGGAGCTGGATTCGACAGCAAGTCTGACCATATAGCCATTTATCAGGTGATTCCTAAGGTCAAGAAAGATTTTTCACTTCTGAGAAAAAACCTTCTTCGGATCAAACTCGAAGCGGAACCAGACAGAACATTTTCATTTCCTCCACAGTTACACGCCGTTATCTGATAATAAAGTCGCAAAGGTTTGACTTTTTATTTGTCTTGGAATGTCTGCTTCCATTTTAAAAGGCAAATATTTCTCCCCCCGTTCAGATAATATATAGTCAACAGAGGATCGGTCTCCACCTGAGCACGGCGAGTAAATCATGCTGGTGTCCAGCCGAGGAATTCACCAAACATGGAGAAGTGACTCGTACCACGAGACTGGCTTCTTCAAGATTGTATTCATGGACATGACAACATCATACACACATCCTTAAGTTTAGAGAACCTTGATGCAACTTAATAATGCAGTCATTTAACATTTTCATGACAATTTGATCGAGTTTCTTCTACAGGTCTTCAAGGACAACCAACAACAAAAGAACCCTCACAGATGAGTCTCCTTAACATTTTACCCCATCAGTTTAAAAAGGGAACTCTTTAATGTTCTCACTGATCCAGATAATGATTCAGAAAAGCAGTGCTGGTCATTGAAAACAAAAATAAGTGTGTACTCCATCTAGGGCTGTGTATTGAACTTCTGCTCTTTTGTGGTGTTGAATAAAATCCTTTGGTAGTACCGAGTACCCAAACATGCTTTAACTTCCAGCGTCAAGTTTTGGTATTGACCTGAGAACGAAACTTGATAATGTGTAACTGGCAGTAAACATCGGATGAATTTGTCACTTGTTAGTGTTTTCTTGGCACAATGTTTACTTAAGCTGAAAAAATAAACTTTATATTTGTACAAAGTGTAAGGTGGTTTTCTTTTAGTTATAATCGGTCTTTTGAAATTGGTATGGAAAAAAGTTTGGTTCAGGAACTGGTATCGAAGTCAATGTATCGGTATTAGTTTCATAAATTGAGTTAATTGATACCCGGCCTTAACTCCAACTAGCCTTGTTCATCTTCTGGTTTTCATCGAATACTAAACTTGGCTAGAACCAGTACAGTGCCTCCAGTTCCCACAAAAGTATTTACACCGCTCTCATGATTGGCTAACACTCTTGTCCTTTTGTTAAAAACCCAGAGTTCAAGCGAGGGTCGAGGAGCCATTCACAAACATCCCAGGAAGCCAGTTTATGGGTTTGAGTTACCCACGCTAATGAAGCTTGCTGTAAATACGTAAAAACCCACTTAGCAACTCTCCCAGAAAACAGTTGCCTAATGAGGCTGGAATTTTCCCTACTTGGCCGAGTGTCCAGTCCTTACTGTTACAGCGAATCATTTAAATTGAATCTCCCGCTCCCTAGTGGCGGTCTATTTTAAACCCTGGTATGTGTGAAAGGTCGTGACCCGGGCTTGTGTACCGCAATTAAGCTTTTTTGTGCTCAGTTCCAAACTACTCTTTGGCCTTGTAAACCACAACGCTTATGTAATTTTCTCTTTCCCTCGGACACCTCGGGTTTACACCTCCGCCGGTGAGCGTTTATGACGGCAATCAGCACCTGGCACACAAGTCTCCGGGGAAACCTCTATTGGCCACGGGAAAGAAGGGAAAATCTGAGTTGTGGAGCTCTGGGGGGATCCGGCTTCCTTCCGAATTTGGAAAACAGAGAAAGGCATCGCTATGTTTGGAGTTGTATTTAGGAAGGTGGTTTAAGGTGATGGCAATGGCCGTGTGGAAACAGGATGTAGAGTTTATTTAGGCGACTCCAGAATACGCTAAGAAAATTGAGATGTAAAAATGTGATGGCTAAATGGTGAATGGATCTGTAAAGTCCGAAAAGTCTGGGTCAGACCATCCTTCAGTAGAGAAGGTTTTGCCCTGATGTTGTGAAAGTTGGGACAGTTGGTAAGAATTGGTCGGTGAGGATAATGCGCTGGTTCTGCAGTCTTGGAAGAAGTGACCACGGAGTTGTCGAGGGTGATACCGAGTCAATATATGTTGAAAGGAAACTTTTGTCTTGGTGGACTTTGAGATGGTTTGCGGACATCCGTTGGATGATGACAGTCATCCTCTGAACACCACCATCAGATGGAGTGAACGAATGCTCCTCCCATGATGCAACACTAATAGACTCAGGGACTCGTTAATTCCTTGTGCTATTAGACTGTATAATTCTGAGTTTGCACTAGTTCTTTTTATTGCACTTTGTTCTTGTTTTTATGAATCTATCATCTGTGTTGCTGTGAGCTGGAAAACCAATTTGCCGAAGGAGATTTCCAGAGCGATGAATATAGTTTATCAATCCATCCATATATCTATCCATCTATCTTACAGTGTGGAGGAGCAAGTCAGTGAACCTAACACGTCCACATCATGGCCCTGAGGTACTAATAGGGTTTTAAGTAAATACGTGGATACGTGTTAAGTTAAGGGTAGACTCAAGCAGGAAACGCTACTTAAAATGCTAATTATTTTTACACAGTTATTGTGGTACTTAAGGCTTCCTGGTACATCATCATGTTGAATGATGTATCATTAGAGCCATCGGAAAGAAAGGAAAATCTTTTGCCAGTGAAACGATGTCGGATTGTTAACTCAGTCCTTTAAGGTGCTCAAAAAAAACAAAAAAAACAGCCAAAGTCTGGCCAAAACCAAAAGCCTTTAAGTAGAAATCATTTAATGTCTGAAGCATCTGCGAGGGATAATAACATGTTCTTACATAACGGCGGCGCTTAAGTGAGAAAAATGAGAAATCTGTGCGAGCGGAGGAAAGTGCAGGGGATGTTTGCTCCGGTTTGTCAGGCGTCCAGAAGCGTTTAAACACACAAGATGCAAGAACGAGTGTATCGTGTTCAATCCAAGCAAAGCTCCAGATAGACATTACCAAAAAAGGCAACGAAAAGGAAAGCGTGTACTTTTTGTACCCTGGGTGAAATAATTTCAAAACCACATGATGTCACATCGGCGTGTGTTCGGTGACACGTTGAACCATTAAGATAAGAGAGCAGCAGAATTATTATGTGTTTTTACCAAGTAAAACAACGATACCTCTTTCAATCTTCTCCATTTCTCATCCATAAAAGTCAAGCTACCATTAAATCAAAGTCCTGAGGAAACAAAGGCTCACATGCAAACCAATGCCAAATTAATAACGTTGATTTTTTATTAATTAATAAAATCGACAAACTTAAAATGAGTTGATGTTGGTAACATCAGCATATTGGAATAAGTTGAAAGAATCAATGATCTGACAAGAAGAATTTAAAGACATTGATTTAAAAAGAATGGAAAAAACACATCGTTCTCTCCAAACCTCAAACAAATAATTAAATAATAAGACTTACCAACTCGTAGTTTGTGGCTGGAACACAGGATGACGACACCTACGAGCAAAAAAAGAATGTATTAACATTTGGAAAATAAAAATAAGAATCAAGCTACAAACACAAACATTTGTCATGTTCCCCTTCCTGGGGCTTTTATTTTGTACAGTATATTCCTGGGTTTCCTGTGACTTTGTTTCTCTCTTTCTTTTAATCTAGATCCACGGCTATCAGGCAAATTAGTGATACTGCATAAAGAGTCTGCTCCTGGACCAACTTTTCATCTTGGACTAACTCCTGACTGTGTTCCCTTGGTGAGTTCTGGATTTGTTTTTTTTTGTAGTGGATCTAGGGCCTTGCAGCCACTCATTTCTTGGTTTTCTTGGACTTTATTTTTCTCGTAAAGACTGAGATTTGGACTCTGAACCCTTTTCCCGCTATATTGTGGACTTTTTTGTGTGTTACATTGTGTTTTTGTGATTATTTAACTCTCTTTTGTGAACCTCTGCCTGGTAATTTATTGTCCTCCGCTGCTGGGTCACCATGCTAGCTAAACCGTTACAACATTCACGTTAGAAATTTTCTTCCACAACAAATGTGTAAATCTGACTTTTCATCTTGACAGTTATTGACTTTATTTGTAATAATGACAATAAAAATCTCAGAAATATAAATGACGAAAAAGATATTCCAGTAAGGTTATAGAAAAGGTAGATGATGAAACCAGGAAATATTCCTGCAATAAACTATTTTTTTCTTTAAAGTTGTTTTTAAAGGTGTGAAAAAAGTGACTCATGACTGAGTTTTATGCTGTTAAGAATGGAAACATCCGTGAGTACTGTTAAAAATCCAAATACTACCGGATGATCCTGCCTTAGAAGCCCAAGCTAGCAAAACAAAGAAGCCTTTGGAACGACGGTGGGCTTTGATTATTCATCAGGAATCAGATCCTAACTCCATCTGGTTGTGTTCAACACAACGCTTCACCAAATCAACTGCACCGAATAAACATAAAATCATGAAACCAACGTTATAATTGTATAGAAGTATCGTGAGACAACCCTCCGAATGAGATTGTGAGCCGAGTGACAGACATGGAAGAACTCATGATCGGTCAGTGGTCCCTGCTGATCCGATTACATCCCTCACTGTAATGGTGTTTGTCGCATCATGAGGACCGCGGCTGATAACAGGAAGGTCGTAATGATGATGCTTTGGACAATTGCGTGACGGCAAAAGACGACAACAAAAGGTCACGTATGATGACAAATGCCATGTAAACATCCATGCTTCCTTCCTGTGGACATCTGGTTTCTCTCTCCATGTTGAAAACGCACCACTTAATTCTACTTAATTTAATGTAAATGTGTGCGTTGTTAGATTATCTGTACTGTTTATATTTAATATGTTCAGTCTTGTGTTATCTAGATGCTTCAACCTTCTTTTGTAATTATTTTGTGAGATTCTGAATCTTCTTATCCAACATGTGGTTTCCTCTTCTTCTCCAGGATACGTTTAAAGATAAGATAAGATAAAATATTAAATTATTTACCCCATGATGGTTATTCCCCCCCCCCCCAAAGAAAATCGAATAAAAAATAAAGATGAATAAATATAAAATATGGGTACGTTTTCTAAATACTGAAAGGTAAATATAAAAACATATTTAAATATATATTTCTCCATGTTTCAGTCATCCATTTTGTTTTCTTTCTTTATAACTAACAAATAAATGAAAGCCAAAAAATAAAGCCTCGTTCTCTGAAGGTTTCTGCCTCAAAAACAGTAAGATTTTCTTTTTAAAAACTTATAATTATGTTAAACATGTAACCATTATTGAGCTACTTAAAACATTAGCCAGTTATTACCCAAAGCTAAATACAATGTATACATTATTATTAAGGATGGTATTGAAGATTCACGGTAAAAAATACTTTTCTTCTTGACCTCACACAGTTAATAAGTAAGTAACACATTAAGTTCTATAATATAAATATATAACAAATATATGTTTCCCCCAAACAAGCTGTAGTATCCTGTGGGCAAAACGGCAATTTTACTGACATTTAAAGACGAGCTAATCCAGGGGGAAGTGTGATCCTGACTTTACAGAAGTAAATCTTTGAACGTCAGGAACCACACGAGGTTATCTCGACTGTCAACCTTGTAAAGCTTCTTTCATCTTCACTGCAGCGCTGCACTTATCCGCCGCTAATTGTTTGACTGTAGGAAAATAAAGTCGTCGTTCCTGTTTTGTGTTACACTTGACAGAGATGCATTTGTCTTCCAAAAAAAATCAACTCTTCACAGTTCTGCCATCAAGGATTTTAAAAGACTTTATGGAACCTTGAAGTGATATAATGGTCAGTACTCGGGTCATGGTTTTGTGATTTTGTAAAGAAACCCCAAACTAATGTTTATGTGGAGGAGTGAGAACGTTGAACGTCTATTTTGAGCAACAGCGAGGTCTGTTTTGTGTCGCCTTTCACGAGTGTGTATCTTTGTCGCTCGCACGGAACAACCACCTTACTCCTTAATGTACTTGAGGTATAGATATACAGTCTGAAGAATTAAGATATTCAAAAATAAACATTAAAGAATGTAAACATTGTGTAAAGATACACATGACCACAAACATGGTTTTGGTACTTAACTCGCTTCTAGTTTCTTTGTCAAGAAAATCCAAATATGCTACAATGTCATACATGAAAAAGGGACAAAATGCAGTGTAAATGTCACATAATACACCAACAAATACTTTGATTATTCAAATTGAAGTAATTTGGATTATGCTTATGATGTGGCAGAAACAACATCGAGGGGAAACAATAAGAAGCTTTTAAAGTAATTAAACAAAATGACTAAAGAGCTCTGGAAATTAAAAAAATGTTTCTATAATTGTGATCGTTTCTTTTTTAATGCAAACTTAATTAAAAAAACAACTGCGACACAGCTCTGCTGAACCTCAAAACAACTTGGTGCAAATAAAATTAGCAAAAATGACTTTTATCAATATATATGGCCGTTTGTCTTATGTGTTTAAAGGAATGATATGCTAGCTAAAACATGTTAGCTGCTAATAGGGCTGTGTATTCGCAAGAATGTTGCGATTCGTATCACGATACAGGGTCAACGATACGATATATTGTGATATATTATGATGCTGTAGGAACAAGGATATATTTGTAGTATTGTCAAGTACTTGACTCAAAGTCATAACTGCTTTCTTCTGTTTTGAAACCAATCATTAGTTTTAATAGCTGCAGGAGTCGACTGTATCCTCTTATACTCGGTCATCACCGGGATATTGCGGGATTTTATTGTTCTTTGAGCTACAGAGGACATACTACTGCTGCCATCTAGCGGCTGGAAGTTCAATTGCAACACAAAAATGGACAAACGGCATTAATAATTGTATGTTATTGTTAAAAAAATAAAAAATGAATGAAAAATCTAATCATTTTATTTTATTTTAAACACTCTTTATTAAACCTTAAATTATTAAAGAACAACAGTATAAAAAAATATGATTTGAAGCCAAAAAAAGTAATAAAGAAAAATCAATACAGGGATAAATATTGCAATATATCACCTATGAATATTTAACACCTCCAGCTGCAGTAAAGTAAATTAACATCCACATAAGTTTCGGATTGAATTTCTCTTTTAACTTTATTTAGCTATGCGACTAAAAGAAGGCGATTCATTGCGATTGAGTTTAATAATTAACAAAAACAGCCTCATTCTTCTAGACACAGATCACCTCTGAAAGGTTAACCACTGAGCAGTAACTAGTCGACCCATCGATCCCTGATACGTCGCCTGAGAACAACACGTCCCTGTGTTACTGCGAGGATGCCCCGAAAAAAAAGAAAAGAAAAAAAAAGTCAGCGTGACTTCATCCGATGTCAATGGAATGTGTCTCAAGAATTCCGTCTGGCCTGGTCAAGTGAGTCTGGAGCTGACAGGATACAGTATCTCCTCCTGTCCCTGGAGTTATTGGAGCTCGCCCTGCTCTCACTCAACGTTCTTATCAGCCGCCGCGATGTGCCGTTCCTGTTTTTTCAGGACTCCTTCAGGTGACCGGCCCGTTAGGGATCTGGTCTTTCTTAACACTCACGTGCCCTGGAAGTTAACAGTTGGATAAGGATAAGGTCGAACAATCCCTCATGATGGCGACAAATAATGTGGTGATAACACAAGAATATTTTCTAAAATACAGCTACTAAATTCAAGAACCTGGAGGTCGTTTAATAGAGAATATTTACTGATATATTTCAAGATAAAAGAATATTCCTAACGACCATCTTGGAGAAAAAACACAGCAGCAGATTCTCAATGAATTAGCATTTGCTGACTTAAGTCCTATAACTTCCAGTTCTGGCCACCAGAGTCCAAGAGTTGGCAGCGACGCCAACAACTCATCAACTGATTATTTCCACCTAATTACAGACGAACGCCGAATCAAATCCTGCTGATCACAAATACTGACAGAATATCACGAGAGATGACGTTTCAGCACAGATGTTACAGCAAGAATCAAATTAGGGGAATAACTCAGTGTTTGGATTCGTACGTCATCTCTTGTGCAATATTAACAACAGTGTTTAACACAGTCATTGGTGAGGCAGCTGCTCAGAAGTTTGGCCTTTTATTCAAACCCATTACTTTTAAGAATACTGCCTCTCCAGAATAAAAAAAATCATTGTTTTATGCTGTTAATCTGTCTATTAATGATTATATTGTGAATTTAATTGTAGGGATTCATGGTGTTTTTTCATTAAAAGAATAAACGTTTTAGTCATTTAATAAGGGTAGATTATTTGACTGAAGTTTCTACTTTGTAAACCCATTTTATTCTTGTTCGTGGTCGTCTTCACCGTCTCCGGCGCCTCATCGCATCTTAGTAAGTCATCATTTTTGTTGGCAAATAGCAGAAAATTGGACAATCGCAGACTGTAGATTTCTTTCAATGTATGGGAAACACATGATTTTTAATTGATCTATTTATTTACGCTATAGTTGTTCATATTTGGTCTACAAGGACTACTTTCTACTATTTTACAATATTGTCGTGTATATCTTGTTTCAACAACCATCTTGGAAAATAAACTCACCAATATTTTAGAAATTAGCTCTTTTCTAAAAAAAATATATATTTCAAATACTTAAAAAGTATTAGGAAATATATAAGTTTCAAGAACAGATGAAGTTTCAATGAAAGGTTGTAAAATGTACAAAGTCTTGCTAGATCGACTCAAGAATCCCCCAAAATATAATCCAGACATGAACTTTTTTATTCCCTAGATGAATTGTCAATGTTACTAAAGGTTCTTTGTTTTGTTTTGAAACTACATCTTGTTATATCGCTCGATAGTACTTGAATCTGCAAACTCTTGTGGACGGACAGCGGCGACAAACCCACACCCATTCTGCACTGATTGGTTAAGCATCAAGTTTGTCACGCGCGTCACCAATCCCGGAAAGTCTCCATCTCTAAGGGTCTCATTGTATAAACAGAGCAGGGCGTGATTACAGCTGACTGGAGGAGGAGTGAAGCCATTATTCCGGCATAATGGACTCTCGTAACCTCTCGTTCGAGTTCCAGATTACAGAGCAATTTATAAAGTACTAAAAACATGCAACTACCCAACTAAGTATTAGGCAATATAAATAAAATATGTTTATTTATTTGTTCTTATAGACTAAATACATTGGTTTGTATGCTGTGTCTACTTTAAGTTGGAACTAACACTAAAAGTCATGTTGGAAAAATCAAAGTTATTGCGATTTGTACATTGTTAAATAATAAAAGAAAAAGTTGATTGACATGAGAAAAATGTTGTAGTCGCTGTAACACAACCTCTTGAGTCAGAACATGTCGGGAATTGTGGTATTTGAATCTTGACTCGTCAGAAACACAAACCACCGGTCAAGCAGGTCAACAAGTCAAACCACGGCTAACCACGACGACCCGTGTCAAACCAGATGAAGCTCAGCGATGGTGGTGGTCACGACCTCATCGCTTTTTATATCCTGCGACTGAAAAACAAAACCTTATTTATCTTCACGGAGGCTTCGGAATTGAAGCCTTTTGTCTGTGGTGCGTGTTGCTGCAGCCGCGTGGGAGAGTGTTGATGGGCGTAATATAATAAGAGATAATAGAGTTGTTGCATTCCATACATGCTTGTGTTAACATCATTAAACAGGGGCCCATTTCCTACTGATAGTAGCGCCGTCCCTCACTATCAAACAGAGCAACCATTTGCAGTCTCTTCCTGCCAGATACTGTAGTGACGCCACCATCAACATACAGAATCTGATGATAATCTCACGTCTCGTACAGAGAGAGGCAAATAACTCCCCTTTTCCCAGACCAATAAAAACAGAGAGTTATTACTTTTGAAAGTGGAGAGAGAAGGCAAACAGTGACATTGTTACACATTTATGAAGAAGAAAAAATAATACAGTATTTTCTATTGAACTTTCACGACTGAACCTAGCATGAGATCAACACCTTAACAACACTGACTAAACTCATTAAACTAGTGAGTGTCTTTCCACCGCAGAGCTCCGTTACTCTCGGAAGTTTCTATTATTGACGGACCAGCAACGCAGGTCGAAAATAAAGAAATCCAACATATTATTGTCGCCCCTGAGTGACTAAATACAACATTTAGGTGAGAGATGTTTGGGTGGTTTAGATGGAAAACTCAGCGATCAGAAGGTTTACTCCTGCTTTGGTATAACCCCTTATAATCAATGATAGGCTCAAGAAAAGAAAGAAAGTGTTGTTGTATAAAGAGAGAGAGGGAACATTGGTGAAGTAAATAAACAAGATGCAATCGAGCCACACACACACACACACACAAAGTACTTGTTTTCCCAAAAAGACGCAAAACACAACATCATATGAATTAAAGCGATTATGAAGAGCTCGAGAAAACAAAGCCCCAATTGATCCAAGTTCAGATGAAGTTTCAACTCTAAGATGGATAAAGGTTTGCGTGATCTCACGCTATCTCTCTGAGGACTAGATCGGCTCCAGGATCCCCCAAAATATAATCCAGATTGTCAACGTTACAAAAGGTTCTTTGTTTTGCGGTTGAATCTACATCTTGTTATGTCGCTCGATAGTAAGTGAAGTCTTGTGGACGGACAGCCACGACAAAGCCATACACGGCAGAATGGAGACGTTACAAATACGGATCCAGTTTTATTTCAGGGGTGATGCAGGGGGTGTCAAACTCAATCGCAGTCGAGGCAAAACCATCTTGGTGGCGAACAAAACCTCAGTTTTACTCCTGTTAGAAGTATCTTCTTGTTATCCATCATCTCTGTTCCTTTAAAGGGACTGTTGGACTCTATTGTATTATCAATATGTCTCTGTTTGTACAAAACTCTCTTTTGAATTGAAACCATAACCACACCCCCTCTGCTCTGATTGGTCAAGCATGAATCCCGAGAGTCTGCACCTCCAAGGGACTCGTTGTATAAACAAAGCAGGGCGTAAATTCCATTTGGCTGGAGGAGGAGTGAAGTCATTTTTAAGTCATAATAGACACCGCTCTTGTAACCTCTCGTTCGCCCAGATTTCAGACAGGGGAGAACTTTATGAAGTAAAAAGTTAAAAACGTGGTCTTGATGAGGGACTTACTGCATCTTGGAGAGAAAGACTTCAACATTTTAAACATGCGAGTCAAGAGTTGTGTTTTTCACATTAGTTGCCCTTAAATCTGCAGATTTGGCACCTGGGCCACGAGTATGACACGTGTGGTCTAATGGGCTCGGTCTCAGTGAATCATCTGAACAGGCTGGACATTAGTTGGTGGGTCGCAGTATGTTTTTGTCAAGTGTCATATTTGAGTCATGGCTCCCTCACAGTAAATGAGGTCATCTGCATACACGACATGCTAACGCTCGCTAAAGTAGCATGAAATGGAGTATTTACTGTCTTGTGTGTCGAGAGAACCCACAAACATGTTCTGACCGGACACTGTAACTATGCGTTTACATAAATTACCACTAAGTCCTGCGAAGCCGCGCTCTGGCAGCGGCGCGGCAGCAGAAAGCCCGTCTGTTAGCAGTTACGCCTCCTAAATTCAATTTGCACACCAAATAGCTCTGCTGGCATGTGGCAGACGCAGGGATCTGGATAAACATAAAAGCACTCAGGAGCTCTGCGTGTTTATCTGCCAGCTCTGAGGGCAGCGGAAAGTTGGAGCGGCAGTGGCGCTGGTGGCTCCGTGTACTGGCTTTTACGGTGGAAACAACCTGCTTCGCCATCATTTCATGACTTGTTCGGATTAAAGCAGGAATGAGATTTGGTTTTTCAAATTGCCTGTGAATTCCAACTTTCTGTTTGTCATTTAACAAACCCAGCACTAACTGAAAAAATATCTTGATTTATCTTTGGGGGGGTAAAAAATGTCAGTGTAGATGTGGTGGTGGTGGTGGTGTTGTTGTAGGTGGTGTTATTGGTGTTGTTGGTGGTGTTATTGGTGGTGTTGTTGGTGGTTTTGGTGGTCGTATTGGCGGTGGTCGTATATTTGGTGGTGGTGGTTGTCGTGTGGTTGGTGGTTGTCTTGTTGTTGGTGGTGGGCGTTGTCATGTTGGTGGTGGTGGTGTTTGTGGTGGGTGTCTTGTCGTTGGTGGTGGTGGTTGTCATGTTGTTGTTGGTGGCGTTGTTGTTTTTGGTGTTGGTGGTTGTCGTGCTGTTGGTGGTGATGGTGGCATTGTTGGTGGTGTTTGTGATGGGTGTTGTTGGTGGTGGTGGTGTTGGTGCCGTTGTTGGTGGTTGTGGTGGTTGTCATGTTGTTGGTGGCATTGTTGTTGTTGGTGTTGGTGATTTTCGTGTTGTTGGTGGCATTGTTGGTGGTGGTGTTTGTGGTGGTGGTTGTCGTGATGTTGGTGGTGTTTTTTTTGGTGGTTGTCGTGTTGTTGGTATAATTGTTGGTGTTTGTGGTGGTGGTGGTTGTCGTTTGTGTTGGTGTTTTTTGGCAACATTTAGCAGCCACAACCTTCATGCAGCTTCTTTTACCAACATCATTTCACTTGGTGTAAATGTTAAGACTCACTGAAGTAATAGAATAGTTGGGTTTAATTACATTTATTATGGTCCTTTTTTGCAAATAATTGCTTTAGGTTAGATGGGAGTAAAAATAATAATAATAATAATAATAAAACTTACCATAAGAAAGCATCGACTTCCAGACTAATATAAAGTAAATAACGATGCGATGAAACTATGTTCCCTAATCACAACCACAAGTAAATAATAATCATCCCAAACCAGCAGAACCCCAGAAACCTCGTCTATTACGCAACAACCACATCAACGCCTGCAGCACCAAACATCCACAAATCCATCTGACGTCCGACCGTTGACTGCATCGATTCTTGGACTCTCCGGGTGTTTTCTACCCCAGATGACCGCAGCGAGGACGCTGCCAAAGCGTTGAGGGCTTTCCAGTAGGATGAAGGAGAAATCTTTTTTAGAATCTTCCATCTTGTATCTTAGTCACATATGAAAACATTTTTCCAGATGATGTCATTGGACAGCTGCTGGCTCCCAGGACATGTTGAGAAGCAGAGCGAGCGGAGATGTTTGGGTTATACGGCTCATGAAAGCAACCATTTGAGTGAGAAAAGCGACTGGACAGACTTAACTGCTCAATACGTCTTTTATAACAGACCTATATTTTTTTTAAAAACTGGCAGATTCTTGCATCTTATTTCTGACAAGAAACCGAACAAGCTGGGACGAGTCTGTGTTACAAGTCAAGCTCGCTCGAGTCGTGAGGTGACATTAACAACCTGGCGAGTGGTGTGAGGGCACCAGCGGAGGACGTTGAAGTTGTATTTTTTACTTCAGGCGTTTAAACTCACCTGTGTAAACATCAGAGCGTGAGGAAATAGTACAACTTCTACAAGTCGCTGCAAAGACTTCGTCAAAAACAGACCCTACTTTAACTTTAATGGATGCTGTGTTGATCTACACAGATTATTTTATATTATATTACGAACATTTGTCACAACAAGAATTCACTGTTCTTGGGTAACTCCAGTAGTAGCTAATAGCTGTAAGCTAACTTTGAAGTTTTGTGACGTCAGTATTATGGTGAACTCTAGGACTGGGTTTAGGTTTTATCTGACACTGGTACTGAAAAATTTGAACTCAACCTCAAATCAAAGGGATATTTTACATGTAAGGAATGGAAGAAATAATAAAAATGGTGTGAAACAACGTGCACGAGAGGCTTTGCCAGTTGAATCATGGCTATATTTTGTATTTATTTAATTGAATAGTCAGGGAAAAAAAACACAAAATAAGACACAGAAATCGGAGTTGATTTTTAAACTGGACACTAACATTTATCAGAATCATAAACTTTTATTACCAGCGTTGTAAACACAACACTTGAATTTGTTGTGGTATTACAGAATATAATAATGGATATGGAAAGAGATTAATTAAATAAGATCCAATATATGTAAATAAAATAAGATACATTAACATAAAATGGCCTACGAGTAAACGATGAATTATTAATGAAAAATAAAACGCATTACATTCAATTAAACTATGTTTATGATCTGTCAGCAGGCGGATAGAAAGAGTAATTGAAACATGATGTTCTGATCCGTATCGATCTCAGTCTCCTGCCAAGCGGGAGCAGTTGGATCACTTAAGACAGAAACGGTGACATCATGATACGACAGTACCGGTAGTATGGTTGACGATTGCAAAAGTAACATTTTATTCAGTCTTTTAACTACTTGTACTTTGTAGTTTGAAATGTAGCTAAACAGTATTATTAATTATAGAGCAGGGTTTGCCAGTGAAGGAGGTTTTCAGTTTTCCATGCTTTTATTTTGAAGGAGACCATAACTTCCTGCTGCCTATCATTGAATTATCGTGGAACCTTCATTGAGACCATTCGCCTTTAAAACCTACATGGACAATTAGATGTAAACATGATTTTTGTAAACTTGCATTAGTTACTAAATGCTTTTAATCTGAAAACTTTAATATCCAGATAAACAAAATGGCATGACTTCCATTTTCTTCGAGGGTAACGACTGTTGGCTCAACGATAACTGTAAATGTCAAAAGCTGTAGTTAAAATAAAGAACATTATAAAAATGGGAGCAACAAAAGCGAAAGTGTCGTTCTTTACGAGTGAGTGGAAAAACACAGCTGCACTTCAGGTCCGTTCCTCGGAGAGATTCATGATCCGGGCACCGATGTTTCCTGCCTTTATGTTTTCAGACCAAATCCGTTCGCCATCAATCAGCGGCCAAAAGCAAACAACGGTATCGAGGCTTTCGGGGCAAAAACGGAGGAAACGGCCGCGCTTTATATAAACATTCTTTAAAGAATCATGAGCGCTTGATAAGAAGAAATAAAACTCTCCACCCGTCTGGCACTTCACTGGCACGTAATGTGCTTCTCTTTGATTTGTTTCTGAAGCTTAGTTTTCTCATTCGGGGAAGGTTGTCCTGCTGCTTATTTTATGTTGTTATTTTTGCCAGTAGTCATTTTGTTTTCGGTGCAATGGAAGCATGCCTGATATTTAATATAAGGAAGAAAAATAACATGTCCTTTCAGGTTAACTTTCTCTAGATAATAAACACTAACATAACCTTCATGGCAATGAACTTTGGATTTGTCGTCATAAATATTGCTAATAAATGAATATGTAGGACTTGACATTTAGGCAAGCATGTGCACGTACAGTTACGTAGAGAGCAAGACAAATGAAGTACAGTACGTAAACAAACCCCGGCAGAGAGAGGCAAACAAAAGCTAAGCCGAGGAAATGTGACGTAGCTTGTGAAGCGCTTGGCATGACTAGGAAAGACGGGGATGGTAACTGTGTCTAAAAAGACAGTATGAAGCCAAATAAATGCTAATAAGCCGCTGGAGTTTTGTCAGCCAGGAACGTACCGAAAATCTCCAACAATCCCCCCTTTTCGTGTCGGTTAATAAAGTTATTCTTAGTAGTAAGTTGGTCAAAAATTTGTTTTATTTGAATAAGCGTGCAATGTTGTGCAGAGGTACTTACATTATATCAAATGGAAGGTAAAATTAGGTCATTATTAACTTATTGGAGCTAAAAGTTTTCTTCATTCTAAGGGGGATATAGCAACGAAATTGAGAAGCATGGCATCAAGGGACTGAAATTAAAGCTAAAACTTTCCAATTAAAATAAATTCCCTTTCACTGTACGTTGATTCATTCCTCGCAAGAATGATGTTACCATATATTCAGTTCATTTCTTCAATTAAGAAAGTCTAAACTAAACATACAAAGTTCACGTGTCAAGAGCACAGTATTGAAACCACATCGTCCGAGTAATATACACATTAAATGGCTTGTAAACCTAATTTGTGATAGTTGTAGGCAAATATTTGGAATCCAAATCAGAAACTTTTGCCGGTGTTTTAAACACAACAAAGGATTTTTTTGGGGGGGTGTCAGTAGAGAATAAAAGAACTAAATAAGAAAACACAAAATAAGCAACAGAACCACTCAACAAGTTTGTAATTTGTCTGTAATCAATAAGCAAAATACTGTTCAGGTGTAAGAATCAATGTAATTCTATACATTCTTTAGCTTCAACATGAACAATAGAAGCATAAATTAACATGGCATGTCTAGGAGTAAAACTTGTGTATTTTTTGCCTTGTCCTGACAGTGAAACAAAGTTTTCCTCGACTATGTGAGCACATTTTTAACTTATTTTCATTTATTAAGGACCAATTGCGCTTTAATTTGTTCAAATAAAACTGAGGCCAACTGAGAATAACAAGCGAATCCAATGCGATGTGAGTGACCAACCCGTTTGTATACTCGATACTCAAAACAAATCCATCATTCTCAGCCGGAGTCATGTGCAAATCGGATCTTCCACGCGACTGTTTTTTTTTTTGGAGACCATTAAAGGTCGGACGAGGGCGGTGGACGGTTCCCTGCCAACTGAGCGAGGATTACGGGGAAGAAAACAACATTTGAGTAATTGTGTTTGAGATCAGAAATGTTAAGTCATAGGTCGTGCTGGAGGAAAGTGCACGAGAAAAACTTTTCAAAAACATTCCCCCGCGCCATGAAAGTGGTTTGACCATGAAAGGAGCATTGTACCTGCTGCCCGGCGTGATTGCGAGGAGATGTTTGGAAGATTGGCCATCATTAAGTCCTTGGATATGTTTTCGTGGAGCAAAAAGATCCTCTATTTTTAGTGTAGGAGTATGTTTGGGGTCCGTGAAAAGATTCTGGCAGCTCATGGCTCACGGGTTCGTGTAAGGGCAGACAATCATTTTTGCGCTGTTTAACATGGCAGTGGAATTGTTTTGTTCTCCTGAACACACTGTTGTTGTAAATAGATCTGAAATATTAGGTTAAACTTAATGTTCAGGCATCAGCTCAAACCCCCCCCATTTGAGCCCGACATAGCTGAGCATTGAGTCAACCGGCTTCGATTAAAACATGTTGTATCAAGTATTATCGAGAAAGTGAAAATATCATGCATAGATAATTCCCAGATGTCTTCGGAGATCATCCAACAGGTACTCAAAGATTACGCTTCGCATAGTGCTATCAGATGGAAGCCCGTGTGCACATCAGGCATCTGGGAAAATGCCAAATAACTTTAAACAGTTTTGTGGAAAAAAAAAAACGTGCATCCAACGTCGGTGGTTGTACTGGAACGACTGTAGGTTGAGGATGAGGACGTATACATCAGAGACGATGGATTTTAGGTAGGAATGCAAAAATCATTTAGTAATAAACATAAGCTCTTAATTAATGGGTTAGTGATAAAAACAACCGTGTTAAACTCAGGCCCAGGGGCCAAATCCTCATTTTATGAGGCCCTCAAGAGACTTCAACTACTCTATACTAAAAATAGACTACAACTACAGCACGTATCGGTATCATCATCCATTATACCATATCATCTAACAGGCAATTTTGGTTGCAAACATTTTCACTGCTCACCGATATAAGACTTATTTGTAATCCATTTTTGGTTTATTTTATGAGTAAACAAATAGCAAATCTTTAGCTAGCATCTTGTAACTGGAATACAGGAGAGTATTTAAAAGTATTTAATTTAATTAAGTAATAAATAAACAAACATGTGAACTAAAAACTAAATACAAAGTAGCTCTTCTTATACTTATTTTGTACAAGCACGAAAAAAAAAGGCAAGGTAAGGAGAAAAAGATCGGGCACAGGGTAGATACGCTATGTGCTATTAAGGTTCGCTGTCGCAAGCAGTTCTTATTGATACATGGATCTGCCAAACCACCTACAAGCCGCACACTGTTCTCCGTACGTCTGCGAGTCTCTTCTGGACGGCACTTATGACGACCCACAAAACGATCGCGGTGCTTTTCCCCTTCGCCACCGTTTATGACCAGCGCTGTGCTAAAATCGGTATCTCGGAGAACCTTCAACAACGCTTTAAAACGTGGAGTAAGCGAAGCTAGATTAGCTATGAGCTCAGAACCGAAGACCTCCAGTGGTATCTATAATCACCCGAGTTTTTACCCTCTATCAGGAAGTTTTACTACTGCAAGTAATTGATCCCCAAACAGACTCTGAGGAGAAACATTCGCCTTTAAGAAATGACGCACACGACTAGCACGGGTCTGCACGCACACACACACACACACACACACCCAGGAAGGATTACATCAGCAGAAGAGCATGATAATCCACGCCGGTGGGTTTTTCTTTTTTAACAGCGCATGGACTGATGCCTGAGAAGCTCGCGTTCAACAAGAAGCTTCCCTAAACTAACGTCCATCTCCTGAGTGCATGTGTGGTTGCGGTCAGGCATGGATTGGGAGGTGGTGGTGGTGGTGGGGGGGGGGTTCTGTAGGATAGTGGAGGGACGGGGGCGTCGCCTCCCTGGTAGATACTCCTGCTGAAAAAATGTCTGAAACCCACTCCAGCGTGGGCGCCGGGCCAGTGGCTCTAATCCCACACGAGCAGACGCGGTGGGTGAGTAAAAAGGGTTCAGTGTTACCCTGGAATCCAACATATGGGGTCATGTGATCACACTATAAACCACGTATTGTGTCTTGTATGATTTGAATTTCGCGAGCTGCTTCTAACGCGGACCTTATTCCGTGGGACATTTTTCAAGCCATCACGCAGATTCAATGCAGCGTCACCAGATGGACAGACCTGGGAAATGACAATAAGGAGGATTGAGTTTCTACTGGACGACATGATCTGAGCCTCACGAGGGCCAAACAATCTGTAGATTTACCCAACTGTCTTGAAAAGTATCAACTATTAGAAAGTTGACGTCCATAATCTCTGCTCCTTATCTTAAAAACTGGCATATTTATAGCTAAACATATCAACTTGACCATTTAATTATACTTGGATTTTGAGAAAACCCCCGGGGACCACATTTAATGGCCTGACCGGTCTGCTTTGGCCCTCGGGCCATGAGTTTTTGACTTAATAAGATCATTTTGACTGTTATTATAAGCTTGGAACAAAAGTACATTCGGAATTATATTCTGTATAATAGATATTATTGACAAATTATTACAGAAAACACTAGTTGAGTTTTATTGTTTTTATAAAATAAAATCACATGAACATTGATTTGTTGACTGTTTAACTGGAACTGAAGCAGATTAATGGAATGTATTATTATTTCTAACTTTTCAATTTTATTGATTGTTACGTTTTTGTTTTGTGATGATGTTTAAATGGTTCTGACCACGAGGACTTTCATAACAAGTAGGCAAAGCCAACACAGAAAATGGTGGTTTATTAAAAAAACGCTAACAAATGAACACCATTCAGAAATAATAATTTTCTTTTAAACAAATTCCAGGTGGACTGAAGTAGAAATAGAGGATTGTGACAAATTACTATTGTGAAAATGGTTCAACCACACAAAATAGACCGACCAAAGTTTATCGTGGGTTTTTTTATATTTAGTTTTCCCTTTTAAACAGTGAAGCCATAATGATAATAATAATTATAACAATCCAAGTCCAACACATCATTTGTGGGTTTTCCTTTTATAAATTGACAAAGTGGACGATCCGGCAGTAGAAAAAAAAAGAAAATGTCTTTCTAGGAAACTTTCACTCGGTGAGAAGCGACTGAAACCTTCAGCACCGAAAGAGCAACATAGTTAATGCAACGTTAATAACAGCCAAGTGTTGCGAACTCACATCATCGAGAGAAGAAAAAAAAAGAAGTTCGCCACTGCTGTCACTGTCTGCGAGCAGTGGCCAGCGGCGACCACAGAACATGGTAAGCCAGCGAGACCACACACAGACGCGAGCCCACAGAACTGCGCTTGACATGATTTGGAAGACGCACACTACTACGACAACAAGCTACACATCCTGCTGGCAGAAGAGCTCACTTGAATGTCATTTCAAGCTCAGTCAATGCGGAGGACCCGGGGCAGCCCATTCCAAGCCAGCTGGTTAGTATCATTTTCCCAAAAAAAACAGCACTTCTTACCTGAAACACTGCGGTGGCCATCCTGCTTGTATCTCTCACTTTTTCTTTTTTTTAGGGGGCTTGGGGAGGGGGGTAGATTTCGCAGTTGATGTTTCAGTGCTGCATTGTCGAGTGCTGTCTCTGGGAAAAAAGACTCTCAGCTGGAGCAGGACTGTCAGCAGAGTCTAGTGTTTTAAGCTCCGGGCTGATAGATCTGGCCGCTCTCTCACTCCTCCTCCGAAAGAAATAAGCATAAAAATGTCTTGATGTGAGTCCGAGCGCGGGGAGGAGTGCAGCCAGAGGCGAATGTTAACATCCCACAACTGGAAACGGCGCAGTGCAGCACACAGCGCTGAATAAGCAGGGAAAAGTCTGGCTAAGGGGTTGTAGCTTTTTTTTTTTTTTTTCTTCCCCCCTCTCTTTCGAGAGCTGCCTGGGATTTCTCCTCCCTCTTGTTCACTTCATTTTCACCCTCCTCCCAAACTCTGTATGAATAATGACGAAGGGAGCGAAGGAAAAAAATATTGAAAGTGAATTTCCCAGGGAGATCAGGAGGGACTGGGGCTCGAGGAAAAGGGGAGACAAAAGCTTCCTGGTCACAATTCCACGTCGGGACACTCGCTAAACACACACCGTCATTCTTCGTCCTGTTCCCTGTTATCGGCTTCTCGAGTTACAGGTTAAATATGAGTCGACCCCCTGCACCCGTCTTCCCTCTCGCGCCCACTTTCACTCGCACACACACACACACACACATGCACAAACACGCATAGTAACACCATGAATGGGGCCATTGACTTCACAGCGGCGAGAAGTCACACCAGCTTAGTAATGTTTCCTCAATCCTGCACTGATGATAAATCACAGCGACTGACACTTTGTATTAGAATCGCACCAACGTCCTCGACTTAATCCCCACCCCCTGAAGAAATGATGTTTTTATCAGAACACAGTGCTTGAGTGTAGATAAGTTTTAGAAGTCGTTGTCCTGCTGCAAACAAGACCCACATATTCTGCAAGTATCCTGTTTTGGGGAATCAAAATATAATTCGGGAAAATCTTTGACCTACTGGATCCCGAGTAGGTACCAACTACTACACTTTTAGATTGTTTATTGCCAGGGTTACGGTCGGTAAACTGCCCGAAAATCTGCCAAATTGTGACCATTTAATTTTTCACAATTCACATAAATCTTGAGGCCACATAATCCCTGCTTTAGCTCTCCATTAACCTTTCTCAAACTGTCATTAACACTATCCTTATTCTCAGACAGTTTATATACTCTTAAAAAACGTACATTACATTTAGAACATTGACAACAGCCTTTGTCTCCAAGATGCAGTAAGTCCCTCATCACGACCATGTTTTGAACTTATTACTTTATAAAGTTCTCCCCCGTTTGAAATCTGGACGAACGAGAGGTTACGAGAGCCATTATGACGTAATAATGGCTTCACTCCTCCTCCAGCCGGCAGTCATCACACCCCGCTTTGTTTATACAACGAGTCCCTTGGAGGTGGATACTTCCTGGATTGGTGAGACGCGGTGACAAACCCTGATGCTTGACAAATCACAGCAGAGTGGTTATGGTAAACAAGATTTTAATCTCCAGAAAAACAAAGTGATTTTAGTGGGCGGGGCTTAAGATCATTTTCTAAGAAAGTTTTGTACAAACAGACACTTACTGATGAGTACGATAGAGTCCAAGATCTGTTTTTAAGACACATGTCTCAACCTTTTAAAGTATATATTTTAACTGTGTATTGTTTTTGATTGTTAAAGCACTTCGTGACCCTGGTCCAGGAAGGCGCTTTACAAATGACTATTACTTACTTACTTACTTAAATCAACACATTAGTTGAACCTTGAAGATAACACAGCCGGTAAAATATATTACAACTCCTCTGATTGCTCTGCATCCCCACCCTATGGCTATAAATAACATTTCCCCTAACCATGGATTCATTTTTATTAATAGTGGTTAAATTCAGAGGTCCGTGAAGATGTGATGAGAGTGAGCAACTGATCGATTGGCTGACTTCGAGGAAGTATGTTTGGTATGTTTTGGTTTCCGGGGTGAAGGGGAAGAATAGAGTTGTTGATGTTGCTAGTTGAACAGCGATAGTTGAATACAACGTGTCTATGTTTGCTGTGGTCTACAGCAGCCTTTGCAACAGTATATGAGTTAAAAACCAGAGACCATCTCGTAGGCTTGCGGTCATCGCTACTTTATATTTAAATATGCAGGACTGTTTAAAAATATCTGCGAAACAGCAAAGGTTAAAGGTAAGAAGGTAAGCCGCGATATCACTTTAGCTTGTTTTGTTATCGTTTGATCTACCTAAACTCGTATTTCCAAGATCAAAGGATAGATACATTTAAAGGAAATATGTTTTCAATTACTCAGTGGATTAGCTCAATTGCATCCATTAATATTCCATGTTTTATTTACTTTTATTCCATTTTGCATCCATTTTTCTCCTACTGCTTACCCAAGTATTTCTAGATGAAACTTAAGCCCCAGAAACCTCTTCCAGGTATTCTGGGAGGAGGCGGAGTTCTATCCAAGACAAGCAGGATGTATAGTCCCTCCAATCTGTCATGGGTCTACAGTCATTAGGTCTCCTCCCTTTGGGGAATCTAGGAGGCATCCTAAAAAGGTACCCAGGCAACCCAAATTGGTACTTCTGGAAGCAGCCGATCTACTTTGAGTCCCTCCTGGATCTCAAAAACCCAACTTTTCTTGCATTCGCGATCTATTCTTGCAGAGTTATCGTCAAGAGAAAAAAAAAAGAGTCATATTTTGAGTTTATCCCTCAAAGATGTACAGTATCTCGTCACTTGAAGAGTTGGGGGACTGCAGTTATTTATCTTCCTAGAGTCATTTATCTCAAGATATAAAGTGGCGATGAGATGTATTGTGACACCAAAGTAATATATTCATTTATTTCGGTGTATCAGCAAGCTCGCGCCATTAGAAGGGAAGGAAAATCTGCACCGTTAGCTTTTTTTTCGTGAAAGCTGTGAGGGATCGTTGCTCTTTTCCCGACATCTGTAATTCTGAAAATGGGTTAAATCCCTCGCAAGAATCAGGTAGTTCTCACGGACGCACAGTCGGCGTCTTCCCGCTATTATCCAGTAGCAGACAAAGGACCTACTGAGCTCGTGTGGCTCGAATTTGTAGCGCGTCGACTTTTAAAGCCCCGACATGGAAAGAATGGCCGCCGACTTTGATCTTCTCATCAGTAATTAAATGGAAGGAGCTCAGAAGGCAACACCTTTTCCTGAACTCATGCTCTCCAGATGTCAGGCACAGTAAAGTGTTATTTAATTCTGCCATTAATGACAAGGGCCAGGAAGGAAGCAGGAGAGGCGACGTATGGTTTATGGAAACAAAACAACATGCCCTGTTTACGTGGAGTATTTTGGCCTTTTATGTTGGAAGCAGCCAACCTTGTGCGAAGCAGGAATTCCCCCGCTCGCCAGCGTCTGGGCCGCTCGGTTAATGAATAAACGCTGACTGTAATGCACAGCTGCAGACCAGGAATCAGAGCCACTTGCCGTGACTTCTGTGTTGTTGAATGTTTAAAGATTACGAGTCAAAGATGTATTTTTCCTCATATAAAGTACTGTAAAAGGAGGAGTGAGTGGTGAAGACCTCGCTTGTACAAATAGCCATATTTTGACTAATATTGATGCATGTGATAAAATGTTTGTTTTTTTCCAAAGGTGTTTACGTGGGAAAAGTGCCCTAAAAGTCTTTCTTTGTAGTTAGATTAACTCCGATTAACTGCAGGATGTGACATCATAAAAAAAATGGCGCCTCATGGTACTCCTCAAGCAAACAAGAAATTAAAGAAACTGTCAGAACTTTGGGATTAAATCGATAATTTTTTCAAGAATTTGATTTTTTTCACTGGCCTTAATCATTTTCTGTAGGTAACTAATCACAGTATTTACTTAATTCAACATGAATATAAGAAAACAGAAACCATAAAATAAAGAAATTAACAAAACTTTGACCAAAATTCTGTCCGACACAAAAGTACAGGTATATTGGCTACTCTCGTGGTACATGTGGAGAACCTGGTTCGAAGGACAACCAAGTCAGTGTAAGTAAGTACGTAACTAATGGTTACTTGTAAAGCGCCTTTCTATACCGTTAGAAAGTTTAAAATACATACAAATTTGAAAACTCTAAAAGGTCAAGACAACATAAGACAAAAACAGGAGTCCTAGAAGATTAGTAAAAAGGTCTCAAGATGAAAGAAAGAAACTGGCAGCCAATGAAGAGTTTTAAGAAATCGGGGGAATGTGAGTTCTTCTACTAGAGCGGCTCAGAATTCTCGCTGCAGAGTTTTGTATCAGACGTCTCTTGGTCTAGATGTTGTTGTTGTTGTTGATGATGCAAGTCTGACTCTAAAAGGCAACATCTCTACAACCTGAACTCTCCAGGTCTCCTCCTGCACAGACCAACACGCCTCCCGTGTCAACCATTCATATTCAGCGCTGGGTTTCTCAGTGGAAAAACACAGTAGCAGTGAGAAACACCTCATCTGTTATGGAGTGCAGATTCCACATTGAGATCAACTGATGAAAGGAGGAAAAGACGGAAGGAAAACAGACTCTGAATGAAAGAAAGCAAAGAAGACAGGAGGTAATGGAGGGTGTAAAAACAGTCCATGGGAGGGGGCTTTTGGTTGAGGTCCAGTATTGTGAGTCTGACTCAGGATTTCCCAAGTAACAACAAAACCAAGCAGATCTCCGTCCCCCCAGAGTCCGGTGGAACATTTTCACGAACGCCCTTCCAGACCAGATGGCTTCCCCTCCTGGATTCTCACGATTACGCTGCACAAGCTCATACAACAAACTCAACACAACTCAAGTCAGTGATCCGTCCTGGACTACATTTGCTTTTCCAAAAACTTGTTTTGAAGTTTCCAAACAAATCCTTCCCTCTTGGATTTCAACATCAAACTGTCCCTCACGTTAACCCAGTTTCAACATACTTTCCAGAAGAGTTCGATTACTCCATGGCGTTAGAGTCTTGGGTGTTGCTGTTTGTTTTCTCCTCTGTATCCATGCGCATTACCAAACTCGTGGGCCACAAGCCACAGCTCCTTGTGTAATAAGCCCGTCACTCACCTAAAGGGACGAGCAGAGCCGGCGGATGATTGTTATTGACGCTACACAAAGCTTCGCGGACCAGAGCTCCACCTTATCTGGCAAACAAAGTTCTCAGGGACGACATGACAAACAGCAGCTTTGGATTAGAAGATTCAAATGAGCTTTTCCAAGTCAACAAGTCTTTATAAAGGGTCTTTATACACAGATTTACTGGTAATGTGAGGTAGGATTGTCGTTGATCTTCAATGATGGAAGCACTGTTTTCCCCAGAGAGTCATTTAGTAACCTCTGGTCGACCTTCAGAATCATCCCTTTACCACTTTATAATCATACATTTGAGGTAGTATGAAGCTATTTTGCCTCCATCAATATTGATATAATAGTTATTTCTAAGTGACGTCGATTCTAGAGTGTAAGCCCATGAAATGATCATGCTAGTGCTAATGTTTCTGACCACAGTTTGAGTGGAATTGGGAAGTCTGATTAAAAAGTTTGGAATCAACAAGATTTTTTTCAGATTCTAGCCAAAATACCTATGATGGCATACTGTGGTGTTTGATTTTTCATGTGGGGCCTTTTGCTATCTTTCAACATCACCTTACAACCAATAAAATGAGCTTCAAATGATTGAAATCATCTTTATTTTCTTTAAATTTAATTGAAATTGGATGCATTTTAATTTTCAGGGAGGAAGTTCTGTCTCCCTTTGCGCCCCCTAACAATTAGCAAAAAGAAGATGAAATTCTGGGAGTCCCTTAATTTGTATGTCATGAATACATGGAGATATTTTTATTTTTATGGGGGGCCTTTTTTTTCCCCCCTTTACGCTGCTTTAAAACTAAGGGTACAGTTATTGAAGTCCTCTATATTTACTAAAAATTTGATGTGGTATGAATTTAATTGAAATTACCCTCATTTTAATTTTCAGGGGGGCTTTATCTGCCTTCCTTTGCAACCCCCTACAAGACCTTGAGCAAGACCTACAAGATTTTGTCAAAATTAGGGGTATTTTAATGTTTTCAATTGGTATAAAACATAACATGTTTTAGATTTTTTAATTATTACAAGAAGCTAAAAGCAATTTACACCAACTTAATTAAATGTGTTGCAAACTTAATTCAATTTTTGACCTGATTTAATTTGCAAATTGGCAAATAATGTTTAATTTGAAATTCTGCCCTCCTTTCTGCCTCCATACAACGAACAAAAGAAGCAAAAACATTTAAAATCATCTTAATTGTACATTTTAATGTGGTATGAATTTCATTGTAATAAATAGTTTGACTCGTGACTCAAGGGTTAAGATACAGGACAGTGAGTCCCTACAGCACACCCTGTACTTTTATAGTTTAGTATTACAAAAACTTCTGATGTAACATCTGTTATGACCAAAAAAATTCAGATTCAAATGATATTTCGATTAAAAACTAAATGGCGCCATTTCTCCGTTTAACGAAAGCATGAGTGAAGGATGATCCGGGCCTGTATTAATAACAAGAATGAAAACATAAACATCCGTCCGTCATCCTGTTGAGCATCTGGTGGCGATGGTTATGAAATCAGACGCCATATCCATCATCAGTGCGGGACTTGTTGTTTCAATCTCTTCCCTTCCAGCCTTGAGAAGCATGTGTTCCGTCCTATGACTGTTAACTCAATCAAAACCATTGGCTCTGCTATGAGATCAGATGGGAAGTCGCTGCTTGTAAAACACAGCGACTGCCATGGCAACCAGAATGTGGGAGATATTAGGGACCGCTCCCCATTTCTATCGCACATGGCTTCCCAAACACTTTCAGTTCAACCTTCAGCCTCCTCGACATGATACTGGAGACTTGTTGTTGCCGAACGTCACATTGCAGAGACATATGAGGCCAATTATGTGATGATCCCGGGATGAAACACACACCCTTGACAAACAGAAGCACCGGGATCTCAGAGAATCTTCTCCACTGTTTGACAGTAAATGGGATTATCTTCCTTACTGGACTTTTTTTTTTACAAGATGTTGTTTTTAACATTCAAAGGCTAAAAGGTCAAAATAAACACTAATAGACATATATCCTGAAAAGAACGTGTAGAAATCTGAATTATAATACACATAATTAAACTTTAAATTTGACATTTGGGACTTTTTACTTATATAAATACTTAATAATATAATAATTACTTAAATACAGCTGATACCATAAACAACAATTGTTATTCTACGTACATTAAAGTTCAACTAATGTTTTCATTAAAGTTTCTTAAATATATGTGTGACTCTATTGTATCATCAGTGTCTGTTTGTACAAAACTCTCTTTTCATTGAAATGTTGACATTGGAAAATGATTTTAAGCCCCGCCCACTGAAAACACTTTTTGAAATGAAATTAACCCTAACCACGCCCACTCTGCTGTGATTGGTCAATCATCAAGGTGTGTCACCGCAAGTCTTCAAACAGGGGAAGTCTCCACTGTAAAGGGACTCGTTGTATAAACAAAGCAGGGCGTGATTACAGCTGACCGGAGGAAGAGTGAAGCCATTATTACGTCATAATAGACTTCGCTTTCGTAACCTCTCGTTCGCCCAGATTTCAGACGAACTTTATAAAAGTAATAAGTTGAAAACATGGTCATGATAATGAGAATTACTGCATCTTGGAGAGGAAGACTTTTTCACATTATTTGACCTTTAATTTAAATTTATGTAATAAAAAGATTTTAAAATGTTATTTTGAATTTAAAAAACCTCTTTATTCTTTATATAAATTATAAGAATTGTCCCTGCAGAAAGTTCACCAGAATAAATAAACATACAAAAACTTTTGAACAGAACAGATATTTAGTTAATAATAACAAATAAAATAATAATAAATAAGTGTTAAGTGTTTAGATGGCGTCAGGCTTTGGAATCCATTTTTAAAAAACAATGTAATTTTCAAAGTAATCAGAAATCTAACATACAATTTGAATTTAAATTGTAGCTTTTGATCAAAACAAGTTTTAATGTACATTCAACCGACTGATCTAAACCTATAGAGAGAGAGTTGGACCAGCCTCTCAATGCAGTAAAATATTACATAATGTTGTACAAGTACAAATACACTTAAACTTCATGTTCTAACTTCAAAACAAACGTTCTCTTGTGGCGTAATGACGCTGATGACGGATTCCATTCCTCACATGATGAGAACGAGGATGTGTCCGTCAACAACCGACCAACAACATGTTAGCGAGAGTACAGGTCACAAACAACACCAGAACAAAAGAACACGGATCATTTCGTAGAATTCCCAAAACAGATCAGGAAGTGGAACAAGAATCTAAATGGAGAAAGCGGTTAAAACATGGAAGGTTGTTGGTACAGTGTGTTTGTCAAAAGGCTCATTAGCGGTGGAACTCTGTAGGTTCCTTCTCAAAACAATTCTAACGGCCAGCGGCAGATCATTGAAATCCAATCCAGCGACTCCACTCGGGGACCACTGAAGACCCGAGTCCAGGGACTGACATTCACACCACGGTGTTTGCTCCGCGGTTTATGTTGGACGACAGGTGAAAATTAGCAAATGCAAGTCCGCGGCCAACTATTTATTCCACAACGTCACAAAAAATAAACATTGGAGTTTGTTAACTGGATAGCTACAGCGGACTACAGTATTAGCTTCACCATCAAGCTAACATGTTGACATTCACACCTTAAATTTTGGACTCAAATTGTGAGATTTCACATTCAAAACATGGTAAAATTCACCCTCTCTGATACTGAATGTTTGATTTAACACACAGGACTGCTCTTAATAATGCAAAAGAGGTTACTAGGTGTGTACATTGGTAAGAAACTGACGGTATAACACGTACAGGACCAACGATACGGTATATTACAATATTGAGGAACAAGTATATATGTAGTATTGTCGAGTACTTGACTGTCAGAATGTACAGACCACAGACCACTCTTGACGAAGTCGTAACTGCTTTCATTTGTTTTGAAACCAAAATATGTCCAAACATCAGCTTTAAAAGTTCCTCGATTCGATTGTATCCTCTCGACCTCAGTCATAGCACGAGGAAAACATTGTTGTTTTAGCTGCGTAAAGACTGCTGCCATCTAGAGACCAAAAGTTAAAATTAAAACACAAAATTGAGTATTTGTTTGTCAATTTCTTAACGATTTATTTACACTTTAAATACAAACTATAATAATACATTGAACTATATATACATACAGTATATACTACTACTACTTTAAATATATAAACCATAAAAAACTGTTCCAATCATGAATAAAAAAATAATACTTTATTTTAATATAATCCATAAAAGAACTATGATGAATAACTAGTTAAATGTTATTTAAAAGCAAATGTAATAGTAATAATTGATAGGTTTTGTATAGCGCTTTTTTGGAGGTCACTCAAAGACGCTTCACATTGCATAGAATATACATAAAAGAAAAGAAAAAACACAAAAAGAAATTCAAAATAGAGTCAGGTATAGTATGGGTGGAGTCAGGGGTCGTATGCTTTCTTGAAGAGGTGTATGTATTGATTTATATTATTTTGGCTGTTGAATACCAGTAAAGTATCCCGATAAAAACTTTTGCGTTCGACCTCTCGAGGTCACGTTGGTACCAACCGATGGGAAAACGCAGGAACGGAAAGACGAGTTCATCATGACCTCATAAACCCGATCTGGCTCCATGAGCCTCGTCGTCCGCATGTTACATTCAAACGACACGTTTTAAAGCATTTTTCACATCCACAGGTCGACAAACACACCTGCCGGCGAACACGCACACAAACAGACACACACACTCGCACCATTTGTTCACGAGCTCATTAGACTTGGACGACAATGACCACATCATCGCGTACGTGTTGACCGGCTATTTTCAGAGCGCCACATTCCCAACGATTCTCCATCATATTGGAGCGAGAGCACAAACAAAGCGGCGTAAGTGTGTATTTTTAAATAATGACTCTTAGAAAAAGCACTCAGCGCTCCCCACAGACCCAAATGACTCACGATAGCCATCAGTTCTGACCCCTGTCACAGTCATTCCCTTGTTTTTTTTCATCGCAGTCTCTTTGGCAAATTGTTTCCTGCCAGATCCGAGGATTATTTTTTTGCAGCTGAAATGTTTAGAAAGGGAAATGCTGCAGTAATTTCTGGAGATGGAAGGCTGCACTTTTGTATATATAGACACTGAAATTATGTTCTGGGTACTGAGTTCCAGAGGTTTCAGACTTTTCCTCCCACTTCGGCTTTTATGAGAGTCCGACTGTGTACTTTCACTCATCGCGGCGGAGTCGACAAATGGACGACGCTGGTGTTAAAACGTTGGACGAATACTTTTAGCTAAAGAAAGTTGGAAGATTCCCTTAAAAGTTAAAATGCGTCCAAATATAGCCAGATTAAAAAAAAGGGAGGGTTCCAGAATTTATTATCATTTTTTTTCTAATTGTAAAGAGGGCCAAAGGGAGGACAGGTGCTTCAAATATGTCCAAATATGTTTAGCACATATTTAACATGGATAATTACCAAAATTCCAGCTACTTTCAGGAATTGTAAGGTCAATAATGTGATCAAATTTACTGGATTTCACTGGATTTTTAACCGTTCTGTGTCTTTTATACATTTTTCATTTTCATTTAAGTAATTCACATTTTCTTTTTGATTTTTTTTATACCTAAACTACAGTAAGAACCTGTCATTTCCAAGAAACTAGGGGTATTTTCACTAATTTTACTATACAAACATATAATATATATAATATATATATATATATATACAGTATATTATATATATTTCACAGTACAGATTGGAATCAAGTAGGATCTGGAACCTACTGGTACAGATTGGAATTCCATGATTCAGTCTATTTTCCAAAACATTTTGATGTAATCGGAATTTCTCCTATTAGTATTGGAGATTGTCCTGGTAGAATTCCCATTTGTCCTGGAATTCCAATATTCAGATCCCAGTTCAGTAGTAGGATTCATTTGAATTCCAATCTGTACTAGTAGGATTCCAGATCCTACTGGATTCCAATCTGTACTTTACATAGCATATGTGTGTATATGTGTGAAATAAACTTTCTCTAAATAAACTCTAGGCCCTTCTTTGGATCTAACACTTGAATACATTGTAATCTATTTGATCAAGTTGTCAATCTCTATATACTGACTTGATCATCTCAAGTAAAACCAAGATCATAACGTTGTACTTAAACCCTCTGGTGGAGACAATAGATTTAAAAACATAAATATTTCGACTCCCAATCACAGCGAAAGAAAACTGTCCATAACTACCAATATTTCAGTTGAAAATAAAAAAGTTTTAATCCTTCCTCGTCAATCTTATCGCTGCTTAAGGTGAGCACCCTTTCAAAATAAAGTGCAGCAACACCACTCACACTGGGCTGAGAGCCAAAGTTTATTTTTCATGAACAGATACCTTCACACAAGCTGGAACAAATATGGCAGTAAATAAGACTTACTGCTACACTTACTACCTCATTTAAACACTACACTGCAAAAACTTTCTTGATGAGAGCGAAAATCATCTTTAAAGACCAGAAAAAAAGATGATGAAAGAAAATGATTCTGGAAAAGTAAAGATTAAACCTACAATTATTGTCTTTTTTAGAAACTAAACAAGGAAATGTTTCTTTAATGTTTCTTGCACCTGATTCATCCCATCAAAAATAAACACTTCAAGATCTTCCCACTGTTGATGCCCCCCCGCTCTGACTCAATGAGCCAGGTCTGTCTGCTCCCCTGGCATTTCCTGTGTGAGCGAGCGGGCAGAGTTGGCAGCGACCAGCTATTTTAACAAACTCCAGATGATGGGTGTGAACGTAGGTGTGCGAAAAACACAACCCTCCCGATTGGTCCCTCGTCTTTTCATTTTCCCCAAACAACAGCGCTCTTTTATTTTTAGCCCCCGGGGCTCGGTCCAAAAGAAAACATGTGTCAGCACACCGAGCACTTGTCGAGCGGTTCTAGGGGAGCATCATCCATCCTCCAGCCGCGACCAAAAGAGGAGAGAGAGGCTTCCTCCTGAACATTCCCTCCCTTGAGGAACGTACACAAACCTTTGAGGAATTACCATCAATCAGCTGCAGCGAAGGAAAAAAAAAGATTTTTTGTGATTTCTTACCTTCTCTTCGCATTTCTTGTGGCAAGCTATCCGGCACACTGCAGGAACACAAACGTGAGGAATTAGATGAAGGTCATGTTGAGGAAAAGAGTGAAGAAAACTGACTTAATATGATTAAAAAATATATATATATATTCAACCAGAAAGTTTAAAACCCAATTTTTCCTGTGATATGAACCGAAACATAATTTCTAGTATCCTTTAGTTATGGTTATAGTTTGGGTTTATGGGTTTTTCCACAAAAATATAGTACTTTTACAAATTAAATAAAAATTGATTTATGCATTTATTAATTAATTCAACTTTCTTCAAGTATCTTTTTAACAGAATTAATACTTTAATTTTCATTTTTGTAACATTTTCATTGAAATAATAATAGTGAATTTCTAGAGGAATAAATGACTAAATTTCAAAATGTAAAATAATACTTAACCACACTTTAAGTTAATTGCTTTTTAGTTTATTATATTCTTTATATATAAATACATACATGACAACTTTTAATTCTAGAAAGCATTTAAAGAATGACCAATGTATGCTGATCTATGCATGTGAGATTTAAAATGCTAAATAATACAACAAAAATCTATATAATATCATGTATAATAATAACAAATCAATCGCCGTCTGTTCGTTCGTAATCAGCAGAAAGAAACTTGTCAGACGTCGACAGCGTTTCCCGCTCCCTCGGCCAAAAACACTTCACATTACAGCAGCTTCCAAAAATGTGTGCAGGAAGAACAAGTCATTACATAAGGCGCAAGCATGTTCCAGTAAAAGCATACAGTCTTCTCCTTTATTTGGAAAGCTCACGCCTCGGTGCACAATCTCTCCGTCCTTCAGGAGATTTATGGGCCGCGGGTCCAGCTGCTTCTCTGTTGACCCTCGGACAAGTAGGGGAGCTCGACTGCAGCACAAACTCTTGTTGTTAAGAGATATTTATGTGTAAAATCGACATATAAAGTTGTCGTTATTGAAGGGATTATCTGCACATGCAGCGAGAAAATTTTATCTGACACTGAATCACAAAGAAAATGTTGTTCTTGTGTAGAAATTACAGGAAATGACTTGAAACGAGACGCACTACACCAGTGATCCTCCATCTTACATGACAAGAAAATAACAAACGACTGATATAATTGAGGGCTAAAGGATATATATATATTTTTTAATTTATATTATATTTTTCAATTCAAATCGCAGAGGCTATTATTGAAAAAAAGAATAAACAATTCCACCGACTCAACAGTAGGTGGCGGCAGAAACAAAAGCCGACAGAGACAAACCGCCCATTTTTCTTTACTGCTTGTATTAAAAAATCATTTTAATTTGTTTGATAATTGTAATTATTTGTTTTATTGCCAATTCAAGGAGAAATTGCATTATTTAGGGTATTCATTCTTACAGATCGAAAGTTACATCTAGTGTTTTAGATCAATGTTAAAACCATACAATTACTTGTATAGTAAATAACATTGAAATACTGGATCTTAATATTGGTTGAAATAAATATCTATTGGATTTTCTTTTCTTCCCTAAATCATTCAGCCCTAATATGATTCATATTCTATTGATTATTACTGTCTTAATTTTTTTTAAATAAAAAAGACAAGATGTTTTCAGAAGTAAAATTATATGTGATTCACATCATCTCAAACTTGTTTCAGTCAAGTTGTGTCGTAAAATAAACCTGTAAACTAGTGGAAAAGAGTGAAACAAATCTCTCTACGAGACCATCTTGTCGCAGAGGAACCAGCCCGGGGCATTTTGCTGACTCAGCATTGTGGTGAGATGAATTTTTCACACACTTGAAATTCTTATTTTTTTTGCCAGCCATGCCATTTTATTTTAGCTCTTTTATCTGAAGTCGATCCCTGAGTATAACGCCGACATTAAACGGGTGTTGGCGGTTCATAAAAAGGTGGGCGACCCCTGGACTAGAACACAATAACAAACCTATTACAATAGAAATGAGAGGGAAATACATATTGAGTTTTTGTCATTTATAATGATTTATAATCATTTTGCTGACTCAGCATTGTGGTGAGATGCATTTTTCACACACTTGAAATTCTTTTTTTTTTTGCCAGCCATGCCATTTTATTTTAGCTCTTTTATCTGAAGTCGATCCCTGAGTATAACGCCGACATTAAACGGGTGTTGGCGGTTCATAAAAAGGTGGGCGACCCCTGGACTAGAACACAATAACAAACCTATTACAAAAGAAATGACAGGAAAATACATATTGAGTTTTTATCATTTATGATCCTCGCCCACTGCATTGTCCAGATACAAGGAAATAAATATGGTTATTAAAGCGTAGACTAAGCAATACTTGTGTAACATGTGTGTTATTTTAACTCTAAACCTTTACAAAAACAAACTTGTTTTGTTTCGATCACAAGCTCCAGACAAACATCTGTGTTCCAGCTCGTCACATGTCATGTTCTCATGGACGCAGAATCAAAAAAAACAACAAAAAAAAAGCACTGTTTGCTCTCAGAGCGTAAAGGACCATATGCTTGTCAGTCCAGGACGCTGTCCAGCGCCTCCGCCAGCACGTGACTCCCCGGTAAACAAACGGGGGCCACATGGGAGCCGAGAGCAGGACTTCCATATTGGGGCGTGAAAAAGTCTCCAGCCTCGGGAGCTCAGCCTTGCCTTGTTAGGAAGTCCAATCTTTGGAGGATAAACACAAATGTTGCCGGTGAAAGAAAGACGGGATGGGGTTGAGGAGGGAGGAGGAGGGCGAGGAGGGGGTTTGTATGAAACCATCTGGTTGAGATGTTTTATAGTGTTGGAGATTAAATAAAGAGGTGGAAAGGTGGGGTTGAGGGGGGGGTTCCTTCCTCGTGGACTCCCGCTGGGATGGGCTGACCCGCGTTTACAGCAAAAACACAATCAGAGGCGAGCGAGCGCTTCCTTCCTACTTCCTCTCCTACACTCTCTCCATCCACGTTTTTATTCAACTTACATTCACTCCAGCTCACAGCTCTGGTCCAAAATAATGATGATGAATGTTTAAGTTAAATGTCACTCATTACAGTTTGTTTTTTTGTACTTAAAACTGACCAAAAATCAACTTCACATCGTCTTATGAAAAAATGAAACATTTTAAATAATTTATTTTTAAATAATATACAATCAAATTAAGGCATATTTCAGAATCTTCTTTTTATATTTATTAAATTCTTAGTTTTCCCAACATATTCCTCCAGAGGGATCAATACAGTTTTATCCATCCATCATATAAAAGCTTTATTTGTCCTTTCTTCTTTCTTATTTTTACTCGGTGGCCCTGAAACAATCACAGTATATAACGTGGCCCCTGAGGATATTTAATTGCACAACCCTTATGTAGAAGTGAGTCCTAAAAAACTTCTCACGTCCACGTTCTGACGCTGGACACAGAGAGCAACACTGACCCCTGGTGGCTGTGTTACGAAGCCGTTGTGGAGACGTCGCCATGACAACAGATCGTACTTATGTAGGAATAATTGTTATAGTTACTGAATACACGATGGAGACTAATGCGAATATTTTTTTAATGGATTTTTTTTTTGTTTTAACTAGCACTATTTAGTCTATCAAATCCAATTTAGTTTAGTAAATATATAATTTCACAGACATTTTCATGGAAATATTACAATCATTTATTTGTCCATTAGTTGAGAAGTTTCATAAGAGGAATAAAGTAAAAGTCATAGTAGAAACCATAAAACGTTATTTATTTTTTCACTTATAACAAAATATTCAGATATAATTTTGAACATTGATTTGTTGGATGTCGAATTATATCTCACGAACCTTTTTTAATTCTCAGTACATTCTTATGCTCAAGTATATTCTTTTGAATTCCAATTACCGTAAATGTAGGTTGTAGTGTTGTAATTCAGCCAGTAGGTGGAGCTCTTACAATATCTAACAGATCAATAATCCACAAAATAGAAAACGGTCTAAATAAATTGCAATTTGCTGCATAAACCTGGTATCTGTAAACTAATTTACTGATAGTTGAATAAATAAATAGGTAAAATAATATTTTAAGAGTATATGTATATGCAAAATGATAAGTAAAGGTAGTAAAGTTGTGAAGAAATAATGTGGTGGAAAGAGTTAATAACTACATTTATTTTATAACAATAAGACCATAATACAAATTACAGTAAAACAAGTTGAAATGTTAGCGGGAAAAATGACAACATGTAACTGAAGTGAACTTAAATGATAGAAAACACAGAAGCGTTTCGTCAACATATGTTTTCACTTCATGGTTTCACTTTGACCTCAGAAGGGCCGGAGAGTCACAAAGAGCCGAACGTGGCCCCCGGAGCCGTATTTTCCTGCCCAGCTCTGCTCAAATTGACACTATTAAAACTGAAAATCTGCACATGAGGTTCTGTTCCGAGCTCATGTGCGACGCAGATGTGACGAGTGAACAGGCGGGAGTCGAGAAAAGTATTGAAATCCAAACTCTTCTCCTTTTATTGTCCATCAAACTCACCATCTGGTCACTTTAGGAGATTACAATAATCACATTAGACCTGGACTCTTGACGATACATCGTCTCCAGAGAATCAACGATCACCTTAAAGCATCTGTTTCACTTCCGACACTCGTTCTTTCTGTCAAGTGCAGGGAAATGATCAGGCTTTTAAGTCGTTTATAATCACTTAAAGTGTCTCTAGATGTTCAGCAGCTTCTCACAATGTTCGCTCTCACTCACTTTATATGTGAGACTGATAGTGGTGCATTGTGGGGTCTACAGTCCACCTCTTGTTCCACCTAGACGGAGTAAAAGCCTTTTTATAATTAAGTATTTTTTAATTTCTTATTATAAAATAAAGAAATTAAAACGTTGTGGCTGGGATCCCCAACTTTTATTGATCAACATAATCAGCCTTCAGATAAAAACAGTAAAAATAATAATAATAAATCATATCATTCATATTTCACTTGTTTTAACTAGTTTATAGATGTATTTTTTTTATAAACTTGAATGAAATGAGCGTCAAAATTTAAAGGCTAATCCTAATTGAGAGAAAATACAATAAATAAAAAAAAACATCTTTCAGGCAGTAATAATCAATATCAGATCAATTCAAATAATTGTTTTATCTTTATGTTCCGCCCAATAACAAATTCTTCACGGACTGGTACCAGTCCCATGGGTTGGGGAGCATTTTCTCTAAAGGTTTCTTGACTATTAACAGTTGGAACCAGAGTTATATTCCTTTGGAAAGACCCAGAATACTTCATAAAAGTGGGAGGAAACTTGAGTTTGCAGGAATATTTTAATGCCACACAGGGTTGGATTCAAACCAGCAACCTTCTTGCTTCAAGGCAGAAGTACTACTTCACAATTCTACTCATGTTCCATGCAGTATTATTGTAAATAAATGAATGAATAATTGTGAAAAAACATGTTATTCGACTCTCAGTAGGATCCACCGCATACCATCTCTATGAGCACAGCGTCTAAGAACAAAGCTTTGATAACCTTAACACCCCTTAACACACACACACACACACACACAAACACACACATGCAGACACACACAGCGCACATGTACAAGAAGTTAGTGTGTGCAGGCGCTGTTTCAACCTGTGTTTACACTTTTTCCATCTGCGTCCAAGTCTTCCAGAAACTCTTTCTCTCCAGCGTTTAGTCTGAAGTCAATGGATAAAAGAAATTTTAAAAAAATAAAAAAGTAATTTCCTGCCCTCGGGGTGACACAAAAATAAAAACCCCGAGCGAGGAGGTCTTTGTGTTTTTAGCTGGTAAAACGCTGCCCTGACCTGCGTCAACATGCTATTGTCAAAGCGGGGAACACCTTGTATCCTAGCAACCGCTGAGGGGAAAGGAAGTGCATGAGCTGGTGTCATTATCGAACCATGTGACGGCGGCGTGTTGGTAAACAAGTCGGACAAAACATTTACTGTCAGTGTTTCTTAAAGAACACTTGGTTCTTTTAGTGGTGATAGATTAGAACATTGATAGAATAAAATATAATTCAATTCAATTAGTGACTTGTACATTCAAGTGGACATATACACATAAATGATTAATTAAAATTCTTTTTTTTTATTACTATCATATTGATTATTGAATAAAGCCATGTAGCTTCCAAACAGATTGCTTCATGAAGCAGTGTCACTATTTTCAGAGTCCACTAGATGGCGGTCTCTGAACTATTTTCCTTTGGTTTGTTCCAATGAAAAATCACATCATTTTTAAACTGATGGCGCCACCTACTGACCTCTGAACAACATGTTTCATGAAGCTTCATCAGCACGTGACTAATAAAAATGGAGTATTGAAGTCTCTATGAATTTTATCAACAGATCTCAAGCAAAAAAGTTAGTGATCCTTAGATCTGCCTTCATTCAAACCATTAATGAGAATTTCTTATGTTTTAAACCTAACAATACAGACCCAGATTTGTACACAGTCATATGATTAGACAAAAAATAAATAAATCCTAAAGCAGTCGTAATAATCCCGTGGAGGGAATAATGTTATTTACGGCATCTGTTTTAAAATAACGTGATTCTGCTTGACGGTGATATTGTGATCTTGAAGGATGAAAACCTTTGTGTGAATTGAGAAAATATCCATCATGAAGCATCAACGACCGCAGCTTCCTCCGAGGTCAGGTCGACCACCTACACATGATCAAGTTTCTGAGCCGACAGGAAAAGCCATCGAGCAGATGAACCTGTGGTCCGGAGCTTATAAACTATTTAGCAATGATATACCTGCCCTTGAGCCGTTGTCACCATCAACAAAAACAAAACGTATTTATTGTCAATCAAGCTTTTTATTAAATGTATCCATTAGTCAAAAACCGAAAGTGTGGCAGTTAAATCCTGAATGTTTTTCTTTCATGTTTAACTGTGAAGAGATTCCAATTTTTGTGCTGGACTGATTAAAGGTATAGATGCTTTTATTTTGAAATTCTGAGAATGATTTTTGGTTTGATGTGATCCTGCTGGTTTTACTAAGATGGGACAAAAATTTTACATTTAGACCACAGCAGTCAAACTCAAGGCCCGGGGGCCATATCTGATGCACCAAGTGATTTTATGTGGCCTGAAGGAAGAGTAGATTAATACATTGATAGTGACCAACAAAAATGTGAGTGTTTAAGATAAGGAACAGATTAAAAAGACTACTAATAAGTGTAAAACTGAAAAAAGAAAAAAAAGTGATTGATATGAGTTACGTACTTAGGTAGGTACTGTAGGTACTGTAGGTACTGTAGGTAGGTACTGTAGATAGGTACTGTAGGTAGGTACTGTAGGTACTGTAGGTAGGTACTGTAGATAGGTACTGTAGGTAGGTACTGTAGGTACTGTAGGTAGGTACTGTAGGTACTGTAGGTACATACGTACGTAGGTAGGTACTGTAGGTAGGTAGGTAGGTATGTAGGTAAGTAATAGTTATTTGTAAAGCGCCTTTCTAGACCAGGGTCACAAAGCGCTTTAACAATCAAGAACAATACACAGTTAAAATATATACTTTAAAAGATCAAGAAACAGAAGACAAACGCGGAGCCTCCAAGAATGAAAGAACATTATTTAAATCAGACACATACTTGACCGTTTCGTAAATAAACATTTTGTTTGGCTTTTTAACCTCAACGGCTGAAAGTTTTTAGTCCCTTAGTGAGTAAATTTGACCCTTAGACACAATAGACAATGTGTGTTTGTTACGTTATCCATGCTCACTTTAACATTTACCACTGAGGTAAAAGGCCAGTGCAAACCAAACCAGGTCTGGAACCGTCAATAAAGTGTTGTAACCCCTCCTTTGACCTTCAAGCGTGATTCAAAGCTCAATGTAACTCTGGACCAGATGTTTATTGTTGTCATTTTGTTCGCGATATTAAGTAAATATGGAAATATTTTATAGTTTTGCTGCCCTTTGAGTTAAACCCACTGATGCTTTCTTAATTACCAAGTCAACGTTTTTTCTTCTATCAAAATATTATTGTCCTCCAATAACAGGAAACAATAAATTCAGCCAGACTTGCACATAAATGTGATGAGTCACGGCGGATCATTTCCCCTCCTTTTTTTTTTCGTGGCGTCTCAGCTGTTTGTCGTGTCGTTGCGTCGTCTCAAGTGTCTTATTAATCCGGGAGCGAGGGCGACATCAGCGGATAAAAACTCAGACGCGATCCTAGTAGCAACATCTGGATCCAGCTGTTTGATCGCAGAGTCGACACAGGTGGTTATTATAAACGTCTGATGTTGCGTTTTGACATTTGCGTGAACTCGACAGCTGAGGTCGTTTCTTCATGGATCGGTCGATTGTTTGGAGGAGTCACAAGATTAGATGTGGATTTAGATCAAATTTTTGGTTCTTAAACTCATATTAACACATATATATATATATATATATATAATGTTAGTGACAATTAAAGATGTCAGTGTTTAAGATTAGATAAGGTACAGATATTATGAATGTCAACAATTCGAGTTAAAGTGGAATTTGTTTGGTAAACGTGCCAGTCAGAGTCTCATTTGGAACTACTTTAGATTTTAATCGGATAAATGTGGAGCAATTATTAACCCTTAAAATCCTGCAAACTTGTCTCAAAAGTTTGAAAATGAATGCCTTTGAATCAACAAGTACTTGGAATAATGTCGCGTCAAATTACTTATGTTACTTTAAACAACCAAAACACCAAACATGCACTCCACCATGGAGGTGCACGTTTTTAATACAGTAACAGTTAACTTAATGTGAAAATAAAATACTGTAATGTCACATTTTGAGATGCTTCCGGAGCTTTTTATTTGAAATTAAACTTTACTAGTCCTTTTTTTCTTTATAGTATCACTGGCCAGAAGCAAGTAAGTGACAGAAGTTTATGCAAAAAGTCAAGAAAATATAAATCCCACATTCAAATGTTAAAACTTTAAAGGTTAATATTGCATTTTTCTGTTCCTGTGCACAGATCAAGTTTTTATTATTTGCACATTTCTTAGACAAAAACGTTCTCTTGTTTATACTTGAAGTCCTCAACCACAGTTTGAATGTATAATATTTGTAGGTTTTATTTGTATTTTGTCGTTTTTTTGCACATTAATGAGTTAAGGTTTGTTACTATACTTGAATGTTGCTCATCCACAATATTAAATAATATTAAGTAGTTGTTAGTTACTGTTGTTAATTTGGACATTTTTTTAGAAAACAATCTTAACCATCGACGCTCTTTGAATGTGAACTGATTGATTGTCGTTTGTGCTGTTGTTTAATCAAGTTGTGTACTTAAAATGACATGGTGTTTTTCTTTAATTATAGTTAAGAAAAGTATAAAAAAATAAAGGGAAAAAAAAAAAGAATAAAAATATATATATATTATATACACATATATATACATATACATACATATATATATACACACACATGTAGGAGAGTATATTAAATACAATTCCACATTTGGAAAGTATTTAAATTTGTCCTGAATTGACAGAACAAAAAAAAAAAGATGTTCCAACATGAAGAAACAACCATTTCCCTCCTGCTGTGATTGAACAGTTATAATTCACTTCTGTTATTCACTCCCATCGTTAAGTTCCGAGTAAACTCAGCGTGGCGAGAGAAGATGAAAACAAATTTGCGTTTCTCAACACGACTCTCGCCAGATTCCTGCCAGCGAAGCCCATTAAAGAGAGAATTAGCCGTTAATTATCGTCAAGCACCTGACAATGTTCATTACACACAGCGGCGCCGCCAGATAATGACTTTAGTAATTAATACTGAAAAATTAAGCTCTTTTAATTGAACTTTGACTACATACAGCTGGTGCTCCCAGCAGGGTCGTTGGATTCATTAAAAGTTTTATTTACTCCGAGGAAGAAAGACTCACAATAAACAAGCAGAAGGTATTATAGTTAAAACTTGTACTTCCCTGAAGTTTTGTTATGAGATTTCTGAGCAGATTTACGGCTCCAGTCGGTACTGGCTCTGCCCTTGAGACCGACGTAGTACTTTCGATAGAGTTTCAGAGCTTCTCCGAGATGATTGATCTACTTAAAAGGGCACGAAATTTGGTCACAACCTGCAAATTCAGCGCTTAACGCTGCACAAATCCGAAGAGCTTATGCTAACTTCAACCTCACCAATTGACTGACTATTCAATTCCAGCAAAGAGACGGACATGGATATTATATATGGTGCATATTTATGCTATTCCAATATAATTATACATAGATTTAAATGTGAATTAAAACAAAACAAAATTTTGGGAAAACCCCTATTGCTGAAACTAAAAGTAGTATTATAATAGTGGTGTGTATGTTGTGATTATTAAGTTTGACCCCCTGGTTTACAACGGGCAAAAATAGTTTTGCAGTCACTTCAAAGCCTGAATAAAATACAGATTCATTCAAATCTTTCTAAGTGTGATTATTCAAAAATGATTGTAATTATCAGATTTTTTCTGAATAAACAAAGATGGATCATCTTAACCGAGAAAGGCTTTCATGACACTTTCACGTCAGAAAATTGAGTTTTTTTTAATATTTTTAATTCATTAAAGGCACCGTGGAGAATGAAATGCTGCACCTCAGTGTCATGATTTCATTCATCAATCAAAGCAACTTGACATCCAAGTAAAACAGATGAATTACATCTCGTTGCTATCAAATCGCACATAATCTTAGAACATTGTGTTTGTTTTCTTGATACAGAGCAGTTGTTTTTTCTACCACACAAGTTTCCAGAATGATATAACAAGTGTTCTTTGGCAAAAACTCACACTTATTCAAAGCAACAGAATTCTATGACCGTATAAGTCCAGTCTGTCGTCCGGGACAGGAACCAAATGTTAGCTTACATCAGGTGTTGTTTGACTAAACCAGCTGATATCCTTCCTGATTCCCACCGAAGCTGAGAGCAAAACCAAACATCCTTCAGTCTCTCCAGCGTGAGTCATGTGTTTGGAAACACGTCACCGCGGAACGCTCGGCCAATCACGTGTTTACTAACAAAATCAAAGACCTCATAAAAGAATATCTGGACTTTTGTTGCATTCATTAGACACCATTACTCCACGTCAGCCTTTTTTTTTTTAAATTGTCAGCACCATCATTTACTTCCTCTGAACAAGAGGCACGATCTGCCAGAAAGAACAACTAGCGGTTGACCTCTACCCTTCCAGAAGGCTCATCTGACTTTCTCCGACACTTAACCGATGCGGTGATGACCTCCGGTGACCCCAGATGACCCTTTGATTTAGAACGCTGATGGATGTTGTAGCCGGCGATCCTTTTTCTGAGCCGCGGCAGCAGGTTTCAGCAAGTTTTGGTGAAGTTATTATGAGAGCGTTAAGTCCAGAAGGAGCAACATCAAAGGACGGCAAAATACGTATTATTAATATTAATTGAATACGACAAATAAAACTGCAATATTTAACATACCCAAAGGGTTATTTACTAGAGTAATGAACCAACTATCAGGGTTTCAAAGGGGTCAATTTGTCATCGAGAAGTCCGCTTGTCATGAAGAAAAACCAGGACAGGTTCTGACCCGCGAGTTGGAACTGACCTCTGCAGACGAGTCCATCCTGTGTGATGTTCTGCTTGCAGACGCTGCAGTATTTGCTCTTCTTAAAAGTCTTTACCCGGAACGTGTGCGAGTGAAGAGCCTCCAGTTCCTCTGGCTGCAAGAAAAAAAAGAGACAAAAAGAGTTAGAATGACATGCATTTAGCAAGAAGCTCAGAGATTTGAAACAGATATTGAATTGATAAAATATAAGATGTTGTTTCTTTATAGCCAAAAGCAAAAGACTGAAGACTTTGTTTATCGATCTCCATCTTTTCTCCAGAAGCGCTAACCCTAACCTCTGCCCTAGAACTCCAGCCTTGTAATTTAAAAGACCTTTTAAAGTTCACCTAAAATTCAACTCATTTTCCACTCACCCTCATGTCGACTAAGGGCTCGGATTATCTTTCAGCGTAATCTGTTAATTTTATAGACAGTTATAGACAAAAATGTTCGTACTAATGTAGCAAACGGCGCTAACTTGTCTTCGTCTTCATCCAAAAAAAACATCCAAATACCTTCATACTGCTCAACTGTAATGTCCCTCTTGTAAAGAAAGCCCAGACATGAGAAAGAATGGAAGTAGTTTGATCTTTTTGGTGCGTCTGTTTCGAGTAAACTCGGCTCGCTACATTAGCATGGACATGCATTTTTGATTATCACTCCGAAAAGACACGGATTACTCTGAAAATAATCCCAATCCTCGACCTGGAAGTGAGTAGAAAGTAAATAAGTAAGTCATTTATATTTGTAGAGAGCTTTTCCAGACCAGGGTCACAAAAAAAGTGAAAGACGTTTGAATTTTGGGTGAACTTTGACTTTGGACTGAATAGGAGGGAGTCTTGAAGAGGCAACAAGAGTACTGTACACCCTAAAATGTTTTTCTAACGGTCAAAATGCTTCTGCTTTTGTGGTTCAACAGTCATGTCCATGCTCCTTCGAAACATTTTCATTCGGTGTCGCAACATAACCACAACAACGGTGGAGCGTGACATCATTTTCTGCTCATATTTGTTCAGCTGCTTCCTAATCCTACCACGATAGACAAGGCGGATACATCGGGCTAATCCTCGTAAGACTACGTCAGAATTCATATTCGACATTCAAGGTGTCGCTAAATCCCTCGAGTGAAGGGATTGCATCATCTGTCAATCACAAAGAAAAGGTTTTAAGGGATACACAAGAGAAACAATTTCATGAACACGCTTGAATCTGTTGCAGGCCAGAGTTACGGAGAAGGACAGAAGGTGAGACCATCAGCTTCTCATGATGTTTGCTGGTGGTCAGGATTGTTAGCCCACATGTGGTCGGCATATTAATGAATGGCTCGGTGAATTGGAAAGACTGATGACCCGTCAATCCTGGCTCAGATTGAGTCCATCCCGGATAACGACATCAAGATTAGAACTTTAATGAAAGTGCTTATCGTGTTGCATGGATCTAGGAAGTGAGTCGAAAACCCTCTGATCTTTCGAAGGGTTCATTTAAGAAACTGATCCACATCAGATACAACAACCAGAAGGTGGACAGTTGTCTGACAGTGAGTGGATGGAATAGAGATGAAACAGAAACATGGTTCTACACATAGTACCGTAAAAAAGAGAGCTTCCCACAGAGAGTAAAATAACAACTGGTTAAATAGTCTGAGCCTGGAAAGCAGTTTTTTAATCTTTTAAATAAAGGAACATCACAGCATACGTAACTGGTCCGTCCCTACTCCAGGATTTCAGCTAGTAGTAACTTACTATTGACCAGTGATTCAAATTGATTCTTCGGGATCTAAATAATTTTGGAAATTCATAGTAAAGATTGAATTGTATAGTAGAAGTAGTTGTGGTTCCAAAAGTTCTATTTCTAGTCAAAATATATATATAAAAAAATACTATATACCATATATTTTGGACTATTAACCCATAGAATTAAAAGGCACAAAATCAATGAACATATCCATTTTTCATTTAAATGCGTTATTTTAAGGAACATTTAGTTCCTTAACATTACCATCTACTGCTTTTTAGTCAAAGATTTTGATCGATTTTAAAAATTGTTTTGAGGTCAGTAAGTCGGAAAAATACTGTATATTTATTTACCGTGTAAAGTAGTGGTCTCAAATTCTTTTGGCTTTTTGGCGGAAGTCAATTTTTGCCAAGAATGGTCAACAGGTAGGTTCAAATTGTCCCTCAGTTTTTTTTTTCCTGCATGTTTGCGTTTCTTTTGGTATTCAATGTTAAGTTGATTTTTGTGTTTTATATGCAATTTGGGAATTTTTTTGTCTTGTTTTATGTAGAATTTTTTGTAGAATTCTGTTCCATCTTAACTAATCGTGACGATCATGATTCCTAAACGGCATAAAAGCTTGGAAATCAAATTGAGTGCTGAACAAAATATCACCTCACGGGCCCCAAAATTGGCAACTGGCCCCAAGCTTGAAGGGTTAGAATTTTTAATAAGAACCTCATCAAAAATGCTCTTCTCCTTATTGGAATAAATCAACACATATACTGGGAAGTTGAGCTATTTAACGGTTGGTTTGTATTTGCCACATGGCAACCCCGGCCCAGCTGACCCTTCCGTCTCTGCCTCATCACCGTATAACATGATTAGCTTAATCTAGTTAGGCTAAAATAATAGCCGAGGCTGTGCAGGCCACTCTGCGTTGGCGCAGGCTTCTGCCTGGCATCTAAACATGCACTTTACTCACAATACGCCCATGCCAAACTTTGAAAAGGAACCGCCTAGTGAGTTGGAATTCGGGTTATTTTGAGGGGGGGGTGGGGGGGTAATCTTGATTGGGGGTTGTTTTGTGTTTAGGTCTGACTTCACATCTCTGTTCCGTCAGTGAGACGGGCGGCCTTTTGTGGAAACCGATACCCTCGACATTGGAACGGCTCATTTGCTTTGTTGTGACCGAAAAACAATCCGCGGGTTTTGCCTCCAGACGGTTGTGGGAGAGTCGACTGTCAACACACGACACTACGGCTGTCAGTGAAAACACAGGCCGACGGCGTCCAGGTGTGAGAACAACAAGCTTCAATCGCTTCTGTCAAAGCTTCAGACCCAAGCAGCTAAAACAGTCATTAGCGTCAAAACTTCAGGCGGTCATTTAAATGGAATTACGGTGAAGACGAAGAGAAAAGCGCTCGCTTGAAAGCGGGATGAATAAAGACGTAAACAATTTCACAACCATTAGTTGTTCCATATAATATTTGTCATACAACAAACTGCTACACTAGACACTTCTCTTATATTGTTTTTTTCTGAAATAAGAGTTTAACTTTATGGTTGAATTAGCTTGAGAATCTCTTTTTTTTGTGGTTTAAGAAGATCTGTCGGTGATGTCTGCCAATCTTATTCATATGTTCAGGTTTTGCCCGAGCTTTGGTCGAAATTTCCAATACTATGTTCCAGATCGCTGGAATGAGTCACTCGGTCAATTAACAAATTTATTTCGGGATTTCAACTTCCCCCTACTGTCCTCTTCCACTAAAGATGTGCTAGCCTTTGTTACTCTTCTTGCAAGAACAATAATTCTAATAAAATTGAAGGCTTTTTTTATACCGGTTCAGAAAAAAAACTCAATTTTGAGTGAGCACGAGGCCCTTTCCTAAACTTGCTGTAAGAAATGAACTTTGCACACATACTAGTTCCAATAACAAATACAAACTGAAGTGTTAAGGTCTTAAGTTTGATCTTTCATTTATTCATTTTCTACTGCTTTATCCCTTAAAGGGGTCGCGGGAGACTATCCCAGTATCATAGGGCGAGAGGCAGGGGACACCCTGGACAGGATGCCAGTCTGTCGCAGGGCACACAAAGACAGACAACCATTCACACACACACACTCTCATGCCTATGGACAATTTTCGAAAGTTCTTAATCAACCTCTTAAGTTTGATCCTTTTTCACTTCATTATATACTGGTGTTTTTGTTTTGTTCTTTGTTTCTTTTCTTTGATAAGTCATGTTGTTTGCACTTTGATCTCCGTCTTTGTTTACTACGTTATTTACTTTGCACTTTGTACCTATAATGTATGATGTCAACTATTTGTAGAGATACGTTGTTTTTTTTTTGTTTTTGTTTGTTTATTCAGCTTTCCAAGGGAACACTTTTCCAATATGAACATTTCTGTTTGAAGGATAATGTTTTGAATGACCACCACTGGAAGATCACTCACACATCTAAGCAGTTAATTTCAAGCCAATGACAATAATATAAAAGTTTTTTTAAGTCTACTAATTAGCAAATATCAGAGAGAGAAGAAAGATCATTTCAGCCTTTACTTGTGAGAGAAAACAGGCATGTGAGGCATTATTGACAAACAAAAACGACGTAAATCTTTTTCAATCCCAGCCAAAATTTTAACTTCCACTCCGGGCCTCTTCTTCAGCCCCCGCAAACCATACTAGACGGGCAGAATGTCTCAATTCAGAAGTCCATTCATCCACAAACACCAGGATTTATCCAGTGGGATGGACCTAGAGGGAGTGTTAGGGGGAGTGAAACAAGGGGGTCCCCGGTCTTTCACTGCCATCGCACGTCTTATTCACACAATTCCTGCTCTCCCACAACCGAGGGGATTTAAAGTCCCACAGGAATTCTGTCACAAACTTTCCTGGCAAAAGTTTTTTTTTTTAAAGCAAAAATGCAACACCACCTTTAAGTCGTCCGTCTCTGAACCGGAGATACTAGTTATGATCAGAATCTGGGTTTATGTCAACTATGGCTTCATCACTAGACTGCAAGAATATCAGTTTGCAATTTACAAAATGTTCTCTTGAAGGAATCCAGATTTATTTTCTTAATTCAAGGGAAACACTTCTATGTGAGAGGAATTTTAAACACGAACAAACAGACACAGCGCTTTTAGTATTACTCTGCATTACTACTGCAAATCACTGTAGTACTACTCCGCAAGTCATCGCAGTATTACCCTTCAAGTCACTATAGTATTACTCGGCAAGTCACAATAGAATTACTCTCTGAGTCACCATAGTGTAACAACAAGAGTCACTGTAGTATTATTGCGAGAATCACCAAAGAACTACTCCCAGGGTCAACTTAGTATTATTATACAAGGCACAATAAAATGACTCCGCGAGTCACCATAGTATAACAACAAGAGTCACTGTAGTATTACTACGAGAAGCACCAAAGAACTACTCCCCGGGTCACCCTAGTATTACTACACAAGGCACAATAGAATTACTCCGCGAGTCACCATAGTATAACAACAAGAGTCACTGTAGTATTATTACGAGAATCACCAAAGTACTACTCCCCGGGTCAACCTAGTATTACTACACAAGTCACAATAGAATTACTCCGCGAATCACCATAGTATAACAACAAGAGTCACTGTAGTATTATTACGAGAATCCCCAAAGTACTACTCCCCAGGTCACCCTAGTATAACTACACTAGGCACGATAGAATTACTCCACGAGTCACAATAGTATAACAACAAGTGTCACTGTAGATTTACTGCAAGAAAAACCAAAGTACTTCTTCCCGGGTCACCCTAGTATTACTACACAAGGCACAATATAATTTCTCGGCAAGTCACCATAGTATAACAACAAGAGTCACTGTAGTATTATTACGAGAATCACCAAAGTACTACTCCCCTGGTCAACCTAGTATTACTCTGTGAGTCACTAGAATATTACAACAAGAGAAACTGTAGTATTACGCTGCATGTCACCATAGTATAACTCCACGAGTCACCCTAGTGTTACTAAATAAATAACAGTAAGAAACAGTTATTTGGAAAGTGCCATTAATGTAGTAATACGCCTTGCAAATAACTACTTAGGAGCCTTACCAAATTTTTATTTTATATAAAAACATTTCAAACTTTATGGAAAACACTCTCAACTGTCTCAAGCACCACCTGAACCAAACATACAGCATCGTCGCTCCACAGTACTGGTGAAATAAAGCACAGGAGGACAGAAAAAAGTACACAGTTGTTTATTTTTCTACACGGTTATGACTTGATATATGTGTAACAGTTTACACATGTCAACGTTGACACCCCTAGTTTGCACTAAATTGTTAAAATTCAGAATGTTGGTAAGATAAAAATGAGTTTTCAATCTAAAATTGTCCAACCTAAGAGGAACGCATTCTGGATGAAGCTGCAAATACTGTGTACGCGTCATGTTCTCGCCTTTGTTTCTCGACCCGCATTTAAACCCGCCATCAGAAAACGTAACGATCACAGAAGCTGATTGACTAGAAAATAGCTTGAATCGTAAAAGCTGGAGTGTCATTTAAATACCCAACAAGCTCTTTTCTTCAGTCAAACAAAAGACCAAACTCTCGGTAGACTAGTACCCATGACCTCTTGCCCTCACCAGCAGACGTTTAACCCGCCATGTAAACATGGCAGTAGCCAGTATAGCAGGATGCTTCCTTTTGTTAGCCGCCCAATTGTTTCCGATCATTAGCAATGCAGCGTTTGCTTTTCTTCTGGAGTTTTGTTTATTGTTTGGCTGGTGGCTGGGATATACGGGGAGACGTTCGTGGGCACGCGGGTGGACAGGGGTGGGTGATGGAGGCCTTTTTTTGGTCGCACACAATCAAAGATTTCTTCTGTTCTGGCGTCAATATTTACAAGCTGGTTCAAGTTCGCTTCGCATTTTCGTAATGCCATAAAGGAAAGGAAATGATTTGAGACAGGCAACCAGGACCCTGAAAGCTGGGGTCAGGGTCCACACATACCCCCCTCAGATTCAGGCCCGGTCGCTCCTGGGAACAGAGTTCCCCTTAGAGACCCGCGCATAATCTCCTGCCACACACTCATTAGCACACATGGCTAACAGACTTTCCAAAAAAAAACGCACATACGTACCAACGCACACTAACGGGTTTGTTCAAAAAGAACGTTATTTCAAGGCCAACGAGTCTTGTGTCTTAAGTTTTTGGGACAGATTTTGAAATAAAAACCAAAACCGCGTGTTCTAAATCGGAAGCAGCAACATTTGGGTTTTCGGCTAATTGTCAATTATTTTTCAGCTGTCACTCTAAATTTCTCCGGGACTCATGGGAAACTTCAAGGGAGGCATTTACTTGGCATTCCACACAGATGCTGACTCTTACCTCAAATGTATCAGCCAGAGAAGCATAGCTATGAAACCAGCCTGAAGTAGCCAGTACCGAACCGGAGTCATCCAAGGAAGACTCCAAAGATGTGTCTCAAATCGCATACTTGCGTACTTAAACTTAGTATTTTTAGTGCATAAGTCTCAATTCTTAGTATGTGAAATGTAGTGCTCCATGCACACCAAAATAATAATAATATAATAAAGTAATAAAATAATTAGGAAAATGTTGTCACAACATGATCTGGAGCTTGTAATCCATGCGTTTGTGTCTTCTTGTTTGGACGATTGCAACAGTTAGTTTTCATGTCTAAACAAGAAGGATCTGTCTCGCTTGCAGTTAATACTAAACTCTGCAGCGAGAATTCTGACCCGCTCTAGTAGAAGAACTCACATTTCTCCGATCCTTAAAACTCTTCACTGGCTGCCAGTTTCTTTCAGGATCAACTTTAAAATTCTGGTTCTTACTTTCAGATTTATTCATGGTCAGGCTCCTCCTTCCATCACTGATCTGATCCAGCCTTACACCCCAGCTCGGGCTCTGAGGTCTGTGGATCAGAATCTACTAATGGTTCCTGAACATGCTTCTGGACCAGAGGAGAGAAATCCTTCCAGACTGTTGCTCCTAAGCTTTGGAACGACCTTCCTCTCTCTCTGTGTTTGATGATCTACTGAGTCCTACAAGAAATATCTTAAGAAATTTTTATTCTTGCAGGCTTTCCCTTGATTTTCTGGAACTCCTGTGTTATTCTCGGTGTTATCTGGATCTTTTAAATATATATTTTATTGAGTTATGTTTTTGATTGTTTAAGCACTTTGTGACCCTGGTCTGGAAAAGCGCTCTACAAATATATATTACTTACTTACTTACTCGAATTAGTGTACTAAAACACCCACAAAAATAAGTATGGATCTATGGTCACTTAAACAGCCGCCATCTTAGTGACGTTGACGTTGTAAACAGAAGTTACATCACTACCACTCAAACGGAGGCGGCAAGAGAAAACGTTGAGAGCGACACCTCCTCGGATAATATTTCATCTTTATATCGACGTACGTTTTTCTTGTCAGATTTTTCGTTTCTCATATTTCTTGATCCAAACCAAATGTGCTGCCAGCAGGTGTCGATAGTGTTCCTACAGCTGGTTGAAATCATCGTGACATAGTTGTAGAAGAAGAAGCTGTCGCCTCATTTCCTGTTAGTGCGTAGCAGCAGTGTTTGATTTGAGACATACTATCTGTCGAGAGTTTGTTACTAGTTAGTATGCACACTATCCTGATGCATACTAACCGCCAGTGCACTAAGAGAAGTATGTGATTTGGAACACAGCAAAAGTCCATTGAACAAGTTTTTGTTGTTTTCTAGAAGGGTAAGTTGTCGCCAAATTTGACACCTGCCATGATGCCTTCAATTCAGCCTGAACGTACAACAATTGACATAAAAAAACAATATCTAAAGCTGGCCACAGTATGCATTTGTGTATTTTGTTTTTATGACAACAAAAATGACAATCATCACAAGGATGTTCATGAAATGCAACTGTCTCAGTTCTTTATTGCTGTCCTGGATTCATGTCTCGATCCGAAGTCTACCATAAAAAAAAGAACCAGCTGTAGAAATATGCCTTTAATCTGAGCACACACAAATAAATCAGTGAATACAACCGCTATCTAGATCTTCAATCTGGGCACAAAAGCTTTCTTGATTGGTTTTGATCCTTTTACTTCACCAGATCCTTTCATTCCTCAGCTATGTTGAAATATTCACCCCCAGATCTAGTGTTAGAAGTATTCAGAGGAGTTAAGATAAGGGTTAATGCATTCATAAGCTGGAAGAACTGTCAGAACTATGTGTGGGTAGAAAGTGATGAATGGACAAAGCATTCATTTGAAATGTCGGCGGTGACGATTTAAATGAATAATATTAACATTTTCTTGGATATCTAAAGTGTTCTGCTTCTAAATATATCTTACTACCTCTCAAGAAACTGCAACCTACCACAGGCAGCTCGTTTCTAGTTTCTAGTTCAAGTTCTAGTTTCTATCTTCTATATTGAACCAGAAAAAGGTCTTCAATTACTTTAAATAACGCAATATATTCAGATTCTATTTTGCACAATACACAGTTGGTTAAGAAGAAATGGTTGAAGTACTTCAAAGGCATATACAGTATATATACAGGAAACCATGAAAATTGTATCACTTGCTCTTATTCCCATTAAATTTTCGCTTCATTTGTTTTCCAAATCAATAAGCGGCAACAATTACATTAGTTACTTGGAAGAAGTACGAAAGATACTCACTAGAAGAAATGTCAACAAAATATAAGAGAATTTGAAAAATGAATCAAACATCAAATACACACCAATTGTCTTGATAGTTTGATAGCTGGATTTAACATTTTGCTTTGTTTAGAATTATTAATTGAAAGACAAAAAAAGAGTCATTAGGTTCTTCAAAATAAACTACACAGATTATTTATGAAATATTAAGTCTGCTATTTGAAAGGACGCCTTTTGTCATAGAGGGTGTTTGTTGGACGAAAGACATAAAACCACACAACATTTATAACTAATAATAACTATAACTAAAATATAAAACTTCTTCTGATGAAGAATCAAAACTATTTTAAACTTTCTCCTACAAAATTAACATTTAAGTTTCTCAGTCTTGACAAGATATTATTCTGGCCCTCGCAGCCATTTGAGTTTGACACCTCTGGCGTAAAGTATTTCTGTCTTAACAAAATATTGCGTTTCTTGTTCGGCATGAAAGTCTTTAAGATGAGTTCAGAGGTCGGGTGTGCAGACAAATCCGTTCAGACCGAGAGTTGTGACATTCCAGCTGAATAAGGTAACGGAGAAAGTGTTTTTCTCCTCGACAGCAGAACCTGAACTTTTCCCTCAGCTGCTCCAAATTCATGACTCATAGGAGAGTAGATACACAGACACACACACACACACACACACACACACACACACACAGTCAAAACTCCCAAAACACCGGCAGTCTGGTAATTTGTGTGTTGGTTACATCATTCTTCAGCCGAGGGGAATCTGTTTTCACTCCTATGTTTGCATGAAAACACCAAAGCTACAATTACAGCAAAGAATGCAAAACAGCCTTTGAGATTAATGTCACAGTTACTACATTCTTGCTCCTAATAAACGTGCATTTCTTCTGTTTAAAATAAAAACAACTTGACATGGTTTATTTGTGCTCATCTCCATCATTTCAAGTCAAACTTTTTGATTCTTTGTGGACAATAAAGAGCAAATACTCATGTCCCATCTTGTTTAGATTAAATTAAAAAGCTGCTAGGATCAGGTCGAAATTCATAGATAACATTTATTTTTCTAGACACTACTTTTCATCTTGTTTCTTTTTGAGAATATCAGATGTAGTGACACCTGACATCATGTTTACAACCCCGCTCTGAAATTCTTAAGGGGGGGAGGAGCTTAAGTTTTCAGCCATCACTGGTGATCCAGCAACAGGTGGACGAAATTAACTTTCCTCTTTATAACTCCAGACTATTTTAGGATTATTATGGATATAATGACACGATAATATGGCTTTGTATTATTGGTGAACTCACTTTGACATCAGACCCCCGTCCACACCGATAGCCACTCAGACGCTATTGTGTCTCAGGCGGGGAGGGGTGACAGTCGGACCCCCCCTGTCGGGGCTGGTAAAAGGTTGTGTTAGCAGGTCCTCGCCCCTCAGATGTGCGACCATCTGCAGGGACGGTGATTTATCCGACGCACTGCGGTGGATGCTACACATGTCCATCTGGCTCCATCCGTGTGAACATGCATGTGTAACCAAACGTGGGGTTTCTTGTGTACAACATGTGACCTTGTATGTGTGCAGGTAAATACAGTATATCACACACACTTTTCCAGGATATGTATTTAATAGGGATTTGTTTTGGCAAGAACCTGGAAATACAATGTGTATCACGATACATGGAAAAAATCCATATATGTTGTGATACTGTAGTAACAAGTATAGATTTGTAGTATTGTTGAGTATTTTACTCTGGTGTTGCATAAAGGCGTAACTGCTTTAATTTGTTTTTGAAACCAAAATACGTCTGAATATCAGCTTTAAAAGCTGCTGGAGTAGTCTGTATCCTCTCATCCTCAGTCATCACCCGGATTCTTTAGCTGCGGAGGACGTCGCCATCTAGCAACCAGAAGTTTAATTCCCACAACAAACTCTGAATATCTGCATGTTAATTGAGAATTACATTTATTTTTATACACACATATCACAATGTTTAAGTGTAGCCCTAGATGACTCTCTCAGATATATTCAATATTTACTATTACTATTATATATATTTTATCCTGATGTTTAGCTTTGACTATATGAATTGAAAAAAATCTTAATTTCAGATGCACTTTGTTGAGATATATATATATATATGCTGTTGAAAATCGATTCAGAATGGTGAAATTGACATCGCTAAATGTTTCTGCTTACATTGAACTGATTTGTGGGCATCTTTCAATGTATATAGTTGAATGTATCTTTTTAAGGTAGAACTGTGCGTGTAAACATGTTTCAACATATTTAGTAAGTTTGCATCTGAGTTTACACTGCACTTTTGCGGATGTTTTTTGTGTTTATGTAGTCATTTAACAGTGTGTTTGTGTGTGTGTGTTTGTGTGTTGACTTACGAATCCGATTTCAACTAAAGGTAAACATTGGTACACGTGGTCATGTCGGAGCATCATGAAAACAGCCAAAGATGGCACTCTTAATGTTTGGATAAAACCCATTACCCGACAGGAAGTCGTTCCAAGAGACTCCAACAAACACACTTCTGCTTCCAATTAAGCCAACTGATGCTGAATGATGCTCCGCGGGTGAAGGAGGAACAGTCCCTAAGTCACTCATTGTCCGGGGGCAGAACAAGTGCCACAATTCAGCAGCGAGGACTGAAGCGCAGTTTATATATTCAACCTTTTCCTTCCTCCCTTTTCTTCAGCCCTCTGGTTCCCACTAGCCAACAGTCACCTGCTATTCATTTGAGGGGAAAATGCACCCCAGGCATTCCAGTCGGGCCCCCCACCCCACCCCAAACAACCGCTCTCCACATTTCATCTCGGCGAGGTGGATCTCAGGGAGGAAATTACCCAGTCATCCAGAAGTGAAGAGGGCAAAAATCCCTTCCTTTCTTCACGGAGAGAACAAGAGTCATCCTGACTTCACGTTGGCTTCCTGAGTATTAAGTGGAAATGCAGACTTTTGGCGGGAAAACAGGAGCCGCTGCATCCTCTTGTGTTTAATAAAATGTATAAATCCTTAACACAATATGGTACATAGCGACAAAGGAATTATATCAACTTAATACAGAGAATAGAGATGTTTAAGTTCCACTTGTCTTCTCAATGAGCAAATATATTATTATTTTGAAGTCACTCACAAGATACAAAATAATATGTTAAAAAACAAAATCTGTATTCTTCAGTTTTCGGTTTATATGTTTTTGAATACCCATTTAATCTTTGTTTAAATAGAAAATACACTAAACAAGAGCACACACAAAAAAATGAATAGAATACTTAAATAAGTATACAATATAAATAGAATTCCATTTTTGAAAAACTTTATACAGTATATACAAAAATACAAAAATGTACAATATTTACAAAAGTTATTATCTGGAGCAGTTCATCATCTTTATTTTTAGCCAAATCAGATATTTTGAGTGAGGCATGCCAGTAAAAAGCATTTAAAATAATAATAAAATCTAAGTAAAAAACCTTAATTTCAAATAATATTATGCAGGGATTCATGTATCTACAAAAAAAGATTATATATGTTATGATACTGTATATGGTAATTTCCTGTAGAGCCGTAAAACAGTTAGTAACCTGCTAAAATAATGAACAAGTCCAAATTCACCATACATGTCTGACATGCATTTTTAACTACTTAAATCCCACCTTTCACCCTGAAATTTGAGTCCCAAACACTCTATTATACAGGAATTCCTGGTCCTAATCTGAGTGACAAACAGAGTGAGCTAGTGAGACAAAAGTTCAAATTTTCCAAAAGACTATGTGTAAAGTCCATGGCACCTGAACACAAGAGAATAATAACCACTGGTTGATATCAAGAAGGAAACATGATGCAAATGGGAAAAAATGCTGCGCCATCTTCACTTTTGTCTCTTCTGTCATAAACAAGCGTGTGATTCACCAACTGTAAAAATCACATGTGATGACTTTACTCATCAAATTTGCTTCACAAAGTGGTGGTTGTTGTGTTGTGGCATTCCAGCGCCACGACGACGTTTAACCATTCACTTCTAAATGATTACCAGATTTTGGACCGAGCCAAGTCAGTCGCGACGCTACACTTTTTTCTACGGTGACATTTCACCTCCAACGTGTGTCGGAAGTCCAGCAGTCAATTCCTTTAAAGAAGTCACCTGCTTGAATATGTTAGCAGCAAATATGAGCCCAGCAGGATGGACAGAAAAATGTTGTAGGAATGTGATCTTAACCAGCGGTGCTCATTATTCCCCATTACATCGTGTCCGGCTTGACTTGCCACGGTATTCCTTCGGTCTTGAGCATCAGGTAGTAGAATACATTTTCGAAAACCGGATACAAATGATGGATGGATTTCATAATGAAGTGAGTTAAAGTTCAGAATTAAAACCTTGTAGATTTGTTAGTCAATTAAATAATTGAAGATGTAAGTAAGTAGGTAAGTCAATTATATTTGTAGAGCGCTTTTCCAGATCAGGGTCACAAAGCGCTTAAACATACAAAAAATACTCAATAAAATATATGCTTAAAAGATCAAGAGAACAACACAGGAGTCTCGGAAAATCAAGGAAAAGCCTGAACGAATAAAAGTGTCTTCAGGTGTTTCTTGAAGGAGTCAGTAGATCCATCAAACCATCAGTAGATTCTGATCCACAGACCTCAGAGCCCAAGCTGGGGTGTAAGGCTGGATCAGATCATTGATGGAAGTAAGAACAGTAAGAACCAGAATTTTAAAGTTGATCCTGAAAGAAACTGGAAGCCAGTGAAGAGTTTTAAGGATGGGAGAAATGTGAGTTCTTCTACTAGAGCAGCTCAGAATTCTCGCTGCAGAGTTCTGTATCAACTGCAGACGAGACAGATCCTTCTTGTAAAGACATGAAAACGTTTGTGTCTTCTCTTCTGGACTATAGCAACAGTTTTTAAGGTTCACTATCTACTGTTTCATTCCAAAATCACCTGCATTGCAAGACAACAGATGGATGAGGTTTCATGAAACAGAGGATGAGGTTTCATAATACCGAGTCATCATTTTCCCAGTTTAGAAATCATACCATTTTCTTTTAAAAGTGCCTACTAGTGACCATGTGTACATGAGGACACTGTTTCATGAACCCAGCTCACTGTTCTGAGTTAAAGGTGAATGTCAATTCAATTCAATCTCAAGACATGTTAAGGGTTTAAATAAAAATATACAAGAGTATAGAAAGCGGGTTCCAGCCAATCGATAATAAGTTTACTTAGTATTGACGGCCTCCTGCTGTCCAGATAGCAAATCTTCGGTAAACTTCAACCCTAGTTTACCACAAAAAAAACCAAGTGCTTTTTGTGTTATTTGTAATTCCCTAAACATTGATATTATAGACTAGAATGACAAATATTGCTCATGTGACCAGTTGGAGAAAACTAGTTGACATTAGGGTCGAAGACTGCAAAATAATCTGAAGTCCCGCAACCCCTGGGGTCCACATTGTATTTTACATACTAGGATTAGATCCATTGATACCATCACAACTATAGAATTTGGGCTTAGGTAAGGTTGAGGGGGTCATCATGGGTGGCATTGTTGTGTCGCTCAGTCTCAGTTGTGTACCCCAGGGTTTCATGGGTGTGTTGCCTTTTTTCACAATCCACCCGAGGCTGGACTACCTCAGTCCTGGCCGTGTTTCCAAAGTAGCAAAGTTATTAATAGCAGGAGAAATTAAGAAAGTTCTTCAGAAAGTATTATGATGGAGAAGATTCACTAATGACTGACTAACTGTTGAACTGGTACCTATGGTGGGATTGAAAAACTTCTTAATCATTGCTTTATTTTGGTTAAATATTTGAGTATAATTATAGCCACAAACGATTGTTTTCAATCTATCAATATGTTTCTGAGAAACAATATATTTTAACAGTGACTAAAATTTCCTGCGTGCAACATCACAAACATCTGTCCTGTCCAATAAAACATTGCAACAAGATTTATTCAGTAAATGTTAATTACATTCAATGTTTCAAAACATCTGTCATACATCAAAAAAATCCAAGGAAACATTAGGGAAATCTCATTTATCCTAAAAACTCTTTCGACAAAAGGCTTTAAAGCAAGCAAAACCCATTCAATCTGATGCGGTTAAAAGCTTCTAAATCACCATAACTGAGGTCGGGTGATCAATATTCCCAGATCAGGGTAAATGAAAACCAGTCAAACATCTTGAACCTCCCTCCGGGAGAAAGCCACATGGACCACGGGGAGGTTTAAGGCCGATGCGTCCAGTCAAGCATGCAAAGACCGGGGGGGGGGGGCGGTCTGGTTCTTCAAGAGCAAAAAAAAAGGGGTGGGTTACACAAAGCGCTACAGCGCTCATAAATCAACCGAGCAAAGGTTAAACTTCCCATTTTGTTGTCCGAGATTTGTCAACCGAGTCACCGAGAAGAGATCACATGAAAGCGCAACAAGGAGGATTCCATTGATTCCGTTGAGCAAGCATCACGACCCGGATCCGGCCTCATGGAGAATCCATTACGCCGGAGAGAAGAGCCCAGATGTTACAATTACACTGAAGTTGCCCCGTTTCAAAGAGGAATCCACATATGGAACTTTTTTTCTGACTTGAAAAGGACGACTTTGGAAAAGGAGGGCGCAAAACTAGTACCAGACTGAAAGATGAAAATGAGAGTGAAAAGAGAGACGAGGACAGGAACAAACAACAAGACGGACGCTTCGACTAAGTAAATTCATCTGGAAAACAACGTTGTGCATCATTGTATCGACTCGACGCTCCCGGACATCTATGAACTCTAGTTAAAGTACTTTCTGCATCGTTCCTGATCGACTTCTTTTTTACCATTCTTGTCAATCAAACAAAATCTTTTAACAATCCAGGTCATGGCCAACATCGTATATTTCAGTGTTTATCCTCCTTAAACATAAATCTCTATTATCTCGTTTCCTTATCTTAACGTTGCCCTTGTATCTTTATAGCTCATCATAAACCTATGCTTTAGCATGAAACTGTTCATCCTTTATCTAAAAATATGCAATATAACTCTGCAGCGAGAATTCTTACTCGCTCAAGTAGAAGAACTCACATTTCTCCGATCCTTAAAACTCTTCACTGGCTTCCAGTTTCTTTCAGGATCAACTTTAAAATTCTGGTTCTTACTTTCAGATCTATTCATGGTCAGGCTCCTCCTTACATCACTGATCTGATCCAGCCTTACACCCCAGCTCGGGCTCTGAGGTCTGTGGATCAGAATCTACTTCTCTCTAGAAGCTTTGGAACGATCTTCCTTCTCTCTTTGCGCTTGATAGTCTACTGATTTCTTTAAGAAACATCTTTAGACGTTTTTATTTGTTCAGGCTTTTCCTTGATTTTCTGGAACTCCTGTTGTGTTATCAGTTTTATCTTGACCTTTAAAGAATATACTTTATTGAATATTGTTTTGATTGTTTAAGCGCTTTTTGACCCTGGTCTGGAAAAGCGCTATATAAATAAAAATGACTTACTTACTTACTTACACCTAGAACTTCAATGTACATTTTAAACACAGTATTGGTGGGTTTTTTGAGGTCATGACAGCTGTGGACATGTGACCCGACATTCCTCTGATGACACCATTGTCAATCCTTCAGAGACCTGCCGTGGACTGGATGGACAGTTTCGAGTGTTAATGGATATCGATCACCCTGGCTAGCTCTTTGAACTTTGACAACAGGGAAGATTTGGCCACAGGCTAATACTTGTGTCCAACAAGTCTTTTTGTTCTCATCGGTGATTAAACCTTTGCGTTGTGTATTCAACTATTTTTTGCAATCAATAAATCCTGCTGAAGGGGATTTGATCTCGTGTGATTTCCTCTCAGAGAAATTCTTTCCAAAAACCACTTTTGGACTTTCATTAAATATTTACAATGTTGATGGAGCATCATTATTATGAAGGTCTTCTTTCACGGCCTTCAGAGCCAGACAGTCTTACATCGCTTTGGCCATGAGCAGTGTTCATTTCCGTTGCCCTTCCTATTCAATCCTGCATTTCTCTGGGATTCAAAAAATGGGGGGGGGTGGTCAAATATCCCAGAACGTCCTGCTCTGACATGTCCACTTTAGGGGAGAGGATAAGAAATGAGCCTCATCGAGATCATGAAGACGGTCTGTTTCCTGCATCTGAGCAACGCTGTCTTTTAAAAAAAACATGTGAACGCAGACTGTCTTCAATCAAAGGCATTTTCCCAGATGTCAAGTAATATCTGCAAAACTGATCAGTCTAGAGAAGTCTATGCCTTGACTTGGATCCTTGGCTTTTTGCAAGGTAAAAAATAAAGTATGGCACTTTTCTAAACTAGGGTAAATGTAAGGATTTGAAACAATTCCCACACTGTTTCAAAACGTAAAAAAATTATATCAGACACTAGTTTAACTTCCATCAAAATTAACTTTTCTCAACAATTAGGCAAAGAGCAACTGTGAATGGGTCCATTTAGTAGCTAGTTCAGATTTTCTTCTTCAACCATATTTCCTTTTATTAACCATTAATCAACTTCTAAGCCTGAAAATGTGCATTTTTACCCAAAAATAATGAAACTATTATATTTTGTCTTGCAATTCGGTAGAAAATTCAGAGCGGAAAAGACAAAAATGATAGAGAAGCAAAGGTGCATACATTAGGTGTATATTTTCAAATCATAAACCTGGTAAAGTCCTTGATCAATGTAGGTATTATTCGGGACACATTTTTCAAGAATTAATCATGATAATTATCATAATTTCTTTTTAATATATTTCCTGTAAATGAGTTCACAATTAATTGATCAACTCAAATAAGAAATAAATTAAAATATTTGCAATAACGCCAATACAATCTTTCATATACATATGACTGGAATAAAAGATCCATCTTAGTAAAATCTAAATGTATTAATTGTCACTGACATGTTTAAGGTGGAAAATGTTGAATCACTTAATTATAAATCCACTTGGGACGAGTAGGAGAGCCGCCTTTTAAATGAGAGATCAATACAGATAGTAAATCCCATCCAACGGTTTCCTTTTAAAAGATTTATGGTCTTCTTAAGTGCCTCGGTCGTCTTGTCAGAGCTCAACTGCAGTTCTCGAGACAAAGGTCGCAATCTGGCAAAATCCCAAAACGACATTTCAGATTGCACAAATGTCCAAAAATACATTATATTTCCACACTAGTTTAAAATATTTCCATTTGAAATTGAAGCTACAATGTGTGTGTTAGGAAACAACCATTTATACCAATGTTTAAGCTTCTCCTTGAGGCATCAATGAATATTTTTATACATTTTAATCCCAAACAGTATCCATGATTGAGATTAAAGCTTCCGTGACAAAAATGAAAAAAATGTGTCCTCAGGAAAGTAATTAAAAATACAGATAAACATATTGGTACCAGAAAAACATGTGGTAATAGCTAATGATATGCTAACAAGTCTGATGCATATTCATCCGAGGAGTGGGATTAAGGCTAAACCCGGGTGGTTAGATGAGTGCTGCCAAAATTAAAGACTACGAAGAACCAAACAAAGATCTCGTATTAATGCAGAGGCTAACACTCTTAAGTGAGCCAGCTTTGTCATACAGTGCCCTAAACCAGTCAATGAGTGACCCGGAGCTTAGCTGGGGGGCTTTGAGATTCTTTTACGACCCCCACTTTCACCTCGCCTACCAAAGAATGGTAATTAACTGATGGAGGAGCTCGGTAAGATTATCCAGTCTGCTCGTCTCAGCATCGCCCACAGTCCCCCCCAGGACCGCCGCCCGACCGGGGGAAAAGGATGGGTTCTCAATAGTCTATTCAACTTTGACTCTCCCCTTTCATCCGCGGACGAAAAGTGTTGTGCAATGTTGCGACAGGAATGCACTTTTTAAAAAAAAATACTTCTTTGCCAACGACTCGGTGAGCGCACAAGTGTACGAACAAGACCTGACTGTGAGGCGGAATGCTCGGCAGATTGAATTATACAAGAGAATGCAAAAATAGCTGTGTGTCCCAACCACCTAAAGTGAGGAAGAGCAGGACTCTGAGGCAGCGAGGGATTTTTTTTTTAACTAAAAAAAAAACAAAAAAGGAAGCAGTGGGAGACTGATGCGGCAGAGTGTTCTCTGTGCATGTGAAGCTTTCGAGAGAAATATGCAAGACATCTTCTAAAAAACCACTTTGTCACAAAGCAGATTGGATTCCCAGAGTGTTTAGGAGAAGACCAAAAAGCAGACTCTTTGACTTGGTTGAGTAGATTTCTACATCAAATCAGTGGACAAATCTGACTCAGAAAGAGCCTCTGAATGGCCTCGACTCAAGAGGATTCCCTTCGTCGTTGCTTTATTTTCTGACCAAAAACCATTGGATTACTTTATTTCAACACCTAAATTACACATTTGTTAGTTTTCTCTTCTCTACAAATGGTGTACAAAAAGCATCTTGGATAATTGTTTTGAGGTGATAGACGCCAATACTCCAATAATACTATACTTTTTTTCATTGTGTTTAGTTGAACTTGTAAAATAATCACAAAGGATGCCGAGTAGCTGTGTGTATTGACAAGAAGTACAGAGATACAATACATTGCAATATATTGTGGTACTGCAAGAACAAGAATATATTTGTAGTATTGTCGAGTACCTGACTCTGGTGTCGCAGAATTTTCAGACCACATGACTCTTAACAAAATTGTCACTGCTACCAAAAACAAGTCCAAACAACAGCTTAAGCTGTTCTGCTGCTGGAGTCGACTGTATCCTCCAGTCCTCAGTCATTCCAGGAATCTCCCAGGATTTCATTGCTATGCAATGACGTAATGAATGCTGCCATCTAGCGGCCAGAAGTTTAATTTCAACACACAAACTAACAAACGCATGTGAATATTTGCATCAAAGTTGCAAATAAAAATTTGTAATTTTCATAAGAACACTCAACACCCATTACATCTTAGTTTTTGGTAACTTTGCTCTTTCTTCTGTTACCAACAGCCCCGTGAGGAGTCAGAGTACGTAATTGTTGACTGTTTGCCTAAAAGCTTTTGTGAATTAAGATGTAAATGAGCGAGAGCTTTTGTACACGATACAAAACATTGCCGCAATGGATGGGAATAGACCACAGGATGAGTGGGCAGATCAAGGGAGTAATATTGAACCACAAACGCATGAAAGTGAATCATCCAAGATTTGGCTTGGAAATACTGTTGGAATAGTAAAAGAAAAATGAAAAAAAAAAGTCAGCACAAGAGACAGAAGTGCAGCAAACCATTCGTATTACGCAATACACATCTTATTGCAAAGGAGAACCCGGTTCTTGAACTTTTTTAAAAAGCTTTGTTCAAAATGGTCCTCTTTAGAAATTCAATTGTATATCTAAATCATTTGTTGTGGATAATAAAAGCTTTAATAACAACAATGGAAACACTTTCTTTCGTCAATGTTAAGTTAATAAAATCGTATTTAAATACAAGTTGTAATTTAATGCTACACAGTGAGGAACTATTATAACAGTAGGACACTAGATCCGTCTTTTCTATGTTTACTATGAGATAAGTTGATTTAAACGTATGTGAAGGGTTCATAAATACACCGGTCACATACTAATACATTGTTGGAACATATAGCTTTAACATGCATTAATGTTTCTTCCTAAATAACTGTTGTTTATCCATCAATTTTGGCCATTTAAAGCATCTGAACTCACGTCTTAAACTCCAAACACAATGGTGATGCATCTGCCTCTATCCCATCATGATATCACTCCGATTCAAACGCTGTGCCAAGCCCCCCTGCAGCCAAAAGGGGACCGACCATCTACCCAACCCCCGCCGAGCAGACCACCCAATACTCTCCCCACTTTATTGGATCTGATGGCTGAAGTATCAACTTCCCTGATGTGACACAACAAACTCATCGGCGTGGCTCAACCTCTACGCAGATGATATCACGGTCCACTGTAACGTCTGCAGGCTAAACTCTTGACATCTGTGATGCCGTCAGTCTCTCTCAGGGTGGATGGTATTCAAAAAGTGGTCTCACCCAGAACATGCAGGACAGACAGACCCAGGTGCGAGCCGGTCCTGCCAGGGCGGTGGGCAGGCTGAGCGACACGGACGGCATCCTGACAAAACTAAAGTGATGCTGTCACTCGCTCCCTCGAATTTAATCCAGTGAGTCGATGAAAGTCCGGGCTCTGCAGAGACATCCTGGTCCTCCTTGATCCCAAACCCCGGCTACCTCCAGGGTCCGCGTTCCCCCTCGGTCTGACGCTCTCTCCGCCTGCACTCGTCCTCTAATTGGATCCTGACCGCCTCTCCTCTCCTCTCTCTCTCCTCTTTCCCTCTGCCGGGGGAAGTTTCACAAAGCCTTTTTTGGGGAGAAAAAGGGTGGTGGGTAAGGGGTCAGGGAGCCCCCACCTCTCCACGGGAGCAAAAAAGGGGGTGGGGGCACATCACTTATTATCCATCTCTCCGGCCCCTCCTCTTTCTCTCTCATCCCGTCGCTCCCTCCCTCCTTAACCCTTGTGAGCGTCACCACTTTTAATTTCATTCATTCCTTGATCCTCTCGCCCTCTCTCCCGTGAGTCCCACCACCTCCTCCCCTCAGCATCCGTGGCACACCACCCCCCCACATTTCTTTATTTCTTCAGAACCCCCCGACTCCCTCTGAGCTCCAGTGTTCTAATGACACAGAAGTACAGACGTAATTAGGGTGTACGAAGCAAACACCGTCAGGTTTAGGGACATTCTCGCTTAATAAAAAATAAACGATTTTAGACATTTTTTATAGAAAGTCACGTCTACAATATGATGTGATGACATCTGGGAACAGGTTGTAGAAACGGGGGGGGGGGAAATGTAACGTATTTTCCAGACTATAAGTCGCATTTTTTTTCATAGTTTGGCCGGAGGTGCGACTTATACTCTAGAGCGACTTATTTTTGAATTTATTAACACATTATTATCGTTATATGATTTCACATGTTATTTTCACACTAAACCGAAAGAGGGCGCTCTAGGCCTGTGTTGATAATTTCAACGTAGAAGAGGAAGCGCCGCATCTTCTACCTCCGAAGTTAGCGGAGTTGTTTAAAAGTGACACCGAGGATGAAGGTTTCATTGGATTTTAGTTATTTGTTGTTACACGGATGGTTTGGTAAACTTCTTAGCATGTTATTTATGCTATAGTTATCTGAATACCTCTTGATATGTTATGTTAACATACCAGGCACGTTCTCAGTTGTGTCATGTAACGTAACGTACCGTACAATTATTCAGCCTGTTGTTGCCTCTATTCTATTTTTATTTTAAATTGTCTTTCAAGATGACATGTCTGTTCTTGGTGTTGGATTTTATCAAATAACTTTCCCCCAAAAATGCGACTTATAGTCGAGTGCGACTTATATATGTTTTTTCCTTCTTTATTATGCATTTTATGTCTGGTGCGACTTGTACTCCGTAAAATACGGCACAAATGAGGTCAAACATTTCAATTTCTTAAAGAATTTCTGTGAGAATCTCCTCCCATGATGCAACACTAATAGACTCAGGGACTCTTTCATTCCTCGTGCCATTAGGTTTGGAGCAGAGTGAAAGTAAGATGTATTCTATTCCATGTTAATCTTAGATCAAAAGGAGAATACTAGAAGAACTATGTTCTTTATCCTCATCTATCGTGCACTTGTCATCTCTTGTCTGAACTTTGTTCTTTTGTTTGCACTGTGTTCTTATTCTTATGAAACTTGCCGTACCGAACTGGAAACCCAATTTCCCGAAAGAGATCTCCGGAGTGATAAAATCCATCTAGAAGTAGGATGGTAGAGCGATCACTGTCCTTGAATAATACCGTATAAATAAAGTCCTTCATAAGGATGATATTGGAAAAGCACAATTTTGAGGGAAAGGTTTTTGGAAAGCATTACATATTACAACAATCTGACTCTTTAAGGTGTCAAGGTCAGTGTTATTATTCATCGGAGACTGGGACAGGTTTTCACCGCACTCACAAATCCGATAAAATAATCCTTCAAACCCATGGATAAGTGTTGAACAGATCAAGATCTAATGGATTCATGACAAGGTAAAGTCATATACCAGGACTCGTTTGTAGCCCCTTGACCCGTCACTGGATAAGGGGCTAAATAAATGAACAATTTGTGTAACAGATTGAGAAAAATGGATTAAAAAAAAAAGATAAATCCTGATTTCTCAGAATGACTTTGGTGCAACCTTTCTCACAGGGTACTCCCTTGTAATGTTCAAAATAAATACCATTCCTTCAAACTCTGATACTTTTACTGCTCAAAAACACCAGTAACTTCCAGGTTCTTTTTTACTATTAAACCCCTCAACTCATAAACCCCAACCGTCAACTTACATGCACATGGCTAAACACTTGCTACTCACACGTTCACACCCATCTACTCACACACACTATACAAATACACAGATCCACCCACACACAGAAATACACAAACACACTCACAGCCAGTGGCACAGAGGGTTAATCCCGTGGTATTTCCTGCGGGCCAACCTTGCGCAGACAAACTCACCAAAGGAGACAATGTGAGACAGAAAACATTTAACCTAATCCCTTGACAAGCATCACACGCACACACACACACACACACACACCTACACACACATGGATCGTCAGAGAAACCAGTGAGTGAAAAGGAAAGCGTATCTTCTCGTGGAGCAAATGTCTAGACAGTGAACTGACATAAATCTGAAGAGTAATTATCTAGATTAACTGTTCTGTATTAGTTTTTGTCCTATTAATTCACTTTTAAATCTTTGGTTTTAATTAGAGAAAGTGGTTTGACGATGCAGAGACATTTTAAAAATATGTCAAAGACACAAGAATAATTAGTCAAAGTTGAAAAAAGGTTTTGGCTCCAATAGAAAAAAAATATTGCCAGATCTCCTTCTTTTGTCCTTTTCCATGTTTCTGTCATCAATAAGGTTTTCCTGGAAACTAGAGGCTTTCAATCAAATGCCCTTAAATGTCTTTGGAAACCATTGTGAATACTAAAGCTTTCTGGGAAATTCCGTATTTATTATCATATTTTCCATGTATTAAATACAATGGGTACTTTATATTTAGGATGTATTTCTTAGATTATATAAAACTGTTATCTATGGATAAAGCATCATTCTGGAATACACCATATTCTAAAAATATTTCCTTGTATTCGAACTTGATTTTCAATCTCTGGCAGCAAAATCAACATGATTAATGATTAGTGACATTAATTAGAAATTAAAATAAGACTTTCTCAATTCAATTTGTAATTTTGCACATGCATTATGATACTTACATGTAGGAATTAGTGGTGAACAGCTAAAAAAAAACACAAAACTTCAAAAAAAACATCACTCCAATAGGGCAATAAGAATTTTTGGGGGGGCAATTGCAGCATATACTAAACAATTAAATATTTTACGTACAATTTTTATTTTTTTAAATCTCCACAACAAATGTCAAATCATTCTTCAAATAATTTTATGCCTGGTTATCAAAAGTTGCCCCAAACAGTGTCTCAACATAGAGTCAATACTAGAATAAAAATGATCGAAAGATAAGTTGACTTTGATTTCAAAACCAATACTATGAGATCAATTATAACAAAAAGAAAATGATGACATTGTGTTGCATTTTTCAGATCATGTACATATTCAATGTTAATCTTTGTATCCTTTTCTCCGTTTCATTACCTTTGATCCATGTTACTGTATTTATTTTTGCACTTTGTCATTTCTTGCACATTTCTCTTTTTATTTGCACTTTATCTCATCGTCTGCTGTGAACTGGAAACCCAATTTCCCAAAGGACATCTCCAGAGGGAACAATAAAGTCTATTTAATCTAATATTCACTCCGAGACTTTTCTTACAGAACAAATAATTGATATCCAAGTGCAAAAGAAAACGTGCCAACAAGTGACAAATTAATCTAATGCTCACAGTCTTTTTCTTCTTTTACAAAAATCCACTAATTATCAAGTTTTGATCACACTTTCGTACTTGAACTTGCTATCAAAAGACCGAATACAGTGTTTTTTTCTTTCCAATTTTATCATATTGTGTCCACTTTTGCAGGATGTTTAAAAGATGTAGCTCTTAACAAAAAAAAGTTCATGTACAAAATCAAAGTTAAATTAATCTATATGAATAATAACCCTAAAAAAACAGTTTTTGCAGATAATAAAATAAAAAATAATGCTACAAATAACCTTAACTTACTTACTTACTAACAAAGCTGTGTTTGCCTCCTTTCATGTTCTCTCTTACATCAAAAAGAAAAGTTCCCTCACTTTTTGAGACCACCTGGTTCTGAGGTAGTAGTAGTCAAAGTACACAGTGTGACCACAGCTCCCACTACAGGTCAGTGGTCATAATGCTTGTGTTTACACTTGTTGGCGGTGATTTAATATAACTGGGACGACAAACTGGCAGCATGTGTGTGTGTGTGTGTGTGTGTGTGTGTGTGTGTGTGTGTGTGTGTGTGTGTGTGTGTGTGTGTGTGTGTGTGTGTGTGTGTGTGTGTGTGTGTGTGTGTGTGTGTGTGTGTGTGTGTGTGCGTCAGAGGCTGCTTGACTTTAATCCAAAGGTTAATCAGATCACTGCCAGGGATCTTTTTAGTGCCTCTTTAACCTTGACTCTTTCTGTCTTCTTTTACACACCAGAGTCAACTGGGGGACACACAGAGGTTAGGGGGGGGTACGAGGGGGTCTCTCACAATTAGCACAAGTCAACATCTGCACGGACAGATCTGGAAGTTGAATGAAAGGTACATAAAGAGCAGCGATAGCGTGGGTGTGTTTCTGTGTTATTGGCTCCTGCTGCATGTTGGTCGACTCGCTGACAGACAGGAAGAACACACTCCAACAAGGCCCCCAGCGCTCACACACTCACACACCCTTTTTTTTCCCACCCCCACTACTTCCATCTGTTGAAAACAATGGGTGAGCGGCGGCCTCCCTCACACGTGAGAGCATGTTCTCTGTCGGGAGGTGGGACCGTCCGCTCCACACCAGAACACACCGGCCTCTGAAACAATAACTGAACCGCTCCCACGTCGCTCTTTGAAGACACGTCATTAAACTGGAAAAATGAACGCAGAAACAAAAAGATCCCTGTCCTGGTCTGAGGTAACTTAGTTTGCAAGTAACTGAATGAAGATGCAGAGCCACAACCATCGATCACACGGCAGTGAGTCCATTGAAAATAAACCACAAGAAGTCATTTAAAGTCCTACGCAGTTGAAACGTGACCTAAATAAAGCAGAACTACTTTACTATAAATAAAACTGTGTTGTTCTCAGTATTATCTTGACCTTTAAAGTATATATTTTATTGACTATTGTTTTGATTGTTTAAGCGCTTTGTGACCCTGGTCTGGAAAAGCGCTATACAAATACAAATTACTTACTTACTTTCATGGGGCCACACGAGCTTGAACTTATTTGGCCCTAGAGAGGCAAATGTGAATTAATGAAACATATTCAATGCTAACATATTTAGGTTTATGTTGGTTTTTTTTTCGTCTTATTTTTTATTTAGTAATTTATTATTTCTCAGCATTAAAATGATATGTTTTATGTTTTATGAAAATGATGTTTTTCCAGTTTATATCCTCTTATGTAATTGTTTTATTTCACATATTATTTGTGCATTTTTTCATATTTTATTTAATAATTATTAATATTTTCTTTGCCATTTTCTATTAGATATGTTTTGATTTAGTTTTTAGAACATTTATTTATTTTGTTTAAGGTGGTTAAAAGTACATATTAGTGGAAGCAACTTAATTTAATGCATTTTTTTGGGGGTGTTGAACATTTTTTTAAATTAAATGTCGTCATATACAGTATTGTTTCTAAAATCTTAAGAAGTATGGCTTTGGAAGAGAAATTAGGTTTTCCTCAAGAATGTTGTTTGTTCTTCCTATAAATAACAATTGGTCTAGTGTTCATTTTGTATGATAAATTGTATTTATTACAATTTAATGTTGTTATAATTACCATAGTAATTATGATATAATATATTAAGATTTAAAATATGTATTTGTCATTAGCATGTGTGATTTAAAACTGGATACATTTATAATTCATACATGCTTTGCTACAAATAGAGTTTATATGATGGACAGTAGCCAATGTTTATCAAATTAATGTAAGGTAAGGTAAGGTAAGGTAAAACTTTATTGATCCCTCAGGAGGTCTCCATGCCTAAAATAGATAATAGGATTCCATTTTACTGTGTCTAAAGAGTTTACTGCATCGTTTTAAATAAAATGCATGTTTTTTTTCTTTTATTCCTTGATTCAAGCAAAAATTGAAGAAACAAAGGATTCTAGGGTAAAAATGGAAAAGGTAGCTTCTAAAATCCAAATATAAAATGAGAACCAGAGGCACAGACACTATGACATAATGAGAACCGAGACGTGCTCGTGAATTTTGCTGAGTGAGCCTTTAAACAAAGATAACTATTGACTATAAATGAATCATCAGCAAAAGCATTTCCATCGATTATATCAATAGCCGTCAATGGCGAGAGTGCAAATTGAATTTAAGATCTCAAAGCAAGACATTAAGCTGGCATTGAATCCGTCGAAGGAATGAAAACCGGCTAATGAACGCCACTCACTCGTTTCTTGTCTTCCCTTTTCCCCCGGAATGGAAGTAAGCAGGAAAATAAATATTTGGTCCAGCCGAAGACGGCGGTCAGACACCAGCCCAGACCCCCCATCCTCCGTGTGGGAGCTTTGCAATAAACCCCCTCGGAAAAAAACTCTTGATAAATCCAAGATACGTGGATTTTTTTCCTTTAAATCAACGAACGTGTCTTAAATTCAGCCTTTAGAACATCCATGTCCGTCGCCAGAGTCCCTTCCATCCTCAGCATCTTCGCCTGTGGATGCTGCAGGTTGTCCAGGGAGGACCGGGAGGACGAGGGGCGGGTCGACTCCGGCGGTCTGGAGGAAGCACTTAAAGTGATGAAAAAAGGAGGAGTTTCCCCCAATTTATTAAAGGCGGGGGCCGTATGGAGCGAGAGCCAGAGAGAACTCCAATTTATGAAAGGCGTTGAATGAAGAAGATGCTACTGATGGTAAGAGTATAATATTTTACGTTGGATTCTTTCTAAATTGGATTCTTTCTAAATATATTCATTCATCTGTATCTGAGGAGAGCGAATAGCATTTATGCATATTAGACATTGCTGTACCTAACAAATGGAAACAAGCATTCCTCAAAATAAATAACGTGACAGAAATCAAATGTGATTTTGTGATTAAATAAATCCCAACAAGACTATTCAGCTCATCAACCATCTTATAAATATTATTTATACCTGATGAGAATAAAATAACTTCCCAGTCGACAATAGGAACGAATTTGAAACCATGGATTTGCACTAAAAGAAAGTATATTAAATTAAAAATAACTCTGGACTTCAACCGACCACTTCGGAAATAAAAGAAATGGAGAAGAAATCTACCTTTTCAGGAAAAGACAAAGAGTACTTTAGGTAAAAACAATGGCCATGAATTCTTATCTTGCATAATGTTCGAAAGTAATCCATAGTCAGTGATTCACCGACTGATTTGAGTCAATTAAAAAAGTCATTTGGAGTCGATATATTCATCTGAGGTGGTATTTATCTAAGAGAGCAGTGGTGATCTCTTATACGTACTTCCTGCTTCTCTGGATTGTTGCAACATCGCACATGAATTGTGTGTCTGAGGGTGTGTGTGTGGGGGTGGGGGGGCTTGGGGGGGTAGTCTTGTTTGAGAAGACCAACGTGTAGAGCTCCTTTATAAAATACATACACTTTAAGGGTCTGTGACATGATTTTCAACCATTAATTTAATAAAATATCTTTCCATAAATAACATTGTGATGTTATTGTATAGACGATTATAATATTTGGAACCCCTGATATAAACAAACACAACTGCGTAAAGAGAAGAAAGTTCTGAGCAATTTATGCAAAAGATTTTATTAATGGGCCGCGTTATATATTGTGAGTTACGAGGGTTTACAAAGAAAAACAAGCCCAACCATCCTGACACTGAATCACAGCCTTCCTTCAAGTTATCTCAAAACCTCTTTTCAACGTCACTTACAATAATTTTCTACTGTTCCACTGTTTTACTGTATGTATTGTTCATCTGAATCTTTGTTGTTGGTATTATTGTCAAGTGTCTTCGAGTATCTTGAAAAGCTCTATAAAAATGTTTGTTTTAATATTATTTATATAAAAAAGTAAAAATATATACTTAAAAGAAAAATAAATGTTAACATGCTATAAACAGGTATATAAACTAGTGTTATAGTGAAATTAAAGTTAAAAAAATTAATTATTTTTGACTCAATTACTTAACTTTATGTGTCTCTGTGCTTCTTCTAAATATATTATCGAATAACTCTATATATGGTACAAAAGAACTGTATTGAATAAAACTTATTTATATAATTTCAATGGGGTTTTTTCCCTCAATAACATTAATTTTCTACAAGTACTTACACTTACTCTGTGTGGCATCTAAAAAAAAAAAAGGAAGCACTACATTGAAACTTTTAATTTTGTAAAAAATGACTGAGCGTCTGAAGTTAAAGAATCTGTAATAGTTTACAAGATCTACTTACTAATCATTATAATTCAAATAGTAATACATTTATTTTTAAAGAATCCCATCATCATGACAATACAAAACTCATCAACAAAAAATGACTCATATTTTTACCTGAATATTCCTCAAAATTCTAATCTGAACTCTCATCTTATCTCCCTCTAGTCAAATTCCTACAACATTTTTTTGTTCACTCTAATAGCCGTTCATAGGCCTGTGTCTTACGCACACACCACAAAGTAGTGACATTTCACCTTGGGAGCAGCAATTATCAACCAGGCCTCAAACAACCGACGGTCCTTTGAGCAATCATCGGCTGCCTCGTAAAAGCCCAGACAGGCAGAAGAAGACGATGAAAAGTTGAGCACGAGCTTTCGTGAACCTGACGCCGTCTTTCGTCGCGCCGTGAAAGAAAAACAAGCTCCGGGCGAGCGTGCGTGTGAGAGGAAAACTCTTTAAGTCACGACGCGACCAGTGCTGTGTCTCAAATCGCATACTAATCTTAGTATGCTAGAAGTTAGTATGCATCAGTTTAGTATGCATACTAACTAGTACGCAAATTCTCCGCAGATAGTATGTCTCAAATCAAACCCTGAAGCTACACACTAACCGGAAATCACATGACAGCTTCTTCTTCTACTTCTATTTAACGATGTTTCAAGAAGCTGTTTGAACACTATCGACACCTGCTGGCCGCACGTATTGCAACTTTGGAAAAAGAAATAAAGAAAAATATGAGAATCTAAATAATCGCGAGATATTTAAACTGGTATCAGCAGCGAAGACGTGTTTATCCTCCTACTGCTGCTGAAAATACACATTTAAGTATATGCATATATATGCATTTATATATGACGTAACTTCCGTTTAAAACGTCACTAAAATGGCAGCTGTTTAGTGTGGTTAGTGTCCATCGAACCATGCTAGTTTTGTGGGCGTGTTAGTACGCCAATTTAGTATGCATGGCGCACTCAATTTCGCATACTAAGAATTGAGACACACTAACGTACTAAAAATACTAACTTTTAGTACGCTAGCATGCGATTTTTTAGACACAGCACGGGATTCAAAAGACGTCCATCACGGTCTCGTCAATGTATCACGGAGCTGATGAGGTTGTTGCGTAAGAACCGCGAGGGTCCCGCCTCCTCTGATGAGCCCACCGAACGCTTGTAAAACAGTCATCAGTGTGAAAGTTACCACGTCCTGAGCTGCCATAAAGCAATTTAACATCCGGCCTCGTCCAGAGGGGACGTTCGGAAGGACGAAAAAAGCAAGAGACAGACTGTCGATGCCTGAGGTCACAGAGACACGATCGATGAGAGACCAAGTGGTTTCGTGGCCTTTGAGTGACGATTCTTTCACCCGGACCGTGACGAGAGAAAGATAATCAAACATTACTAACTACTCAGATCGAAAAACTGACCTAAAATACATTTAAAATACTTAATATCAACATGGCTTTTATCAATAGCTCTCATAACCTTATCGTGTGTTTACTACACTGTAGCATTTTATCCAAAACTGAATCAAAAATTCTACGCTTTCTACATTTTTATTAACGCATTAAAAATGTGCTGTGATTTTTTCCACTGTTCTCAAAGTTCAGAAAACAGTAACCTTCCTACTTCCTGCTTGGAAATAGTGTGTCAACATTGTGGGGGGGAATCTTTTAGCCTCCAAATGTCAGACCTATTATTATATGTTGAAAGCAAATTTAACATTAAAAAAACTCATCACTGCAACTTTATGAATTTTTATTTTTATGGTGGAAAGTTCTAGGTTTTGAGGTCTTTCTAGAAAAAAAAGACTGTCAGCAAAAAGTAAAATATAAATACACCTCCAATCCTCTATTTGTGTACATCAAGTGTCATAGTTTTAATGTTATTCTTTTTCCTGCTTTTCAAACTAAAAAAATGTTTTGGTTGATGACAGTTAGAAATTGTTTGATTACAGTTGAAAATTGTTTGTATACAGTACAAGATTGTTTGATTTCTTCTTCAAAAATAGGTTTGATTACAGTTAAAATTTGTTTGATTTTAGTTGAAAATGGTTTGATTTCTGCCGAAAACTGTTTGACTACAGTCGACCATTGTTTGATTTTAGTTGAAAATGGTTTGATTTGTGCCGAAAACTGTTTGACTACAGTCGACCATTGTTTGATTTTAGTTGAAAATGGTTTGATTTCTGCCGAAAACTGTTTGACTACAGTTGACCATTGTTTGATTTTAGTTGAAAATGGTTTGATTTCTGCCGAAAACTGTTTGACTACAGTCGACCAATGTTTGATTTTAGTTGAAAATAGTTTGATTTCTGCCGAAAACTGTTTGACTACAGTCGACCAATGTTTGATTTTTGTTGAAAATAGTTTGATTTCTGCCGAAAACTGTTTGACTACAGTCGACCATTGTTTGATTTTAGTTGAAAACGGTTTGATTTCTGCCGAAAACTGTTTGACTACAGTCGACCAATGTTTGATTTTAGTTGAAAATAGTTGGATTTCTGCCGAAAACTGTTTGACTACAGTCGACCATTGTTTGATTTTAGTGGAAAATGGTTTGATTTCTGCCGAAAACTGTTTGACTACAGTTGACCATTGTTTGATTTTAGTTGAAAATGGTTTGATTTCTGCCGAAAACTGTTTGACTACAGTCGACCAATGTTTGATTTTTGTTGAAAATAGTTTGATTTCTGCCGAAAACTGTTTGACTACAGTCGACCAATGTTTGATTTTAGTTGAAAATGGTTTGATTTCTGCCGAAAACTGTTTGACTACAGTTGACCATTGTTTGATTTTAGTTGAAAATGGTTTGATTTCTGCCGAAAACTGTTTGACTACAGTCGACCATTGTTTGATTTTAGTTGAAAACGGTTTGATTTCTGCCGAAAACTGTTTGACTACAGTCGACCAATGTTTGATTTTAGTTGAAAATAGTTGGATTTCTGCCGAAAACTGTTTGACTACAGTCGACCATTGTTTGATTTTAGTGGAAAATGGTTTGATTTCTGCCGAAAACTGTTTGACTACAGTTGACCATTGTTTGATTTTAGTTGAAAATGGTTTGATTTCTGCCGAAAACTGTTTGACTACAGTCGACCAATGTTTGATTTTTGTTGAAAATAGTTTGATTTCTGCCGAAAACTGTTTGACTACAGTCGACCAATGTTTGATTTTAGTTGAAAATGGTTTGATTTCTGCCGAAAACTGTTTGACTACAGTTGACCATTGTTTGATTTTAGTTGAAAATGGTTTGATTTCTGCCGAAAACTGTTTGACTACAGTCGACCAATGTTTGATTTTTGTTCAAAATAGTTTGATTTCTGCCGAAAACTGTTTGACTACAGTCGACCATTGTTTGATTTTAGTTGAAAATGGTTTGATTTCTGCTGAAAACTGTTTGACTACAGTTGACCATTGTTTGATTTTAATTGAAAAAGATATGATATCAATCAAAAAGTGTTTGATCAAAGGTGACACTATGTTGTTGTAGTTGAAAATTCTACAATAGTGTGTATGAAACATACTTTTGTTGACATCAAAGTGTATGATTTTATAACGGCTATTTATCTAAATAACCAATGTAATGAAAAACAATAATGTTTATTTTAAAAATCTATTTTAAGGGTGATATAGTAATAATGAAAAAATCATGAAATAATAAGTATTGTTATATTTCTACTAACAATTTATAGCACAGTCTCCATCCTAAGGTACTGTAGTCAAAAGCTTCAAAACTCATTGTAAACACTCGGTCGACCACCAACCACTGAAGGGTCACAACAGCACTCACCCTCAACACCGACATTGCCGAGCCGTCTTTGAGCGCACCTGCGGCGGTAATTCCCTTTTCACAGATCCAGGGGGATTTGGCCAACACTGGGCCAGATATTAGGGATTACCAGGACCCAAGTGATTGTCCCTCAAAGTTGGATGCACTGACCAGGGAGAGCCTGGGAGTCTGGCCTTTATCCTGACACACTTCCTGAGACGCATTGTTAGCCCGAGCAAAGGAAACACACACACACACACACACACACACACACACACACACACACACACACACACACACACACACACACACACACACACACACACACACACACACACACACACACACACACACACACACACACACACACACACACACACACACACACACACACACACAGGAAAGTTTGATGAGAACATTAAAAGTGAAATACAGCAGGTTGTTTTTAAAACTTTGTTATTATCATTAAATATATCACAAATTTATTGAAAACAAATTATTTTTTGTGATAATTTTTGCAACAATATTCTTCTAGGCAACTTTATGTGGGCGACCAGACACGTCAACTCGTTACCCCCAAGAGCTTGAGGCCGGTGGGTCGGAGATGGCAGTTGCATTAATTGACAATCTTTTTTTTTTTAAACAAAATAGCAAGCAGACTCTCTTGGTGGGTCCAGAGACCCTCCAATTTCGGAATCGCCAGTTGCTATTACCATGTACTCACACAGGGGGGAGCCGGTAACAAATGTGTTCAATATTACGAAGTGCTGATTTGAGCGCCTGCTTGTTTCTCAACACTATACAGGGTCTGAAACTCTTCCAGCACATTTTTGAAAGAAAAAAGACCCTGAAACATGTCTTTGTTTGCAGGATTTATTATCTTATCTTTTATTATTAAACTATGGGATCAGATATGTACCTTTTTATACGTGTTCACTAAGGGTTAGGATAACTTTCAGAATAAGCCTCCTCTTTTTGGAGTTTCAGGCAAAAATGCATGTCCATACGAAATATGCTTAGTTTTCTTCGTTCCGAAAAAAAACACACACAGAAAACATCCAAATACCTCCATACCATAATGTCCCTCTTGTATTGAAGCCTCAACAAGATAAATTGTTTAGAAAATGTTTTAACAAGTTTATATTTTAAGCTTGTTTTAAGCTAAAAGCTAAACATGCTAAACAGACACGAGTTGTGTCTTAAATCGCATACTTGCGTACTTAAAATTAGTATTTTTAGTGCATAAGTGCATCTCAATTCTTAGTATGCTTCATGCACACTAAATTGTCGTACTTAAACACCCACAAAACTGAGTATGGATTGATGGACACTTTCTACCCTAAACGGTCGCCATTATAGTGACGTTGTAAACAGAAGTTACGTCATATATATATATACATTTTCAGGTGTATTTTCAGCCAGCAGTAGGAGGATAACACGTCTTCGGTGCTGATACCAGCGTAAATATCTCGCAAATATGTTGTTTCTCATATTTCTTGATCCCCAAAAAAACGAGCTGCCAGCAGGTGGCGATAGTGTTCCTACAGTTGGTTGAAATCATTGTTAAATAGTAGTAGAAGAAGAAGCTGTCGCGTCATTTCCGGTTAGTGCGTAGCAGCAGTGTTTGATTTGAGACATACTATCTGTTGAGAATTTGAGTACTAGTTAGTACGTACACTATCCTGATGCATACTAACCTCCAGTGCACTAAGAGAAGAATGTGATGTGAGACAGCACAGCTTTGATCTCAAAGGGATTTAGACGAAGAATGCTGGGCAACATGTAGTGTCAAAAAAAGTAAATAGTAGTAGCAGTTTCTACACGTGCCGCTTACGATTCAAAGTAAGAACAATTCAAATAATAAAACTAGGGAATCAGAATCTCTGAGCAGGAAACATCGGAGCAAGACTTAAACCCTTGAATTGATCCTCACCACTTGGGGGCAGCAAAAAGACAACTATAATCTAATATATTAAATCTAATATAACAAATGAAAGATTCATGAAAATAAAACAACACTTTGGCATCTCAGTCAACAAGGCAGTTTTGAGGCGCACACGACTGAGCCAGAAGAAGTCATCGTTGAGACCCCGTCATGTCCATCAGTAGTAATCAAGATGTTGTCGCCACAGAAGACGAGGTGAGCGGCAGCTGAGAATGCGTCCGCATGTGTAGCGAGGGATCCTCACTGTGTGCCCAGCGTAAACATCGACGAGCCGCGAGCCAAAACCCTATAGGCTTCATTCTTCCTAAAGCCCCACCATGACACCACCCCCCCAATCCCGGCGGCCCGGATCAAAGCGAGAACTGTGTGCGTAGGTTTTAACATGAGGGGAAGGGAGGGTAGGAACTCTCTAGTCGATTGTTATCGCTCCTCAAAGTGCTAAGCCTCCAGAGAGGCCTCCGTGAACACCCTTGCCAAGGGGAGTGTTGTGCAAGTGACGCTCCCTTCAGTGTGGCCTGACCAGTTGGAGGGAGGGTCTGGAATTGATAGAGGGCGATATTGGACAATCCTGATGATAAAAAGTAGATAAGGACATTCATTTAAATCTCCCGATACAGTATCGTGGAACTACTTCACACACTTATCAAGGATGGAGATTTCTATTATGCATAATAGCATTGATGGTTCGATCAACAAAACATAACTTTTCCAGGGGTTGCCCAAAAAAGAAAGGGCCAATTGATACGGTTGGTCCCTCAACATATCATGGTTAGCCTTTCAAAGTCTTGCCTATATTTATGTTTTTGCACACAGTACTGCATGTTCAAATTCATTGTAGTAAAACTGCAGTTAGGATCGGCAAAGCTCCTTGTTCTTGACACAGTGTTACAAATACTGATTTATTTGAACACGACCACAGAACTTGCGGTATCTCCCATGATGCAACACACTGCTCTAATCAGTAACGTATGATTGGTCTCTACAATACTGTATATCATTTCTATGTCTATGTTGCGATGTCAAAAGTGATCGACACTATTACTGATTTAGGGTTTTGAGACGGATTGCACCTCATAAGTAATGTTAAGTTGGCAAGTTGAAATAAATGTTGTTAATGTTAACAAAGGAAAACAGGGGGGAAAAAATTCACTAAGGTACAAATATGACGGAGCGATCCCCAATTTCATCCAGAAGCACAAACATGGATCCGGAATTAATTTACAATTTTGACAGATGCTTTTGATGAGGTACAAGTTAGAGGTTTTTTTTAAATGTGATGTTCATTTCGCACTTAGTTTTCCAACATATTGTTCTGGTCATGACCCATAGTTTATGCCTCAAGACCATAAATGTATTATTCAACTTAAAACAGTTTCCGAAGATAGTAAAAAAGATGGTACGTTTTGTTGACATTGCTATTGTCCGACACTGTGTGCAAGTTTAAGTCACACAATAAACACACTAAACTACCGGAGATTTAAACGACATAATGGCTCGCCCGGGCCTCAGATCTTGACGAGAGGGAGGAAACTCTTAATTAATTATCCATTCATTTAAAGCGTGTTTATGTGTGTCGCATTTTTTCACCAACATCAGCCACTGCCCATAGCAACAGGGAAGCCTTCAAAGAGTATTATGCAAATGTAAATCACGACTGAGTGGTCACATGGCTCTGAGTGCACGGCTGTGAGTGCATTTTAACCCAAAAAATGTATCGCTTCAGCTTGTCTTTTGCCAGTTTAACTGAGTTAAGTATCGGCTTAAGTCCATCAGGCTACCTTAAGAACAGCAAGGAAGTTTAACTGGCACTAAAGTTGAATTCAACAAATAATCTTCTATCCCTCAACTTGGAGTCAAACATACATATTTTTGGAAGACATCTCCAGCTGGAGGGAAAAAAAGACCCCAGGCCACTGGGTCACCTTGACCCAGAGACTGCCTAAGGGTCAATGAGAAAAGACCACAATACTCAGCCAAACCCTTTAATGATATATGTTGCTATTTACCTTCCAAAGAAAGCATCCCAACTTTCTTAAGATTAGGAAACCCTCGCCTCTCTGAGGGCTAATAAGCAAGAGTTTGACGGCACCATACATTCCCAATACCAAGTGTCGCCAAGTCGGACAGACAAGCGGAAGGTGAAGAAGTAGCGTATTGTGTTCCGAGAGCTGGCTACTGTAACGTGAAGAGAAATGGGATTAAATGGGAAAAACCCCTCAATTCAGGTAATCCAATCTGTTATTCTTGCTCCATGGGAAAGTCCAAGTGAGGCAAGGGGAGGTATTAACAAGAAAGCCTGTGATGTCTGATGCAAACTTGTCGTTGGTATTTAATCCTGATCGCTCCTTATTCGTTACCTGCATGTATGCATCAGGTCTTCCATAGCGATGAGATGAAGGGAATACAGGTCTTTCTCACAATATAGGGAGGATCCACCGTGAGAAATGGCATGAGGGGCAGTTGAAACATACCTGTTTCTGTTTTTATACTCCGTGTGTTGTGTGAGGTTTAGCAAGGAAAATGATTGGGAAATTATTTTTTTTATAAAAGCAGTTAAATACCTGTGCTTGAATGCTCATTTCCTCCAAGTACTTGAAAACTGTTTTGAGTGTTCCTTTTTGCAATTTTGTGGACATCCTTAACTTTGGTACCCAGTACCTGAAGGCTCTAGTGTCTTAATTTAGTAGAAGGCCAGTATATGTAACATTGTGTATTATTCTGAGTATCTGATATGTCTAAGGAAAGAAAATCCCACTTATTGAATTGAGTGAACAGGAATTATTTCTAACCTAAAGACCTAAAGTTCTCTTACGATAATGGAGATCAAACATGGTTGGTACCGAATATCGTGACCAAATGGTGCCATTTTTTTACGTTAGTTTTTGATGTATTGTGTAAAAACTAGTCTCAACTCCTTGACCAGGTTTAACTCTACAAGAACATTCTAAGAATAAACTAACTTTTTTGTGTTTTTTTTTTAATGAAAGCCATTCTTTGCTACCGTTTACATTAAACCATTTGTTCAATATCTGTTTGGCCAAAAAAAAAGGCAATCAAAAACAGCCACTGCAAAAAAAACAACACTCTAGCTTTACATGCGTATATAGCAATGAACTATAATATATAACAATAATACATCTGTTTAAATGATACAAGCAAATCTATTAATAATTATAAAAATTAATTGAGAGTCAATTAACAAACAATCTGTCTTTATTCTCAAAATGCATGATCTATAAAAAATGTAGTACCAAGCAAAGGCTGTACTTTCTTGTCCACGTAGTAAATAAATACCAATCCTGCCCATACGTTGCCCTTCCCTAAATGATACATATGAATAACTGATCTGTGGCCATATTTAGTAGTTCTCTGTGATACAGATCGTAACATTCCAGGCTAAGCAAGAGATAAAAATGTGTGGCACGTCAGGGATGCTTGTGTCGGATTTCGGGCGCGTGCAGCACTTGTGCAGGTTTGGGGCCAAGAGTGTGATTTAATTAAACATTCCAAAAGGACCCGACACACCCGCTCTCATTAACAGGGATCAGGAGGGGAACGTGGAACACATGGCCTTTTTTTCTCTTCTTTTTTTTTTTTTTTTTTTTTACAGAAAGCTATAAAGTTACAGCTTCTGTTCTACGGATAATAGTACAACAAAGAACAATCAACTGTTGGCCCTGCATTCTATTCCCTGAAAACTACAAAGACGCAACAGTCGTTCATCATTCCAAACAGTTTTCAGATACATATAAAGAAACTATTGATAGAGAGAAATGTTATGTGGGGACAGTTGAGTCTACATTTAGATGGATAGCTACGCTAGCATTTCAAAAATAAATATATACGATCAGAAGTAAAAATAGGACCATCAAGATAGAAGTCCCGGAAAAAACTGATGCTCCCGAAAGAAAGGTGTCGATGCCAAACATGGTCATGATAGGTCGTATTTATAAAACGGATCTCGGGAGGGGCAACAAATGGGTATATCGGATGATTTCGTGACCTACTAAGATGGCACATAAAAGTCCAGCCTGGTATTACAAATGATGAAAAATAATCCTGACGGTAATTCAGTATGAGCTGGTTTTATTGGCGAAAGGTTCACATGGCCTATTGAAACGATGTACTGTTGAATGTTCTCAGGTAATAAAAAGTGGATTATGGACGATAATTAGAAAAAAATCTCAAAAGGTCTTAAGAAAACATAGTAATGCTGGTTCTTCCGTGACTTGTTCATGTACACAAAAAGCTCACACTCCTTCCATACCTGCAAGTCAAACCACCTGTAGATCAGTAGCTTTTCCAGAAAATACTTCACATTGCATAAAGACAAAAAAGCAGTGGAGGCCCACACCAATAGATAAGATGACTTGTAACAGCAGGCTGATCCATCAGAAGAAAAATAGTATTATTAGATCAACTTAAAGGGAAAAGATTTGGGCATAATTGACAGCTCACAGTCCACTGACAAAGTGCATTCCATTGCAGGCACTACTGAAATTCTTCCCTCGTGGAATGTCTCAATGTCCCCCTTTAAAGATCCAGTCAGGGCGATCGTGCAACAATGATCTGCCTCAGCTTGTTACAAGCACCAGTGCAAAACACACAGAGAGAAAAGAAAACGTGGGCCTTTCTTCCCGCACAAATTCAGAGTAAATGCACCATGTCAGAAGGAAGGGGCGGCGGGGGGGGGATTGTACGTCCGGAAAAGAAAAACAGAGTGCCGATGATGAAAACTGACTTCTACCCGCTGTCACAGTAATAACCATTGTTGCATCTGACAAAAAAAAACCTCCTGGAAAAAGTCACAAATATCCACAAAAGGCACATTTTGGAGTGAAAAGGATGCGACCATGGGAGCCGGGGTTCCGATCCAAACCCTGTCCATCACTCCGTGGTCGTATGAATGGTATCAGAGGCCCCCACATTGGGGCTGTGTGGGATTTCCAAGTTGCCAAGAGCAAGTGCCAGATCGTCTTGCCAGGCGTTGCGGAGAAAACTCCCCACATGTAAAGAATTATCAACAAAACTGCACCACAAAAGCCACATTCATGCCGCACAAAGCCTTGCTAGCGGGATGTTACAAGTGCTGACTAAATGTATGTTGCCACAAGGTCTAACCCTGAATTCTCGGATTTAACCCCAAAGAAAAGGGGCATGGACCCGTGACTCTTCGTGGGGGGGCAAGGGAGCAAATACAGTTGGCCCTGTGGCTTAATCTATCATTCCAAGTGTCACTTGATCAGTCAGGCATTGCCAAGTGAATTCAAGACCGTTTGGAGAAGCTCAATAAACGCCTTTTATCTTCCATTATCTTCCTGTTCCAGAGGCATTGTGGGCGACGCCGTGCCCTGCTAAATGAGCCAGGTCTTGAAAGGCAGTTTGGAAAAGATATATACACGCTCAACAGATTCACAAATCCTTTGACCATGAGGCAAACAGAGTAAAGCTCAACTTGACAAAGGATTCAACCGTACCTTCATTAATAGGGTCGGGCACCAGCAACTGGTGGCACTGCAGCACAGAATTATGCAGCCGGAACAAGTGTCAAATAATGAACCCGTTAAACAACACGCTTAAGTGTAAACAAATCTTAAAGGGCACCTAATGTGCTGATTTAAATTGTTCTAAGACCTCTATTATACTCATATGTTTGTTTCTTTTTGCACAAAACTCTCATTTAATAAAGATATTTACATTAGAAAATACGCTTAAGCCCCGCCCACTTAAAATGCCCACTCTGCTTTGCATTCAAGGACTCACGTAAATTTCAAACTCACCCCTAGAACTCCCCTTTTGTACATTAAAAACGAATAATAAAAATAAGGTTTGCTGGTTAATGTACACATTACAAAAACACCTAAAGGCAGAGGTAACTTTCACCATGTTTACATAAATATTGGTTTTGTTTCACGATTAACATGTAGGTACTGAACTGATTTAGGGCTTCTAGGGGAGGACACCTGCACCAGAGTGATGTCAGAATGTATAATTTAAACCGTAATCTCGTTTGGCGAGATTTCAGACGGGAGAGAACTTATTAAGTAATAACTTCAAAACAGAGCAACGTCATGATGAATGACCTACTGCATTTTGAAGAGGACGACTTGTGACAACATGTGAATGTGTCAGAACAGTTGGGTTTTCACATTAGGTGCCCTTTAAAGTGCAAGTTTCACAGGTGCTTTTTGTGTCTGACATTTAAACATTGGATGTATGTCCTAATGTCAAAGGTTTACTATTAAAACCCCCTCTTACGTATTTTATAAATGTCATTTTCCGAAATTTATTTCACACCTTAAAAAATAGTTGCTAATGGAAGTCATTGTTTCCTGGTTCAAATGCCACTTCCTCCCCAAAGTCTCACATGTCTAAAGCCGCCACATAGGATACCGAAGACAAACAGCATTTAATGTATTCACTGCCGGTATACGTGAACTATAGGTCGACTGCAAAAAGCCTCCCTTGTCCGACAAAAGTCCATGCGAGGTTAAATTCCAGTGTGTGTGTGTGTGTGTGTGCATTGAAAGCCAAAATGGTTAACTCCGCTCGGGCATCACAAGCTTCTGCCGGGTCAAACACACAGTGGGCACCTCTCCACACAAGAACACACAGAGAGGGTCTTGTTCAGGGGCCCATGCGAGGGTCAGGGCCGACAGGTAGGAGTGAAATGATAGCCCCCACCCCCTGGAGATGTGGCACAGTGGACGCACTGTTTTCCACGCCGTTAAAGCATCCGCTGGAATGCAAAGTGAGAGGGCAGGTAACTCAGTTCACCAAATACCTTTGTCAAAAAATCTTAAATTGTCAAAAAAAAAAAAAAAAAGCCCGGGACAGAGTTTCTTCTACTACACACCACGGGATAAATGCATTTACCACCATTTTTATAGTCAAAACCTGAGGTCTCTGTGTTTCTACTTGATATATATTTTTGTGCTTTACTAGCAAGGTCAGTGTGACCTTCAGGTTGTGGTACTTATTAAACCAGTATACATGCTCTGTCCGGGGTGCTGGGTTGGCAAAGGAAACTTATTTTGCATTTCTTGTGGAATAAGCTTCAATTCCTTATAACTGATTGTGAAAAAGAGCAGCATGTCTACTCCAAGCCTCTCCCAGATGACCGAGCTTTTAATTTCACATGTGATTTGAATGCAGCAATAAAATCAGGACCTTTTCCTTTTTCAGAACCAAGCCCAATAATATCCTCATTACTAACCCAATTGTCCTGGTTCTTCCTAACTCATTCCAAAAACATCCCTAACTTCTTGGAAAATTAAATTTTTTAATTTCCATTTTCTTTATTATTCACTTGAAAAGTGGTAAAGATACCAATACTTTAAAAATCAGTGGATTGAATTGGTAGTAATTTGCTAAAAGTAATGTCTACTTCTTCATAAGTATACAGGAAGTCCTTGCAAGTCCTTCTTTCGTAGTATATCAGACCCCCATCAAGTTCAAAGTCTGTGTGTTTTGGTTTTACAAGGCAGCCTTGCATTCCCTACGATCGCTATCATACATCAAAGTTATGTGGAAGGTACGGTCTTACTGGGAAGTTTGCAAGTCACCCGGGACTCCAGTCAAACTTGGAAAACGTCTGGATAGGAAGTAAAAACCTTGCACCCTAGAGAGAAGTCAATGTGGTAAACCGTGTTAATACCGCCTTCATCCATTCCTCGCCGAACACACTGCTACAGTGCAGGACGGTCCACAAGCTTCTCGTTCGCCATCCCAGACAAGAGAGATTATTTATACCCAGCATGACTGACACTTGGCTACTTCACTTGAGCGGCTATTTTCAACACTTCAGCACCACTTCATTACTTCACCCACAGCTCTGCTGGCAGCGTCCGACCCTTCATTTCCCACAGTGTTTCATGTGCCCGCAGCCCTACGAGCCGCCGTGCAAGTTAATGGTCTGTGCCACCAGACTGGCTTCAGCGGTCCAGTCCCGTGTTTGCTTCCCTGCAGCGACGAGACTACACTGAGAGCGAGTCTTTCTGTTGCTATGCTAGAACTACATGATGATGTTACGTTGGTTACAGCAGGAAAGATGATCTAATAAGTTGTGGCGCATTGGTCCAAATGATGGCAGACGCCACTGGTGACTTGATATCCACGTTTAAATCCAAGTCTAGAACCTATGATGTCATAGGGATACTAAAAAGAATCCCCAGTTGTGAGGACCTTCAGTTGTCCAAATACGTTAAACCATGTACCGGTCAGTGGGTCATTAGGTACCGGGCCTCAGAGAAAGGATAACACATTTGCATAATCTCTGCTTTATTTAATTATCCGGGTCGCGATGTTTTATTTTGAAAAGTTACCGGATTCTCTTCTCGCATCTGGGTCACGTGATATGTTAGCGGTGTTATGGTGAGTAAAACATGCACTTTATAGTCGTTTCAGGGTGCATCGGTATTTTAGCTATATCAGTTTATTTTGAAGATATATTTACACGTTACCATGGCGACCAGAGAGTATGCGGAAGAGCATGATAAGGACAACAGAGAGTGGATGTTACTTTCTGTTATGTTTTTGGCGTGATGTTACGAGCTTGTAAATAAAGTTGTAAACGAGTTCACAGTGGGTTCAGGTGTATTGTTATTATATTGAACATCCAAGTCTCCAGTCGCACCCCGGAATTTTCCAGTCTTACTATTTTGGTCCGGACACTTCCTACGTGGTGACATCACACGTTGCAAACGCTAACTTCTTAAAAAAAATCGTTTTGATGAGTGAAAATAACTTCAAAAAAAGCATTTGAAGAGACGTTAGCGTTAGGTACTTGTGTCTTCATCATGTAGGAAGTGACAGAAATGGTACTTGCACCGGTCGGCGAAATCTTGTCTGATATTGAACCGGTCAAAAAAGAATAGAATAGAATAGAATAGAATAGAAAAGCTTTATTCATCCCCAGAGGGGAAACACACTTTCACAACAGCGCAGTTTAAAAAAATAATAAAGTGCAAGGAAAAAGAAATAATAAAAGAGATAATACAAAATAAAATAATTATTTACAAAAATTAGAAATTTAACACTATTAACAAAATAAAATAGAATAAAATAAAATAAAATAGAAATAAAAACGGGGAAAAAAAATAAAAAAATAAAAATAAAAAAAGGTTGGGGACCCCTGCGTTAAAGCACTAGTGACATGGACGAAGCAACAGTTCCGTAGCACTTTAGAGCTGTTGGTTAAAGACTTATCTAGATACTAGCTTAAAAGCTAGTAAAAAAAAAGTTTGAATGCTCAAACTGTTTAACTGAAAAAGCCATTTCATCACTTAAGCTTATTCATAGTGAACGTAAGACACTGTCATACACAGGTATTATTAGCAAAGAAGCATTTTTCTTGGACCTCAACCCATTGCAAGCTCACTAGAAGGGAACCCACTAATCCCATTAAGAAACCCATTTTCTTATGGGCATTCAATAAAGTGATTGAAATATAAGTGTTTGATATTCTTCCAAATTGCAAAGCCCAACTATCCTGTAGAAAATACTGCATTTCTTGCTGTGCGAATCACTTGTTCTACTCACAAAACTTGTATACGACAACATTGGTTGTCGATAGCAGCAGATTTCGGTAAGTCACTGTGAAAATTCCAAGGCTGTATAAAGAAAATGGTCACTCTGTATGACGCTGAGGTCAATCTAGTGCTTTTCTAAACACAAAGTACACTTTAGTAGAATGTTACATGAACAAGACTTCCTCAAATATACAATGAGTTTCAAGCAAAGACAAGATTTTTTACAGCTGTCTCGCCTGCAGTTAATACAAAACTCTGCAGCGAGTATTCTGACCGGCTCTAGTAGAAGAACTCACATTTCTCCGATCCTTAAAACTCTTCACTGGCTGCCAGTTTCAGGATCAACTTTAAAATTCTGGTTCTTACTTTCAGATCTATTCATGGTCAGACCTTCCATCAGTGATCTGATCCAGCCTTACACCCGAGCTCAGGCTCTGAGGTCTGTGGATCAGAATCTGCTGATGGTTCCTTGCACTCGGTTCAGGACCAGAGAAGAGAAATCCTTCCAGACTGTTGCTCCTGAGCTTTGGAACTATCTCAGTGTTTAATGATCTACTGACTACTTCAAGAAACATCTTAAGACATTCTTATTCGTGCAGGCTTTTCCCTGAATTTCTGATTTATATTTTATTGGGTATCGTTTTTATTGTGTAAGCGCTTTGTGACTCTGGTCTGGAAAAGCACTATACAAATATAAATTACTTACTTATATCTTCAGGAGGCCTTTGGCACTAAAGCTTAGCGATGGTGAACTCATTTGTAAACTACCCACTGCTTACAATGATCCAAAATGAAACCAACAACATATGACTACAGGAAAGGTTTTGTCAGACACCTTCCTAATCCTGTTTATCCTAAAAATACCAATGGAACCTTTAACTTCTTTATCAAGTTTGACAATCTGCTTCTTATTAGCCACTTTAGTTTAGCCATGTGAGCTCAAAGTCTATCGAGGATTCCCACGCTCACCGGCCCTGATTATATAAAACAATTCAGACACTCAGCCTTTAACCACAAACAAAGTGATTCCACCCTGTCAACAGAGAAACAACATATTCAGCACCAAAAGTTTTTTAACGTTTCATGGGCTTATTAAGCTTCGATTTTTTTTTAATGCTGATTAAAAACACACTTTATCTACAATGTTTTTGTACTAAAAGTATCAGAGGTTTAGTCGTACCATGAAAATAAACAAACAGTAAATATTTTAATGTGAAATGTATATATATATATATATATATATATATATATATATATATAAATATAATAATAGTGTTTTGTTTTTTTCGTATTTTTTAAATCCAAAATATGTCCAAACATCATCTTTAAAAGCATCTGAAGTGCACTGTATCCTCTCGTCCTCAGTTATCGCTAGGATCTCGAGGGATGTCATCGTTACTTTAGCTGCGAAGGTCGTAACGAGTCCTTCTGTCTAGTTGACACAAGTTTAGTTACAACAAAAAAAATGAACAAATGCCAAAAATATTACAATGTTAATTATAAACATAAAACTAAAATAATTTCACTTACAAACTTTTTTTTTAAATAACTATGATTATATAAAATATAATTTGTAATAAAATTAGCACTGTTGAATAGTGATACAGTATAATGAAAAAATATCACACTATATTGCTGTATCATGTCCCTATTTTTAAAGTTAAAAAGTCAATAATTTACTTTTATACTATAACCTAAATGTTGTATAAATAATACCAAATTTTAAAACAATAAAAGAGATTTCTGAAATGTGCAAAACACACATTCTTTTAAATAACTATGATAAAATATAATATTATTTGAAATAGAAAATAGCGCTGTTGAATAGTGATACAGTATAATGAAATAATATCACAGTATATCGCTGTATCACACCCCTATTCTTAATCAAAAATGTTATAATGTCAATAATTTACTTTTATAATACAACCTAAATGTTGTATAACTAATACCAAAATTAAAAAGAATAATAGAGATTACGGAAATGTGCAAAACACACATTTTTAAAAATAAATATGATAAAATAAAATATAATTTGAAATAAAAATAAGGGTGCTGTTGAGTATAATGAAACAATATCACACTATATCGTTTTATCACACCCATATTCTTAATTAAAAATGTTAAAATGTCAATAATTTACTTTTATACTATAACCTAAACGTTGTATAAATAATCCAAAAATTTAAAATAATAATAGAGATTTATGAAATGTGCAAAACACACATTTTTTAAATAACTATGATAAAATAAAATATAATTTGAAATAAAAAAAGAGAGCTGTTGAGTATAATGAAACAATATCACACTATATCGCTGTATCTCACCCATATTCTTAATTAAAAATGTTAAAATGTCAATAATTTACTTTTATACTATAACCTAAATGTTTTATAAATAATCCAAAAATTTAAAATAATAATAGAGATTCATAAAAGGTGCAAAACACACGTTTATCTAAATAACTATTGTAAAATAAAATATAATTTGAAATAAAAAAAAAGCGCTGTTGAGTATAATGAAACAATAATCACACTATATCGCTGTATCACACCTGTATTCTAAATTAAAATTGTTAAAATGTCAATAATATACTTATTAAACTATAACCTAAATGTTGTATAACAAATTAAAAAAAATTAAAATAATAAAAGACATTTATGAAATGTGCAAAACACACATTTTTTAAATAACTATGATAAAATAAAATATAATTTGAAATAAAAAAAGAGAGCTGTTGAGTATAATGAAACAATATCACACTATATCGCTGTATCACACCCATATTCTTAATTAAAAATGTTAAAATGTCAATAATTTACTTTTATACTATAACCTAAATGTTTTATAAATAATCCAAAAATTTAAAATAATAATAGAGATTCATAAAAGGTGCAAAACACACATTTATCTAAATAACTATTATAAAATAAAATATAATTTGAAATAAAAAAAAGCGCTGTTGAGTATAATGAAACAATATCACACTATATCGCTGTATCTCACCCATATTCTTAATTAAAAATGTTAAAATGTCAATAATATACTTATTAAACTATAACCTAAATGTTGTATAAAAAAAAACCAAAATTTAAAATAATAAAAGACATTTATGAAATGTGCAAAACACACATTTCTTTAAATAACTATGATAAAATAAAATATAATTTGAAATTTATAAAAAGAGCGCTGTTGAGTATAATGAAACAATATCACACTATAATCACTGTATCACACCTGTATTCTAAATTAGAAATGTTAAAGGTCAATAATTTACTTTTATACTATAACCTAAATGTTGTATAAATAATCCCAAAATTTAAAACAATAATAGAGATTTCGGAAATGTGCAAAACACACTTTTTTTTTAAATAACTATGATAAATTATGATTTGAAATAAAATAAGAGCGCTGTTGAGTATAATGAAACAATATCACACTATATCGCTGTATCTCACCCATATTCTTAATTAAAAATGTTAAAATGTCAATAATTGACTTCTATACTATAACCTAAACGTTGTATAAATAATCCGTAAAGTTAAAATAATAAAAGACATTTATAAAAAAAATCACATTCTGCACATATAAAGCTTTAAAGTGTTATAATATTTATAAATCATTTTTAAATCCCCAGAACCTTGAGTGAACCTGAGAGCTGGAAGTGACTACTCGAGCTCAGCCACTCAGGTATTTCAGAAGCAAAGGTGATACCTGGAGTCACACCTGGAGTGACAGCAGAGAAGAATCTTCACCTGAACCAGGAACATCCATGACTGTCGTCCAACAAAAAACACCATGTACAGGTGTTTTTTTTTTATCACAACCAAAGGTCACAACATCTTATCTTCCCATTCTCTCACGAGCCAGAGGACAAGAGTCCACTCAGGTGTAAACAAACTTCACTCAGTTGTAAACAAACTCACCTGGACGCTTCTCTTCTTCTTCTTCTCCTCCTCTTCTTCTTCTTCTTCCTCATGATGGTAACCTGGCATTTGCAGAAAGTCCTCTTCACAGCAGATGAAGCTCACCGTGCATCCCATCCGAGCGGAACCAGAAGAGCGTCCACGTCCTGGTCCATTCAAGGACGAGCCGGGCTCGGTTCTGCTGCTGAGAGACGGTCCAGATCAGGTCGCTCTAGACCCGCAGTGTGGCTCAGATCCTTCATGACAGTTGGGAGTCAAGAGTGACCGCCCACTGCTGGAGGGGGGGGGGGGGGGGTCACACAGGTAGAACCTCCACTCGTGGTTCGACCACTTCCTCTCGGGAAAACACCCGTCATCCTGGTTCGGTCCAAATACATCCAGATAAATATCACTTTATTTGACATTTGTTTTGGTCCAACTTGACAAACGTCGTCTCCCTGATTAGTCTTGTCCATCAGCTGCGCCGGTGCTGCCCTCTACTGGTCAACTCGACATTTCAAACCAACTTTATTGACAATAACTGTTTTTTCAACTCGCAATATGAACCTTTTTTAAGCTTATATTCGTATGTTTGATAACACCCCAAAAGTAAAATAAACATGTATTTATTTATTTTAATTATGTCCATCTTTTCATAACTAAATAATTGTTTTTTTTTGGACAGAAACAAGAAAACACAAATACAACATATTGATAAAGTCAAGCTATGGACGTTCATCAGTGTCATAAAATTATTTAAAAATGAATTTACATTTTCAAATGTAGGACATATTTTCTAAGCATTGATTTCGCTTTTTATATATATGAGTGGATTCAATGTGTTCTATTGACAGGTTGAATTTAAATTTTTTAAATCATTTGATTAAAAAAGGTTATAAATATTCCAAATTATTTTTATTCATACATAGAGTTTGATGTTCTAATTAAAATAATTAAATAAAAATGTGTTTAATTTTTTTATTTTATCCATAGGCCCTTTGAATTCCATTTAAGAAATGTTTGGTATAATAGTGCTAACTTGTTTATGTTGAATTAAAAATGCTACGAGTTTGATATTTCAATTCTAATTATTAAATAATTGATTTTCTAAATTCAATATTTTTTTATTCATAGCCTTTTATAATCAATATATTAAAATCAATATTATATTAGATTATATTTAACTCAATATAAAAGTATCAATAAAAAAATGTAAATACATGATATATAACATTGAAAAGGCTACTAAGTAAAATATATTGAATTGAAAAAAAAGTTGTTTTTTTTATTATTGTAAATAGAATATTAAACTTTCTTCGTAAAAAAAATAAATGTATTAAATAAATTAAAAAAAAACTTTTAATATTCAATACAAGCAATAGAGAAGTCCGTAGCTAGTTCAAGATATTTGTTATCTTAACAAATATGTGCTTATCTTCTAGGTTGACCACATATTTGTCAGGTAATATTCTAATGATTTAACTATAACATAGTTCATAAAGATCAATGGACAAATATTAAAATTCATTTTATTTCACCGAAATAATATTTGCAGGTACATTTATACACATACATTTATATAATATACCCTGATTTTCTCGTTTTAAAGGCTTAACGTTTCTTAGAATATCTCTTTGTTCGATAGAAAAATACTAGAAAAATAACCTCCTCCTTTTCCTGAGTATTGCTAGTAATGAGTATAGAACACTCTTAAATGGCCAAGAGTATTGTAGTATATTGGTTTGTAACTGTACAATCAAAGAGAATGAGGAAGTATCTTCTCATTGCCTTCAACTTCAATTAAAATCTTACAAGAAGTCTCTGTAGTTGTTACATCAATAACCTCTTTCTTATCTTAACCACTGATATCGTTATAGGTAATAATTTCAATACAAACCTGAATCAAATTTTATTTTTACAACCACAATTCAAGGCAACTATTCCCGATGTTATTTCGTGTTTTTACAGAAACAATCTAAAAACCCAACATTTGTCAAGAGATTGAAAGTTGTTTCTCTGAAATAGCTCCCTCTACTGGTCAATTCATCATTATTTTTTTTATTTTTTTTATTAACCCAACGTCATTGAATCTTGAGTCTTTTGTGACATAATAAAACAAAACAAAAATAAGGAAAAAAGTATATTTAATCATGTTCATCTTTACATATAGAAATTGGTTGTTAAAGTCGAACCAAAAAAAACATGAATAAACTATATTTATAAAGTACAGCAATGGAAATATATTATCGGCATCAGAATATTGAACGGTTGAAATTGACATTTAAAATCTTTGAAGTGTTTTTATTGAAATGTTGTTGTTTTTTTAAGTTATAATAAATGTAATTATCTTTTTTAATGATTGAATTCAATCATTTATATATTGAAATATATTGAAATGTGTGTTTTTTTTAACAATTTAGTTAAAAATTCGAATATTTTAAACATTAATCGATTTTGTTTTTATACATAGAGTTTAATATCCAAATTCCAATAATTGAAAAATAGTTTTCTTAATTCAATATTGTTTTTTTTCATAAGCTTTTAAATTCAATACAAAAATGTCGATATATATTTATTCATTCATTGAAATACATAAACGTATATTGAATTGAAAAGGCTACAAATGAAATAACTTTGAATTGAGAAACTTTATTTTAGAGTGATTGGAATAAGAATATCAAACTCTATGTTTAAATAAATGTATAGTTTATTTTAATTTTTTTAATTCAAATTTTTAATTAAAGCAAAAACAAACGTTTAAATGTAAAAAATACTAAATTCAATTTTTTAATCTTCTCTTTATTTCTCTTTGTTCTTGTTCTTATTTTATTTTGATTAATTTTTTATGAAAAATTACTGTATTTTCTGTGGCTATTGGAAAAAAACAATTTTCAATCAATAAAGTTTTACCTTACCTTACCTTAAAAAAGATAATAAATGCTTAAAAAAGATCATTAAAGATCGAAGTATCAACATTTATAACGTAGTGGAATTTATGTTTTTTCCATATATAACAAGAGATAAAATCTTTAACCTAAATTCGTATCACATTGGTTTCCTCATCTCTGCACAAAGTGAAAGTTGACGGGTCGGTCCGGTACCAGGACGGTTCGGTCCAGACACTTCACATCCCCTGCTGTGGTGTCGGGTTTGATCTCGAACAGTCTGATCAACTGAAGAGAAAAAAAGAGAAACAAATGTGAATAAAATCCTTGATTTTCTACCATTAAACCCTCAACATCCTCTCACCTGAATCAAAGCCATGTACATCTCCAGCTCGGCGATTCTTCGGCCCACACAGCTCCGTACCCCGAAACCAAAGGGGATGGAGCCGAAGGGGTTCGGTCGATGCTTCCCGGACTGAAGCCATCGTTCGGGTCTGAACTTGAACGGATCCGGGAACGTTTCCTCGTCATGGCTGATGGCGTAGTGGCAGAGCTTGAAAGACGTCTGAAGAGAAATCAGTTTTCATTCAATAGAACTTCATACAAAGAGAGTTTTTTGACCAGATGAAGTAAATAGTTTGTTCATGGATTCAAGAAGACTTTTTTGAAAATCTGATGAGGAGGGATTTTTCTGAGAAATGTTTTTAAATTGTTCTTATTTTTCTTCCTTTGTTTTCTTATGCAAAACTGCCTCAATATGTTTACTCTTCACTATATGTATACATGCATGTAAGGAACATAAAAACTCCACGCAGAAATATATGTGTGTAAAGAAGGTTAAAAACACAAACAACAACAAAATCTGATACAATTCAGAAAGATCTGTACTTGGGATATAATTGAAAATGAAAAAGGAATTTTTTTTTTGATAATTCTTTGAAAGAAGAAAAAAAAATCATCAGTCAAACATCTGTGTTTATCTGTGTTTTGTTCTTTATTCTGTCTACACCAAACACACAGATGAAGAAAAAAATCCCTTGTTGCATTTCGGGGTTTTTTTCATTTAATTTTTTTGTTGTTTTAAGCTAAATGGTTTGTGTTTTATTGTTTTTGTTTACTTTGATGTCAGTTTTATTGGAAGTTTAAATGATAATTCATGTTTTTTAGCTTAAATTCAAGACCTATAAAGTCACAGTATCAATTCATCGTGTCTTAACAAGAAGGATTTTTCTCGCCTGCAGTTAATACAAAATTCTGCAGCGAGAATTCTGAGCTACTCTAGTAGAAGAACTCACATTTCTCCGATCCTTAAAACTCTTCACTGGCTACCAGTTTCTTGCAGGATCCACTTTAAAATTCTGGTTCTTACTTTCAGATCTATTCATGGTCAGACCTTCCATCAGTGATCTGATCCAGACTTACACCCCAGCTCGGGCTCTGAGGTCTGTGGATCAGAATCTACTGATGGTTCCTGAACACGGTTCAGGACCAGAGGAGAGAAATCCTTTCAGGCTGTTGCTCCTAAGCTTTGGAACGATCTCTGTGTTTGATGATCTACTGACTCCTTCAAGAAACATCTTAAGACATTCTTATTTTTTACTTTTCCCTGATTTTCTGGGACTTCTGTGTTTGTCTTACATAGTAAACCTGATTGAATAAAGTACTTGGTCATTTAAAGACCAGAGTATAATGTAAAAAGTTGATATGAGCCACAGTAAGTCTCATTTAATTCACATATTAAGAAAACATTTTGCACCTTCTTCGGGAAACGATATCCACCAACGACCACATCCTTCTCGTAGAGAGTCCTTCCATTCATGGTAACCACAGGATACATCCTGCAGAGTCACGTCCGTCAAATTAAAAATTAATATTTTTCTTCAGGCCTAACGTCCTGACCTCAGCACTTCTTTGACGACAGCCTTCATGTACGGCATGCGGGTCGCTTGATGGGCAGAAGGGCTGCTGCCCGCTGGTACCAGAGACAACACCTCTTGGTGGAGGCGGTCCTGGATCTCAGGGTGTTTGGACAGCAGGTGAAAGGTCCATATCAGAGTGTTGGACGTCTGAAAGGGAAAAGAGAAAAACCACGGCATGAAGGAACGAAGATACATTTTAAGACTCTATGGTTACCGTGTCGACTCCAGCTAACAGAAGCTCCGCGATGCTGCCGTACACGTCTCTGGTGCTCATGTCGGTTTTGGCCAGCAGGTAGGTCAGATATTCCCCCTGGAGGTCCTCGTTGTTGTCGATGCTGTGTTGGATCGCCTGCAGCTTCTCATCGATCAACTTTTTAGCTTCATGAAGATCATAAAAACTTTTGCTTACAATAATAAAATGAGACGTTGCTAAGTGTCTGTGAAAAAAAAAGACAGATATCTCTCCATAAATGTAAGTAAGTAAGTAAGTAAGTAATTTTTATTTTCATAGTGCTTTTCCAGACCAGGGTCACAAAGCGCTTAAACAATCAAAACAATACTTAATAAAGTATATACTTTAAAGGTCAAGATAATACTGATAACACAACAGGAGTTCCAGAAAATCAAGGATATAACATGAATGCCTTTAAAAAAACAACAACCTTAGCAAAAATAAGTATTTTCAAGGTTACTTATTTTATACTACATTTGGAGTAGTAGTACACTCTTAGTATAGAAATGAGTATACTTGAAAGAATGCTTTTGTAAACTAAACTAAAGACACAGACTGTATACCTAATACACTCATAGTATAAAAATGAGTTTACTTGAAAGAATACTTTTGTAAAATAAACCAAAAATACAGACTGTATACCTAGTACACTGGTAGTATAGAAATGAGTATACTTGAAAGAATACTTTTGTAAACTAAACTAAAGACACAGACTGTATACCTAGTACACTCATAGTGTAGAAATGAGCATACTCGAAAGAATACTTTTGTAAACTAAACCAAAGACACTTACTATACTATAGTATACTTGAAAGAATACTTTTGTAAACTAAACTAAAGACAAGACTGTATACCTAATACACTCATAGTATAAAAATTTGTATACTCGAAAGAATACTTTTGTAAAATAAACCAAAAATACAGACTGTATACCTAGTACACTGGTAGTATAGAAATGAGTATACTTGAAAGAATACTTTTGTAAACTAAACTAAAGACACAGACTGTATACCTTGTACACTCATAGTGTAGAAATGAGCATACTCGAAAGAATACTTTTGTAAACTAAACCAAAGACACTTACTATACTATAGTATACTTGAAAGAATATTTTTGTAAACTAAACTAAAGACACAGACTGTATACCTAATACACTCATAGTATAAAAATTAGTATACTCGAAAGAATACTTTTGTAAAATAAACCAAAAATACAGACTGTATACCTAGTACACTGGTAGTATAGAAATGAGTATACTTGAAAGAATACTTTTGTAAACTAAACTAAAGACACAGACTGTATACCTAGTACACTCATAGTGTAGAAATGAGCATACTCGAAAGAATACTTTTGTAAACTAAACCAAAGACACTTACTATACTATAGTATACTTGAAAGAATACTTTTGTAAACTAAACTAAAGACACAGACTGTATACCTAATACACTCATAGTATAAAAATTAGTATACTCGAAAGAATACTTTTGTAAAATAAACCAAAAATACAGACTGTATACCTAGTACACTGGTAGTATAGAAATGAGTATACTTGAAAGAATACTTTTGTAAACTAAACTAAAGACACAGACTGTATACCTAGTACACTCATAGTGTAGAAATGAGCATACTCGAAAGAATACTTTTGTAAACTAAACCAAAGACACTTACTATACTATAGTATACTTGATAGAATGAACTCCAAGTATACCATTTCTTGCTAAGGGCAGAGGACACACCATGTTAAAGTAATACAATGATGTACATCATGTCACATTCTTACCGAAGCTGAAGATTCCCTCCCAGCCGTCGATGTAGCGACGCCAGTATGGCAACATACTGCGACTCCACTTGGGCATCAAGATCACGGCCAGACTGTTGGAAAACATCTGAGCGATGGAGTTGATAAACTCTTGAGTACCTGCAGGGATTTCTCGCTCCAGGCAGCCGATCCTTGTCTCAAACAAAATAGCTGAAATACCTGTGAAGCCAAATACATTTAGCATTAAATCATAGTAAATAAGTAAGTCATTGTGATTTGTAAAGCGCCTTTAAAGACCAGGGTCACAAAGCGCTTGAACAGTCAAAATCAATACACAGTTAAAAATACATACAAATTTAAAAAAGGTCAATACACTTAGACAAACACAGGAGTCCCAGAAAACTTGGAAAACGCCTTCAAAAATAAGAGTGTCTTAAGATATTTCTTGAAGGAGTCATTAGATCATCAAACACAGATGAAGATCGTTCCAAAGCTTAGGAGCAACAGTCTGGAAGGATTTCTCTCCTCTGGTCCTGAAGCGTGTTCAGGAACCATCAGTAGATTCTGATCCACAGACCTCAGAGCCCGAGCTGGGGTGTAAGTCTGGATCAGATCACTGATGGAAGGTCTGACCATGAATAGATCTGAAAGTAAGAACCAGAATTTTAAAATTGATCCTGAAAGAAACTGGCAGCCAGTGAAGAGTTTTAAGGATCGGGGAAATGTAAGTTCTTCTACTAGAGCGGCTCAGAATTCAGAGTTGTGTGTTAACTGCAGGCGAGACAGATCCTTCTTGTTCAGACACGATGAAATTGATACTGTGACTTTAAAGGTTTTGAATTTAAGCTGAAAAACATGAATTATCATTTTAACTACCAATTCAAAATCAAAGTAAACGATACCTGATGGGAGTTTGTTTCAGGCAAATGAAAATACACTGTTGTAATCCGACTTATACTTTCTGTTAAAGGCAGTTTGGTAAATATTATTAAATCGGCCTCTGATCTAGTCGCCTAAAATATTTTGGCCCCTTGTATCATTGATTTTTGACAAACCTGATCTAGAAATTTCAATAAAAAAACTGTCTCAAAAGTTTTCTGTCTGGAAATACAAATGTATTGGAATTATTAAGACCCTTCAATAAAAACACTTTTGTCTTCAGACAAACATTCTTTAATTTATTCATTAATTTATTCCTGTTTTTGGCAACTTACCCTCCAGGGAGAAGCCATAGAGCTCATTGGCCATGTCGGTCACCAGATCTCCTGTAGGACTGCGTTGGCGAAGGTAGTAGATCCTCTTGACAAAGTCGGACACTACGTTGTTAATTATGCAGCCGTACTGGGCAGCATCCTTCGGGTGCAATATTTGTTTACTGAGCAACATCCTCAGGTTGTGCCATTCCTCCCCTTCCCTGAAAAAAATCAAAACAAATGTATCCGTTAGAAAGTAATGTGTATGTTGGTAGTTTGTAGTAGAGTCTTACTGAAAAATGTAGATTCAATTTTTTATTTTTTTTATTTTTTTAATATAACCTTAAAAACCTTTACATTCAAGCTGCAGTATGTAACTTTTAAACTGTTTTCTAAAATGATGTATACTCTTCACTACACAGATTAGTATGTGGGTGTCCACATAAACACACTTACGGTAGAAAAAAAAAGGAAATGAGAAATCTTGTTGTTTTTTTTAACAAATGCTCCTCCGGTGACAACAGAGGTTCCCAAGACATTATTGTTACGATGATATAACACCAGGGGAGCCAAATATAAAGTTGGTATTTGGGGGGGAAAAAAACACTTTTTTTGCATAAATCTTCAATTTTGCTTATATCAATGGTCCCAAACGTTTTTTGCCCTGTAACACAATTTTATCTAAAAAGAACAGCATGTATTTCTAAATAAAACCCCTTTTTGAAGGTAATAATAAAATTAACAAAATGTTAAAGACGATACTTTTTTTTTACAGAACCAGCTTTATAAAGCCAGTCAGACTCACCAGATATGAGATAATTCTAAAACATGACATCGCTTGACAAGCGTTCCAGAGCAGGTTTTCAAACCCGCGACACCAAAATATTTTGACAGCAGAATCTACTGATTGATCATTGAGATGAAGTCTAACATGTTTGAACTCCAGACGTTAAAACCAAGTTGATACTTTGTCATGAAAATATCTTAACGGATGCAGCAGTGAGGACGTCACCTGACTCGTTTTTTTGTTTTCTGGTGGCTCTGTTATGATGGATTTAAAAGGCTTCTTATTTATTCATATTGAATTTAAAACGCTTCGAATAACAAATTATTTAAATAATTAAAAATAAAACTTAACAAATATTGAAAAATCGAAATTAAAATATAACAAATATTGAATCATTGAAATTAAAATATAACAAATACTGAATAATGGAAATTAAAATATAACAAATATTGAATAATTGAAAATTAAAATATAACAAATACTGAATAATAGAAATGAATTCAACCTTTAAATATTCCTGATGGCATTGATTTACAGCACTCAAGCAGTTATAAAATCTACAACCACTGAAAGAATATTATTATATTTGGTTACAAACATAATTAAACTTGATTCTGTGCAGCCTGGTACTGTACCAGACACTGGTCCTGGACCCTCCTGGTGGTCCAAGGCTTATTTATTTCTCTCTGTCGCCTGATCATTTGTAAATTCCCATCTTAGTTCTTCTCATTGAAGACGACAAATAAACTTCATGTCTTACACGGTGAAAGGTCCGTAACCGTATCCTCTCATCTCACGATACTCCTTCCAAAACGACATGTCGCCTCTGCTCGGGTATTTCTCCTCGTTCCTCAGCAGCTCCTCCACCAGCTTCGGGGTACTGAGACACACCGCCTTCAGTCCGTCTCTGTAGATCGGCCCGTAGAGCTTTGCCTCGTAGATCTGGAGGAAGATGAATAAATAAACTGATAAGAGATGTTAGGGCAGTGGAGAAATGTGGACGTAGGTGGAATAAAGTCTTGGAAGTATAACAAACCAACAAACCCCTTCATGTGATTTGGTTCTAGATTTCCCTACGATATAATACCCAGCGAGGTCCCGGAGACACCGGTATCCTCTCATCCTCAGTCCCCGCAATGGCAACGTAATGGCCTCTGCCATCTAGTGGCCGGGTGTTTAATTGCAGCAACAAAATGGATAAACTGTTTAAATATTCGTATGTTATTTATTAAGCCTCAAAAATAAAAGACAACATCACAAAATGATACTTCCTGTTGCCGAATGAGGGGCGTGAGAATTACAGGAACAATAAAATCCTATGAGATCCTGGCAATGACTGAGGACGAGAGGATACAGTCGACTCAAGCAGCTTTTTAGAGCCGATCGTTGCCTCTGTATCATGATATACACTGTATATCGTATCGCCAGATTCTTGCCAATACGAAGTCCTATTGACAGTTTGGTCATTAAAGAAATGTTCAGCTGGTGACCTTGACTGCTAAAAGTTTTTGCCTCTTTTTCAGATCCACATTTGTAACGTAGAAGTGAAAATAATGGTTAAAATATCTGGGGTCAAGGGGTCTTCTCAAATGTTTCTTCCAAGAAGCCTAATGGTCTCCAGCTCACCCTTCAGGTTCTGACCTGTACAGTGTTATGTTCAGTGTCACCTGACACCAGCAGTTAAATTCACGGTCGCCATAGTAACGAGGGCAATTACACCGGAGTGACCTTTCCTTGTCTAGTGTGTATTGTCAGAGCTCGTGGATAGAAACAACATGTTGGCTTCAGTGACATCATCTTGACACAGGCCAGTGTTGTTTACATTATTATTGTTATCCATAAACATACCTGGAGTTCGTGGAAACATTTGTAGAAGCCTTTAAAGAACATCCTGTAGAGCAGCTGCAGGAAGTTGGATCCTGGGAGATCCTGCACCGTCCGAGCCTTGGGTCCATGGATGGTCGGCGAGGAAGTCGCTCGGGTTCTCCAGCAGACCAGCTGAGCCGCGGGGGAGAAACATGGAGGCAGCAAACCTCTACTTCTGCTTATCATGATTTGGAGAATTCCAGAGGCCATGAAGGAGAAGAAACGTAAACCCAACTGTAGTGCTGAAGGAACTCGTGCAGCAGGGAGGAGCCGGACTGAAGGAAAGTTTTAACCCTTCCTGGAGGAAAGTATTTCAACATGCCATATTTGGAGGCGTGGGAGACCATTGAGGAAAACATCCACATGTGTTTAGGACGAGTTAAAATGTTCTTTGTGTGAGTCTTTGGTGAGTTAATGGTGAATAATTTGTCATCAAATGTTGCTAAAAGTGTAGATCATTTGTTTATATGTCAAATGTTTTTATAAGGTTATTTTTAATCATAAGACAAAATATATATAACTAAACAGAATGTTCAGAATACACTGTTTTGATAAATAATTATATTATATGTTTTATTTTCTTGTCTTCAATGTAAAACTCTTTAATCATTGTATTCCATTATTATTATATAATAATATTAAAAACTTTATTTGTTGCTTCTTTTTTTTTTTCAACTTGTACTTCAAATATATCTTAAAGAAATATATTGGAAGCGTATTGATTATTTTATGATAATTATAAATTAATTATATTCTGTCTTATGATGGTAAAAAAGGTTTGTTTTCTACGTATTACTTCCATATATTTGTATTTATTAATGGTAAATATGTCCCGCCTAATCTTAAAAGAACAATAATTAATTAAATGAATACAAATAAAAAATATATAATGGTATTTTGGTAATTCATTATACTTGTAATTCATGCATACTTTACATACTTTTTGTACGTTTACTTAATCATAAATATTACTTAATAAATTTCTTTTTTTTAATTGAATTAAAGTGTTTTTTACTTGTTGTATGTATTGTATGGTTTGCTGTCAGCGATGTCTAGACATGAAACTGTTATAAAACACCGTCCCAAAAATAACAATATTCAATTTTAAAGTGTTATTATATATATATTAATCAAAGTTAAATGTTGGAAATTCTCATTTTATTAGCCAAAGAAAATATGATTTTGCAAGAAAATTCACATTTTTATTTGCTTACACATCATTAAATATAAAAAAAAAAGAAACATGTATACCTTAGATAAGGCAGTGAACAACAGCAAATCATCCCTTTAATTTGTCCACATTGTCTATTGATCCTTTGGGGTCTAGTTTGTGCATAAGAAAGTGTCCTTGCACCTGAGCTGCACTGATCTCAGCGTGGCTCGAGAAGACGGCCTCGGCGAAGCGTTCAGACTCTGCAGCCGGTTCGTCCGGATAGAAGCGAGTGAACATCTGCACGAGCTGTGGGTGCGTGCAGTGGCCGATGTACTGCTTCAGATCCACGCGCCCGGGTCTGATCAGCGCCGAGTCCAACCTGCAGGAAGATCGCAGGATTTGAATGAAGACATCGTTTTTATTATGTATATGTATTTATAAATACCTGTCAATGAAGTTGGTGGTCATAAAAACTATTCTGGCCTCTGAGGAGGCGACTCCGTCCAAAGAGTTTAAGAGTCCACTGAAGGTCAAGCGGCCCATCCCCTGGTACGCCAGAGGGTCTGAGGAATCAAGACATTAGCCTCTATGAGCACCAATAATTATACGATCACTTTCTACTAGGTGTGAGAAAATACTAATCCACCGAAATATTGTTTTTGTCAAAAAACTGGATCAACAGCAGTGTAACTATTTAAAATGATAAATGTCTTGTTTTATTATATTACAGTTTCTGTATGGTTTATATTTGAATATTGGGTATAAAACTTTTTTTTTTTTTACATGAAAATATTCACAGCATTTGTTAATTTTTGTGTTGCAGTTAAACTTCTTGCCGCTAGATGGCAGAAGTTATAAAGTCCTCTGTAGCTGGAAAACAACTGGACAAGAAGATACAGTCGACACCAAAAGCTTTGAATAATATACATTTGAAAAAAAATTGTGTAAATTTAAATTATTTGAGTTTTATGTTTATAATTAACATTTAAATATTCTTGGCATTTCTAATGTTTTCTATTACAATTCAACTTCTGGCCACTAGAGGGAAGCAGTCATCACATCCTCCGCAGCTAAAGTAAGTAATACTTTAAAGATCAAGATAAAACTGAGAACACAACAGGAGTTCGAGAAATTCAAGGAAAAGCCTGAACAAATAGAAATGTCTTAAGATGTTTCTTAAAGGAGTCAGTAGATCCATCAAGCGCAAAGAGAGAGGAAGATCGTTCCAAAGCTTAGGAGCAACAGCCTGAAAAGATTTCTCTCCTCTGGTCCTGAGCCGTGTGCGTGGAACCATTAGTAGATTCTGATCCACAGACCTCAGAGCCTGAGCTGGGGTGTAAGGCTGGATCAGATCAGTGATGTAAGGAGGAGCCTGACCATGAATAGATCTGAAAGTAAGAACCAGAATTTTAAAGTTGATCCTGAAAGAAACTGGAAGCCAGTGAAGAGTTTTAAGGATCGGGGAAATGCGAGTTCTTCTACTTGCAGGCGAGACAGCTCCTTCTTGTTAAGACATGAAAACAAACTGTTGCAATAGTCCAGACGAGAAGAAACAAACGCATGGATTACAAGCTCCAGATCATGTTCCGACAACATTTTCCTAAGTTTAGAGATTTTTCTCAGTTGAAGGAAACAGTTTCTGTCAAACAAGAGACATGTCTTTATCAAATACAACACCCAGGTTTCTCAGGCTCAGTTTGACAGACTGACCTAAGTCACCCAAGTACTGACTCAACCCTGGAATCTTATCATCAGGAGCAATCACCAGTGTTTCAGTTTTGTCCACATTTAGCTGTAGAGTGTTTTCACTCAGCCATTGTTTGATTTCTAGCAAACAATTGACTAAACTGTTCAGACTCTGGGGCTCAGTTGGATCAAAAGAGCAGTAGAGCTGGATGTCATCAGCAAAAATGTGATAAGAAACATCTGGAAATCTCTGAATGATTTTACCGAGGGGAATCAAGTACAGCAAAAACAATAAAGGACCCAGAACAGAACCTTGAGGGAATCCACACAACAGATCTGCCGATTCAGACCTCATTTGATTGGCAGATACACTAAAACTGCGCCCAGAAAGGTAAGATGAGAACCATTCTAACACAGACCCAGACAGTCCCACTTCATCCCTCAGTCTTCTCAGCAGGATCTGGTGATCAACTGTGTCAAAGGCTGAGGACAGATCCAAGAGAACCAGAACAGTGAATTTACCAGAGTCAGCCGACATCATGATGTCACTGGACACTTTCAATAAAGCTGTCTCCGTAGAGTGATGTTTACAGAAGCCAGACTGAAACTTCTCATGGATGTCGCTCTGATCCAGGAACAAAGACAGCTGCTCAGACACCACCTTCTCCAAGATCTTGGACAAGAAAGGGAGCTTAGAAATAGGCCTGAAATTACTGAGGTCAGTTGGGTCTAAGCCTGGTTTTTTGAGCAGAGGCTCCACAATGGCATGTTTAAATGCATTGGGAAAAACCCCTGTGGAAAGGGAGAGGTTCACCATATTGGTAACCCAGGGGCCAATTACATCAAATACTTTGATAAAAAGCCTACACGGAAGGAAGTCATCTGAGCAAGAGGAGGGTTTCATCTTGTTCACTAGTGCCGAAATATCACCCAAAGATACAGCAGTGAAGGAGGACCAAGAGGAGGAGAGGGGCTCAGAGACAGTAGGGGTTCCAAACAAAGGGGGAGAGATTTTCTCTTTGATCAATTTAATTTTGTCAATGAAAAATCTCAACAATGCATTGCTGTCAGCTTCACAGAAGACAGGCGTGATTTGAGGAGCAGGAGAAAGTAACAATGACATCCCTTAAGATCCTAGCGATAACTGAGGACGAGAGGATACTGTGAACTCCTGATGCTTTTAAAGCTGATGTTTGGACATATTCTAGATTCAAAAAATATTTTTGCAAAGAAAAAAACAAAACATTATTATATTATATATACATTTAACATTCAAATATTTACTGTGTTTGTTTATTTTCATGTTGCAATTAAACCTCTGGCTGCTAAACGGCAGCAGTCACGAGGTCCTCCGCAGCTGGAGGCACCATGAAATGCTGCGAGATGACTGAGGACGAGAGGATACAATGGACTCGAGCTGCTTTTAAATCTTATATTTGGACATATTTTGATTTCAAAACAAATGAAAGCAGTTACGATTTCGTCAAGAGTCATGTGGTCTGTAAATTCTGCAACACCAAAGTCAAGTACTCGACAATACTCCAAATATATCCTTGTTACTACAGTATCACAAAATATCGTATTGTTGCCACTGTACCGGGATATGCATCCTATCAACATATTCTTGCCAATAAACACCGCTACTATCCGGTGATGACTGGCGTCTTCCGCCTTCTGCAAATGAACAAACTAGGATTTAATTTAAGTGTCTCACTCTCTGTTGGCTGCAGATCTCGGCTGACGAACGCAGCGTCGACGTCCTCCAGCAAGATGATGCTCTGCTGAGGCGCCACACTGAGCAGGTGGTTGAGGCGGTCGTCCGAGAGCGAGCGATCGCTGAGACTCATGAGGCAGATGCTGTAACCCAGTTCTCCAGCAAGAGCAGTGCTAGTGACATAAGAAGTTAAAAAAATTATTATTATTATTTTTAAATTAAAGGGGAATAAGTTAACATTTTAAACAAAATATTCACATAAAGCTGCTTTTTCCACATCCTGGTGGACCGTAGAGGAGATATCCTCGCCTGTAGGGAATCCCTATCAGGACATATAAAAAACTAAATTAGCTAAACAAACATTAACTTAACATTTAGAAATCACTGAAATATTAATATAAGGTCACCTCGATCTGTGTACCACTTGGGGTTCCCGATGAAATCCTTGACGTCGTCAACTATCTTCTCCGCCACCCCCGTCTCCAACACCACAGAGCAGAGGGGTCTGCGTCGCCGTGGAAACCCAAACGGCCTCCACTCGGCTCCCATTGCCGTGTACATGACCGTTCTCCCTTCCTCCTGCTTCAGGGCCAGTTCTCTCGCTAAAAGACACATTGTAGGAAGAGAAAATTAAGATCAAAATCAACTTTTGTGAAAACTAGGAAATGGTAAGTTTGAGATAGAAAAAGAATAAATTGATAATATGAAAAAATCCAACAAATCATAAAATAAAATATTGGGTAAAGTTTAACAACCTGGATAACGGAAATAATAAAATAGATTTTTCAATATTAAATAATAAAAGCTGCAGGTAGAAGATAATACAAATATGCATTTCATTAAGTTTATAAAAATTATTTTATGAAATAAGAAGTTAAAATAAAGATGAATGTTTCACTGGTATGAAGTAAAGAATGTAAGAGTTTTTCCTTTTTTACCATTTTTATTGTTGCAGATGTATTTATTATTGTTTATTTTACTTTCCTTTTTTTTCAATATTTAACTTAGACTTTTTATTTTATTATCATTATTATTATTTAATCTATCCTATTACAATTCTATTCATTTTTTTATTTATTATTGTACTTATTATCGTTTTCAATATGTGTATTGCATGCCCCTATATAATGTTTACGTATGATTAATCTTTTTTTTCTAATTCGTCTAATACTACCAATATAATTAATGCATTTATTACTACTATATTGTTTTTGTTGTAGGTTGGTTTGTTGGGTGGAATCTTTTATTGAAAACGAGGTATTTTTTACATGATACATCAATAAATATATTGTTTAGAAAAGAAAAGAAAAAAATATTTATAGTGATAATCAAAGTTTGGAAATGAAAGAAAAAATAAAATAAAATTAGCTGAAAGTTTTTTGTAGAAGCAAAGAACAATACATTTTTTCAATCTACCTTAATTACCTTCTTGCAGTATATTGAAGAAGATATTTCTGTCTCTTCCTAGAGCGGTGAAGGTCACAGACTCCCACGGTGTCCCAGTGTGCAGATCCACCATCTGCTTCTCTCGGGTCCTCTCCACTTTGATCCACTTCCTGCCATACCTGCACCACAAAAAAACAGAGAACCCCACCGTCAGATTCATCCTAAAGGATTATAAAAAACATTCCTCACCAAATGATGTGGTTCCCGGGGCTGGGATGGAAGTCGAACTGGGTGTTAACTCGTCCACTCTCGTGTGCCAGGTAAGAGGTCTCCACGCTCAGGTGCTGGGTGTGCCGGGCGTGCTTGGTGATCCAGCTCAGCAGCCAGTGGTAGCTCTTGTCCCTGCTGGGCACCTCCAGCGTGATCATGTAGTTCCTGCGGAAGAAGATCATCCCCACCTGGGCTCCCTTTCGAGCCACTGCCAGCGCGGTTCCGACCCCGACCAGACCGAACCCTGCGCCGAAGTAAGGGTTGTCCTTCAGACCGTCTAGGAAATCTGACAGAGGCATGTCGCTGTTTTTTAAATCAGGTCCAGTCTAGTTATAATCTAGGAAAATGAAAATATGAGAATTAAAAAATAACATATGTGCATTTCAAATTGTAAATAAAGTTTGATTCAATGGACTCTGAGTCAACGTCAGTAGGTTCTGGCTTCAATAAAAACAGTTTTTTAAATATTACAGCGCTAAATAAGTGAAAAAAGTACAGTTATTAAATACCTTTTTGCCGTTTCTTCAAACATATTCTACTGTCATCGCATTTTTATTCCGTTAAACATCATAATATCCACACGTGAGACTTGCATGAGTGCTGAGATGCAACAGCGACCTCTAGTCCACTTCCTGTGTTCACCGACCATTTCCGACCAGAAACAATAGCACGTAAATAGTTCCTTCTTCATATTTGTTGCATTGTTTTGGTAATATATGATCACTCTCGGATTTTTTCAATTATAGCTGTAACACAATAAACATAAAAATATTAACTCGGGTTAATATAAATAGCCGTCATATTTTTAATTTTTGGAAATAAATATGTAAATTGCTGTTTATATATCCAAAAAACAAACACGTCTCACTCCTTTGAGTCATATTTTATTTTGGCAATAATTGATTATTCTTTTTCACGTTATAATTCTGTTTTTATATTTTCGTTACGACTTCAAAAGCAGCCAATCAGAAACAAGATTTACAAGAAGTCCCACATTTAATGATTTCCCCAACCAATCATTGAATACATTGTATAGCCGCATCCCGGAAGTGCATCATCACAACACCGATATACGTTTCTCCTCTTAACATTGTATATATTTTTTAAACAATTTATTGTTCTTTTTTAATCATATGTATTCTCTTGTTTGCACGAAAAGATGCCAATGTCCAGATTTTTTTGGAGAACCAAATAATGGTGAGTTGCTAACGTTAGCTTAGCAAACCTCAGAGCAACTTTTATTTTTGTCGTCGGGTATTTAAATACATTTGGTTTGTTTGAACCTGATATTTACAAACACGACATTAAATAATCGAAGGACGTCGATCTGCAGTTTTTTTAACGACCTTTCGTTGGTCTCTAGTCTGCCTGACCGCAGGGAAGAAGAGGACAGTCGTGCGGTAGGTCGGATCATGCAGCATATTCTGAATAATATTCAGGTAAATAAACAATCTTTTCCATCTGATATGCTGCTTTTAAGCAAATCATAACCATATTTTGTGTATATTTAATGATAACCTTTTTTTTCTTTAAGTTACCTGTGTGAATGATGGACACAGACGCATTTTTATAGAGATAATAATAATTCCACAGTTGCAAAGAAACAATGGCTTCATCAAATCAAACAAGTGAGTGCAAATTAATTCAATTTTAAATGTTGTGTGTGATTTATTTACTCAACATTCTTTACGGTTACAGATGACACGCAGACAACCGGCGTCTCCAGGCGGTCTAAGAGAAAACCAACACCAACTTTCACAGCAGGTGAAGAACAAGATGAAGACACGGTGGTGCCGGAAAGAAAAAGAATCAGGAGATCGAAGAAAATAGCTGAAAATAACAACAATGAGAAATCTACACCTAAAGGTAAGAACAGTTGTCTTGATTGTCTGAGAATATTTGTGTTATCTCAAACACATTTGTTTTTACCAGCCCTTTGGGTCACCTTGACCCTGAGATAACACAAGGGTTAATGTGACATCGTCATCTTTACTTGATTCATTAATAGGTTTTTTAAATCTCTTTCAATTATCTTGTTAAATGTATCTCTATTGTTCAAACTGAATAAACTACTGTGTCATTTTTATTTAATAATGTATTTATGTAAAGCATCTTGTGACAACTGGATGTGTGAAAGGTGCTATATAAATACAATTATTTATATTAATGATTGTTGTGTTTTTCTTTTATTAAAACTGGTGCCTGCTTGAAATTTAAAAAAAAAATTCATGTCATGCTATATAAACCTTTTTTTCACAAAACTTAACTTTCTAAATATGTATCCCCTAAATATAACTATTTGTGTTTATTGAAGCATATAAACCTACATTATTTGTTTTATATTATCATTATATTGTCGTTCACATTGTCACTTTTGGAGTGATGACTCCCAATGACTTTTTTTTTAAGAATTTCATTTTTCTTATAATCATTGAATTCAATAACGTTTACATTGCAAAAGTTGAATTAATTTTAATTGAATTAAACCATTTGTATATAGAAAGGTTGAATTTGTTAATTTTTGGAATAATTGAATTGTAATATTTTGATTTTTTTACAAATAATTCAGGGTTTTTTCACACATATTTTGATATTCTAATTCCAATAATCAAAACATACATTTTCTAAACTGAATATTTATTAAAGTGTACTCTTTTAAATGCAATATTAAAATGTGGCTATGATGGTGCCACCAGACAATACCAAAAGAGTCACAAGCTATTGGAACTTTTTTCAAGTGACTACATAAAAGTACTTAATTGTGACCAAAGAAAATGTATTTTTGAAATTATTGGACTTAGAACTCTATGTGTAAAAATTATAATACGCAATTATTAAAAAAGAAAACAAATAAAACCATTGGATATACATTGTATTTAAATTATTAAATAAAAACGAATATAAATTGAATAAAATTATTTAAAAAAATGTAATTTAATGCTTAAAAAAATAGTTTCAACATTTGAAAGGTTAAATTTAACCCTTAAATATTATTTTGTCACTGATGTACTTTCATAGCATTTCACAAGAACAAGAATTCAGCGAAGTTTATTTAACATGTTACTTCTTCCTCTTCCTGCAGAGTTCCTCGCAGAAGGTTCAGAGGGAACATATCGCACCCACGTCTGCCCCGAGTGTCGCCGTTGCTTCACCATGAGGTCCCACCTGAACGTGCACCTGCGCCTCCATTTCCCGGACCCCGGTCTCCAGTGTCCCCACTGCCAACGTCACTTCACCAGCAAGAGCAAGCTCCGGGTGCACCTGCTGCGCGAGGCGGGCGAGAAGAGTCACCGCTGCGACTTCTGCGACTACTGCGCCGTGGACCGGAGCTCCGTGCGGCGTCACATGACCGCGGTGCACGCGGACGAGGTCGAGGACGGAGCGGACGGTTTTCCGTGCCCCACCTGTGCACAGGTGTTCCGCCGGAGCGGGCTCCTGAAGACTCACATGAAGACCCACAGCACAGAGGAAACAGAAGGAGTCTGCTTCCATGAAGGTTGTTCTTTCCAGAGTTCCGAGCACAAGCTCCTCTCCAAGCACATGTCCGACGAGCACCAGATCCATCCGGTCCGGTGTCGACACCACACCTGTGCGGCCGTTTTCCCGGATGGCGGCAGCATGGAGGCGCATTATCAGACCCACCTGGCGTACCACTGTCCGCACTGCGACTTCTCCTGCTCCAACAAGTCCACGTTCCTCCAGCACAAGCGTCACGGGCACCCGGGCGCCGACCGGCTCACCTGCGGCTTCTGCGCCTTCGTGACCTTCAACCCCGTGGAGTTCCAGCAGCACATGGGACACATGCATGCCAGCGAGAAGATCCACGGTTGCTCCCAGTGCGACTACGTGACGTCGCACAAGCGAGGTTTGAAGAGACACATGCAGCAGCACACCGGTGAGATTCATCGTGACCTCAACCTTTGACCTTTGACAGAATCAGTGAAAGAACATGCACATGTTTTTAAATACTCGCTTTTTATTCCATCAATTCAGTTCATGTCGAGCAGACATGTGTTCCTTTGATTGTATTTACTGTATGTGTAGGTCAAAGATAATGTAGAAACTAGCTATTTTATTTTGTATTTATTTGTATTATTTGTATCATTTATAACTAGTTCAACTCTAAATATGAGTTATTATCCTTCGTTCTTGACATAGTTGTGAGTATTTATTGCACCTCAAATATATTTAAGTGAATATAAAAAAAAGATTAGTTTTAAATTAACTGAATAAAGAATAATAATAACTAGTAACCCTGAGCATATTATTAGATTTGCTGTTAGGTTCACATTATATTTAGCCTTTTAGAAAACTCATTTGGGAAAAAATATATTATAAATATATTTAGTTAGTAACATTCCAATTTTTATTTTTGCCATTTTGCCAAATAAAGTACTTTAATATAGATTTAGAAATATTTTACATTGCATATGTTATTTAAAATACAAAATAATAATATTTGTATTATATTAAGCTTTCTTTTATTAGATTTGTTTAGTTAATGTTAGGGTAAAATGTTATTTTATATCAGATTTTAAAAATGTAATTAAAGTTATATAAGTACAATATATTAATAATTATTTAGCTTTATTTCTTTTTTTTAATATTTATTTTTTAGGTTTCTATTTTATTTAGAACTTTAGAAAAAAATCTAGGTTAAATTGCCTCTATCAGATTTAAAATATATAAATAAAGTTATTTAAAATAAAAATAAAAATCGCATATTTAAGGGTGATTTTATTAAATTTATGTTAACAGTTCCTGTTGTATTTAGGTCTTTCAAAAAAAGGTTTGGAAAAAGGGCTTTATAAAAGATTAAAAGATAGAGTTATACAAAAATACAATAACAGTATAATTATAGCATATTTAGCTTGATTTCATTATTTATTTTTTATGTTTCCATTATATTTAGGCTTTTCCCAAAAAATATGTTGGGGGGGAGTTCAAAAAATCCATTCGGTTTGAGAAATAATCAATAAATAATCAAAAACAATCCAGTAATTGTAACTGAAAGTTATAATTAATCCTACTTTCTACTTTCTTTCCCCACAAAGCTGAGAAGCCGCACAAGTGCAGCCGCTGCGACTTCAGGTGCCGCGACGTTTACTACCTCAGCAAACACATGCTCACTCACTCGGACGCCAAGAAGTTCATGTGCTCCGAGTGTGGATACGTCACCAAATGGAGGCACTGCCTCAGCGTTCACATGAGGAAACACACCGGAGACCTCAGGTGAGTGTCAACTGTGACAGTACCATGGGTTTTAATACACTTTTTAAAGTTTTAAAGGGATTTAATTTTCCTTCTTTTAAATCATATTGTAAAACTAGGAAGGGTAACGTGCTAAAATCGAGGTCAATAGAAGGTGTGCCCAACATTCTTTGCACTGGTTTAATGTCGGCACTAAAGTCAGAGGTCAACCTTCAAATAAAACAGTAAAAATAAAATGGCATGATCACGTAAAAAGCCAAGGTCAAAGTGCTTGAAAACAAAATCTCACTATAATAATGAATGATTTTCTTCAGTTTACAGGCTTTTTTAAAAACTAAACTTGAGTTTTGTGTCAAGAGTCACAATCTATTGTTATTTTCTGAGACAATTTGTCTTGCAGTTATTCTGAGGTGAAATTCAAAACACTAAATCATTATAAAAAAATAATAATAACTGTAAATTTTAACCCTTCATTTAGAAAATTAATGTAAATTGAATTAAATTAAAAAAGTTATACAAATATAGAAGTTGTTCACCTTGACCCAGTGACAACACAAGGGATACAACAAACACATTTGTTTTCGGACCTTCGGGTCACCTTGACCCTGAGATGGCACAAGAGTTAAAGCAATACAAAATTATTATAAAGTATTTAAGGAATTTATATTTGTTGAGCGCTTTTCTAGCGGGTCACAAAGCTCTTAAACAATCAAAACAATACTCAATAAAATATATACTTAAAAGGCAAAGACAACACCGAGACGAACACAGGAGTCTCAGAAAATCAAGGAGAAGCGGTATTAAGTAGATCATCAAACACAGAGAGAGAGAAAGATGGTTAGAAAGCTTAGGAGCAATAGATCTGAAAGTAAGAACCAGAATTTTTGAACTGATCCTGAAAGAAACTGGTAGCCAGTGAAGAGTTTTAATGATCGGGGAAATGTGAGTTCTCCTACTAGAGCGGCTCAGAATTCTCGCTAAAGAGATCTGTATCAACTGCAGGAGAGACAGCTCCTTCTTGTTAAGACATGAAAACAAACTGTTCCTGTTTCTATTCGCAGGTACCAATGTGACCAGTGTCCTTACCGTGCATACCGCTTGGACCAGCTCAAAAGCCACAAACTGCGGCATCAAGGCAAATCCTTGATATGCGAGGTCTGCGCGTATGCCTGCAAGCGTAAACCCGAACTTCGCAATCACATGTTGGCTAAACACTCCGAGGAAGGGAAGGAGGCGTCGTCGTTCAAGTGCAAATACTGTGCCTACTCCACCTGTCACCAACAAGCCCTTCGAAACCACGAGAACTGCAAACACACCAAACATAAAGAGTATCAATGCGCCTTGTGTTCTTACTCGACCTTCAGCAGCGTCGGATTTTTCCTGCACAAGAAAAAAGCTCACGGCTACGTACCCGGAGACAAAGTCTGGCTCGAGAACTACAGGGCAAAAGAGAAGGAGAGAAGCTCTAGAGAGTCATCGCAGGCGTTCTACAGTCAACCATCAGTCGATCCAGAAGAACCATCTCAGAATACTACTTCAGAAGATCCAAATGGGAATGAAGAAAACCCAGATCCAAATGTTTTGGATGTAGTTTGTCAGGAGATTGTTGATGACAGAAGTCCATCCGGGAACAGCCCAGAGTACTGCACTCTGGTCCTGACTGCACTTCCAACAACAGACTATCCAACCCACTCATTACCAGATGAATCATCAGAAGCCGTGGGTGAAAACTTCGAGGTATACCAAACGGAACAATCGTCATTAGTTGAAGAGGATGCATCGGACACATCCGACTCACAGGGGCATCGCGATGCGAAGCAGTACCTGGAAGATCCATCGACAAGACTGGTTGAAAATGTGGGTTCACCAGAGGGCACGCTGATTGACGCGAGGAAGCGTGACCGGGATCAAGCGGATTCCATGGTTAAAGAGGGAAGAGTTCAGATGCTAGTGGTGCCACCCGGAGATTTCTTCAGATGTGAACAATGTCCATTTGTGGGCAGAAGTGAGGAAGCGTTGAAGAGCCACCGCTCCTCGTGCCGTGGTAGAAAACCAAGGGATGAAGGTCAGATCTCCAGTGGTCAGGTCAAAGACCAGGAAACTTCCAGTGCTAAGAACAGTAACCCAAGGCAAGTTTTGGTAGAGGATGCTAGTCAGGACAATAGCGTTCAACTGGAAGGAGGTATAAACTCAGAACAGACCATACCAACAACACAAAATGAGATCGGGTCAAATGAAGTTGGTAAAGCTGATCTGACGAACAGTAGCACTGAGCTAACATTAGACACATCATCGCAGTCAAGACCCAAACAAATTAACTTGTTAAAAAGAAGACCCTACACCAGAGTGAAATCCAACCTTAAAAAGATTCCGTCAACAGACGCAGATGACAGTAGAGAGGACGCCATTGTTGGAAATAAAAAGTCTCTAGTGACTATAAAACCCCAGACAAGACTCAAGTCCAACCAGCATGTTGTGCTCAAAACTTCCAAACCATTCAGCTGCCCTCACTGTCCTTTCACCACAAAGAGGCGCTACGTTTTGGAAAATCACAAGACCGTTCATACGCGACTCGGCCGGTTCGGCTGCGACTCGTGCGGCAAGACATTCGGGACCACGACCTTGTTAAGTAGGCACAAGTCGCGTATTCACGACAAACGGCCGACCCAGCAGTGTCCCCTGTGCGAGTACTGCGCCTACACAAGTTTCGATCTGAAGAGGCACGAGCTGAGATGCCACACCGGAGATTTGCGGCAGGTTTGCGCACATTGCAAGGCTCGCTTCAGTTCCCAGTTTGCTCTGAGGAATCATTGCAACCGTGCCCACCAGCCCCAGACCCTCTTCTCGTGTGACCAGTGCGACCACATCTGTGGTACGGAGGAAGCCCTGAAGAACCACCAACAACACAAACATTCACAGCTCAGATGTTCCTCCTGCCAGGAGTCCTTTCCGACGAAGGAACATTTGGAGGTCCATCGGAAAACGCACCTGGCTCATCGGTGTCAGCTTTGCCCCTTTGCCAGCAAAACGGCGATGCTCTTAGCGAAGCACCTGTCGGACGAACACGAGGACGGATCCTCTTTGGGAAACACTCTAAAATGCAGTAGGTGTGAGTTTTCATCTGGGCACCAGCTGGTGATGGAGCAGCACCTCCGCTCGCACGGCGGCAAGCGGCTGTACAAGTGCACTGAGTGCAAGTACTCCACGTGGAACAAGCAGAAGATCACGTGGCATATTCGCATTCACACCGGAGAGAAGCCGTACAGCTGCGACCAGTGTCGCTACACCTGTGCCGATCCTTCTAGACTCAAGGTAGAACATTTTCATAACAACAATGTGACGTTTTGTGCAATGATTTTAAAGCAGTTCTGTAAAATATTGATTTGTTTTTGGCTTTCTCAAACCTTTCGAGCAGTGTTATTGCATTGTTGTGAAAACTGAAGTGTCTCCAGCCTCGCTACCACAGGTTTAAATGCAACCAACTTTCTTTTTTTTTTTAAATATAGCTTCATAAGAGGGTTCACCAAGAGGAGAGGATGTATCTTTGTCCAGAGTGTGGCTACAAATGCAAGTGGGCGACTCAACTCAAGTACCACATGACCAAACACACAGGTAATGTAAGGTTATGTGTGAAAATGAAAAATCCAACCAATGTTCGGACTGTCTAAAAATGCAGAAAATCATCCGGTGATTCTGATAAATATTTGATCAGGAAGGTCAGGTCTAGAGATAAGACAGAACATAAGAATTATATAGGTAGCCAGAAACAAATCAGGATAAATAAATCCAAATGTAATATTTGGACGTTTTAAACTATATGTACACATTCTTCCACATTTTCGGTAACCTGAGAAAGATGAGCTAGCTCTGTGTTTGTTGTTAGCGGATGCTAGCTAGTGCTGCTTCCGATTTTAAGTCTTCGGGTCAATGAAATAAGACCCTAAAGTTACCAGGTTACATTCAGTTCTTTGGATAGAACAGGTTTTGTCATCATATATATTGTCATAAGTCAATTAGTAGTAAACTTCAGCTAGCTAGTTAGCATTAGCTGTTTAACAAACGGCGCAAATTAATACAACACAGTTTTGACCTCAATATTTCTAAATGAAATTTTCTACTTGTACCTTGAAAAGAATCTTAAATTTAAAATATTTTTCTCATAACTCTGACTTTCTATAACCCCCAGGTGAGAAACCACACGCCTGCGACGAGTGCGACTACCGCACCAATCGAGCCGACGCCCTGCGGGCCCACAAAGACACCCAGCACTGCGACGACCGTCTCTACATCTGCGAGAAATGCGGCAAGAGTTTCAAGACCTCCTTCCTGCTGAAGACCCACCAGCGCCAGCACACCGGCGGCCGGGCGTACACCTGCGGACGGTGCGGCAAGTCCTTCCGCTGGCCGGCCGGGCTCCGACACCACTACCTCTCTCACACCAACCAACTCCCCTTCGGTTGCAGACACTGCAGCTACAAGGCGAAGCAGAAGTTCCAGGTAATAAAACACCTGCTGAAGCATCACCCCGGGGTGACAGTGGAGGAGGGGGTGATGAAGGACACCGAGACGAGTGGACTGACGCTGAGGGAAGCTCTTCAAGGGGTGCGATTCGAGCAACCGGAGGATGGAATCGGCGAAAATAAGATAGAGGGACAAAAAGAAACCAAAGAAAACTAACTAGACTGACTGGAATGTATCAAAATATTAAGTTGTGGTTTAAAGTTTTTAACCCTTTTACAAGTTTGACTGACACGTTGTAGCAGGATGAACATAGTTTCTATTTCCATTTCATTACATTTTTATTTGTGTCATTTAAACACCACCAGTAATGCTTGACACAGAAACCATTAAAAAAAAAATCAGCTTAAAAAATATTGCACATGTCGGAATGAATAATACTGATAAACAAAATACTGAGTCTTTTTTTCTTTACACCGGTCACATGCATGCTCGCGGATCCCAGGTCGTCAGTTCGATCTCATGCAGTCGTTTGGTCGTTGGATTCATTTGTTTGCCGCGGGAGATCTCGGCAGATCTCGGAGCAGGAGGGTGAACGTCTCTCATGTCAGATCTGAGATACTGATGTTGACAAATAGAGACGAGGGAGGGATCGATGTTCCGTCTTTGGATAGCAGATGCACGTGACGATATCCTACCGACACCAAGGAGAAGTTGATTAGTACACTGACTTTCTATAGTCCACAACATCATGACCACCTGTCTTAACAAGATACCGTTGTCCCTCCATCAGACAATTCTTCAATATTCATTTGAACTTGCAAATTCAACATTTCATGTAATGTTTCTTCCCTCTCAATAACCAATAACGGTGACCTGAACAACCCCATAATGCTTTGCCACCCAGCCAACCAATCAGAGCTATTGGTCATTTTTAACGTATTAACATAGAATTTAAGTACAAAATTGTAGCGAACAATAAGCCACCAATTAATAGTAGTGTGTAGAAAGGCATTATAGAAGTTTACTGTTTTGTTGACATCGTAAGTAAGGTGGGTACTGTAGTAAGTGTGTCCCACTAAGGCAAGGGACCACTTTATATTGAATATCCCCTTAAATTTCTATCTTGGGTTCTAAGGTAAACTTGATTCTCTAACCACACACCTGGTTGGATGCAGGTAAACGGGAGCGTAAACTGTCCCATGAAGTCGTTCCTGGAAGCTTTATCGTAGTCTTCGACTTGAAAACGAACCAGGGCCAGTTCAGGAGCGTGGACCAGGAAGTTTAGTGTTTCGTTCCAGACTGGATTAAACCCTGCAGAAGTGATGGCAGTAGAGATTGTGATTGTAGTTTTTCATAGCATTACTTTGACGCTAAATGAAAGTGTACCATTGTTGTTGATGTGACTGGTTTCGTCCTTGGCCTGGTCTTGTGGAACTCCATATACCTCAACCCGGACCAGGGGGTCGACGATAGAGCCCTCTTTCTGGTTGACCTTTGGAAGCTGCTGACCACTTATTACCTGATATACAGGACACCCTCGTCAAGGACCCTTTTAACCATAAACGACCGAAAAATTTGACAATTTATGAGGTACCTGGATGGACAGGCGTTGAGGTCTGCAGCCTCGACGCTCCCCAGCCTTCTCTGGACTGAACTGTGAGTCGGAGTCGCGCAGATACTCTGGTTTGAGGACGTAACCGCAGCTGCCGTTCTGGCGGAACAGACCGTCGTTCAGATCCATCTCCAGACCGGCTGTCTGGAAGTTCAGAGCCACTTTTGGGAAACAGCAGAAGGGCAAATTATATTATAGATATGCTTCATCATCCTGCCTGAGTATATTCATTGGTTTAATTCCCACATGGGATTCCTTGAGCAGAACTGAAAGCCTATAAGAAAAGGCGTGACTTGTTAGAGCATAGAAAGTATAGTATATCAAGTATCATCAACCACATTCCTCTAGTCCCACTAGTATATCTAGTAGAAAGACAGAAATGAGAAACTATAAAAAAGAAATTGATAAGATAAGAGTCAGCGCTTATGAAAGTCAAAAACAAGAGTAAAACTGATGTTGAAGGAAAGTAATTGGTTTGATCGAGGAGAAAAAAGCATCAATAATTAATGTATTTAGCCTTAAATGCTGTAAAGAAAATGTCAAAGTCTGTATCCTACTTCCCTTCAACCCTCGACTTAGACTTGCTAAAATATTTTGACCCCTTGTTTGATTGAGTTTGACAACCTTGAATGAATGGTTTATTCAAACAAAACTCAAAGTTCCTTATCAAAGGCAAAGCAAACCCTAACCATGAACTTCAGTTTCACCACATATAGAGGGCGCTGTTCTGTTCTATAATCCTGAGAGAGCTCACCAATCTGACAGCCAACATTCCACATCTCTTGGGGGTTGAAGTTGGAGGAGTCGGTCCTGAGGCCGCCGGGATAGATCCTGCTCAGCTGTTTGGTGTTGTACTGCACAAAGTCCGTTCCTGGAGAAGACACCAAAATGAATACTTAGTAATATTACTATTTTATGAACATTTTATTCAAGTGTGGATTTCATTTAATTCTGTGTGATACTGGTGTAACGTTAGTGGTGTTTATTGGAAAGAATCTGGAAATACACTACGTATCACAATTCAGGGTAAACGATAGGATATCATTATACTGTAGTAACTCGACGACACATGTAGTGTAGTATTGTCGAATTTACAGACCACATGACTCTTGACGAAGTCGTAACTGCTTTCGTTTGTTCTGAAACCAAAATATGTCCAAACATCAGCTTTAAAAGCTGCTGGAGTCGATTGTATCCTCTCGTCCTCAGTAATCGCCGGGATCTCGCGGGATTTCAATGTTCCTTGTAGCTGTGGCGGATGTTATAACTACTGCCATCTAGTGGCCCGAAGTTTAATTGAAACACAAAAATGAACCATATATGTTATTGTTAATAATAAAACAAATTATAATTTCTTAATTGAACTATAAAGAATAAAATAACTATACTGACACTTGAAATAGGATTTGCAAGGGGAAAAAAAGAGTAGTGTTGTCAAATATCGATACAGTATCGTTGAAAAGAATAAAGCGATATATCTCCATATCAATATTTCATAGCACCTCTAGGTAGTGATGTGTTGATGAAGCTTCATGAAACAGTGTCATGTTGTTTAGAGGTCAGTAGGTGGCACCATCAGTTTAAAAATTATGTTTCATTAGAACAGTTTTTCAATACAAAGGAAAATAGTACAGAGACCGCCATCTAGTGGACTCTGAAAATAATGACACTGCTTCATAAATCTTCATCAGAACAATCACTACCTCTAGTTAACATTAAAGCTTTTGTGTATCACTTTTTTTTTTTCACCTGCTTCCTTCGCCAGCCGCTTGACCTTTGACTCTGAAAACGAGGACATCTCGTAACACTTGGCGTGGGTGCGGGCGTGGTCGAAGCTGTGGAAGTGGACGCTCTTGCAGTAGACCACCAGGTCCGACAGCTCCGTGGACAGCTTGGAAGTGGATTTCTAAACAACGAGAGAGAAATAATTTACACCTTTTAAAAAATATAAGAAATCTGTGAACAAAAAAACTTCTAAACAAACCAGACTTTATGATAAATGTATCTATTTAAGAACCAAATTCAATTGGAGTAAATAAGCATCAGTCTTCTCAGTGTTTATTTTGATTTATCTTCCTTGCTTTATTCTGGTCTCGCCACCATGTCCTGTCTCTGTTTTTCTGTCTCCTTCTACTATCACTTCTTTATCTGCTGATGTCACCGTCTCTGCTTTTCCTCACAACAAAATAAAGAGACGTTGATTAGCCAACGCCTTAAAAAACAAAACACTATTTTCATCTAGTTAAAAGAAGGGGAAGTTTGCATCCATGTTGTGGGTATGAAGGTTTACTCCGGGTACTGAGCAACGATAGAAAAACTACTACTAGCGGACAGGTTTCATAATGAAGGTGAATTCAATTATTGTTGGATCTACATGAACAAGTCTTTATAAATTCTCCCTCCACTGGTATCAGTACCTTCTGTTGGAGGTTCAAACTCTCCAGGTTATCTGCCGACGCACTCCTTCCGTCCCCGTTGGTCATCTCCTCGTCGTCGCTGACGTCATCGGTCACGGTTTCGTCCAGGCTTCCCTCTAAGCTGCCGATTTTTTTGGCTTTCAGCAAGATTTTCCCCTTCAACTCCTTTCAGAAATGAGGCGAAAGTTAAAGATCAGATTCTAGACAGGAGGTTTTCTATTGATCCGTCTTGAGTGCTCTGATGGAAAGTGTTTTTAAAGTTTGACTACTGCTTCCAGGAGAGTTAAGAACACACCAGTCGGACCATTACCCATGGAAAATACTGATGAATATTTGATGGCGTCTGAGAGTTCCTGGTGGAATTGAACCGGGGGCCAAACGTTAGACTTCCAGTCTGCAGCCACTCAGTCAAGTGTGTTTGGATTCAGGACATCTATTTAAAAATTTCCATTTTAGTGCCATATAAGTTATGGATGTGATCAGTGAGCATAATACTTCTGGACTTTATGATAAGATAATCCTTTATTTATTCCTCAGTGAGGACATTTATGCTGTGACAGCAGCAAGTTTATGGTTGGATAAGATTAAACTTCATAATATGAGGGCTGTTAGAAAATATTGATACACTTAAAAGTCACTATATTTTCATGTTTTCATATTGATTATAACAGCACTGTACCAATGAGTTTTCTTTGTTTTGTTCGTATTTCTTTATTATCATCATAGACCTTATCATCATATACGTCAATACTGTTTCAAATAAAATAATTCATTTTTTATGTAGAATTAACATCCAACAGCGTTTGTTCATTTTTGTGTTTCAATCAAACTTAAGTCTGCCAGATCTAGATAAATGTAGATAAGCTAGATAGATACTGTGAGATCCATGCAATGACTGAGGACGAGAGGATACAGTGACTCCAGCAGCTTTTAAAGCTGATGCTTGGACATATTTTGGTTTCAAAACAAATGAAAGCAGTTACGACTTCGTAGAAAATCATGTGGTCTGTAAATTCTGCAACACCAGAGTCAATTACTCGACAATACTACAAATATATACTTTTTACTAAAGTATCATGATATATCATGATGAGCCTCTGTATCGTGATATGTTTCGTAACGCCAGATTCTTGCCAAAACCAACCGCTACAATATATCAAATAATACATTAAAGAAACAAACATAATTCTAAAAATAGTTACAAAATAAAACTATTAGTGGTACAATAAACAGAAGTGCAGCAGAAAGCACAATAAATAAAGTAGCTACTGCTAGTTAGCTCTCCAACTCCCATGTGTCAAAGTCAAGGGTGTTTTTGTGGCCAAAGAGACCTTGCAAAAGTTGTTAGGTAATTAAAAACATCTTAGCAAATCTTTTTATTACATCGTCACACACAAAGATGAATCCTTGTAGGTATTTTTAGCAAGAAAAATGTAGGCAGGAAGATGACGAGCAGATGTTTGTGGTTATTATGTCAGTAGTAAATTAATAAGGTATTTCGACACCCAGCAAAGACAATATATTTCCTTTCATTTTACTTCCAAATTAATTGACATTAAAGCCTTTTTTTCAACTATTAACGTCCACATTTGAACCTGAGTTTAACCCACCTGCTAACTATTATCAGATTACTTTATTTGTATGTTTACTTGTTTTAATTTTCTTTAAATGATTTTAAAACATGATTTTTAAAAAGATAAAAACGATCAATATACATTTATTCCTGGGAAGAAAGAAGGGGTCGGACTTTAGAAGCAAAAACAATTTGTGACGGTGTTTACCTGAGGAGAAGGAAGCTGCTTTGGGACCTGGCCGTCCAGTAAGGCGGTGAGTAGCATGTCACCCAGGATCTGGGTCAAGTGTTTGGCCATGACCTTCTGCTGTTCCACACCACAGTGGTTCTCCAGCGACAGAATGACCGGGAACTGAGATTTCTGTCAAGCAGAGAGGAAGAAGAACTTTTATTGGTGTTTAATGATGTTTCTTGGGCCAAAATTGAAGCCGAAGACACAGTCTAGTGAGGATTTTGGGGTCGATTCCCACTTTCAAAATGGATTGTAGCAAAAAATAAGGTTTATTTTAACGTCTCCTTTCCCGAGCTTTAGGTCGACGGTAATTTTGCCAGGTTTACGCAACATTTAGGGGTATAATGTCGGGCTGAAACTGAGACGGCGTTACCTTGAAAGAGTACTCCTTCAGAGTGGCAATGACGTCCCTGAAGAGGATCTTTGATGTCAGAGTGTGACCGTGGTAAACCACCGGTTCGCCGTCGCCGCCGTCCCAACAGTCCACCTCCACGCATCGGCATCCTCGCTTCAGAGCCCTGAACAGACGAAAATATATTAGGTTTTAACGGTACAAATGTTGCATTTTCATTCTCCAGTTTGAGACGTCGATGTTGTTAAATATTTGTTTAGATGAATTATATGAACAGATCCAGGTTCCCTCACTTGATGTAGGCCTCCAGGCTGCTGTGTCCTCGGAGCTGGTCCTCCAGCAGGTAGGTGTTGTGCGAGGAGGAGATGAAGTAGTGGCTCAGCGGGCGGCCCATGTCCTGGTGGAGAACCAGGTGGTCCGGTCGAAAGATGGAGCCGTCCTGAGAGCACAAGTACTTCTGGAAGCCGTCCAGAGACATGGCGCCTTGAGATTTAGCTGGTGAGGAAGGTAATGGACGTTAAACACAATTTTGATGAGTCAATCATAAAAACCTTTTAAGCGGTCTCCTTAATCTAATTTCTCTGACTGGCTTCCTGTCCAGGGTGTCCCCTGCCTCTCGCCTAATGAAACTGGGATAGGCTCCAGTCTTAACCCCCATAACAGTTAAAGCGATAGAAAATGAATGAAATTTGGATTCTTGGAATATTAAATTTTGTGTCTGTTTTATATACATATCTGATTCTGTACGTATTATTACCTTTTTAAATCCTTATGCTGTGCATTTTTTGATTTGTATTTTTTAACGTATTTATTTATTTATTCACAAACATTCACTAAATGTTATTGTGTTTTTTATACCACCATTAATGTTGTAAACTGTTGTTATAATATTTATTGACACGTACACAACGTTAAAAAGTTGATTTCATTAAGTATTTATTCATATATATTTCAAATAATATTGAATTTGTATGCCTTTCCTATTGTATAAAATCATTATTTATAAACCAGTTTACAATAACTGCGTTTATGCTTTTTTAATAAATTTAGTTTATTTTTATTGAGAGGCTTTATATAATCAATCAGAATCCCTCCTATTTATATATATATTGCATATATATATATATATAAACTGGGGCAAAAAAAAGTATTTAGTCAGTCACCAATTATGCAAGTTCTCCCACTTAAAAAGATGAGAGAGGCCTGTATTTTTCATCATAGTTACCTCATGTATAAGGAAAAAAATCCAGAAAATGACACTGTCTGATTTTTAAAGAATTTATTTGTAAATGATGGTGGAAAATTAGTATTTGGTCATCTACAAACCAGCAAGATGTTTGGCTTTCACAGACCAGTAACTTCCTCCTCCGTCCTCCACTACCTGTATCAATGGAACCGTTTGGCCTCGTTATTAGTATAAAAGACACTTGTCCACAACCTCAAACGGTCAAACTCCAAACTCTACAATGGCCAAGAGACCAAAGCGCTGTCTAAGGACACCAGAAAGAAAACCTGCACCAGACCAGGAAGATTGAATCTGCAATAGGTAAGCAGCCTGGTTTGATGAAATCAATTGTTGGAGCAATTCTTAGAAAATGGAAGACCACTGATAATCTTCCTTGATCTCAGCCCGTGGGGTCAAAATGATCACAACAATTGTGAGCAAAAATCCCAGAATCACACGGTGGGAAACTAGTGAATGACCTGCAGAGAGCTGGGACCAGAGTAACAAAGGCTACCATCAGTAACACACGACGACCCCAGGGACTAAATCCTCCATTGCCCACTGTATATCTCCCACAGGATGGGTCGATGAAGCTTCATGAAACAGTTGGTGAGGTATCATGACACACTGTCGTTTATGGAAGGCCACTAGATGATACCAGGTTGCATTGAATGAGAGAAGAGAGTGCCATCTAGTGGCCTTTTTAAAATGAAGCCACTGTATCGTGATACCTCATAGGCTGTTTCGTGAAACCTCATCAACCTGTCACTACGTCTCCCTATCTCATTGACATTGTTGACTTCTTTTTGGGCGATTTTTCTCTGCAGTTTCACGATAAGGTCTTGACATTTTCAGTTCTGTTCTGTTAAAATATATATGTAGTTTTTAACTGAAATAGTGGTTATAAAACAATGATAATAGAGGATCATCATGAAGCTTATCAGGTGTTTCAAGAAACCTCATCAAAACATCCTTTTTATCTATTGAATGCACATCAACAATAATTAGTGATGTGTTGATGAAGCTTCATGAAGCAGTGTCATTATCCTCAGAGTCCACTAGATGGCTTCTCTGAACTATTTTCCTTTGTTTTGAACAACTGTTCTAATGAAACATCATTTTTAAACTGATGGCGCCACCTACTGACCTCTAAACAACATGACACTGTTTCATGAAGCTTCATCAAACCGTCACTAAAAAAAAAATATTAAAATGACCATTGAAATCTGAAGTGGAGGCGGTGCCTCACCCAGCTACATAGGGTTAAAGGAAAGGATATCCGGGACAAGTTGTCAGAACGTCAAAGATCATATACAGACAGACGACCTCTCACACACGCACACAGAAAACTTTTCGGCTAATGTTTATTCAGTTAACAATAGTTACATAATATATAACAAAATGCTGACCTGATTCCGAGGGTTCGTATTTCCGGATCAGGTCCTTTGCGTTCTGAGCGCCGCTGCTGCCCTCGTGTTGCTCGACCTTCAGGAAACTCTCCAGTTCGTCCAACAGCAACTTCTCGCCGTCTCCGGAGTAGTCCTGGAACACCTTCCACACCTCGTCCCGCTGAGTCAGCATCTTGTAGAAGAAAACAAACTGCTCGATCTCCAGAGAGCCGAACCCCGACTTGTCCGCCATCTGCGAAGATTTGAACTTTAGCCTCAGCTCTCTGAACATTGAGTGATAGTTATTTATTGTTTGATTGAATCTCCTCACAGTGAAGAGATGCAGAGCGTGTTCCTCGTTCATCTCAACGTTCATCATCTTCAGCAGCTTCCGGACTTCCTTGAAGGTCATCTTTCCATCTTTGTTTTTGTCTGCCTTCTGGAACCAGTCCCACACCCACCTGACAGGAAGCTAAGGAACCTTGGATGCATCAAAACGTTCACATGGTTCAAGGTTGATGAGAAGGAGAGCTATCGTTATTATCGTTACCTTTTTTATCTACATTTCTTTTTTGTTTATTTTGTATTTTCAGGAGATATTTATAATCCCATGATTCTCAGTTAAACAAGCATTTGTTTACATTTTTTTTGGATTATTATTTAATTAATTGTAATATTTTTTATTTTTATTTTATAAATTATTAATTATTTATATGTCATTGTATTTGTATGTCTCGTTTTTATATTTTATTTTTTTTATTTTTATTTTTATTTATCTCTTCTTATTATTTCATTATTTTATTGTGAAATGCCGCCACAGATATACAATCCTGCGATCACTGGCAATAAAAGTTTCTCATAAATTCATTTATTTTGTTTAAAATATATTTGAAATAAAAATGTAAAGTTCAAACAAACATTTTTGGAGTTTTCCATGTGTTTATTTATACATTTTGCGGCGACGCCACAAAGGTCAATACTGCAATTTCAGGCTTTTTACTTGTAGATATTCAACAAAAATATGTTCTACTATAAATTAAAACATCTCTTGACATCCTTCACACACTGTTTTCGTGCAGCTTGAAGATAGTTGACAACCAGGTATTTTTCCTGGCCTGACACGCCTCAGCCTTCTCTTCACCCTAACATTAACGGTGTTGAGGTGTAACGTTACAGCGTAGAAGTGTCTCCTCCTTCATTACAACATTAATAATCAAGTAAAGGAGAATGACTTGACACGTTTAATTAGGTGTCGACACCACGTGTGTGGCTGGAACCCATGTCTGGTCCTCACCTGTGATCACATGACACCAACCTGGGGCCACAACTCCAAACATTTCTCCTCTTCCACACTTGAAATATACCTGTTTCTACCCACATTTAAAGACCATTAACATCTTTTATAAGGAAAGATTATCAACTTTTAATTAACTAGCTTTGAGAGGCATTTTTGACATTTTTACTACTGTCTCTACTGTATCTATCCATCTACGTCTTTACTGTATCTATGTCTTTACTGTATGTATATATGTCTCTAATGTATGTATCTATGTCTTTACTTTATGTATATATGTCTCTAATGTATGTATATATGTCTTTACTTTATTTATATGTGTCTAATGTATGTATCTATGTCTCTACTGTCTCTATCTATGTCTTTATTGTATGTTTATACGTCTCTAATGTATGTATCTATGTCTCTTCTGTATCTATCTATGTCTTTATTGTATGTATATACGTCTGTAATGTATGTATCTATGTCTTTACTTTATGTATATATGTCTCTAATGTATGTATCTATGTCGCTACTGTATCTATCTATGTCTTTATTGTATGTTTATACGTCTCTAATGTATGTATCTATGTCTCTACTGTATCTATCTATGTCTTTATTGTATGTATATACGTCTGTAATGTATGTATCTATGTCTTTACTTTATGTATATATGTCTCTAATGTATGTATCTATGTCTCTACTGTATCTATCTATGTCTTTATTGTATGTATATACATCTCCAATGTATGCATCTATGTCTTTACTTTATGTATATATGTCTCTAATGTATGTATCTATGTCTTTACTTTATGTATACATGTCTCTACTGTATCTATCTATTTCTCTACTATATGTATCTAAGTCTCTACTGTATTTATCTATGTCTTTACTGTGTGTATATCATCTCTAATGTATGTATCTATGTCTCTACTGTATCTATCTATGTCTTAACTGTATACATCTATGTCTCTACTGTATGTATCTATGTCTCTAATGTTGTTTCGTACTTTCATGCTAACCACCAAACAACAATTTTGCTTCAAGTCTCATAAACTCTAATTTGGGTCCAAATCGGCCTGTTAAATAGAATTATGTAAAGCTGTAGTTTCTTAGAATTGACTTCAGTCACACAGAGGTAAAGGATACTGGTCCAGTCGCTCCTTCTCATCCATGTTCTGAGCTCTGTGGACCAACTTGCGGACGCCATGAATCCAAGCTCGCGCCTCCTCCGGAGACTCGGCCACCAGATCCAGGTTTCCTTGTCGGCCGTGAAACACCAGAGTGAAGCAAAGGTTGGCAGGAAACTCCTCAGCGATGCTCAGCAAAACCTCGGACAGATGCCCTTCGCGCACCGCCTCCACGTCATTGACCGAGACTACATCAGGGGAGATCAGTGAATGATTGAGAGCTACAGATGCTAGAGGTTTGCTACTTCATGTAAACACATGTAGGTAGCAAGTAATTGTCTTGTTGGGATGCTAATTACGCTAAGCTAGTAGTAAGCTAACAACATCTAGCGGTTTACACATTTTGTTTGGCAGGTGTTTTTTTTTCTATATATATATGAAGATTTTTGTTTTATTTTTTTAAGATAAAGGCAAGTTATTACTACATATTTTGGTAATAAAGCTTTACCTTACCTTACCTTACTTCAGCAACAGCCTTTTAGCTTAGCTCGTTCAAAGGGAGCCTTTCTGATTAATACTACTAGATAAGACATTAAAACATTATTAGCATGTATTTTTGACAAACTAGATTCTAAAAAAAGAAGAAAAAATTAACTCAAACTTTGGAATATTTATCCAAAAAGGGAACATTCCAGATTGAGCTCCATCCACATTTCAGTTGAAGGTAATTTCACTGATCTAAAATGTCATGTTCATGTAATGTCACATAATTTAAAAAACATATATTAAAAAAAAAAGATGTTAAATATTTATATGGGCAAAAAAAACAACCTATAATGACAGTAATATTGACAATATATTGTCAATTTTATTCATTTATTTATTTAACCCGAGACAACAAAGGAAGAAGCCTGAGGTCTATTTACTATGTGACTTTTTCCACGAGCTTGTAAATTAATCTACTAAATATTATAAGCAAATAATAAATAATATAAGTAAATTAAATTAATTAAGAAATGCTCCGCCACTGCCACCGCAAAACTGCAAGATAATAAATAATAATAAAATAATGAATAACAAAATAAACGTCTTCCTCCTTTACAATTTGCACTGCTTTCTTCTACATCTTATAATGTATTTTATTTTAATTTACTCAATTTTTTTTAATTTACACTAAATCATGAATCATTTAAAATGTAAATCCTGAGATCTAGAGAAACGTATACGTCCCTGTGGTAACTGATTACTGTATATGTATATCCCTGAAATAAAATATTTAAAGAGCTGCAGAGATGTCACAACACAAGTGCTGTTCATTACTGATAATATAGCAGACGGAATACAAAAACTTTTATTTATGTTTATTCTAATAAAAAGGGTAGCTGGAGAGAAGCAGGGGACACCCTGGACAGGTGGTCAATCACATGAGACGTATAGACAGACAACCAGTATCTCACAAATAATTTAGACTCATCAATTAGCCTCATGTTTTGTAATGGAGGAGGAAACTAGAGTTCTCGCACGTGGCGGCTAATTTGTGGCATTTGTAAAATAAATCCTAGCTCGATAAAATATTTATCACACAAACCCCTGCTATGCTAGCTTCGTAGCTGCTAGCAAACACAACCTTTGACCTGTGCTGTGTCTCAAATCACATACTAGCGTACTCAAAGTTAGTATTTTTAGTGCGTAAGTGCGTCTCAATTTTTAGTATGCGAAATTTAGTGCGCCATGCACACTAAATTGTCACTAAAACGCCCACAAAACTGAGTATGGTTCGATGGACACTTTCTACCCTAAACGGCTCCATCTTAGTGACGTTGTAAACGGAAGTTACGTCATATATATATATATATATATATATATATATATATACATATACTTACAGGTGCATTTTCAGCCAGCAGTAGAAGGATGACACGTCTTCGCTGCTGATACCCGCTTAAATATCTCGCAAATATTTAGATTCTCATATTTTTTCTTTATTTCTTTTTCCAAACTTGCAAAACGTGCTGCCAGCAGGTGTCGATAGCGTTCAAACAGCTGGTTGAAATCATCGTTAAATAGAAGTAGAAGAAGAAGCTGTCGCGTCATTTCCTGTTAGTGTGTAGCAGCAGAGTTTAATTTGAGACGTACTATCTGTGGAGAATTAGTTACTTGTTAGTACGTACACTATCCTGATGCATACTAACTTCTAGTATACTAAGAGAAGTATGCGATTTGAGACACAGCACAAGTGAATTAAAATGTCAGGGACTCACATGTGGAGTGGCCGATCCCCGCCCAGCGAGACTTGTACCAAATGGTCATCCCGTCCTCCAGGAGTCGGAAGTGCCGCTGCTTCTTCCAGGAGCGAGACTTGACCTTCCTTAGAGTCGACCCGGCCATCATCACCTTGATGTCCGGGTCGTCATGGATACCTGAATATGACACATATTAGACTGTATTGTTTTAATTCATGCATCAACAATATATATATATATATATATAAATACACTCACGTGTTGTCGTTTCTCGATCCATTGCTATTTCTGAACCATGCCGGTCCAATCCTGCGGAAAATCAATCGATAAAGCGTCAGGGTTAAGAAAATAATCAATACATTCTTCAAAAGGCTTCAGCATCTCAGAGACACTCTTGGCCGCAGCACTGACTCAGGGAAAAATCACAAACTGCTGTCGATATGTCGGACTAAATAAAACTCTACCTAATGAATCACTGTCATGTGACCACTTTAGGAAATTACAGCAGCAGCAGCAGCAGCGACGGTGAAGTTTTGTTTACCAGGAAGATCCATAAAAGTCCTTTGTGTTGAATTATGTTACTAGATTGTAGGTTTCTCTTCAATATATAGGTAAGATACTAAAGAAATATTATATATGAACACACACACACATATATATATATATATATATATATACCAGTAGATGTTGTTTTATAAAAGAATTGTATTTGCTGCGATTGATCACAAGAGGTGATTGCATATATGGTGGAAATATGTATACCTAATAGATACATATATACACACACATATATATATATACATATATGGTGGAAATACACTATATATACCTAATAGATACATATATACACACACATATATATATACATATATGGTGGAAATACACTATATATACCTAATAGATACATATATACACACACATATATATATACATATATAGTGGAAATACACTATATATACCTAATAGATACATATATACACACACACACATATATTTATATATATATATACCTAATTTTCCGAAGGACATCTTCAGAGGGATTAATAAAGTCTATCTTATCTAATCTAATAAAATCAACTCTTGTGGTCGCAGTGATAACAAAAAAGATTCAAGATTTTTGTCTTGTAAATAAAATCTATATTTCAACTATAAGAGAGAACTGTTTTTATGAAATAATTTCTTGGTTGAGAACATGTTGTGAATTGTCAAACCCTGCAGGTGATTTCCAGCCTCTTGCAGTCGAACACAAGAATCCTCCATGACATTTAAAGTTATGTGAAATGACAAGTTCTGACAGATTTTAGCTCCAGACTTTTATCTGAATAGTACTTTTTTTGGGACATTTTCACAACAATTACTACACAAAACTTTGGGAATTTTCCACCAAATACTATATAATGTTGAGTTTAAATGTGGTTCTTTCGTTTAACTTCTGACTGAAGCTCTTTTTTAGACAAAGTATGTAGCATTGATGGTCATTACATTTGTTACATTGAGGTTGAGATGATCCATGTTAGCATTTAGCTTGATTGTAGCATGTTTTTAACAACATTCTAGGACACACTAACTAATTACAGTTGTTACGCCTCTTGCCCTATCTACCTGGGACATGTTGCCCAAGAACCAAATTCCTCAGGGACCCCAGTTTATACACTAGCTGTTAGTAAAGATAAAGCTAACTATGGCTTAATTTTAATTGTTGTATAGCAAAGCATATAGCATTGTATATTTTAAACAAGATATAACATTTTTTCTTTTACCAAAAATCTTTTTAAGAGGCAATTAATACTTAAAATGACAAAAGCGGAGAAACAAAATCCCCAGTGTCACATTTAGAAGCTAGTTTTCAAAATAGAAATAAATGCTTCATAACATTTATTCATGATGTTAGGCCTCATGAGGGCCACATAAATACAGTCAAGGGGCTGCATGTGGCCCCCGAACCACACCTTCCCCAGGTCTTTATTATAATAAAAGGAGGAATAAAATAAACAGCTTTATTTTATTTTTTTAAATATTAGCCGTTATAGCATCATAGCTTGCATTTTAAGTTACATCTGTACTGTCAATACTTTGTTTGGCTGATGCTCAGGTATTAATTGACTTTTACAACAAATACAAAAGTTTAGTGTTTGTAACATTAACTCCAGAATCAGAAACTTTTATTTTAAACACAACATGGGAAGTTAAATAATAAAGCAACACGAAATAAGCAATAGAAAAACAGAACCAATACACTTCATTTTGTCTAATCTTTTATATTTCAGTATTTATTAAATCTATTATATTTAATTTATCTTCTAATATTTGACACTATAAAATTCATAACACCGTAAAAATATCAACCTTGAGTAAACCGGTGGTCGGACAATGGCTCGAGGACTCGTGGAAAAGCAAAAGTTGTTGTCAGTATTCCCACCTGACACTGATCTTTTCCTCTCATTGTCTCCTGAAACAACACAAACTCCCTCCTCCTTCTCATCCTCCTCGTCCTCCTCCTCCTCCTCCTCCTTCTCTGATGTGGTGCAATTCAATTGTGTAATTCACAACCAAAGCCCAGTAGTTATTATCCTTCAGATTTTGAAGGCAGATTCTTATGATGGTCTATTTTTAGGGCGACACTTTGGTGAGTCACTCTGGGGAGTTGCTGACCACAAACACTTGGAAATGACTCACGGGATTGAATGGGAAGTTGAGAATTAAACTAAAAGTCTTTCATCAAAATCAAGAGATGATTTCCAACAAGAAGCAGCTCAGGTTCAGCCGAGCTAGAGGAACTTTCCACGCCGGGTGATGAGGTCGGATTTCCGAACCCCTTTTTTTTTTTTTTCCTTTGCATCAAAAGGAATGTATAGTGGAATCTTGTGCGTACGGCGACGCTGCCAGGATGCACAGACGATTGGAAGCAGAAGTTGAAACATGAGACAGGAAAAAAAAAAACCTCTTGGTATTTAATGCATGTCCAGTTGACAGGTTTTCGAACTCACCTCAAAGGTCCCGACCAGGATGGGAGGCGGCTATGGGTTTTTTTTTCCCCTCCCAAGGAATGGTTGGACGTCCCGAGAAGGTGTGCGTCCAGATTTTGGCACAGTTTGCTGAGCTGCAGGCAGTTAAAAGGCGAAGGCTGTCCGGTGGGATGGTTCGGCTCAGCCTCCTTTTTACTCTCCTCTTACTGCTCTGTGCAGGAAACCTGACTCCCTCTGTTGCTGGTACGTTCTGCTCCCTCCCTCGGCGTCCTCCCCCCTTCCTTCCTCCTCTTTCCTCCCTCGCCCCATAATCAACAGCAGAGCGACGGCTGGCTCATAATTGTGTTCATGTCTGAGGAGAGCGAGGACGTTATCAGGAGGTTTGGAAAAACATTGTGGACACAATGCTGAGGAAAGGGTTGACCTGGAAAAACATATAAACTGTTTTTAGTTTCACACAATTACACAATAATTATTACAATACAATAATTAAGTTTATAATTGAAAACATTGTATTATTTAATGTGGCTTCTTTTTTCGAGCTTTTAAATAAATGTTTAAAATAGAAAATAAAAGATTATTCTAAACCTTTTACAGGCACTGTATGGGTTAATTGCCTCTTGTGATGATAGTAAAGAAAACGTTTTGCTCTTTATAAAATATATATAACAAGAAAAAATAAATGTTTTAAGTAAAACTTAATATAAATCGTTTTTTTTTTTTAAATAATATTGAACTAAATAATTCCTATATTAAAAGGTTTAATTTGTTTTTTCAAATAATTAAATCAGTAAATTGTTTTTTTTAATGCATTTTTTACAAAAGAATAAAAATATATTCTAATTCATATGATCAAAAAAACATATATTATAAATTAATTATTTTTCAATTTGTAGCCTTTTAAATTCAACCTTAAAATATTAGTATAATAGTAAAATCATAAAGAGTTTTTTTTTCAGATACAGTTAATTAAATTCTAAATTCCACTTTTTTTTTGTCTTTTAAATTCAATATAAAATAGTTTACATATTTTACACACAGTTAAAATTCTTTATTTAGAAAATGTAGTTTTGTTATTTGAATTAAAATATAAAAAAGTATTTATAAAAAAATGTATTAATTTAGAACATTCGGCTATTTTCTTTTTAATTTAATAATTTAAAAATATAACGAATTCAACCTTTCAATATAAAAACTATTGAATTCAATAATTGAAAAAAAAGTATCAATGCTCAAAAAAAAGGTTTTATTAAACCATTAAATATACTGAAGGCACTGATTTACTTCAATATTTTCATTTTCTTGCAGTTGAACACATTATTTTACAAAAAACAACAATTTATTTTGGTTATCAAATCTAGAAACCTCATGACTTTGAAGTTATTCAAGATCTAATGTGCAAATGTACATGATTTAAATGTAATATCAGTTCAAGACATTTGCAGATACATTTTTACCTTCAGACTTGAATCTGAAAAGTATTTTTTGGATCATGTTCACCGAACAACAACAACACAAAATTGAGAAAACGTTTTCCTCTGTTGGGATTTTCAACTGATTACCCTAAAGTACTTTTCCTGGAGCTACTTCGGAAGCTAAAAGGTGAGCAGACGTGCCTCGTACTGGGAAGTGCAGGGATATGATTTGCTCTCAAATGGAGTTGAGTGACGACTTTTCCCCCCATTAAGCCCGTCCTTGTGAGGATAATGGAGCCGGAGGGAATGATCATCAGTAAATGTATCAGGAAGAGGAAAATTACAGTTGAGCACCTCGTCTCTGACGTCGAGATCCGACTGAAGTTTTCAACTCAACAAATATCGAAGCTCTTGAAAATGGTTGAAAGTCTAGAAACGCTCGGTTGTAAATACGTTTTGAGAGGATTTCTCATGAAGAAAGGATGGAATCCGAGACGAGAGTACCTCGTTTGTTGGGGTGTAGACCAGTCAGAACATCCTTTTATGGATCAATATATTGTATCAACCACCGAGGGTCAGTGACCCAAAGACAAGAAACCAAATGTACGAGGTATAGGTGAAGTTGCAGTGTTTTTAAAAGCAAATAAATCACATTTTTTGTGGAAAAAAACACTTTTATTTACGAAAATTCTTAAGACAAGTTCCAAATACATTGTTCAGAAAATGTTCTACTTTATTTTATTATTTTTGTATCAACGGGAAACGCCTATAAAAAGAGGCTGTGATGACTCAGCAGGTGGCAGTGACGATGAGGGGGTGGTGATGGGGGGGGAGAACGGAACAATTGAATCAGTGTTTGGGCCAATTTCCTGCCCGTCGGCGCCTGATCCACACTGGGTTTCAAAACAAACTTAAATGTCAACGTCGGCTTGAGATCGCTTGAAGATGAAACTGAAACTAAGATGGCGATGATTTGAACTGTCCCAATGTTGTTCAGCCCTTTTGGGACTCCTTCTTGGTGGCGATGCGACTTCGGACCCTCGGTCTCAAGTCCTCATCATTGCGGCGCCAGCGGAATCCCCCGGGCGTCCGTCACCTGACCTTCCTGCAGGTTCTTGACCAGTTGGGCCAGCCAACGCTTGGTGGTGGTGTCGTCCTTCAGCACCTGAGCGAAGGTGCTGTCCTTGAGCTGGTCCGGGAGACACTGACGCAGGGCCTCCCTGGCTCTGGAGAGGAACACCAACCAAACCATTGATGGAAATGACATTTAAGTGCATTTGGGATTTAAATTATTAGTTTGACCATGTGATCTAATTATGTTTATTAAGATTTATGTATTTTTTGAAAGGAAACGGGGGAAAAAGAAACAATGGCAAAATAAATGGACGGATAAGTTTCTAACTTTGGTTGGTATTTTTATGGCCTTGACTAAATTTGGACGGTTATTGTATGGAGCGAGGAATTATGGGTAGTCGATTTTATATGTGGTTCTGAATTGTTCCAGATTTTTTTTTTAATCAAAGTGCATTACATTTTAGTTTATTTGTTCTGCTGATTTCAAATAACAGTTCTACTTCATCCGTGCTTTGCCCTCTAAGGGTTGTCGCCACAGGTTACCTGCGGAGGAAACCCCATAGTGAAACCAGTAGAGGGCAGAGCAAGCATGAAGTAGAACCAAAGTTACAACTGTAACAGCAACTGGGGTGTTTTACGTGCTGAAAGACTTAAATTGAACAAAAACTCTTGCTTTGTTCTTGAAATGCAGCAACAACATAATACCGGAGTTTGTAGGATTCTTGTTTGGAAAAAGAGAAATTTATACTGATGTTAAAGACTCACTCTACTGTTAATTGTCATTAAAATATCCCGTTTCACACGTTCATCCATCCTTGGATTAAATATCAGATGTTGACGTTGCACCATGACGTAGTGTAGCTCCAGCTCCTGAACCAGTCGTTTGAAGCCTTCTTCTTTTTCCACCACCGAGGGCGGACGCAAGTATTAACGTCCGTCATCTTTATGGTCCGCTTAGAATCCGCTGGTAAAGTCGGTGATTGTCTTTTATTCGTTTTGTCACTTGTTGTCATTAGCGTAGCGTGCTACATTGTCAAGTGGGTTCCGTTGCACGGCGAAGATGCAATAATTAATCTCATGCTTTACTAATTAATATGGTTAAACTGTTATGAAATCCAACCCCAGTATTTGATAAAGAAAACGTCTTTTCCCTTCAGAAATGTATCTCAATCAATAAAGTTCTATCTATCTAGCGATCAAATGTACACACTGGTTCCACAGACCACATGGTGGCAGCAAAGATACATTTTAAATAGCTTTTTGTTTGAGTTAACAATAAGGACTAAATTAAACAATAGAATAAATGAGAAGCGAATGGAACTGCTCACCTGAGGTTGTCGGAGAGGCGGAGGTAGCAGCGGACGACATGCTTCAGTAAGCGGGCTGACGGTTCTTTGGACAACTGAAGAACCATTTTGCCCTGAAAGAGACAAACATGGGTCATTCATCAAAATAAATAAGGCTAAAATTAGACGCACAGCGGGAAAAAAATAGAAGAAAAATCATACATCTGTTTAGTTATTCATTTAATTGTACACAATTGTTCGTTTAATTTTAACAGCGTTAAACTATTTTACAAGAACATGTACTTAACAAAAAGTGAATCCTGTGATAACAATAGTAAAATGTATGAGCCAGAAACAACTACATTAAAAATGAATGCTAATAAACTTTGAGGAGACAGAAGAAAATAATAAAATGCCACTTTAATACCTTTTTTATTTTGACATTGACCTTCATAAGTTGGACAGGTTAGTGTATGGAAAACATAACGGCTCCACTTACTAGGATCATAGCCACATGAGAGAAGCGCTCATATGTCTGACAGATGTAGGCGAGTCCGGTGTCATCCAGCAGGATCTTTTGCAATATGAAAGTAGCAACCTGTCAAGGAAGAAGAAATAAATCAACCATGTGTGGTTCCTCTTATGGAATTAAGATTGACACACAAGAGCCATGTCATGAAAAAATAAGCATTAGACACATTTCTCTAACTCTGAAAAATAAGTTAAGTTGTCTGAAACCAAAAATGTCATTTTCAGCTTTTGAAAAAAAGCAGACTGTACCGTTTTAGAAAGTTCACTGCCTGACTCCATAATACGAAGGCAGAGAGGGATGATTTCGGTGGTGAGGAGGAAGTTGATAACTTCTTGCTCGTCTGTTTTGACCAACGCACCTGAATATTGAAGAAATAAAAGGGGTTTGTCAGAACACATAAATAAATACCTGACTCCTTTTTTTTTTTTAATCTTACCGATGACTCCGAGGCTGGTGAGTCTTAGGTATTCGAAAGGTCTTGTTTTGCTCACAGTGTGAAGGAAAGGATAAAGGAATAGAGGGATGTGTGCAGCAAGGAAGGCAGACCTGTGAAGCGTTAAAGATTACTAAATGTTTTAAAAATCACTGTAAAACTAAGTTAAAATTAATACAATTTTCCCATGTAGCGAGTCAACCTTTACTATAATGGTTTAGTTAAGTCCATAGAACATTCTGCAACGCGTAAACGCACACAAAAAACATTTTCTTCATGGGTTCATGCTCACCTCGTCTCTGGATGAGAGGCGACGCACTGCAACAGTGCCAAGGCATTGCATACTCTGTTAGACTGGTGGGCTGTGAGTGTGGGTGGATTTATGGAGGGATAGATGTTCACTATTTCCTACATTCAAAAATAAAAATATTGCTCAAGTTACAAAATGAAGCTGCTTGGATTAAACGTAGACGGGCTGTGTACCTGCAACAGTGCAGCGATGGTTCCGCAGGAGTGCCATAACATGGGGGCCAGGTCAGGCACGGACTCGCGTTTTTTGCTCAGCTCCAGGAGAGCGTTTTCTCTGGTTTCAGGACTCGACAGCTCGTTGATCCATTGGTAGATTTTCTCTCTATCCACCTGGGCCAGAGCTGTTACATTTGACACCGCCTGATACACAAATAAAAGGTTTTTAAAAAGTGAGCTTGATGAAACATATTAAGATCCAATGATTCTACACATAAATAACAACTGTATCTCTAAAAACAAACTCAATAAAAGACTCCTTTGAATAGGGAAAATCTCAACTTAAAAGTGTGTTAATGTTTTAAATACATCTATATGGTGACCTTGAGTGTCTTACATTGTATGAATATGACTTAGATGTTATTATTATTACACTTTTATCAGACAAAATGCCACTTTTGGGTCCTTTTTGTCAGAAACTTTTACGCAACTTTGTTTTTACAAAACAAAAAAATAGGTAATACGGTTTAAAGGTATTCAATAAAAATCTATCTGTTCTGACCTGAGTATTAAGTACTTGAGTGTATGTATATAATGAGTATTTAAAACCTTTGTGCAAACATATAGTACATAAAAGCTACAAAAACGTTAGCTAAGACAAGTGCATACTGGGTGTACTCACTGCTCCAGTGGCCGCCAGCATCCTCCGTACACGTTAAGCTGGTTTCACTTAAATGAATTATATTTATTTAATCTTGTATGGACAAGTATTTCAACCGCGACTTTTTGTTGTGTGTAAGTTGGCGGAACAAACAGCTAGCCCGAGCTAGCCACCTAGCTGCTAACCGATTACACGCCCGCTACACAGCGCATTCTATTGCGTAGCTGCAACGTTTTCTAGACATAAAAATAACCTCGCAGACGTTCGGTGTTGTTTCTAAAAAAAAAACCATATAGCGTCGTTTTAACCACGTAAAAAGCCACTTAGTCGAGGAGCTATTTTTGTGTTCATTCAGCTTGCCTCGCACTGTACCCGGAAATGTTAAGCGGAGCTCTCGCGAGAAGACGCGGCGCTCTCGTTTATCGTTTCCGCCGTTCACGTTCCCGCCATCATCGCGTCGTGTGTGTGCGCGGCTCCTCCACTGTCAACAAGAGCCAGTGAATGCCGGCAAAAACTAAACTTTCGGCCCCTTACGGAGGACCCCTTGCGAACCCGCACCGCCACGGTTCTTAGCGCTTCACCGACGAGCGTGCGTGACTCTCAGGTGAGCGGCGTCACGCTGCGTGTGTTTGGCTCGCGACACTTTCTTCGCCATCATCAACCATCATATCACGGTTAGCTTCGATGCTAATGTCGGCCTCCTGCGTCCATTCAGCGAGAGGACGACATCACCTGCATCACACCTCATTTCCATACGTTTACAAAAAAATACTTTTTTATTTCCGCGCCCGATTTGACGTGTTTTTCGTCACAGTTCGCAACCAATTGTGTAAAAAAAATAAAATAAAAAAACGTACTTAATGTTGTTAGCATCGCGTCTGGTTTCCGGCTAGTTTTTGAGAGCTAATGACTTAATAGCACCGTTAGCTTCTAAGCTGGTGCGAGTTTTTTGTACTTTTTGTCACCTTCAGTAAAATGTCATCGTTATAAATACTGCACTTTTATTGCGTTTTTTCTTATGTTATTTTACTCCATTCACTTTGTTTTGTTTCTGCGTAGTAGCTCGACGACCAGCGTGGTGCGTTTGGTTCTCTTTTTTTGTGTAGGTTTGTGTGTAAAAATGTTAAAGATTATTTTATTTTATTAACCATTATTATCAAACATGTCCTTGCAAGACGATCCCAGTGATTTAAATATAATTTTCACGGGGTAAACATCAAGTTAAAACAGGTGGAAATACACTAGTTTCTGACCAAGTTCTTAATACAAAAGTCAATGTTTTAGGTGCGACTTTCAAAATGTCACAACTTTCTTAATATTTCCTCGATTAAAAGAAAAGATTGGCATCATTGAAATGCTTATTATACGAAGAAACTGGAAAAGATGTTTCAGTATGTAGTTAAACATTAATAAAGTTGATCTATCTAATGATGTTAATCATTTTTTTAAATCAATTGTGTCTCAAAACATGCATAGAATTATGTTTTAAGTCAGATTTAATAAACAAGTCATAAGTTGTTTAAATATACTGTACAGTAATGTAAATGTAAAGCACAGTTACAGTGTTTTTCTTATCGATTGAATTCATTATATCAACGGAAGTGAAATGTATGAAAACAACTGGCAATCGACCGGTTACAATAAAAAAAAAAGATATACGAATTGATAAATTTAAAAGATTTTCGGCTGACTCGCAGATAAATGTGTAACGTATATTATTATACAGGTTCTAAGGAATCGTTAACTTGCCTTATAATGTTTAGCAAGGGAGACTTGTTGAGTAAAAAGTTGGAAAAGATTTGTTGTGTGTGTACTTGTCAATCTATATTTACATATAAAAATAATTATCGAAAAAACCCTGTTATTTTAATAATTAAAAATCCAATACACTGTTGTTGAATTAAAAAAGAAAGGTATATATCGTTCTGTTGATATTTTCTTACATCCATTGTAAATAACGCATCTTTGTGAAATAAACGACAACAAAGTGATAGAGGTTCACATTTTGTTAAATATTATAGAACATGATTCTTGTAATATTGTGAGTAAAACGTGCTATTTTTAAACTAGAAAAAACGAGATTGTGACAGAAGCAGAGCAATTTACTTCCTCTTGAAGTTTGAACTTAAAGTTGTGCCACCAGACAAGTAATTGGCACATTTCTTATCCTGACAATGGCCGAAATGTTTTGCTCAATACGCTGTTCTTCTGTGGTAGGATTTGTGTGACAGAAAGTCCTGCAAGTGTCTTACCTGGACTGTAAGCCATGGCCACCGCAGTGCCCAAACTCTCCAGCGGCAGCACGGTGAAGATTCGCTTCAACAGCATGGAGCTCGGCACCACCAAGTGGAAAGAGGGAACTTTTGAGATTCTTGAGAAGGACAACAAAGTCAACCTTTGTCTGAGATTCAACCACGGGGGAGCGGCCAAAGTCATCCAGGTGAGCATGTTTTTTATGCCAAACTGTTGGAATTGTTTATTGGTGTTACAATAGTGTTATAAATATTTTCTTTTTATATTCTTATATTTCTTCTCCGTCCATTTATCTTTCCATTGTTTTTATATTTAAGTGTTTCTCTCTCTCTTCTGCTCAGCTCAACCAGAACGTGAAGAGTATAAGCCAAAACCTGACCCGGATCAGCGTGACTCTGAAGGACAACAGCATGGTCACTCTGGACAAGATGTCTCCTAATCTGGTGCAGAAAACAAAAGAGTGTCTTGAAAAGCTGAAGCAGGGGAAAACCTGTAAGAATAAAATAACTTTTTTTTAAATTCTAGTTTGAGTTTGACAACTTTTCTTATGCATGTCTTGTTTGTCAAAAATATTCAGAAAATGTTAAATATATATTGACATTATAATATGTATCTGTTTTTTTTCTTCCCCTCCTTGTTTTTTGAAATGTATTTATTTTGAACTTTTTTTCTTTTTTCAGTGATTTAAAACCCAGACTAAGAACAATTTTATCAATAATATTATAAATAATTAACATCTAAAGTTAAAGACACGAACACTGTTATGTGTATATTTTTGGTCAAAATGTGTTTTTGTTTTTTTAAAAAAAAAGGAAATATGCTCATTTTTGTACAACTCCTTAATGTCAAAGAGCCCCAAATATGTTTTTAAATGTTATCAACCTTGAATGACAAAGTATCTATTTTACTCTAATACTTTCTGTAATTCTGTTCTTCAGCCGTCTTAAAATCCTCCCACGGGAGCGCCAACTTCAGCATGCCTGGCAATCGCCCTGCGAAAAATGAGACTTGTCATTCAGCAGAAAAACAAGTGAGTGTAACTGGGAAAGTGAGCAAAAGCTCCTAAAAACGTCAAGCGTTGGATTCGCCTTGATAGATTTGACCTCTTCCAGAGCACAACTCGGCGACAGAGCACCGAGGGACGGGATGATTCCACGCCGAGGAAGCCTCTGGGCAGCCCGAGCCGGGCGACTTCCACGCCTTCTCGCACTGGACTCGCCGAGAACAGGTGAGATGGAAATACTTAACTTAAAATTCATTGAAACTCTCATCCTCTTATGAGGGGTTTCAACATGGTAGTCTTTTTGTTCTTTTGCAAGTATGTATTACATCGTACTTTCTCTGTACGTCAGAATACCTGACTGAATATATGAAAAACGGCATCTATTTGTTGTATTTTAATGGGTTTGAAGATAAGAGAATGTTTCCCTATTTTATCTTTCATCTTCGCTTCAGCCGTTTCTGTGATTATTCTTCAGGGGCGAGAAGAGAAAGCGGCTCCTTAACTCAGAAAGTGACTTAACGGAAGACTACCCGAAGGAAAATGACTCTTCAAGGTAACCAGGATTCTTGATAGACGGATGACAAACGGTACAGATTCTGAAGTATGTTTCTTATCAAAAAGGAGAAGAAATATTTGATAAATTGACTCATTTGCAAAAAAAAACAACATTATAATAAAAGATGAAATAAACTAGGATTACTAGACTTTTAAATGATTTTAAAATTCCAGTTTTCAATCAAATATGTCGGAAAAGTTGACACGGATTCATTTCTCATCACCAGCAACAACAAGGCGACTTCGGAGCCTTCTAGGAAGTTCCTGCTGAGCTGCAAAGATAAGCTGAAGCAGGCTGAGGAGAACAGAAGCTCAGGTATAACTTTAACCAACGACATCTTGTTTTCATGTGAAGTTCAGAGTCGAGACGTGTTCGCAGATGATCAGATTTCTACAAACTTTCAACGTATTGTGACTCTTGATTTGACTCTCCAGCTCCCCTGAGCTCCAGTCCCCTGCAGCCGAGCTCCTTCTACGGAAGTCGCTCCGTAACCAAAGACTACGGCCAGAGCCACTCGATTTTTGAGCGGTGAGCAGTTTTTCGGTGGATTATTTTTTTAAATGTCAATGAATTTCATCAGTGATGCAAAAGTCCCTGTCCTGTTGGCATGTTTAGTAATACTTTTTTTTTTTTAACTTTAAGGAAATAATTATAGGAAAATACTTTATCTATTAACATTTAATCAGGATTTGAAAACGTTTATTGTCTATATTGTGGGGTTGACCGTAAAAAAAGTGGGCGTATACAAATTAATAATTAAATAAAATTAACATTTTATCTGCAGTAAAAATTCAATACATTATTTAATGAAATGCCACAATTAAATTAAGTTAAAAGGGATAATTTAAATAAAAATGAAGAACGGCAAGAATAAATCTGCAGAATGTGGATAAAAGAATGGTAGGAGTGTAAAAATATTTAACATCTGTTGAGTGTACGAGGGGGAAAGTGTCAGAACCGTCGCTTAAAAGTGTTTTATATTTTTTTAAATCGAGCTCAAATGACTTTAATTCGTATTTCTGAAGTGACTCCAGGCCGTCCAGCACCTCACAGGCCAGCTCCGCCAAGAGGAGCCTCCTGCAGCCAAACCACTCCACCCCCTTTAAGAAGTCCAGGCCGTCCTTAGACTACGGCGGCTGGAACAAGCAGAGACCCTCCACTCTGGCTCAGGCGCAGCCTCCATTGCAAGGGTAACGGCTAACGTTGTTTAAGCCTTAAAATGCTCACCTTGTTGCTGAAATCATTCTCTCTTTCCCAGATTTTCCAACTTGGGCAACACCTGTTACATGAACGCAATCCTGCAGTCGCTCTTCAGCCTCCCGTCCTTCTCCAGTGACATGCTGAGGCAGAGCATCCATTGGAAGAAGGTTCCATTCAACGCTCTGCTCAGGTTACTGCAAGAACGCCCTCGATTTGAGATGAGCATGTTTTTAAAGGAGTGTTTTTTAACGTTCAGGCGATTCGCTCACCTCATGGTGAAAAAGGACGTGGGCTGTCCGGAGACGAAAAAGGATCTGCTGCGGAAAGTGAAAAATGCCATCTCGTCCACCGCCGAGCGTTTCTCTGGGAACGCCCAGAACGTAAGATTTGACTTTTCACCTTTACCATCACTTTTTTCTTTCTGACCTTAAATGTATTTCTCTTGCCTGACTCTCTATGGATTAACGTGACATGAGGCTTAATCTCTTTTGTCAAAACCTTCTTTTTTTTTTTTGCTCAAATCCAGGACGCACACGAGTTCCTGGGTCAGTGTCTGGACCAGCTCAAGGACGACGTGGACAGGATGAACAAAAACTTGATAAACGAAGCCTCTGGGTCGTCGTCGCCCTCGCGACTCTCCGACAACGCGCCCGATCCCGCCGCTTCCAAGATGGAGCCCGGCGACGAGACGGACACGTCCCGCGTCTACACCTGTCCGGTGGTCGTCAACATGGAGTTTGAAGTGCTACACACCATCACCTGCAAATGGTCAGTCCACCATCTCTATCTTTGACCCGCTTGGTCGGATTGAATATATTCTTTAAATGGTTTATTTTGATGTCCTAGCTGTGGCGAGGTGGTGACCAAGAGAGAGCAGTTCAATGACCTTTCCATCGACCTGCCGCGGCGGAAGAAGACGCTGCCGCTTCGCTCCATCCAGGACTCTTTGGATCTTTTCTTTCGGGTAATGGACCCCTTCATCGATCTAACCGTATTTATGGTTTTCACTTTTCTTTCAAAGCTTAAACCTTTTGTGCATTTGTGTAAAAACAAGTCAGTTTCTCTAATTAAACCTGGTATTAACTATTTAAATATATCGTAACAAGCTTAACATCAACGCTCCTCGTCTTTGTTTATTCTGTTACAAACATAATTTATTTGAACGGCAGATAAAATAAAACTACAGATCGAAGTAAGAAGCACTGATTACAAGTGATGTGTTGAAGAAGCTTCATGAAGCAGTGTCATGTTGTTTAGAGGTCAGTAGGTGGCGCCATCAGTTTAAAAATAGTTTTATTAGAACAGTTAGTTCAAAACAAAAATAGTGCAGAGACCGCCATCTAGTGGACTCTGAACATAATCTTACTTGAGGTTCCCATGTTGCCTTTCTTCACACTGATCTATTCAGTGACGGCTGATTGGACGCTACAATACCGTATTTAAAATTCTACGTCATGTCAAAATTGATCGACGGCTGTGTTTGGTTGGCTGGGCGGCAAAGCATCAGTGCAATGTTGAGTTTGCAATTTCCAATTAATGTTCATATAAACGAGTGAAAAGCTAAACACTGCTACTTCGCACATTTGGTTCATTGCATCGGTGTTTGGAACCAACAATAAACACACACTATAGTTTGACAGTTGTGTATCTGTTTTCAGATGGAGGAGATTGAATATTCATGTGACAAATGCAGTGGAAAAGCGGCAACTGTTACACATAAATTCAGCAAACTGCCGAGGTACACTATTGCACACACTGTGAGAATCCTCAATGATTATATCTTCTGTGTTTGAAGCTTCATTTGTTCTCTCACAGGGTTCTGATCCTCCACCTGAAGCGCTACAGCTTCAACGCCCAGTTGTCCATGAACAGCAAACTGGGCCAGCAGGTGGTGATACCGCGCTACCTGACCCTGCTGTCACACTGCACCGAGTCCACGCGGCCGCCCATCACCCTCGGCTGGAGCCCACAGGGTTCCATGTAAGAACATCCAGAGTCAACGATTTTGATTTTGACTTTAAATAGATATTTATGATGATAGTAAATGTTTTATTACATGTAAATATATATGAATTATTTTTATTTTTTCTTCAAGAAAGCCTTCATATTTTTTCTTCTACCTCATAGTTTAACACTAGTTTTCTTTCTTCAGGGCCAGAGCGCTCAAGTCCTCGACACTGACCAACTCTTCGTCAGCTACTCCACGGTGAGTTCTGCTCAGAGACTAATGTTTATATGGAAGTGTGTATCAGAATATTGACTTTTTATTTTACAACTTAATTTCTATATTTTCTATATTTTCTATATTGAATGGTTGTATTTGTTTCCTTTTTAATAAATAAGTAAAAGAAAAAAGTAAGTAATTTTTATTTGTATAGCGCTTTTCCAGACTAGGGTCACAAAGCACTTAAACAATCAAAACAATATTCAATAAAGTATATACTTTAAAGGTCAAGATAAAACTGAGAACAACACAGGAGTTCCAGAAAATCAAGGAAAAGCCTGAACAAATAAAAATATCTTCAGATGTTTCTTGAAGGAGTCAGTAGATCATCAAACACAGAGATCGTTCCAAAGCTTAGAAGCAACAGTCTGGAAGGATTTCTCCAATTTAATTTAAAGTGTAGCCTTTTAAATTGAATAGTTCCTAAAATACATGAATAAAATAATAATTGTTTGAGTTCAATATTCCGAAGACACCAAACTTCCATTAGTTTACAATAAACTTGCGGCAGGTTTAAGACATTAACTGTTCGTTTTCAAAATGATTGTTTCAAATCATTGTGAGACAAAACGTAAAAGACTTGAGAATCTTCGCTCATTCAATACGTATTGAAGTCATATTCTTGTGAACCAACAATCAAAGCATCGACCACTTGATTAAAACTTTTATATTTGCTCACAGGAGGGTCGGAGGGAAGGGCGTCAACTCGATTCTCCTGGACTCGGACAGCGAAGAGGAACTGACCAGAAAAGTGGCCACGACGCGAAGACGACAGCTCAGCAGTTGTCTGTCCGACGACGGCGAGCGACCGGAGGAGGTGAGATTCCTACTTTGAGTGTTTCTAGACTAGAGACGTGACTCTTATCGCTTCTTTCCAGAAGGTGCCGGCGGTCGACGACTACAGCGGCATCAACGACGACGAGATGCTGGTGGCCGTGTTGGAGATGAGTCGGCAGGAGGCGGCGCTCTCCGCCCCGGCGCCGCTGGACGACGAGCCCACCAGCAGCCCGGACACGGGGTTCGGGGACACGGACACTCACGACCTGGCGTATCACGCCGAGCTGATGGACGCCGACAACAAGCCGCACGCAGGTTTGTGTTTCCTTGACGAGTCGCACTAGTTGGTTTGAATCATAACACGACGTCGTGCCTTTAGATGGAATGGATTCTCTGGATTTGACTATGGACGAGAACAAGGAGAACCAGACTCCAGAGGGACCGGGCCAGCAGGGGGAGCTGGACTGGGTCCAGCAGTACCGGCTGGATCAGGAGCGGGAGGAGCAGGAGCTGCAGCAGGCTCTGGCCCAGAGTCTGCAGGAGCACGTAAGACCATCATCGCATGCATGTGAAGAGAGAGGACCAGAGCTGATGGACTTGTCGTGCAGGAAGCCCAGGAGATGAGGGAGGACGACGACCTGAAGAGGGCGACAGAGCTCAGTCTGCAAGGTACGTCGTTCCCACACACGTGTGGAGCAGAATTAAAGCTTGGAAACTATATCATGTATATAATAAAAATAATGTTTCTTATATTATCACACAAATCATCCTTTGTTGATCAGTCATTAATTTGGCCGACAGTTTGTGCTCATCAATCACAATGTCCAGTTTACACATTAAATATTAATACTACTGTAGTGTGAAAATAATTTACCATCTTCCCATGGAGCCTCATTTCTGAAACTTAATTATAATTAAATGTATTCATTTAAAAAACTAGGCCTTAGTTTGTGTTCAAATTTCAAAAGTATAGGAAAATGTAAAAGTATGCCAGATTTGATGCAAGTTTGGAATCTCAATATCTGTTTTTTTTATTTAAATACATTAAATAATATAAAATATAAAACAGCGGAACTAACAAAATGGTAAAGCCGTCGCTTGGGGCAAAATTGGAAACTTGAGAATTGGCTTTTCACAAAAATAAAGTTCTCATTTGAGTTCTGCATAAATGACATTTCACATGGTATTAAAGTGATAGTTCACCCAAAATTCGAAACTTCTCTTATTTTCTACTCTCCCTCACGTCGACTCTAAAAGGAAACTGTTTATTTTGAAATAGATCTCAACCCTTAGTCGACATTAGGGTGAACTAATAACCCATTAAGATTTAAAAATATCTTAAATTTAACTTATCTGTATCTAACTGACTCTGACCCCCTCAGAGTTCAACAACTCGCTTCCCGACATCCTTTGCTCGGACGAAGACTCCGGGAACGAGGACCTGCTGGACATGGAGTACACAGAGGCTCAGGCCGAGAGCCTGAAGAGAAACGCTGAGGTGGAGAATCGCACGAGTCGATGAATCTTTGAACAGATTTCAGTGTCTTCATTAATCCATTTTTTTTTTTTTTTTTGTTCCTCCAGTGCGGCGAGCTGTCCAACTCTTTCCGTCTCATCAGTGTGGTCAGTCACATCGGCAGCAGCTCGTCCTCCGGTGAGTTTAAATCCCTCTAGCTGTGACGTGTGGTACTGCGTCTGACGCTCCTCCGACAGGTCACTACATCAGCGACGTGTTCGACATGAAGAAGCAGTCGTGGCTGACGTACAACGACCTGGACGTGTCGCGCACTCACGAGTCGGCCGTCCAGAGCGACCGCGACCGCAGCGGCTACATCTTCTTCTACATGCACAAGTGAGTGGTTTGTGGAAGTTTAGATGGATGGATAAAACTTTATTGATCCCCGTCAGTGACATTGGAATATTGAAGGGTTAAATTTTGAAATGTTGAAAATTTGAATTCATTTATTGAAAGGTTTTTATTTTTTCCAGTAGTGATGTGTTGATGAAGCTTCATGAAACAGTGTCATGTTGTTTAGAGGGCAGTAGGTGGCGCCATTAGTTAAAAAATTATGTTTCATTAGAACAGTTGTTCAAAACAAGGGGGAAAAGTGCAGAGACGCCATCTAGCGGACTCAGAAGATAATGACACTGCTTCATGAAGCTTCAGACCATCAGTTTTTATTAATGATTAATTATTTCTGTTCAGATTTTTTTTCTTCAATTTAATATATTCATAACGATTATTTTTTAACATAATTTGGTATTACTCCAATATCAGAAAATTAATTTTTCTTCGGTATTGTGTGGAGTATTCCATGGATTAGAAAAATATCCACAATACAAAAATACTTTTAAATTTTGATACCATCATAACATGTGTCTAATTCATATATATTTATACTGTATATTCTAAAAAAAATAATCGATTATATTAACCTTTTAATATACAAATTTATAGAAATTAAAAGGGTGTAATAACAGCATTTCTAGATATACTTCCATACATATTAAATTCAAATTGAATTTCCGTGCAGGGATGTGTTCGAGCAGCTGTCTGAGATGGAGAAAAGTGGAGCGAACTCTTCTGCCGAGATGGGAAGGAATGTTCTGCAGCCCCTCTGAACCCCCCCGCCCCCCTCAAAAACAGAACCTCCTCCCGTCAGCGACTACTGATGCCCCCCCCACGAGTCGCCCTCCGACACGACAGCCGATCAGTGCGAACCCTTTATTCCGACGACAGTCCTGTACATGAGTCATCATCTTATTTCTAGAACGTTCTGATGTGTTTGGCGGTTCAGGTGCAATATGTCGATTTTGAAAGTTGCTGCTTCTGCGTGTGTGTAGCATCGTTCGGGTTCTCCGAGCGGTCGTAGAGACCCCCGGGGGGGTCTTTTAACCGGCTGCCGCGTGCCTCCTATAGAGTTTTATAAATGTTGTACACAGGCTTTACTTTGTTGCACAAACATTTCTGAATGTTTTATCAGACCCTGAGTTGTCAGATTAGACTTTTTCTATTTATTCCAGTCCTGCAGGTGGACGACGACCTCAGCGCC